>NC_083873.1:37536986-38161986 GCF_032452875.1 Bos javanicus | reverse complement strand
CCCCTCCTTTCCCTCACTGGGAATTCAGACAACAGGAATGGTTCATTTCATCCTCTCCTCCTCATCTCCATTCACCCTGAAAATAGTATACCTCCTTTTTCAGACTTAAGACTTGGGGAGGGTTATAACCTGAGATCCATGGACATGATGGAGTTGTGCAAAAGCTTGGTGTATGTTGCAGAATCCCTGATACTCCTGAATTTAACAAGGAAGTGGACAGGGACTGTAGCCAGCTCCATCCAGATTTTAGTGGCCCAGTGCATCAGGGGAGGAGCAAAAAACCCCAAAAGGGATTAGCATAGAGGAAGCGGACATACAGGAGAGACTGCTTGTGAGGGATAGATTCTGAGTGACTGCTGGAGAAACCATTGAAGACCAGAAGGAATCAAGGACAATGGGATCTAGGATAACAATCCAGACCACACACCTCAGCAGACATTAACTCACTTTTTACTTTTCCCCATATTCCTGAGGCCTTAGTCACTCCCAGGGAATAGGCTTAAACTGGCTGAGATTAAGTTCCCCCATCTGGCAGCAAAGATTCTGATAAACATTAAGTTAAAGTATCATTCTTCTACACTCAAGTTAATAGCACAGTTTCCCAGAATCTACAGCCCTTAGCAGATTCTCAAAGGACCCCTTGGGCTAAAGATCCACAGTACATAGTACAAAGTCTGAAAAAGGATGTCTGAGGATTCATGACATGATGCATCTGCATGATGTATCTGTCAGTACTGATTGAATTAGCCATGTCTGACCAAAGGTCTATCTCTTCCACCTTCCTGCCTCCTCCACAAAGCAGAAGGTTTGATTTGACTGCCCCAAACCCCACTGTTAATAATGCCACATTCAGGACTTGCATAAATATAATATTTTAGTCCTTCTTTGACAATTCTATCCAAAGAGCTCTAAGTGTAGGAATGAATGAATTTGTAACTGCTACCCTCCTTCCTATTCCAGGGACCTGAGGTAGACTCCACCCTCAAATGACTACTGCAAGGTCAATTTCTCTGAAGCCTGTGCTCTATCTTTAAACAGTCAGAGTCTTTACTATGTAACCTGGCCATGCTTGTTTAAATATAAAAATCGTGATTTTTGCCATAGGTCTTTAAGTACTATTAATACCCAGAAAGGTGTACCATGCATCATCAGTGTCTGCAGGGACTTCCTGTCACACTGCCATGACCTCCCCAGACTTGTAACTCCAAACAAGAAGCACAGATTTTGTTGATTCCTTCGAGATTTGGCATGCATCAACCATGTGTCTTGCCCTTAACAAATGCTCATAACGCAGAGATACAAAAAACCCGCCCTACAGGAACTCACGGTCTGGAAGATATGGAAAAACTGACAGTCTTACTTCTGCACGTGGTGCACTGTAGCAGAGGAAAGAGCAAAGTGAGGGAGGCCAGTGGAGGGCAGCAAGGCCTATCAAAGGTGCACTGAGAGGATCAGACAAGAGTCTTTGCTTAATAGTTCTCACGGACATGTGAGTCCCTTTAAAAAAGAAAAAAGATCCTGTCGGGTTATCGTGAGAAGCCAGGACCCTGGGAAAGGAAGATGACCTCAGTGATGTGCAGGCAGCAGATCTGAGCCCTAGTTCGACCATCTCTGCTGAATCATGAGATGGGTTCCTGCAGGGGCAGTTCTGTTCTGTGGGTTATGACTGTCACACACACATACCCTAATGTGAAGGAGGGTGGAGGAGGGCAGATGAAGAGCAAACAGGGCTCTCTGGACACATATCTTTCCTCAAAAGAGAAATTCAGTTCAGCCTACTAGAAACACAAAACAAGGCCTTGAGTAAGTCTCTGGTAAATATAGGATGGGTCAATTAACAAATCCCCATCCCTCTAATATCAGTTCAGTTCAGTTCAGTTGCTCAGTCGTGTCCGACTCTTTGCGACCCCATGAATCGCAGCACGTCAGGCCTCCCTGTCCATCACCAACTCCCAGAGTTCACTCAGACTCACGCCCATCGAGTCAGTGATGCCATCCAGCCATCTCATCCTCTGGCATCCCCTTCTCCTCCTGCCCCCAATCCCTCCCAGCATCAGAGTCTTTTCCAATGAGTCAACTCTTCGCCTCAGGTGGCCAAAGTACTGGAGTTTCAGCTTTAGCATCATTCCTTCCAAAGAAATTCCTTCAGAATGGAGTGGTTGGATCTCCTTGCAGTCCAAAGGACTCTTAAGAGTCTTATCCAACACCACAGTTCAAAAGCATCAATTCTTCGGCGCTCAGCTTTCTTCACAGTCCAACTCTCACATCCATACATGACCACAGGAAAAACCATAGCCTTGACTAGATGGACCTTTGTTGGCAAAGTAATGTCTCTGCTTTTGAATATGCTATCTAGGTTGGTCATAACTTTTCTTCCAAGGAGTAAGTGTCTTTTAATTTCATGGCTGCAATCACCATCTGCAGTGATTTTGGAGCCCAAAAAAATAAAGTCTGACACTGTTTCCACTGTTTCCCCATCTATTTCTAGATCTGATAGAGTTTCTGATGAACTATGGACTGAGGTTCATGACATTGTATAGGAGACAGGGATCAAGACCATCCCTATGGAAAAGAAATGCAAAAAAGCAAAATGGCTGTCTGGGGAGGGCTTACAAATAGCTGTGAAAGAAAGAGAAGTGAAAAGCAAAGGAGAAAAGGAAAGATATAAGCATCTGAAATGCAGAGTTCCAAAGAATAGCAAGAAGAGATAAGAAACCCTTCCTCAGAGATGAATGCAAAGAAATAGAGGAAAACAACAGAATGGAAAAGACTAGAGATCTCTTCAAGAAAATTAGAGATACCAAAGGAACATTTCATGCAAAGATTGGCTTAATAAAGGACAGAAATGGTATGGACCTAACAGAAGCAGAAGATATTAAGAAGAGGTGGCAAGAATACACAGAAGAACTGTACAAAAAAGATCTTCACTACCCAGATAATCATGATGGTGTGATCACTGACCTAGAGCCAGACATCCTGGAATGTGAAGTCAAGTGGGCCTTAGAAAGCATCACTATGAACAAAGCTAGTAGAGGTGATGGAATTCCAGTGGAGCTCTTTCAAATCCTGAAAGATGATGCTGTGAAAGTGCTGCACTCAATATGCCAGCAAATTTGGAAAACTCAGCAGTGGCCACAGGACTGGAAAAGGTCAGTTTTCATTCCAATCCCAAAGAAAGGCAATGCCAAAGAATGCTCAAACTATCACACAATCTCAGTCCATCTCACACACTAGTAAAGGAATGCTCAAAATTCTCCAAGCCAGGCTTCAGCAATATGTGAACCGTGAACTTCCAGATGTTCAAGCTGGTTTTAGAAAAGGCAGAGGAACCAGAGACCAAATTGCCAACATCCACTGGATCATGGAAAAAGCAAGAGAGTTCCAGCAAAATATCTATTTCTGCTTTATTGACTATGCCAAAGCCTTTGACTGTGTGGACCACAATAAACTGTGGAAAATTCTGAAAGAGATGGGAATATCAGAGCACCTGACCTGCCCTCTAATATAGGGGTCAGCAATCGTTTTCTGTAAACAGCAAGACAGTAAATATTTTAGGTTTTCCTAGTCGTATTTGGTCACTGTCCAACTCTTCACCTCTGCTCTCGGGACAGGAAAGCAGCGCCAAACAAACCCTCAACAAGCAAGGAAGGCTCCATCCAAAGCAAACTTTATTAATGGACACCGAAATGTCAATGTCATCTAAGTTTCCCTTTCCAGAAATATTAGTCCTTTTTTGACTTTTTTGGTAACCATATAAAAATGTATAGACTCTTCTTAGCTCCAGCTGTTTGCCCATCCCTGTTGTATCAGTAAGGCTACTGCTCTGCAGGTGGTGATGGGAAGTTGGTTTTAAGAAAACGCTGCCATTTTTATGCATGATTCCTTATGGCCATATGGTCATGATAACTAATAAACTCATTGAGAATGTGGAAATGATTTTCTGAGTACAAAATTGTCCTTTTCACTCTGAGCAATCTTTTCAAATTGTCGCACAGATACTACAGGATGTCTGGTTCAAGGAGGTAAGATTTTTCATATTTTTATTCTTCACAGCAAAGAGGAGAGGGAACTGAGTGATCTCACCATACAGAAAACAGGCAGTAGCCTCTCAACAACAAGACAAAAGACAATGTCTGAGCAGGCAGGGTCCAGGCTATGGTTCCGTACCTCCAGGGCCCAATCTGGGCTACTGGAGCAGTGGCCCCTCTCACAGCCTTTTGCTGCCTCTCCTTCCCGGATAAGCAGGATTCAAGGCTATGCTGCACTGCCAGGGGCTCGGTATTTCTGTGAATAAGACAAGGCCCTCGAGCCGCACACAGAGCAGATAGGCATCAGTTCCAGGAAACGTTATCACCAAGCACTGCCTGCATCATGAGTCCTGAGCAAGGTCAGCTGCTCATGAGTGGAATTTTCTAGCTATTTGAGACTTCTCAGCAAGGCAAGTGCTGCTGAGCTCCTTGAAGACCCAAATTGAATTTCCCTTTTTTACTTTTTTGTCAACTTCAGGGATCAACTTGGGTAGCAATTAGGATATTTGTATAGCAATTTGAGTAGTTGAGGGCCTGTGAAGTGAACTAATTTATCATTTATGTACTACATGCAAATCTGCTACCTGTTGTCTCACACATATCAGCCTTTAGTGATTCAGTTTCACTAAGTTCACTTAGTATTTAATGAGTGCCTTCCATGTATCCTATAGTAAACCAGTGGCTTAAAAAAGGCAGTAAGCCAGACAGATTTGATTTGGACTAGTTAGCTAGCAAGGAAAATAGACATTTAATTCAAATATGACACATATTACAATGAGAAACATAAAAAGTGCTATGACTGCTCTAGAAGGGGAATCCAGCCTACCCCTGGATGTACAGAAGACCTCCCTTGGGAAAGGATTCAAAATTGGTGGCTAAGTGAAGAGGAAGAAATTTCCAGAAGTAGGAATAACTATGCATAAGACCCAGATAAAAGACAGCAGGGTAAAGTCACAGAAGTGAAGACCTGGATTCCAAAAAGTCGGAAGGAAGGGAGCAAGGGCAGGGATAGTTTGACTCTGCTCCTTGCCCAGGGCCTGGACTAAGTATTCAGTGATTGTCTCTTTCTGATATTTTATTATTAGTATAAATAAATGCAATGTTTCTGTGTATTAATCTTATATTCTGCTGCTGCTGCTGCGTCACTTCAGTTGTGTCCAACTCTGTGTGACCCCATAGACGGCAGCCCACTAGGCTCCTCTGTCCCTGGGATTCTCCAGACAAGAACACTGGACTTTGCTAAATTCCTTTATAAGTTCTAATAGCATTTGTGTGGACACTTCATGTCAACTGCATATAATGACAATTTTACCTTGTCCCTTTTGATTTTGAACTTTTTATTTCTTTCTCTTCTCTGATTGTTGTGGCTAAGACTTCCAAATGTATGTTGACTAGAAGGGGTGAGAGTGGACATCATTGTCTTGTTCCATAATTTAATGGAAAGGCTTTCAGCTTTTTACCATTTATATTAGGTTGACTGTGAGATTGAAAATTTTTAGCTATTATAATGTGAGCTAAAACAAAGATTAAAGATATTAGATCTGATAGACAAGAGTGCCTGAAGAACTATGAATGGAGATTTGTAACATTGCAGTGACCAAAATTATCCCAAAGATAAAGAAATGCAAGAAGGCAAAATGGTTGTCTGAGGAGGCCTTACAAATGGCTTAGAAAATAAGCTAAAGGGAAAGATATACCCAACTGAATGCAAAGTTCCAAAGAATAGCAAGGAGAGATGAGCAAGTCTTAAGTGAACAAAGCAAAGAAAGAGAGAATGGGAAAAGCTAGTGATGATCACTTCAAGAAAATAGGAGATACCAAAGGAACAAACACTTTATGTAAAAATGGGCACAGTAAAGGACAGAAACAGCAAGGACCTAACGAAAGTAGAAGAGATTAAGAAGAGGTGGCAAGAATACACAGAAGAACTATACAAAAAAGATCTTACCAACCCAGATAACCACAATGATGTGATCACTCACCTAGAGCCAGACATCATGGAGTGTGAAGTCAAGTACATCTTAGGAAGCATTACTACAAACAAAGCCAGTGGAGGAGATTGAATTTCAGCTGAGATTTTACAAGTCCTAAAAGATGATGCTGTTAAAATGCTGTACTCAAAAAAATCAATGCAAAGGTCAGTTTTCATTCCAATCCCTAAGAAGGGCAATGTCAAAGAATGGTCAAACTACCATACAATTGCACTCATTTCACATGCTAGTAAGGTAATGCTCAAAATCCTTCAAGAAAGGCTTCAGCAGTACATGAAGCAATAACTTCCAGGTGTACAAGTTGTATTTAGAAAAGGCAGAGGAACCAGAAATGAAATTGTCAGCATCCACTGGAGCATAGAAAAAGCAAGAGAATTTCAGAAAAACAACTACTTCTGCTTCACTGACTATGCTAAAGCTGGAGTCAAGGTTGCTGAGAGAAATATCAACACCTCAGATATGCAGATGATACCACTCTAATGGCAGAAAGAGAAGAGGAACTAAGGAGCTTCTTGATGAAGGTAAAAGAGGAGAGTGAAAAATCTGACTGAAAACAACATTCAAAAAACTAAGGTCATGGCATCTGGTCCCATCACTTCATGGCAAATAGATGGGGAAACAATGGAAACAGTGAGAGACTGTATTTTCTTGGGCTCCAAAATCACTTCAGATGGTGACTGCATCCATGAAATTAAAAGACGCTTGCTCCTGGGAAATAAAGCTATGACAAACCTAGACAGTGTACTATAAAGCAGAGACATCATTTTTCTGACAAAGGTCCATATAGTCAACGCTATGGTTTTTCCAGCAATCATGTAAGGATGTGAGAGCTGGACCCTAAAGAAGGCTAAGTGCCAAAGAATTAATGCTTTGGATCTATGGTGCTGGGGAAGACTCTTGAGAGTCCCTTGGACTGCATGGAGATCAAACCAGTCAATCCTGAAAGAAATCAACCCTAAATATTCACTGGAAGGACTGATGCTGAAGCTCCAGTACTTTGGCCACCTGATGCTAAGAGCTTACTTATTGGAAACAGCTCTGACTCTGGGAAGGATTGAGGGCAGGAGGAGAAGGGAGCAATAGAGGATGAAATGGCTGAATGTCATCACCAAGTCAATGGCCATGAGTTTGAGCAAACTCAGGGAGATAGTGAAGGACAGAGAAGCCTGGCATGCTACAGTCCATGGGGTCACAGAGAGTCAGACGTGACTTAGTGACTGACCAACAAGAAAAGATAGCAGTTAGGGCAGTGCATCCTCCTGCCCAAACACAGTGCCCCAACTGGCTGCCTGACTTCTTTCCCTGAGGAAGGAAATCTTAACCAGAGGCAACAGCAAATGGTAAGATCCCTGCTGGCAGACAGGATAGGATATATAGGATAGGATAACCTCTATGTCCTCAGTATCTGATACAAACTAAAGGGGACTCAATCAATATTTGGATGAATTAATAAATGGATAAATTTCTAAGAACCCTGAAACCAACAAAAGGAGTCACAGGAGCTGAGCTCAGTTGAACAGAGAAAGGGTTGAATGGCCAGTCATGGAGAGCTTGGATAAACACCTGAGACCAGAGCTGTATTTTACCATCTAATTCACGGAATGGGTGAGCTGGCTTCATTTCAAAGGCCAGGAATGGAGAAGACCTAACTATGCGTTTAGCACTGTGCTGAGTACTCTGGGGATACAGAAGAAACAAAAACTTTGTTTTCAATTGTCTGTTCTCTAGTTGAGAAGATATGAGACGCACAAAGCCATGAACTATGCAAAACATTTGTGGTATCACACTAGAGCTGATGATGTCCATGGCAGTTAGAATTACACAAAAACTGTGTGTGCACACATGTGAGTGTATAAACATTAGCTAGAGAAGATAATGGTTTTTGTGGAGCTGATTTTAGTTGTATCCACAGAGTACATATTATTTGCTCCATGTAGTCCACACAGACTTTTCGTCATCAAAATCAGCTGAAGAGCTTTTTCAAAATTCACAAGCAAGCATCCCCAGAGATTCTATCCAGTAAGTTGAGCATAAGACAAAATAACCTCCTTATTTTAAAAATCTCTAAAGGTGATCTAGATGTTATCATATAGGGGAAACTACTTATTCAAACAATTTGAACATGGAGGTAATAGTGAAGAATAAACAGAAGTTGACATTTTTATATCCAGGTTAACAGCTTTAATACAACTGGCCCACAACAGGGGATGATTAAGCAAACTATGAGATAAAACAACAGCAAAAAACAACCTGCAAAAAAGGTATGCAGAATTTACTTCATAAAAATAGAAAGATGAGCAAATAAAGAGCATTAGACACTCTGTATATATGTAAAGATAAAATGATTGATGCAGAGCCAAGGAGAACATCCAGATTATTTTTAATTATGAAGTTTTTTCTATAAAGTTATTGAATCTGCAGTTAAGATTTAACAAGCTATGAAACATTTTTTAAAAAATAAAATTTACCACTTTGTGTTACATTACATGGATGCATTTTTTAACAAAATGCTTACAAGCAACTAAACAATATCAATATGATGAGTAATTACACTGTCCCTCAATGGTTTGATCATTATTTATTCATCATATTATGGTCGGTGTGACTATTTTCTCCAGGGAGTAACTGCATCAGAAGGATGAATGCTAATTCTATGAGCCTCTGCCACTTAAAATATAAACAAAGTAGTGGGGTTATTTTGGCCTAAAGAGGTGCTTGATATAATTTTACTACAATTTGAACAGACAGTTGCATTAGGAACATTCACTGTGCATTTCAGTGAAATAGATGGTGATGATAGTTAAACAAACCACCACTTAGGGGATAGCTTTTCAGCATGGACATAATAATGTCAAGAGGAAATACCCATGAAGATGTGTTAACTCCTACTTAGTTAAGACTTGGCCACCAAGAAAAACAATTTGTCTTCTGTAACTATATTCACATAAGCAAAAGAGAGTCTCTATTATTAGCTATATGGAGCAGGTAAAATATTATTAAAAATTTAAATATAATTATAATTTTAATACAATTAAAATATTATTAAATTCTGGTATTGTGGTAAAGGACAGGGGGTAGGAAAGAGAAAGTTAGGTAAAAAACCACTACTGTTTAAAACACAAATTAATTAAATCTTATATGAACTTAAAAATAATAACTCTTTTAGATCCAATGCAATTTTGAAATTATTTCTATTTGCCTTATTTATTTAACCTTCACGACAATCCTTAAGCATAGAAATCATTCTTATCCTAAAATTATAGGTGAATAAAGAATTAGTAAAAACTCAAATTTATATGGTACTATCTAGTTTCCAAAGTGGCTTCACAAATATAATTTAATTTTGAAATGACTAACCACACTTAATAGAGAAGGAAATTAATCCCGGAAAGTTAAGTGAATTGCTGAAGATCTCATGCCTTGTAAGTGTCAGATCAGAATTCAGACCCACCTCCCAACTCAAATGGTTATTCAGACCTGATTCAGACCAAGGCTGCATCTGCACAAGGCATGATCAACAGCATCACTGGAGACCCAAGTCTGATCTCTAAGCTTCTCACACCCACCTGCTATTCACCCCATGGGAACTTACCGCCCAGGAGGTGTACTCCATTACATTCCTGCCTTAGTCAGAGACTTCAAACATATTATAAGTAGTCTCCCTATGGGCAGAAGCAAAAACTTCAGTATATAAATACCTTATAAAGTGTCTACACATGAACATCACTAGATGGTCAATACTGAACTCAGATTGATTATATTCTTTGCAGCCAAAGATGGAGAAACTCTATTCAGTAGCAAAAACAAGACCGGGAGCTGACTGTGACTCAGATCATGAACTCCTTATTGCCAAATTCAGACTTAAATTGAAGAAAGTAGGGGACACCACTAGACCATTCAGGTATGACGTAAATCAAATCCCTTATGATTATACAGTGGAAGTGAGAAATAGAGCCAAGGGATTAGATCTGATAGATATAGTGCCTGAAGAACTATGGACAGAGGTTCATGACATTGTACAGGAGGCAGCGATCAACACCATTCCTAAGAAAAAGCAATTCAAAAAGGCAAAATAGTTGTCTGAGGAGGCCTTACAAATAGCTGAGAAAAGAAGAGAAGTTAAAGGCAATGCAGAAAAGGAAAGATATACCCATTTGAATGCAGAGCTCCAAAGAAGAGCAAAGAGAGATAAGAAAGCCCTCCTCAGTGATCAATGCAAAGAAATAGAGGAAAACAATAGAATGGGAAAGACTAGAGATCTCTTCAAGAAAATTAGAGATACCAAAGGAACATTTCATGCAAAGATGGGCACAATATAGGACAGAAATGGTATGGACGTAACAGAAGCAGAAGCTATTAAGAGGTGGCAAGAACACACAAAAGAACTATACAAAAAGATCTTCATGATCTAGATAACCACAATGGTGTGATCACTGACCCAGAGCCAGACATCCTGGAATGTGAAGTCAAGTGGGCCTTAGAAAGCATCACTACGAACAAAGCTAGTGGAGGTGATGGAATTCCAGTGAAGCTCTTTCAAATCCTGAAAGATGATGCTGTGAAAGTGCTGCACTCAATATGCCAGCAAATTTGGGAAACTCAGCAGTGGCCACAGGACTGGAAAAGGTCAGTTTTCATTCCAATCCCAAAGAAAGGCAATGCCAAAGAATGCTCAAACTATCACACAATCTCAGTCCATCTCACACACTAGTAAAGGAATGCTCAAAATTCTCCAAGCCAGGCTTCAGCAATACGTGAACCGTGAACTTCCAGATGTTCAAGCTGGTTTTAGAAAAGGCAGAGGAACCAGAGATCAAATTGCCAACATCTGCTGGATCATAGAAAAAGCAAGAGAATACCAGAAAAACATCTATTTCTGCTTTATTGACTATGCCAAAGCCTTTGACTGTGTGGATCACAATAAACTGTGGAAAATTCTTCAAGAAATGGGAATACCAGACCACCTTACCTGCCTCCTGAATAATCTGCATGCAGGTCAAGAAGCAATAGTTAGAACTGCACATGGAACAATGGACTGGTTCCAAATTGCAAAAGGAGTATGTCAATGCTATATATTATCACCCTGCTTAGTCAAGTTATATGCAGAGTATAGCATGCAAAATGCCAGGTTGGATAAAGCACAAGCTGGAATCAAGATTGCCAGGAGAAATATCAATAACCTCAGATATACGGATAACACCACCCTTACAGCAGAAATTGAAGAGGAACCAAAGAGCCTCTTGATGAAATTGAAAGAGGAGAGTGAAAAAGCTGACTTAAAACTCAACATTCAAAAAACTAAGATCAAGCCATCTGGTCCCATCACTGCATGACAAATAGATGGGGAAACAATGGAAACAGTGAGAAATTTTATTTGGGGGGCGGGGGGCTCAAAAATCATTGCATATGGTGACTCTAGCCATGAAATTAAAAGATGCTTGCTCCTTGGAAGAAAAGCTATAACCAACCTAGACAGCTTATTAAAAAGCAGAGATATTACTTTGCCAACAAAGGTCTGTCTTGTCAAAGTTATGGCTTTTCCAATAGTCATGTATGGATGTGAGAGTTGGACTGTAAAGAAAGCTGAGTGCTGAAGAATTGATGCTTTTGAACTGTGGTGTTGGAGAAGACTCTTGAGAGTCCCTTGGACTGCAAGGAGATCCAACCAGTCCATCCTAAAGGAAATCAGTCCTGAATATTCATTGTAAGGACTGATGTTGAAGCTGAAACTCCAATACTTGGCCACCTGATGCGAAAAACTGACTCACTGAAAAGACCCTGATGCTGGGAAAGACTGAAGTCAAGAGGAAAAAGAGACAACAGAGGATGAGCTGGTTGGATGGCATCACTGACTTGATGGACATGAGTTTGAGCAAGGCTCGGAGTTGGTGATGGACAAGGAAGCCTGGCGTGCTGCAGTCCACGGGATCTCAAAGAGTCAGACATGACAGAGTGACTGAATTATAAAATGTCCAAGCACCCCACCTAATAATCTAGAAGAAGTTTGCAGGAACCTGGATAGAAGAGAGGGTATTCCCACATGGTGTGTCATACAAGGCTAAGGCAGAATTTCAGGGCACAGATAACCCTTTCGGTACAGGCTGAGTCCCTACATTTGGTAGCTGAACTAAAGAAGCCAACAGTGAATAACTTCACCTTGGCTCACCTCCCGTGCAGTTCTTGGTGCTTGCAAGGGACGGAACTGGCTCTGGTGGACTTTACAGCCTCTCTCTCACGGCATCAAGCTCTAGGGTCCCTTCTGATCATATTCTCTTTTCCAGCACACAGCAGAATTAATCTACCTCTCATAAAAGAAAATCTAGCTCATCAAACATTCACTGGAATTCTTCCTAACACTAAGTCACCTAATCATGCCATCTAACTATAGCGTTATTTCAACATTTGTTCCTCAGTAAAATGACTCCTGGAAGAATTAAGCCTTTAGAGACACACACACACAGGGAAAGAGAGAGAGAGAGAGAGACAGAGGCGATGAGTCTAGGAGAGACAGTTTAATACCTCAATAAATTATCAGCCATATTATTTTGCATTATACAGGTTTTTCCCAATTTATACCTCTTGTCTCTCTAGCAACAGTAGAAAATGCAACCTTATATCCTCTTGATATTTGTTACCATAGTGAGCATATAATAGGTTTAAAGCAACTGCTAATTTTATCATGTTTACCTATAGCTGATTCAGTGACCTTCTGAAAAAGCAAAAATACCTGATTATGAGATGTTACTCATCTCTCCTTGAGACTCACTTATTACCTACACAAACTTTTGTTTGTTAAAGTTTGCAATCTAAGTAAGCAATTTCATGATATTAGACATAAGGGCAGAATGTTTAAAGTCATGATATCCCAAGACTGTAACCCAATCTTTTGTTCTATTCAGGGCCTCATATGATTGGATGAAGCCTACCCACTTTATGAAAGGCAGTCTGCTTTATTGAAATTTCACAGATTTAACTGTAAATATTATCCAAAAACATTCTCACAGAAACTTCCAGAACAGTTTTGTCCAAATATCTGGGCCATGTCCAGTCAAGGTGATACATAAAATTAACCATCATACATACAAAACAATTACTAAGCTCCTGGTGCTCTGTATAATAAGAGAATGATATGTTAAACTCTTAAATACAGATACAGACAGTCCTAGTTCTCAACATTGTTAGTTGTTCTTAGTCAACTATGCATACCTATGTCTGTATGTAAGAAGCAGACCTATAGCTATGGTAGGTGGCCAGGCAGGACCGACCACCTGTTATCTCACACCTCTTCCCTCATTAACTCAGACTGGGAGGAAGGGCTGGGCTGTGCTTGGCCCAGCACAGCCTGGACCCAACCATTTGTGTATTACACATGTATTACAGGTGAGCTCTTTAGCATAGAATCCCTGGCTTTAGAAAATATAATGATGTTCTTGCTGTCTTGGGAACTGATGTGGCCAGGTTACTCTCTTAAAGATGGGAAGGGTTCCCCTGACCAGAATGGATATTTCCATATCAATTATCCTTCGAAGAGAGAAATCCTAGAGCAAAAATGGGGCCAGTATTAAACAGATATGAAATGTTAGGGTACAGGGCTTTTAAAGATGAGGCTACTGTTGCTCAGGCTTCCCTGATGGCTCAGTGGTAAAGAATCCGCTTGCCAATGCAGAGGACACAGGTTCGATCCCTGGGTTGGGAAGATTCCCTGGAGTAGGAAATGGCAACCCACTCCAGTATTCTTGCCTGGGAAAACTCATGGATAAAGGAACCCGGTGGGCTATAGTCCATGGGGTCACGAAAGAGTCAGACATGACTTGATGACTCAACAACAATTGTTGCTCATTTTGAATTGAATTCTGAGGACTGAAGAGATGAGGTACTCCCAGTAGTAGAGGATGAAGGGCCACTAGCACATGGCTGCACATCTAGATCAGGTGAAAAGTCTACTTGGTAAAGGATTCTAAAGGAGGGATTGGGCCCGTGAATTCTACTTCTAATGGTGGCATAACTGGTGTGCTATTTGTAGTATTTCCAGGCCTAGAGATGGGGAAATGCAGAGAGTCTGTATATGCTCCCAAAGGAGTAGCTAAGGGAATGATCAGACAAGGAAAAGAATCGCTGTTCATCCTCACCAACAACTGTCCGACCTTAATTAAGGAAATCTAAAACAGAGTACTATGCTATGTTGGCCAAAACTGGTGTCCATCACTACAGTAGCAATAATACTGAAAGGGGCACAGGGTGTGAGAAAAAAAAAAAAAAACTACAGAGTATGCACGCTGGCTATCATTGATTTAGGTGAATCTGCTATCATTAGAAGCATATTAGCAGAGATTTTGTTGTTGTTCAGTTGTGCAGTCATGTCTGACTCTTTACAACCCTAAGAACTGCAGTACTCCAGGCTTCCCTTCACTATCCTCACTAGTGAGGATATCCTTCACTATCTCTTTGAGTTTGCTCAAACTCGTGTCCATTGATTCCATGACACCTTCCAACCATCTATCCTCTGTCATCCCCTTCTCCTCCTGCCCTCAGTCTTTCTCAGCATCAGGGTCTTTTCCAATAAGTCAGCTCTTTCCATCAGGTGACCAAAATATTGGAGCTTCAGCTTCAGCATCAGTCCTTCCAATGAATATTCTGAAAGGATTTCCTTTAGGATTGACTGGTTTGATCTTCTTGCAGTCCAAGTGACTCTCAAGAGTCTTCTCCAACACCATAGTTTGAAAGCATCAATTCTTTAGCACTCAGCCTTCTTTAGGGTCCAACTCTCACATCCATACATGACTATTGGAAAAACCACAGCTTTGATTATAGGGACCTTTGTCAGCAAAGGGATATCTTTGCTTTTTAATATGTTCTCTAGGTTTGTCATAACTTTTCTTCCAAGGAGCAAGCGTCTTATAATTTCATGGCTGCCGTCACCATCCATAGAGGTTCTGGAGCCCAAGAAAATGAAGTCTGTCAGTTTCCATAGTTTCCCCATCAATTTGCTATGAAGTGATGGGACTGGATGCCAAGATCTTAGTGTTTTGAATGTTCAGCCAGATTTTTCACTCTCCTCTTTCACTTTCATCAAGAGGACTCTTTAGTTCCTCTTCACTTTCTACAACTGGGGTAGTATAATTTGCACATCTAAGGTTATTGATATTTCTCCCGTCAATCTTGATTCCAGCTTGAGCTTCATCCAACCTGACATTTTGCATGATATACTCTGCATATAAGTTAAGTAAGCAGGGTGACAGTATACAGCATTGACACATTCCTTTCCCAATTTTTAACCAGTTGGTTGTTCCATGTACGGAGAAGGCACTGGCAACCCACTCCAGTACTCTTGCCTGGAGAATCCCGTGGCTGGAGGAGCCTGGTAGGCTGCAGTCCATGGGGTCGCTAAGAGTTGGACATGACTGAGCAACTTCACTTTCACTTTTCCCTTTCATGCATTGGAGAAGGAAATGGCAACCCAATCCAGTGTTCTTGCCTGGAGAATCCCAGGGACGGGGGAGCCTGGTGGGCTGCTGTCTACGGGGTCGCACAGAGTTGGGCACGACTGAAGCAACTTAGCAGCAGCAGCAGCAGCAACACACATACGGGTTTCAGAGGAGACAGGTAAGGTGGTCTGATATTCCCATTTCTTTAAGAATTTTCCATAGTTTGCTGTGATCCACACAGTCAAAGGCTTTAGCAAAGTCAGTGAAGCAGAAATAGATGTTTTTCTGGAATTCCCTTGCTTTCTCCGTGATTCAAGAAATGTTGGCAATTTGTTCTTTGGTTCCTCCGCCTTTTTGAAATCCAGCTGGTACATGCTAAAGCCTAGCTTGAAGGATCTTGAACACAACCTTACTAGCATGTGAAATGAGCACAATTTTATGGTAGATTGAACGTTCCTTGGCACTTCCCTTCTTTGGGCTACCCAGGTGGCACTAGTGGTAAAGAACCCACCTATCAGTGCAGGAGACATAAGAGAAGCAGTTTCAATTTCTGTGTCAAGAAGATCCCCTGGAGTAGGGAATTGTTACCCACTCCAGTATTCTTGCCTGGAGAATGCCATGGACGGAGGAGCATGGCAAGTTATAGTCCGTAAGGTCACAAAGAGCTGGACATGACTGAGCAACTGAGAAAGCATTTTTGGGGATTGGAATGAAAACTAACCTTTCAAGTCCTTTGGCCACTGCTGAGTTTTCCAAATTTGCTGACATATTGAGTACAGCACTCAAACAGCATCATTTTTAAGGATTTTAAATAACTCAGCTGGAATTACATCACCTCCACTAGCTGTGTTTGTAGTGATGCTTCCTAAGGCTCACTTGATTTCACACTCCCAGGATGCCTGACTCTAGGTGAATAACCACACTATTGTGGTTATCTGAGTCATTAAGACATTTTTGTATAATTCTTCTGTGTATTCTTGCCACCTCTTTCAATCTCTTGTGCTTCTGTTAGGTCCTTATCATTTCTGTCCTTTATTGTGCCCATCCTTGCATGAAATGTTCCCTTGATATCTCCAGTTTTCTTGAAGAGCTCTCTAGTCTTTCCCTTTCTACTGTTTTCCTCTACTTCTTCCCATTGTTCATTAAAGAATGCCTTTTTATCTTTCCTGCATTCAGTTGGGTATATCTTTCTGCATTCAGTTGGGTATATCTTTCTGCGTTCAGTTGGGTATATCTTTCCCTTTCTCCTTAGCATTTTGCTTCTCTTCTTTGCCCAGTTATTTATAAGGCCTCCTCTCCTCTTTGCCTTCTTTCATTTCTTTTTCTTTGGGCTGGTTTTGCTCACCACCTCCTGTACAATGTTACGAACCTCCATCCATAGTTCT
This sequence comes from Bos javanicus, assembly GCF_032452875.1. Classification (NCBI taxonomy): domain Eukaryota; kingdom Metazoa; phylum Chordata; class Mammalia; order Artiodactyla; family Bovidae; genus Bos; species Bos javanicus. The sequence goes on along the minus strand of NC_083873.1, from coordinate 38,145,157 downwards.
TCAGGTACTCTCAGATCTAATCCCCTGAATCTATTCATCATCTCCACTGTACAATCATAAGGGATTTGATTTAGATCATACCTGAATGGCCTACTGGTTTTCCCTATTTTTCTTCAATCTAAGCATGAATTTTGCAAAAAGGAGCTCATAATCTGAGCCACAGTCAGCTCGTCAGCCACACACAGCTTTTTTTGACTGTATAGAACTATATATATATATATATATATATATATATATATATATACACATATATATAAAATTTATACAATTTATAATATACAATTATAAATAACAATAGCATTTCAGGAATTTTAAACTGTGTGTCAGATATTTTGCTAAGTGCTTTACACTCATTATCTGATTTAATCTATACAAGATCCTATAGACTTTATCCTCACTTTGCTGATGGGGAAACTGATTTACAGAGAGGTTAAGTATGACTGGTAAGTGGTAACTGAGATTTGACTGAGACCCAGGCAATTCTATTCTAGATTCTAGTCATTACATCAAAACAATTCCTCTTACTTATAAATTTCTTGACCACTATATTCTTCTACTGCTTAGACTTTCAAAGTACAAGTTCTGAAGCTGATAAAAAGTGACCATAACTTTTGATGGAACAAAACTAGTTTTTAGGTTAAGCCAAAAATATTTTCTTATAGAATAATGTCAGCCTGGCTAAAGAACACTGGAGTAGGGCTGAATCACTTAATCTAACCTCTTCAGCAAGACAAAAAGCCCAGAAAGTACAAACATCTAAGTTAGAAACCTGAAGACCATGCTGGAGTGGACCAACTCTCTCAGTATTCACACCCAGTTAGCCTTTAATGCTGCCACTGTTTTCTTTTAAAATATATTTCAAATAAATCCCATCCTATCTACTCCTAGACTTTTCATCATTTTCTGCCTATTTTATGAAAGTCTCATAACAGTTCATTCCTGTCGCTTCTGGCCTCCTCAAAACTACCCTCTGCCACCAAGATCATCTATTTATTGAATAAATGAATGAGTGAATGAATGTATGATGAGGATATGAACTAGCATAGTAATAGTAGTGATGGATAGGAGAAACATTTTGGAGATTGAGAAATGCTTAAGGGTTTAACTTGATTCCAAAAGCAGCATAAATAAAGGGTGAATAAAGAGTTTGAAGTAGAAAAGTGGCACAATGATATTTACATTTTAAAAAGGTATTCTGAAATAACCTCATGGAATAATAGGATATTTCTTTCAATCTGTGCAGCCCTGATTTCAAATATTGGTTCTATCGATTGTAAGCTGGATGATGGGCAAGTTACTTAATATATCTGTATCTCAGTTATCTCATCCATGAAATGAGAAGAATAATACTAACCTTAAAGGGTTTCTGGGAAGGTTAAAATAGGTAACAGATATAAAGTATTTAGAATAGTGATGAAACTAAAGTGTGCAGCTATTTTTTTTAATCTACCAATAATATTTTGGGTTTTTTCACATAAATCTTGGTCTTGCCTGTAAGATTTATTCTTAAATTTTAATAAATACTATCACTACTAAAATAATATGTCTTTACCCCATTTCCTTGTCTAGTTGCTTATTACTAAGCCAATGAAAACAAATTAATGTTATGTTTTATCCTGCATTCAGGCAAATTACCATATTCTCTTATAATATTATTAGAAGGTCCCTAGAATGTTTTTAGATAAACAAACTAAACATCAGCAAATAAAGTAAACTTTATCTCTTTTTTACCTATATTTATACCACTAATTCCTTTTTATTTTCATAGTGAATTCTCTGTACCAGTAAAGAAAATATTTAATAAGAATAGCAAGGGCTTGCATTTTTATCCATGAATAGTACAGACACCAGAGTCATCATCATCATGCTTTAAAAAATTAAAAAACTAGACAAAATACATGAAACAACTGTGTTCAATAAACAGACAATAAGCAGTGAAGGACCATGATTCCTTGAGAGGAAAGAAAGAAAGAAAGCCCTGTAGCAAGTGGGGGGAAATCTCAAAAATGTTGTGCTAAGCAACCAAAATATGACACTGAAGATTATGTACCATACACACTCTAGAAACCTTGTCTATAATGATAGAGAGCAGATTAGTGGTTATTTGAGGCCATAGGTGGGAAGATGGGAGTTGGCTGGGAAGGAACACAGGGAACTTTTTGGGGTGATGGAATATTCTATATTTTTATTTTGGTGATGGTTACAGAAACATACACATTTGTCAAAACTCATCCAATCTGTGGACTTGAAATGGATACAATTTTTAATGTAAATCATACATCAGTAAAGTTTATTTGGAAAGATGACAGTGGTAAAGATAATCAGCCCTTTACAGTAATTTATTTTTTTCTTAGGAAATTTCCATTTTCTCTAAATTTTCATTTTCTTGTCATAGGACTGTATCTTAAATTAGTTTTCCTTGAAACAGACTTTGAAATGGAGATTTGTGTAAAGAGGGTTTATAGGGAGATGCATGTGGGAAAAGGCACCTATAAGAAAGCATGGGACGTTGGATTGAGCAGGTGAACCAGTTGAACTGCGAAGCAACAGAGACAGTGGCTATCCCACTAGAAGCTAAGGTCCTTCAAAGCTACTCCAGAATGAGACAAGAGGGTAGAGATTTTATATTTCTGTATCAACCAGTTTGGAGATGTAAGCTGTCCCCACTACATATTGGACCATTTCCATTGGATGGTAACTTGGGCAAGATAACCCTGCTGACCAAAAACAATTCCTGCAGGGAGGCACAGCTATGAGTTGTCAGTCACCAACACCCCACAGTGAGGAAATGGGTCTTCTGGTCCCGAAGGAGAAAACCTTGGTAGCACACCACAGTGCCCACTAGAGGTTATGTGTGGTATACTCCACCACTGTTCTTACCATCTTTCTTGAATCTTCACTTAAACCTACTTTCTCTTTGAAAAGACCCTGATGCTGGAAAAGATTGAAGGCTGGAGGAGAAGGGGACGACAGAGGATGAGATGGTTGTATGGCATCACTGACTCAAAGGGCATGAGTTTGAGTAAACTCCGGGAGTTGGTGATGGACAGGGAGGCCTGGCATGCTGCAGTTCATGCGGTCACAAAGACTCGGACATGACTGAGCGACTGAACTGAACTGATTTTCTCTTTAGTGTTTGATCTGTCCTTTCTGTTAATCAGATTTGCAATGGGTTTATTTATTTTTAGTTGACTTCTCAGCAATCAGTTCTTAGATTGATTTCTCATTTATACTACGTTTATTCTTATTTAATTTAATTTGCTTTTTTAAATTTTTTTTAACTAGGAGTTCATTCTTTTTATTTATTTTTTTCTTTTCAAAGTATTTTTATTTATTTATTTATTTTTTAATATAAATTTCTTTATTTTAATTGGAGGTTAATTACTTTACAATATTGTATTGGTTTTGCCATACATCAACATGAATCTGCCACAGGTATACATGTGTTCCCCATCCTGAACCCCTCTCCCTCCACCCACCCCGTACCATCCTTCTGGGTCGTCCCAGTGCACCAGCCCCAAGCATCCAGTATCATTCATTGAACCTGGACTGGCGATTCGTTTCATATATGATATTACACATGTTTCAATGCCATTCTCCCAAATCATCCCACCCTCTCCCTCTCCCAGAGTCCAGAAGACTATTCTATATATCTGTGTCTCTTTTGCTGTCTCGCTTACAGGGTTATCATTACCATCTTTCTAAATTCCATATATATGCATTAAATTTTGATTCCTTCTTCCTAGCTTCTTGTTTACTCTGTTATTCTAGTAATTTCTTAAGATAATATTCATATTTTTGTTTCTTCTTTAATTATGAATACATAATAGAGGTATTCCCTGGTGGCTCAGACGGTAAAGCATCTGCCTGCAATGTGGGAGACCTTGGTTCGATTCCTGAGTCAGGAAGATCCCCTGGAGAAGGAAATGGCAACCCATTCCAGAACTCTTGCATAGAAAATCCCATGGACGGAGGAGCCTGGTAGGCTACAGTCCATGGGGTTGCAAAGAGTCGGACACGACTGAGCAACTTCACTTCACAATAGAGGTATTAAAAGTCTAAAATGTTCTCAGCATACAGCTCTATGTCCTATAGGTTTTACTACTAAGTTGTTCTCTTTTTTTGTAATTTATAATTTCTTTTTTAAAATATTTTTATCCCAAGTTTACCTACTAAGAGTTTTCATAATTTCCAAAAAGATAAGATGTGGTCACCTTTTTATAATTCATTTCAATTTTCATTGAATTATGATCATTTAATTTACCTCACAAAATCTATTTTTTATTTTGAAGATTTAATTCATGTCAAGTAAATGATTGATATTTGTAAATATTTGGTAGACAATAAATATAAATATATTACCCTCAAAATTATTGTTTTTATATAATGTCTTATTGTTTATATAATTGTTTATATAATGTCTTATTTTCTTCAGTGCATTTAACCTTGAATTTCCCTATGTCATAAAGTAATGCTGCCATGCCTGTTTTATTTTTAATAGGAGGATAATTGCCTTACTATATTGTGTTGGCCATTGCCATACAACAGTGTGAATCAGCCACAAGTATACCTGTCCCCTCCTTCTTGAGCCTCACGACCACCCCATCCCACCCCTCTAGTTGTCACAGAGTACCACCTTGAGCTCCCTGTGTTATACAGCAACTTCCCATTAGCTATCTATTTTACACATGTTAATGTATATGTTTCAATGCAAGTCTCTCAATTTGCCCCACCCTCTATTTCCCCGACTGTGTCCAAAGTCTATTCTCTATGTCTGTATCTCTATTCCTGCCCTGCAAATAGATTCATCAGTACCATTTTTCTAGACCCCATATATACACATTAATATATGATATTTGTGTTTCTCTTTCTGACTTACTTCACTCTGTATAACAGGCTGTAGGTTCATCCACCTCACTAGAACCAACTTAAATGCATTCTTTTTTATGGCTAAGTAATAATCCATTGTACATACATACCACAGTTTCTTTATCCATTCATCTGCTGATGGACATCTCAATTCAGTTCAGTTCAGTTCATTTGCTCAGTCGTAGCTGACTCTCTGCAACCCCATGGACTGCAGCATTCCAGGCCATCTAGGTTGCTGGGTTTTTTGTTTTTTTGTTTTTTTTTTTTAATTATTATTTTGTTTTTGTATCTCTCTGATCCATCTTAATTTTCTTTATCATTTTTTAAGTATAGATAAAGACATAGTTAGAGACATAGATTTTTGTTAAAGCATATAGCTCAGTTTTGTGGACTCTTGAGAGTCCCTTGAACAGCAAGGAGATCAAACCAGTTAATCCTAAAGGAAATCAACCCTGAATATTCACTGGAAGGACCGCTGCTAAAGCTGAAGTTCCAAGATTTTGGCCACCTGATACAAAGATCAGACTCATTGAAAAAGACCCTGATGCTGGGAAAGATTGAGGGCAGGGGGAGAAGAGGGCAACAAAGGATGAAATGGTTGGATGGCATCAACAAATCAATGGATGTGAGTTTGAACAAATTCCAAGAGACAGTGAAGGACAGGGAAGCCTGGTATGCTGTAGTCCACAGGTTTGCAAAGACTTGGACATGACTGAGTGACTGAACAACAACAGTTTTGTGATTTAACCCAACTGAAAATGTTTCTCCTTTAAAGGGGAAAAGTCAGTATGCTCATACTCTGTATGATCTAATTTCTTCTTTTCATGATAATTTAGTTTTATGTTTACTTTACATTCTTATTTCCTCATTTTCCTTTGTGTTTGATGATTTGGTCAAATATATTTTTGGTCAAAAATAGTATATATATTTGGTCAAAAATATATACTTGGTCAAAAATAGTACTATTCTATTTTTCCCCTTGTTAATTTGGAAGTTCTAATATTTTACATTTCATAGTGACTACCTTCTTTGTTCCTATTCTCATAATCACAGAATCCTCTCTCTACTCTTATAAGAAAACAAGATACCAACTATTTCTTCCATGAAGATGATTTGTTTCCTCCCTTTGCTCCACTCCAATTAGAAAAGCTATTTCTTCTCCATCCTCCATCCCAAGATGCTAGTTTTGCTAAAATAGATTATTGCTTTTAGTTCTATATTATTATTTGATTTTTCCTTACAGTAAATCAGTATGTTTCTTCTAAGACTGTTTAATTTAGCACTTACATCACACATTCCCAATCTGTTTTTATCCTCTTCAACCTAATTTTTAGAGAGAAGGAGAAACATATTGACTCTGCACCCTTGCTCCTCTCCTTAACATCACTTTCCTTTAGGTATGGTTATTTTCTCATCAACTCACCCTAAAACCCAGTGATCCCGTTTAGGCATAGATTTGTTTCACTGCTTCTCTTCTGAAATGTCTATCCAAGTCTCATAGATTATTCTTAAGTCCCTTATCCGTTTTCTCTTGTTTTGCTTTTTATATTTTAATTTTGTACCTTGAAATAATTCTTGCACTTATAAATATTGTCTCAATGGTAACAATCTCCTCCTTCAATTCTTCTAAAGAATTGTTTACATAGGAAATCATGGGAGTTTTACTGTTGCTTTGGTTGGGGTGCAGTGTTATTGGTGGTGATGGTATTATTTCATGACAAAAAAAAAAGTGTATGTACTACATTTGAATCTCATTTATTATATTATTATTTTTTAATTTATATTATCATCCAGATTTTTTTCAAACACATGTTCTGTTTGCATATCTCACTGGTCTTTTTATTGTGACTGCTGGATTCTTAGAATGCCTCTCTCCAGAGAAGTTCATTTTATTTTCATCTTGGGGTAATTTGGGCAATGTAGCCGCCTTTGTTAAAAAACAGTGAAACCTGAGCTAAAACACTCTGTTCTCGCTGCCTCCCACCAGGACTACAGTTATGCTATCACCACTCTGGAGAAAACAGATGACTAAACAAAGGAAAATCCCTTATTCTTAAGTCCCATATCCTTTCTCCCTTGTCCTGCTTTTTATATTTTAATTTTGTGCTTTGAAATAATCCTTGCACTTATAAATATTGTCTCAACAGTAATAATCTCCCTTTTCAATTCTTCTAAAGAACTGTTTACAAAGGAAATCATGGGAGTTTTATTGTTGCTTTGGCTGGGTGTGTGGTGTTGTTGGTAAAAGATATGGTCCCCATAGGATATCCTAAACCGTGAGATCTTTTCTTAATACCTGATGATATTCCCCTCCTCTACTAAGATAGAAGAAACAGATTACCTAGGTAAAGCCATAATTCCTGGTTCCTGAAATTGACTGATGTTTACTCATATGCATCCTTTAGTAGAAAAAGAGCTGAAACCTACACCATACTTCAGTTATGCTCAGTGCATGGAAGAATAGGGTCAGGAGTGTCTCCTGCTCTGTATCAACTGGTTCAGAACCTGCCCTTCCCTGTGGAGAGATATGGTCCAGAGATTACAGACTACCAGCCTACTTTCCCCTCTATAAGTATTCATGAGAAATATTCTTTTGATCTCCATTTTACCAAGGACAGCAAAGAACAGCTACTCTGGGGTATAAAGCAAGGACTCAAGTACACAAATTACATCAAAAGTAGTAGTGGTAATTGTTCCCATCCATTAAACTTCTACCATGTGCTATTAATCATGCACCCATTGCCTTACTGAATCCTCCAAGCACCCTGCAAGATATGTGAGGGTTAGGAACATAAAATAATATATCCAAGGCCTGCAGAAAATAGATGCTAGAGCTGAAACTCACCCCGAGGACTGCCTGATTCCAGTGTCCTCAGTTCTTTCCAGATGACCCCATTGACTCTGGCACAAAATGAACAGCATAAACAAAACACTCCATATCAACCAGATGTCACTGAAATGCATCCCTGATGTGGATAATAGCAACTTCCTGTCAAACCTGCCATACAGTTAGGCTTCTTCTCTCTGCTGGGAAATTTCCCATTCCAAAAGTGGCACCAAATATTGGAAGATATAGTGTTCTGAATCAAGCCTCCCCCAAAACAGTAACTCCATAAAGTCTGTTAACATACCCAGAAATAACCCATTACCCAGAAGATTACCCTTTACACAGAGGGAGGGAAAAGGCCAAGGATAGGAAAGCTCTCACTGGAGATAAGCCTCATGTTGCCTCCAGCTGGCTTTTCACAGGCCTGAGTGCAGCAAGAGTGACCTCTCCATGAGAGCATTGCTCCCTCAGCTGAGGGGTTTGGGCGGGAGCTCCCCCACCCTAAGACATGTGGTGAAGTGCGGTAAACAACCAGGACTTGACCGTGAGATGTAGCTTTGAATCCAGGCTCTGCTCTTACAAACGGTTCCTTAACCTATCTGAGCCTCAGGTTCTTCACTGTACGAATATGGATCAAAAGATCATCAAATAGATTGAAAAAAGGAAATAAAACAACTTTCATGAAATTCTTGACACATAGGAAGTGTTTAATAAATGATAGTTGTCTTCCCTGTAGCTCAAATGGTAAAGAATCTGCCTGCAACGCAGGAGAGCTGGATTCGATCCCTGGGGCAGGAAGATCCTCTGGAGAAGGGAATGGCAATGCACTCCAGTACTCTTGCTTGGAGAATCCCATGGACAGAGGAGCCTGGCGGGCTTCAGTCTGTGGGATCGCAGAGAGTCGGCCACGACTGAGCAACTGACACTACACTACAACCCTACTACTACTATGAGTAGTTAACTGTGGTTGGGGAAGAGTGTATGCTTTCTCCCTCCTTTATATCCACTATGAGCATTATTGTTTTAAAGGCTCATAGAATTCTCATCATATTAAAAAATATTTTGGACCCATTTATGATTAAAACTCTTCAAAAAATGAGCATAGATGAAACCTACCTCAACATAGAAAAGGCCATATATATAAGCCTACAGCAAACATTCTCAGTGGTGAAAAGTTGAAAGCATACCCCTAAGATCAGGAACAAGACAAAGGTGTCCACTTTCTTTTGCCACTATTATTTAACATAGTTCTGGAAGTCCTATAGCTACAGCAATCAGAGATGAAAAAGAAATAAAAGAAATCCAGATCAGAGAAGAAGTTAAGCTCTCACTGTTTGCAGGTGACATGATACTGTACATAGAAAACCCTAAAGATAGTATCAGAAAATTACTAGAACTAATCAGTGAATTTAGTAAAGTTGCAGGATACAAAATCAATACATAGAAATCACTTGCATTTCCATGTATTAACAATGAAAAATCAGAAAGGAAAATTAAGGAATCAATCCCATTCACCATTGCAACAAAAAGAATTAAATATCTAGGAATAAACCTACCTAAGGAGACAAAAGAACTATACACAGAAAATTATAAGACACTAATGAAAGAAATCAAAGATGATATAAAGAGATGGAGAGATAGTCCATGTTCCTGGGTAGAAAGAATCAATATCGTAAAAATGACTATACTACCAAATGCAATCTACAGATTCAATGTTATCCCTATCAAATTACCAATGGCATTTTTAACAGAACTAGAACAAAAATTTCACAATTCATATGGAAACACAAAAGACTCCAAATATCCAAAGCAGTCTTGAGAAAGAAGAATGGAGCAGGAAGAATCAAGCTTCCTGACTTTAGGTTATACTACAAAGCTCCAACCAGTCCATTCTGAAGGAGATCAGCCGTGGGATTTCTTTGGAAGGAATGATGCTAAAGCTGAAACTCCAGTACTTTGGCCACCTCATGCGAAGAGTTGACTCATTGGAAAAGACTCTGATGCTGGGAGGGATTGGGGGCAGGAGGAGAAGGGGATGACAGAGGATGAGATGGCTGGATGGCATCACTCACTCGATGGATGTGAGTCTGAGTGAACTCCAGGAGTTGGTGAGGGACAAGGAGGCCTGGCGTGCTGCGATTCATGGGGTCACAAAGAGTCGGACGCGACTGAGCGACTGATCTGATCTGATCTGATCTGACAAAGCTACAGTCATCAAGACAGTATGGGACTGGCACAAAAACAAAAATGTAGACCAATGGAACAAGACAGAAAGCCCAGAAATAAACCCATGCACCAAAGGGTACCTTATTTTTGACAAAGGAGGCAAGAATATACAATGGGGCAAGGACAGCCTCTTCAACAAATGGTGCTGGGAAAGCTGGACAGCTGCATGTAAAAGAATAAAATTAGAACACTTCCTAACACGATACACAAAGATAAACTCAAAATGTATTAAAGATCTAAATGTAAGACCAGAAACTATAAAACTCTTAGTGGAAAACATAGGCAGAACACTCGATGACATAAAGCAAAGCAAGATCCTCTATGACCCACCTCCTACAGTAACAGAAATAAAAACAAAAGTAAACAAATGGGACCTGATTAAACTTAAAAGCTTTTGCTCAGCAAAGAAAACCATAAGCAGGGTGAAAATAAAACCCTCAGAATGGAAGAAAATAATAGCAAATGAAACAACTGACAAAGGATTAATTTCCAAAATATACAAGCAGCTCATACAACTCAATGCTAGAAAAACAAACAACCCAATCAGAAAGTGGGAAAAAGACCTAAACAGACATTTCTCCAAAGAAGACATACATAAGGATAACAAACACATGAAAAGATGCTCAATATTGCTCATTATTAGAGAAATGCAAATCAAAACTACAATGAGATATCACCTCACACCAGACAGAATGGCCATCATCAAAAAGTCTACAAACAATAAATGCTGGAGAGGGTATAAAGAAAAGGGAATACTCTTGCACTGTTGGTGGGAATGTAAATTGATACAGCCACTATGGAAGACAGTATGGAGATTCTTTTAAAAAACTAGGAATAAAACCACCATATGACCCAGCAATCCCACTCCTAGGCATATACCCTGAGGAAACTAAAACTGAAAGAGACACATGTATCCCATTTTTTACTGCACCACTATTTATAATAGCTAGACATGGAAGCAACTTAGATGTCCATCGACAGATGAATGGATAAAGAAGTTGTGATACATATACACAATGAAATATTACTCAGCCATAAAAAGTAACGCATTTGAGTCAGTTCTGATGAGGTGCATGAACCTAGAACCTATTATACAGAGTATAGTGAGTCAGAGAAAGATAAATACCATATTCTAACACATATATATGGAATCTAGAAAAATGATACTGAAGAATTTATTTGCAGGGCAGCAATGGAGAAACAGACATAGAGAATATACTTATGGACATGGGGAGAGGGGAGGAGAGGGTGAGATGTATGGAAAGAGTAACATGGAAACTTACATTACCATATGTAAAATAGATAGCCAATGGGAATTTGTTGTATGGCTCAGGAAACTCAAATAGGGGCTCTGTATCAACCTAGAGGGGTGGGATGGGGAAGGAGATGGGAGGGAGTTTCAAAAGGGAGGGGATATATATATACACCTATGGCTGATTCATGTTGAGGTTAGACAGAAAACAGCAAAATTCTGTAAAGCAATTATCCTTCAATAAAAAATAAATTAAAAAAAAAAGGTTTCCTAAATCCATATGCCCACTAAAATGTTCTTATGGTTTTGTAACACCAAGTTACATGCAAAGAACACATTTTGAGAAAAACAGCATTTTTAAAGGAGACTTCCTTTCTTTTATACAAATAGCACAAAGTGTCAGAAAGAAATTCATTCTTTCATTATATTTATATTACCTTTATCTAAGGCACCTGAAAATATCCAGAGATAAACTGACAGCTATTGAGACAGGCAGGCAGATCTGATCCTCATATTACAGTATTGCAGCTGCCAAGAGACATGATTTGATCCAAGAAAGATTGAAAGCAACAATCAGAAGCCACAAAAAGCAATGCAGAGCATTTCTGAAACTGAGAAAGACAGCGAAATATACATCATCCTCTCTAGAGACAATGACAGGCAAAGCCTCTTGCCCTCGAAGTCCCCAGTTAGTTTTCACAACTAGCACCTGACTCTGCTCTCATGAGAGCCACAGCAGTGTGTAGGATAGAACACTGGGCTTGAAAACCAAATACTGCAACTCATACTCTGCTTCTGCCCTTATAAAGGTATTTATTCTTTCTATATCCCAGTTTCCTTAGTTATAAAATTAAGCTAACATTATCTTGACTAGAAAAGTACTATCGTATAGTCAATTAATGTTGCATTAATGAAGCATGTGGAAGATAGATATGCACGCCAATTTAGAACATCAAGGACCTTAAAGATTACCTACTACCAGTTACTAATTTTACAGATGGTGAAACTGAAGCCCAGAGAATGCAGAGATTTGTCTAAAGTCACACAGCTCATTAGTGACACAGCTAGGACTTCAACTTGGGGCTCCTGACTTTTAATCCAGAGGTCTTTCCACTCTACCTCAAAGGTTAGATTCAGCCTCACTTTTGTTTAACATCAAATGAGCATAAAATTAAGATGAATATAGCAATGGATCTCATAAGTAAATATGAAACCCTCTTATCTAATGTATTCAGGGAAAGAGGAAATTCAGGTTAATCAAAGAATCTCTCATGGAAATTAAAAAAATTCTCCCCACAAAAAGGTCAGAGAGCCTTGATATACACCACACATAGATTAATGACTTTCAAATCATGCGAAAGCAATACAGTTCACCTTTGAAACTAGGCTGGACATAATTTCCTCTGTCTTTGATGACTTTGGATTTTCACATTGCCTCAAGGCAACCACAGTGAATATCAATCATCAGCATACCGAGGGCATAAACTTAGAGACCCACTTTGAGATTACACTGCGTGTGCAGAACTGGTTAATAGAGCTCTGGATTAATGGGAATCCAGGTAGCAGAGAGGTACTGTGTACAGATTTATGACCCATTTCCAGGAACTCGGTAATTTAGAAGATTTTGCACATTTACTTTTTTTAATGTAGTCTATTGCTTAATATTTTACTACTTTCAGAATTTAAAGTCAGTGTTATAAAACAGAAAAACAGTAAAGGTAGTTCACAGAGCCTCAAGACTTGACTGAAATATGGAAGCCAACAACTCCCTTTTTCATCCTTAAAAGGAGAGAGTCTCCGAAAGTGAACTGACTTGAGTGAGTGAGTGAAGTCGTTCAGTCGTGTCCCACTCTTTGCGACCCCGTGGACTGTAGCCCCCCAGGCTCCTCCGTCCATGGGATTCCCCAGGCAAGAATACTGGAGTGGGTTGCTATTTCCTTCTCCATGAACTGACTTACCTACAGACAAAATAGGAACTCAAACTCCAAACTTCAAAACTCCCAACTCCCTTCCCAGAGCTCTTGGCCACCTTGAGATGCATTTGTTTTGTCACTTCTTAGTCAGGGGAGCCCAAGGGCCACTACTTGAAATTAAGAGTGGAGCCTTCAAGAGAAGACATTTCTATTACAGCTGCCATGGGGAGCAAGGAGCAGTGTCTTCTTCAAAGATGAAATTCTCTCATTTAGTTACCACTAACCCATCCCTAAGTGAGTCTAATCTACCCCATGCATGTCCAGGAAGTCACAAGCTCCCTCTGACTGGGCACTATCAGGCTTCCAAATGCCTGCTATCATCTCACCTGGGTGGCCTGAAATCCTTTCACACTCAACAAGTGCAATATTGAATTTGCTGTCTTCTAAATCTGAATTTTTTTCCTGCATTCTCCATTTCAGTTGGTGGAAAACCATCAACTCATAACGCAAGCTAGAAACCTGGAATTCAAACAAAACTCTTCCCTCTGGCAGGGCTGCTGAGTTTTCCGCCCAGGTTATTATCTCATTTTTTTTTTTAACTTCCATCTCAACTACCACGGACATAATTCAGATTCTCATCACCTATCACATAAATTACTATAATGGTATTTCTCCTGATATAGCTACCAAAAATCTCATCCCATCCTCAACCACCACTGGCTTAAAACACTTCGATATTTCCATTCAGGATAAAATTTTAACATGTTTCTTTCATCCTTCCACATACAAACACACAGGAATTCTAAACTACTTATACTACACTGTTATTTCTAATTTTTAAAATAACTTTGACCATGATAATCTCTCTTCCCATATGCCTTCTTTTCCCACCTTCACCAGATCACTGTGCTTAATTATTTTCTATTCATACTCCAAGACAGGAGAAGCCATCTTGTAGGAATCCTTCCCTGATCTCCACATCCAACTCACAGGATACATTAAGTACACCTCTCTGTTCTTCCATTGTACCCTGTACTTAATTCCTCCTGCTGCACCATTGTGTGATATCCATTAAGGTGTATGTTGGTTTTGGGGGGAGATTTGTTGTGCTGTAACTTGGAAGCAGGATCAAGACTCTGTCTCATTCCACTTTTCTATCCCCAATACACAACACATTTAGCAGGTTCTTTAAAAATGTTGAATTAACAAGCAAGCAAGCTAATTAATTCATTAACCAATGGATCTTTTCCTGATATTTTTAGTTAAATTCACATGGTAACACCTGTACCTTGCATGGGTCTACCCTGGGAGCAGAACCATTAACAATGAAGAGAGCTAAAACAAAGACATGCAGTGATCAAAGAATTAGGCAGGACTGGTAAACAGACACATCATTTTTTTCCATATTGAAAACAAGTTGTTTTTTTTTCAGATGCTATAAACTACATATACAACTGAATCATGAAAATGTCACAGCGACAATTGTTTAGAATTTGCGTATCACCTTCTTAGGCAAGACGGCATTCTGTCTTCAGAACAATTCTAGGAAGGTAGTCAATGTCATCCTCATTCCACTGATAAAAATTAAGATTTCAAGAAATTATTAAGCACATTCTAGTTGAAAAATTAGTCAAAGGCTCAAATCCTACTTTTCTGACTCAGTCCTCTCACTATGTTGCCTCAAAATGGTTTTTATTTTACAATATAAAGATTAAAACAATCTTAACCTCTGAATTTGACCCTGACTTCATTCTCCTGAAGCTCAGGAGAGCCCACAGTGCTCTGCATTTGTGTTGTCATCATAACCCTGGCTGCCTTTCCTTTTCAGGAAGGATGAACACAGCTTCCTCTAGGACCCAGTGACAGGTGCTACCCTGAAACAGCTTGAGGAGCTGCCTGACCCTCTCCCTGTCCATGGTTGCTTAGAAGCAAGAAAGCAAATTAGTATCCAAACAGTCTCCTTAGATGGAAAGCGTAATTCATACAACAGGTCAAATCCTATCCAACAAATGTCACTGAACATAAATCCTCAAGTGATAAAGAGATTCTCAGGCTTCAATCCTGGACTATTTATTAAACGACAACCTTGATGTGACAAAGTTCCAAGCATGTACACATATGTGCATGTACACACACACACACACACACAGAGAATCCTGTTTTTAGTTATTTTGTATATGTTCTTAGTAGCTTTTTAATGTGTTAACTCATTAATCCCAATAACTGTCTATAAGACATTCTTAATAATTCCATTTATAGGTAAAGAAATTGACACCTGGAAGAGATGCTGTGGCTTGAGTTTACAAGACTAGCTGTACACTCAGTGGTGATGAAGACATATTGAGTTAAACTACTAAACCAAATCCATACTTTATCATTTGCCTACTATGTGTAAGTTACTTGATTTCTCTAGCTTTGATTTCCTCTTTTGTGAAATGGAGTTAAAAATGATAACTTTCATCATATGGCTCTGCTACTATTTAGGACTCCAACTCTGCTTCGAACAGTGGATGTGGAAGAGTGTGTGGAGAAAACACAGGAGTTCTTTTCACCTCAGCAGAGGTGACTCACATCAGTCACCCACTCCCACAAGCAAGAGAGCTGGGAAATATGGTCTAGAGGTGTGCCAAAGGAGAAAACACAATAGTGAATCCTGATGAAAAACAAGGCAACCCTGCTGTATCTTTTACAGAGCTTTATCGTGACAATTAAATAAGATAGGATGTGTAAAGTGCCTAGCATATTATAAGTATTCAGTAAACGCTAGTTATAATAACTACTCTTGCTAGAGCCAAGAAACTCAGAATTCATAATGTCTCATCTACTGCTTTTTTTTAACCCTTGGAGTATAATACTTCTTTGAATTTATTGTACTAACTGTGCCCAGCCCTTTCCTTCAAAAAAATTAATGAACTATAGGGGGATATTGAATGAGTATCAAAATTAAAAATACATATAAAAATCAGTTTATAATAATTAGAGTAAGAAACATTCTCTCATTCATTTAATTAACAGATACTTATTAGATATTACAATGAGCCAAATATTTTTTAGTAGCTATCATAAAGACAAAACAGAATTTTTGTGATAGAATTTTCCATTGTTTAATGATAGTTGATACAATGCAGCTGTCAGAATATTTGGAGAAGATAGACAACATATCTTGACTAAGAGGGATATGGCAGGGGAGTCTGAGAATTGGTGCTATATGCACAGCAGTGGCCCAACAAGCTCCCTGAAAGCAAGCCTATCAGACCTTTTGTCCTGGCACAGCCAAAACATAAAGACATTATACAAGTCATAGATATCCCATTCCTTACATTCCTTTACAGGGCAAGGCCATCAGGCAGCATGCACTCAGTAACAGGACAAGGTTCTACAGTATTGGACAATCCTAAATAAAGAGTAAATCTGAAAATGCTAGACCTGCTTACCTTCTTGTTCTCCTCTGAGTCAGGAACTCTCTGCTGATTCTCATGACATTCAATCCAGGCATCTCTCTAGACAGGTAGGTCCTTCTAGTTCATGCCACCATCATAGGAGAGCTTTAAAAACAAAAGGAGGGAAGAGATGCTATGACAAAGGATTTTCCCAGAGTATTTATTTCTGCTTTCTGATGAGGAATGACACCAAACATTCCATCATTTTTTAAAAATTTGTTCTACACCTACTATGTACTCAGCAAGTTCAAGGAGACACAACCCCTACCCACTAGCAACGATCATGCTTTAAATATAGCTTAAATTTTTCAATGAACTTCCTCCAAGTTCAAAGTAGAAGCAGAAAGTAAACCTTTAAAACCTACCTTCAATGTGATTGTCCCTATCAGAAATGGCCTGTTCCCCTAAATAACTCCCTCTCCTAGCCACTGGCAAGTTAAAGATGTCCCACAGAAAGTAGCCATGACCGGATTCCAGCCAACACTGGTCCTCTCCTACTCTGTCTTCTCAGGTCCACTTAGCTCTGTCCCAATGTCTCCAGACTCTTTTCTGCTTTGTAGAGAGTGCTTTCCACTTCTTTTTTTTTTTTTTAACTTTACAATATTGTATTGGTTTTGCCATATATCAACATGAGTCCTCCACAGGTATACACGTGTTCCCCATCTTGAACCCTCCTCCCTCCTCCCTCCCCGTACCATCCATCTGGGTCGTCCCAGTGCACCAGCCCCAAGCATCCAGTATCTACTTCTTTCCACAACCTGTGTAAACTTCAGTCTCAACTTTCTCTGGGATATTGTTTGAATAACAGTTTCCCTCCTCACATTTGATTTTCCTGAATATGCACATAGAACTGGCAGTTGGGACACTCAATAAACCTTTGATTTCACTCCACAGTGGGGCCTGTCTCTTCAAAAGCCATGTCACCCAGATCATGATTAGCTAGCTTTCCTTTTCTAAAAGCCAGTCACTCTTGGAGAGAAAACAAAATGTCTTAGAAAGAATTGAAAGGTCTTGCTTCTTGCCATGGCCCCATGATTTGCCAGCTGTGTCAGCCTAGCAGAGAAACTCCTTACTTGATCATTTTTTGCCATGTCCATAAGTCATTTGACTATATTTCACATTTTTCTGTAAAATTTAAATAAAGTTAAAGGTTAATAAGTTTAAATTAAAAAGTTTAAATCACATGTAATTGGAAATGTATCACTATCCATAAGTAATTATCCAAAAGTAAAGTTTCAACTATCAAATTAATTTTATCTATGAATCTCTTAATCATTATATATTACCACTGTTACACACACAACACTTTCAGAAACCTCTCATATGACTTTTAAAATCATCTAACCTTTATGATGGGATCTTCCCTGGTGGCTCAATCAGTAGAGTCTGACCACAATGCGGGAGACCCAGGTTTAATCCCTGGGTCGGGAAATCCCTTGGAGAAGGAAATGGCAACCCACTCCAGCATTCTTGCCTGGAGAATTCCATGAAAAGAGGAGCCTGGGGGCCTACAGTCTATGGGGTCACAAAGAGTCAGACACGACTGAGTGACTAACACTTTCACTTTTCACCTTTATGATGGTGGAACTCTCCCCTGCAGTTTTAACATCATGGCAAATGCAGTGATGGTTTGGATGTCTTACGTGGAACTAAATCTGCAGTGAGCCTCGTACTGCAGCTGACATTGAGTGCAGTCTGACACCTGACCAGGGCCATCAACATCCAGGTCTTTTTAGACTTATGTCAAAGGGCCATTGAGTTGACATTACTGAAGTTCCTCTCGTCTTTCACAGGTAACCCTGGTGTGGCACCTGACCCTGCTGGATGCAGGTGATCCTGTGCTTCCGCCATGAGTCTATTCCCCTTGCACAGAGGTCACTGGAGACACCTAGGTACCCACTGTCTGGAGCTGCCTACTCAGCTTGTCATAGCCATGAGAATGCACTTTGCAGATCTCCCAGTTTGGGGAGTGTAAATGGTAAGGGTTCTAGCTACTGAGCTCTGAAATTCTCAGGAGGGTTTGTGCGAGGCCATTTCTCACGTGGATTGCCACCAGCCACAGACAGGGTATGGCAGGTATATTAAGACAGACCCATCTCTAGGAGATACAGTTTTCCTCCAAGGGTGAGCTTGGGCTCATCTTCCTGATCATTTTGCACAACTCTCCTTCAACTGCATGACAGTCTGCCATGCTTCCATGCTACATTCTCCTTCTCTCTCTTCACACAGAGTTATACTTGCATAGTACTCTGATGGCTCTCCCAACCTTACCCAGCTCCCTCATCTTTCTCTCATTCAGCTGTTTTTCCTAATTAAATTCTTGTATATTTAATTTTGTGTTAATGTCTGCTTGTTGAAGGAGCTGAGTTTACACAGTTCTCCTCCTCTTTCTTGGTTTGGGTAGAAGACTTCGCTGAGCTGTGAATTTCTTATTTTCTAACTGGTTTATTGAATGAGCTAGTTGCTAGAGAAATCAAGTTTATTTTTCTCACCACTGTAGCCCTTCATGGTCTCATTTTTCTCCCCATTCATAAAATCTGGGTTAGGTTTTATATCAGTTATTAATAGGTTTTATTAGGAGAAATAGAACCCTGAAAATGGAGATAATAAGCTAGAAACATATTTATAAGAGAAGGCAATGGCAACCCACTCCAGTACTCGCCTGGAAAATCCCATGGACGGAGGAGCCTGGTGGACTTCAGTCCATGGGGTCGCTAAGAGTCAGACACAACTGAGTGACTTCACTTTCACATTTCACTTTCATGCATTGGAGAAGGAAATGGCAACCCACTCCAGTGTTCTTGCCTGGAGAATCCCAGGGACGGAGGAGCCTGGTGGCCTGCTGTCTATGGGGTCGCACAGACTCAGACACGACTGAAGCGACTTAGCAGCAGCAGCAGCAGCATATAAACTTAGTTTGGGGGTGAAATGTGCAGGACTGGTATTATAGTTCATGTTCCTCAGGGAGTCGGATTCCTCCTAGCTCACTGTTCCTCTAAACCTAAAGGATGAAACCCCACCTCCATCTTCATAGTCCAAAATGGCTGCTGCATATCCACATCCCAAGGAGTGGGATAAAGGAAAAAGAAAGGATAGGAATGCTTAGTGAAACTTAAGATAGGTACCACACAACACTTGTTTCCAGTTCACTGTCCAGAAGGCTGTTTAAGGTAGTTTTTTAGGTAGGGCACAACCTGCCTAGTTGAAAATCCAGGTTTATTATAAAGTAAGGAGGAGATAAGGGACAGGCAACTGGCAGTCTCCGCCACAGCTTCCTTAGCTCTTCCAGTAATTCAGCTGTCCTCTGGTCACAATCAGGGAACAAAAGGCCATTATAATATATAAATATTATATATTATAATATTAAAGGCCATTATAATATTAAAACTCCAAACACCCAATTAAAACTGTCCCCACATGTACTAGAGCGCAGGACCAGGTTAGCCTCTGTACTGGCCCACCTCCATCCCCCTTGTCCTTTCATTAGACCACCAATGGCTCTCCAGTGTCACAGCTAGAGAAGAGGACAAATGGAGGACAGAAAGTTCCCACTTCACTGGCACAGTTACAAATCTAGCACTGGAATTCTTTGTGCTTAACAGATTTCAGTGCTGATTTGTTCTCTAAGGGTGTTTTGTGGTTTCTTCAGACACACCTAAGCCCTGTAGTGTTCTCATCTGCAGTTCCATTATTGCGGGTGTGTCAGAGACTGGCATTCCCCCTGCTTATTATGTAGTGATAGTATTCCAATTATTAAACTGGACACATGACCTCCAGGCATAAGGACCACATTCACCAGATGATAGTACTTTAATGATGAGAAACATTTTTACAGCCAGCTTCTGCTTGGATACATAAAGAACTTGGAAGTCATACTACCTCCCTCACAACAAAAGAAAATCTGAACAAGAGGAAAATAAACAACTTTGCTTAGGTTCATTTCAGAATTGAGGTCATAGGGCAAACCAATGTCCTAGAAACTGGAAAGACAAATAGGCAAACAGAACCACAACAGAGAACACACAGAGGTTTCTCTCCTTCACCCTTAAGGGAAACCACTTTATAGAGCCTAACTCATGTGGGAGAAAGAAAATACCCAACTTCAGCCTCTGTCCCAACCTTCCTATCTCACAGAAATAATAAAAATTAAAAGTTGAGATGCACTTATGAAGGTCACAGCCCAGTGATTCTCTCTAAAAGACTAAGAGTGAGTCATAGAGTACAGAATGCTTTCCCTTCTCTTCTCACAGCTTACCACACATCAACAGAGTTCTTGGGTACTAATATTAACAGAAAATTTCAACTGAAGAACTTCAAGGTTAAGACTCTGTTTAAGAAAGAGTTCCCAGGGAAATCCAAAAACAACCCTGAATACAAAAATAAAGATGCTAAAGAAAAATCGAGGCTTCAGACCCCTACAGCTGGTAAATAGAGCACATCTACTATTAATAGTAAGATGAACATAAAACATCACACTAAAGCACTGTTTGTCTCAGTTCCTATTACCCAACACACCATGCTGGCTTTCAACAAAAATTACAAAGTATACTAATGTCTTATAGGCAAGGAAAAACGCTATCTTAAGATACACAGCAAGCAAGAAAACCAAAATACAGATATTTTGGAATTATTAGACTGGCCAAAATAACTATGATTTATATCCTAAGCCTCTAGAGGAAAAAGTAGACAACATGGAAGAACAGATGTAACATAAGCAGAGAGATAGAAACTCTATGAAGAAAAAATGAAATGCTAGAAATCATAACCAATGTAACAAAAATGAAGATGAACATTTACTAGCTTCCTTTTTAGCTAGGTGTAACTATATGCCAGTGTTCTGACAAATAGAATATGAGAATAACTGATATGTGCAACTTTCAGGTTAGGCTTTGAAAAGACATACTGTCTATGAGAGTCATTAAGACTGTTCACTTATATTCTGCTGTAGGATTGTACTTCTGTACTCTTTGATGTTAGGTGTGGTGTTGTCATCAGTTCTGGCCAGTAGGTAAGGAACAAAATCTTTTAGCTGCTGATGCAAGACTATCCAGCTTGCCCTTCTCTTCCCACAGGCCCGTGCAATGCTCCAAACAGTGCAGATCCATCCTTTGTTGTCCTTGAGTGAGAGTAGATGAGGCAGAATCACTAGTGATCCCTAATCAACATATCACATAAGCAAAAGTTATGCAACTAATATTTTGAAGATAATGATTACCATAGTACAATCTAACCTAATCCAACTAAGCTCCCTCCTCTTTAACTCTCCATCTTCATCCTAGCTGAAACTCAGACATAATGATGAGCCACCTTGGATCATGTGAACAAGATCATACAAGAGCAACAAAATGAAAGAAATCTCTGTCTCAAGAATTCTCAGGGTAGGGCTGTAATACCAGCTCCAATTTTTCTATGAAAGAAAAATAAAATTCTCTCTTGTTTAAAACATTTTTTGTTATAGCTAAGTATATAGCCTAACCCATGCCTCCTGTAGCCAGTAGCTTACTCTTCCATCTCAAAGAAATCTGGAAAACCCCCTTTGTTACTATAACATTGGAAGTTTTGAAGTTCTGTGTTTTACCATATATTTATAAACAGATTTGGACACACCGCTGCACTAATTATTAGCTCTCAGGAAATGTAAAATGAAAATGATGAATACTATTACCCACATGTCTGTAACCACAGGGAAAGTTTGATCCTGCCCTACCTTGGCTTCTGTTGGAAATTCAATGTATTTAGAGCTATGAGTTTAAACAATGTAACCACTGAAATGACCAATATTGCCAATAAGGGGGAAGTCCAAAGCTGGCCAGCAGGGAACTCAATGTTTATAATGGAAATTGCTCCAGGTGAGGTTAAAAAGCAAGAGATACATATTGCAAAGCCTTTGTGGAATTAGCAAGTGTGCAATCAGATGTAATTACAATGCCTTAAATTAAGAAACTGCCCATTTCTGCAATTAAATAATTTCCCAAACAAAGTCACTTAAACAGTATACACTTGCAAAGTCCTTGTGTAATTGTATCATTTATGAGGGCATCAGAAAGACTGCAAATTTTCAAGAAAAGAAATCCAACACAAATTGAATTAAACAAACAAAGAAAAATAACTCTTTCCTCTGGAAAACTGGGTAAGGCTTCAGGAAAAGCTTGATCCAACAGCCAAGACTGACCAAAAACTGGTTTATCTATCTCCATTTCTGAATACATTTTCAGGTGTTGGCTACAATCTCTAAGGCAGTGCCCCCATCCCACCTCCCATCTTGGGATGGAGAACTACATGTACCTTTATTTGTCTCCATTAAGAAAGAGTATGCCACCCAATCACAACAAAAATCGGGAGTCCCAGTGTGCCTGAACTAGTGTCCGTCATACATCTGTCCCTGAGCAGAACAGATGAGAGCTGAGATACACACTGTATCTTTTTTGGGTGGAGTCAATATCTTCTGAAACATGGGGAAGTGAGAGAGATCTGCAGCATAAACTGCTAGTTCCTTTTCCTCCCACACAGCCAACTAGAATGCATTTCTGACTTTTCTTGCAGCTATATGTGATCATGTGACAGAACTGTAGCCAATGGTATGAAAGCTTTGCCCATGACACCCTTCCACATGTGATATTCTCTCTTTTCCTACTTAACTGTTAAAAAATGACTCTAAACATTTAGAGGAGGGCAGAGTCAAGAAGATGGAAGGAGTGGAGATTTCCAAATGAGGAAATAGAAGCCACTTTATTAGGACTACCTGCATCACACAATGAAATGAGTGGGAAGTATATTTTATAATACTTAGGCACTGAAATTTTACTGTTTATTTACTGCAACAGTAAGTATTACTTTAACTATGATACTACAAAGAATACTAGAGTGATGTTTCTAAGAGAGGGTCAAACGGGAGTAGGACAGCCCAAAATAAGCATTGTCCACTGCAACAATGGTTTTTAAACTTGGGGTTGTCTTTAAATAAAATAGAAGCAATTGTGCTGCCAGAGAAATCTGAGTCTATGTGCATTTTCCTTCTTAGAAGAGCATTGTGATGACTTCGCCACAAACCAAATAAACAAAGCAGCAATTGCCTCTTCTACTATAATAAGCCTTTGCAAACATGCCCTGCATTTGCACATGGCTTCCTTAATAAATGGATGCTATTTTCTTATGTTCACCAGCAGTCGTATCAAACAAGAGATGCAATTTAAATTTGCTCTGCATCTCAAGGAACCACTCTTCACTACAATTAGCATTATCTAAAATGAAAAATGTCATTTTTGTAAAATCTCTTCCCTTCAATTTTGACATGTAAGCAGAAAGCAAGCAAAAGAAAGCAAAAACAAGAGGCATAGAGAAGGTAGTAGAGAAGAAGCTGTGAAAAAGTTCCAAAGCCAATGAGAAAGGCAAGTGAGAATGACTGGTTGAAGCCCAAGTCAATTGCCTTCTATCCGAAGTGAAATATGCCCAGAGTGGAGTAAGACTGGTACCAAGATAAAAGTATGAGCAGGTGTTCAAAAAAAGAGATCAGAAACAGACATGCCAGACAGACAAGTAAGCCTAGAGAGTTCCTTCCTTTTTAACTGGATAAATTCTACTTATCTTGCAGGGTTCAGCTGAAATATCACAACCTTAGGATAGATTTGGATGACAATCCTCTCCTCACCTCCATGTAGTTATTTGTCCTCTTAAAATAACTTAATGACTTTTACTCTTCTCCCAAAGTTCTTCTATATATTGCAATTAAAGACTTTTCTGTGTAATTATTTAGTGCCTATATTCCCATCTAGAATGAAAGTTCTATGAAGGCAAAGACCATGCTGACTTCTTCATGTGTATATTTCCAGGGCCTAACACAATGCTTGGCAGATAGTAAGAACTCATTACTTTGAATGGCTTTCTGGTGAATGGTAGGGCCAAGTGCCTGAGTACATCTTCAGTTCAGTTCAGTCGCTCAGTCGTGTCCAACTCTTTGCGACCCCATGAATCGCAGCACGCCAGGCCTCCCAGTCCATCACCAACTCCCAGAGTTCACCCAAACTCACGTCCATCAAGTCAGTGATGCCATCCAGCCATCTCATCCTCTGTCGTCCGCTTCTCCTCCTGCCCCTAATCCCTCCCAGAATCAGAGTCTTTTCCAATGAGTCAACTCTTCACATGAGGTGGCCAAAGTACTGGAGTTTCAGCTTTAGCATCATTCCTTCCAAAGAACACCCAGGACTGATCTACTTTAGAATGGACTGGTTGGATCTCCTTGCAGTCCAAGGGATTCTCAAGAGTCTTCTACAGCACCACAGTTCAAAAGCATCAATTCTTCAGCGCTCAGCCTTCTTCACAGTCCAACTCTCACATCCATACATGACCACAGGAAAAACCATAGCCTTGACTAGACGGACCTTTGTTGGCAAAGTAATGTCTCTGTTTTTGAATATGCTATCTACGTTGGCCATAACTTTCCTTCCAAGGAGTAAGCGTCTTTTAATTTCATGGCTGCAATCACCATCTGCAGTGATTTTGGAGCCCAAAAAAGTAAAGTCTGACACTGTTTCCACTGTTTCCCCATCTATTTCCCATGAAGTGATGGGACCAGATGCCATGATCTTCATTTTCTGAATGTTGAGCTTTAAGCCAACTTTTTCACTCTCCACTTTCACTTTCATCAAGAGGTTTTTTAGTTCCTCTTTACTTTCTGCCATAGGGTGGTGTCATCTGCATATCTGAGGTTATTGATATTTCTCCTGGCAATCTTGATTCCAGCTTGTGCTTCTTCCAGTCCAGCGTTTCTCATGATGTACTCTGCATATAAGTTAAATAAGCAGGGTGACAATATACAGCCTTGATGTACTCCTTTTCCTATTTGGATCAGTCTGTTGTTCCATGTCCAGTTCTAACTGTTGCTTCCTGACCTGCATATAGGTTTCTCAAGAGGCAGGTCAGGTGGTCTGGTATTCTCATCTCTTTCAGAATTTTCTACAGTTTATTGTGATCCACACAGTCAAAGGCTTTGGCACTGTCAATAAAGCAGAAATAGATGTTTTTCTGGAACTCTCTTGCTTTTTCAATGATCCGGCAAATGTTGGCAATTTGATCTCTGGTTCATCTGCTTTTTCTAAAACCAGCTTGAACATCTGGAAGTTCACGGTTCATGTATTGCTGAAGCCTGGCTTGGAGAAAGGCTGACATTTTTCTTTTGACCAATTTTGGGGGGAAAAAAAAAAACCACTAGAAACCAATAAAATATTCTCTCTTAAATCATTGAAGAAATCATCTGTTTTGCAAAACATTTAGAAAGATTGTGGAAATTTTTCTCTGGACTCCCTAAGAAGGGGACAAATACTATCACATCACTGCATATGGACAACAACACTGCATATGGTCCACTGTAATGGACCAGTCCTGTAACTCCAGCACAGACCTCCCCTCATTCCTTTCTCTACAGACTATGGCCCAGACCATGAACATCAGGTCAATCTCTAACCTGTCAACCAAACTCTGTCACTCCCCTACTACATATTCCCCAAGTCCTTTCCTCTCTCTGACAGAGCCCCAGTTTTTTCATTTTTACAATGTGCTGAATGTATAGCTCAAAATGTTGTAAAAATGCAGTGACACAATATGGGTAAACAGCCTATCTTCAGGTCTGTTACAGACTAGCAATGCTCTATTATTTTCTCTTTCTTTCATGGCACTATCTTAGAGTCTCCTCTGCCTTTGAATCTCATTATAGTATCTAGACCTTTCTCCCACTTGCCTCTGTATTCAAAACTACTTCAAACTTGCTCACAGAAAAGAAAGAATCTGATCATTTAATTCAAACAAAGGCTTCAATAATTGACTGGATTTTATTTTTTAAGCCAACATTTGAGATTTCATGCAATCTCATTTAATACGACAACCCAGTGCCATATCTAGGCACTATTTAGTAATCATTCATCTTTGATAAGAACCCTAGGGCCAATAGAGGTTAAATAATTTGCCCGATATAACGTGGTTTATAAATGGTAGGCCTGGAACTGAAAGCCAGGTCTGCCTGATTCCAAATTCACTCTTTCTATGGCACCATGCTTCCTTTCCACTTTCTTCTCTTAATTTCCTTACTCCACCCAAATAGTGAAAACTCTTACTGGACAACTGCCTGCCTAAAGCTGCCTGCCAAGTCTAGACCAAAACTGTGTTACCACACGTGACCAGCATGAAACGGCTAACTCACAAAGGTCCAAACACATCATCTGCAATCAGGATATTATATTAATAACATACACTTTTGCAGATGGCTTTGATATTAGCTACTGTCATCAGGAGCCATTTGTAGTGATAGACAGAAAACAGGGTGGAAAGAAGGTTACTTGAATAATGGAAACAATATTCTTCATTCCTAACTGAAATCACAAGATATACTTATGCCAAAGACATTCTAAGTCATTTAAAGACTTTAGAAAGAGTCATTTTTTCTTAATTATTTAAACTTGTTTGTGTAATACCTACTGGATATAGAAGTAGCAATGATCATTGCAACGTAGTTGCTATACTCAATATAATCAAATCAGAAAACCTAAAAGAATATAAATCCAAGCATTATTGACAAAGTGGTTGAGCTCTGTCCACATTAAATATATTAGTTTGGACACAAGAAAGATCCTAGATCAGAGGACCAATGTGAGATGCAAGAAGGGAATCAAGTGAGTTACAGACCCAAAATAAAGGGCTCCAAAGATGAGAAGACTTACTAAGGCCAAAAGAAATACTACCTTCCTGGTTGAAGAGTCCAATATATGACACCAAAAGAATTTGCTAGTTTAACACCATACCCCAATACTCTTTTACATTAGGTATATCTGTGCAGTATTGTGTGTATGTGTGATTTTATGCTCATGGTGAATATTAATACACAAGTTTATTCCAAGTTTAGGCTCCATTCTCAAAAAAATTCCTTTAATTGCCTTTACAAGTATTAAGTTATATAATTCTACTCAAGCATTGTAAAAGTAGCTATACCAAGTTTAGGATCAGCAACCTTCTTGGGAATCACTCTTTCTGTGTTTAGACATATGGCCCAAGTCACCTGTCTTTCCTTAGAAAATGTCCAAACAAAGCCTGATCCAACCTGAATGAAAAAACAAATGTTCCTTCCTCAAAGGTCTTCACCAACAAAGCCATCTTCCTGGTAGCCAACTTTCTCCTCATCCTCAATCAAAAAGCATTTTTTTAAGTGTCTATTCTATGCCAGGGCTTCCCAGGTGGTGCAATGGCAAAGAATCCACCTGCCAGTGCTGGAAATACAGGAGACCCAGCCTTGATCCCTGGATCAGGAAGATCCCCTGCAGAAGGAAATGACAACCCACTCTAGTATTCTTGCCTGGAAAATTCCATAGAGAGAGGAGCCTGGAAGGCTACAGTCCATGGTTGGACAAAGAGCTGGACATGACTGAGCACACACATACACACATTCTATACCAAGCCTGTTTCTAGTACTTGAGATACCTTCAAGGGACTCACAAGTAGGGATCAGATATGGACACCAAAGTTGTGCTAAAATGGCATGGTTCCCAGGATAAAAGTGCAGGATACAGTTGTAACCCCATGGAACTGAAAGTTGCTCCATTGTGTCCAACTCTTTTTGAGCCCATGGACTATACAGTCCATGGAATTCTCCAGGCCAGAATACTATGGTGGGTATCTGGAGAATACTGGAAAAGGGTAGCCATTCCCTTTTCCAGGGGATCTTCCCAACCCAAGGATCGAACCCAGGTCTCCCATATTGCAGGCAGATTCTTTACCAGCTAAGCCACAAGGGAAGCCTGTAGCCCCAAGGAGGAATTGGCCTATTCTACATAGGGAATAATGGCTCTCAAAACATTTGGAAAGTTTGTGATAAATGAGCTAAATCCAGAAAGAGAAGTGAGTATTGCTTTCCTCCTGCTGCTGCTGCTGCTGCTGCTGCTGCTAAGTCGCTTCAGTCGTGTCCGACTCTGTGCGACCCCATAGACAGCAGCCCACCAGGCTCCCCCATCCCTGGGATTCTCAAGGCAAGAACACTGGAGTGGGTTGCCATTTCTTTCTCCTACTGTAAAACAAAATGGGTGGAGGAGACTGAAAGTTTACTATAGAATGTTTAATACTAAGGTCCATGTTAACAAAGATACCTATTACCAGAAACTTGAGGACTACATACAGAGCTCTGCAGTAGGTCATTTCCCTGAAAACACATCTAGGAACCCTTCTTTCTATTAAGTAATACTCAGGTACCCATCATCTGTAAGAAATTCTGACCCATTAATAATTGTGAAAAGGATGACTGGGCAGAATGTCTCCTAATCTTCAAGTAAGTTTGGAACCAGAAATTGGCAACAGATACAACAGGTGTGGCAAACAAGGGGAAAAGGTCTATGAGGTTGGTAAAAGCCTCGGGGAGAAACAATAATACCAATATAACAGTAATAGCTAAATTGATCTAATGCACACTGTGTGTTATGAGAATTTCCTATTATTTATATGAATCAACTAATTTAATCCTCAATCCCATGTACTAGGATTATCCCCACTTGACAGATGAGAAAGGCAAGGCAGAGAGATGTTAACCAACTTGCCCAAGGTCACAGAGCTAACAAATAAGTGATCTCAACAGAAGGCAAACCCAGAAGGTCTCAGTGAAAAGTTCATGCTGAACATCTCTTTCCTTAATACCTCAGAACCAACAGTGCTATCTAGTCAGTTTGGCAGGAGCCAGAGCCCAGGAGGACGATTAGTAAACTCTGACCCTGGAGCACAGATCACAAGGTATGTGCTGGGTACTAGCCTCCCTGCAGGGCCACAAGTCATGGGTCTGCTGCTAATGGAAAAGCAAAGATGGTAAAGTATTTCACGGACCCTAGGCGTGCTTTTTCTGAAGCCTTAAATCAGTGAAGGAAATAATTTTCCTGAATTAGGATTAATACAATAGCAGTTCCTTTCACTTAACCAATTAAAAAGAAATTGCAGAGTCTTCTAGAAATAGCCTCCTCCCAGTTATCACTTCCACAACTCACAGTGCCCAGAAGCTTCCATTTCTTGTCTCTTTCGTGTATTTAAACTCATGATCTTCATATTAATTCTTCCAAAATGACATTTTATCATGAAGACTATCTCCATTTAACTTCCCTGTGTCAATATTAACAATGACATTTGCGTGTTTATTAGGTAAAAATTGGGTCCTGACAATCACACAGTCAATTCCAGGGCTCACAGGCTAATGCATCAGGACTCCTCAATTGCTTTTTTAATTTCTTCTGTTGACACTGACCCTGTGTGAGGTTATTTATAAAAATCTTTATGAATACAATTTATGACTTAATTTTAACAAGTATTAGGTAGATGTTATCACTGAGTCCATGACCTGAAGTAGCAAAGATTCTTATCAGATAGCATCAAGATTCATTTAAATTTCTCATTTGTAATTCCTGTTCTATTTTCCCAGCAGCACTAAGGGTCAAATATAAATGAAATGAGAAGTGTCTTTCACATTAACTGTTCTTTATTGATTCCCTGGAGCAGAAATGTAGATCCTTCTAAAGCAATTGAAGTGTTGGAAAAACAAAACACCTAAAGGAAGACAAAGAATATTTTTATGTGTACCTACAACAATTGTTCATAAAAGAGATATTTTTTCCAATTTTTGCGATAAATATGTCCTACATCACAGTATTCCTAAGTTGACATTTTAATATGAACAATAGGAACACAATTTTTTAAATTAGAGAGTTCTTAATACTCATTCAAGATTTTCAAACTGACCACCCACAGGATAAATAGCTTGGCCTATACAGAGTTTTAAAAACATGAGTTGTTACAAAAAGCCTTGATTTCTAACTTCTTCTGAAAAGTCAAAATATCTGGCAACATTGTGCCTTTACCTTCCCATGGTAGTAGAGTCCCTTCATAGAGATAGTCTATGCCTTCTCCAGTGGTCATAGTCCTATTGCTCATTCTGTCTTATACCTAATCCTTCACTCTCTTATACTGTTTGCCTGATCCATGAAGGCTTCTGAGTTGCCCACTCCTCTTCTTGCTCAATTACCTCATTATACAGATAAGGAAAATGGGAACCAAAGAGATTAAATAATATGTCCACACAAAGACAATATCTAGGTCCCAGTCTTCTAATTCTTGCTGCTGCTGCTGCTGTTGCTAAGTCGCTTCAGTAGTGTCTGACTGTGTGACCCTACAGATGGCAGCCCACCAGGCTCCCCGTCCCTGGGATTCTCCAGGCAAGAACACTGGAGTGGGTTGCCATTTCCTTCTCCAATGCATGAAAGTGAAAAGTAAAAGTGAAGTCGCTCAGTCGTGTCCGACTCTTAGCGACCCCATGGACTGCAGCCTACCAGGCTCCTCCGTCCATGGGATTTTCCAGGCAAGAGTACTGCAGTGGGGTTCCATTGCCTTCTCCACTAATCCATGCTACATTACCTATTTTCTTATTGCAAATTTTACCCTTAACAATATCTATAGGACATATAGACACATACTATTTAATACCCCATTGAGTGCAATGAATAGGTAAACATTATTGTGCCTCTGCCTCTGCCACAGACAACTGTGATAACTATGATCTAATTTACTGATCCTAATGGAATGTTTTACACTTACAGATCTGTCATTAGAAACAAATAAGAGCTGTGAGGATTGCCTAGAATGATAAGATGCAATGTCACATTGCATTGATTTACATCTGATGCCTGCAGTAGTGATTCCTCAATAATCTAAACACAAGTATCACTGAGCCCAGGAAACTAAACATGGTCTTAAAAAAACTAAGAAACATCTCTGATGGTAAGCACCTAAGACGGTCCAATAAACCACGTCTCCTGATATGCTTGCTCTTAAATAATTCTCCTCCACTTGAGGGAGGGTTCAACTTAATAACGCACTTCTGATGAATAGACTATAGCAGAAATTGTCTTGGGGTGCTCTCATTTGCTTGCTCTTAAATTGCTTGCCAGACTGTCATGTTGTGAAGCAACTCTGTGGAGAGAGCCATGTGGTGAAAGACGGCAGCTTGCCAACAACCACACAAGTGAGCTGGAAGCAGAATCTCCTCCCAGTCTATACCCTAGATGAGAGCACAACCCCAATCAAAAACTTGACTGCAATCTCATGAGAAATCTTGAGCCAGAAGTATTCAATAAACCTTTCCCAGATTTCTGACCTGAAGAAACAATGAAATAATAAATGGTTGCTATTTTAAGCCATTAAGTTTTGGGGTAATTTTTTACATGGCAATAGTCAAACAATACAGACTCCTTAACCATAAATACAGATCAAAGATTCCTGAATTCCCCATTTGTTCTGAGCCCCTTAAATTTTTACCACATATTGCAAATAGTACATATCTGTGTGTGAGTGTTTGTATATATACATATATATATACACACATGTGTGTGTAGATACACATCTATATACACATAGTTGTATGTATAAATGTATATATACACACATATACATATATGTAGATAGATGTCTCAGAAATGTGGAATCACATACTGATTAAAAACACATGTATAAGTAAAATAGAACAGTATTCAAATCCTGGCTATGACATTTATTAGCTAGATGACCTCAGAAAGATACTTAGCCTTGATTTCCTCAACTGAAAAATGAGTTTAGCATTCTCATTGCATTTGACATATGACTCTACTTTTATTCTTAATCATAGTTTATTTTAGTTACTGACTATAATACACTCTGAAGTCAGATCAGTTCCAGTAGCCTCAAACCAAAGAGCAATCAGAAGGTTATCCATCCATGTCCCAAAACCTAGGCTTTCTGATAGACTCTCTCAGCCCACCCCAGACTAAGCCCAACTTCCTCAGGAAGCATACCCAAAGTCACAATCTCACCTGGGCCTGGGGTCCTTGCTGGGGCTCTTAGGTGTCTGGTAGCCCAAAGCACAAGTATGCTGTTGTTTCTTAAGCCCACCACTCCCCGAGCCCCCTCTATTTGTTTTCCAGCCCTCCAGTGAGAGCTCATGAAGTTATTTTTACAGTCAGAGTAGCTGACACAGGAAATGAATTTTGTGTGACCTTCATTCCTACAGACTTCCTATAAGATCTAGACTTTTCCCCCAATGTTTATGGATATCAGATTGACCCATCTGTGAAATGGTGTTCATAGACACTTTCTTTTTAAAGACGATATGTGATATATAACCAAACACCATGTACTCTTCAGGGGACAATAATGGGCTGACTCTTTGATCATAAGATTTTTACACAATTCAAGATGAATAGAGGAAAACTGCTTCTGAGTAAAGTACTTAATTTTGGCAAAGTTCAAGATTTTTAAACCATCATCCTACTGATTATGACTTTTCTCTGAATTTTCACAATTAATATCTTTGGCTTACTCACTTCTTGAAGGAGAAGGGAATCTTCACAGAGCAGCTTGCACAGGGTTATTTATGGATATAAAAATTTGCCATCTGAGGTCGGCAATAGCTCTAAGAGTCCAGAATGTTTGTGTGGGTGACTGTGGTTGTTTTACACTGTCATCAAACTCAAAAAAGTATGCCTGAACAACTATTCACATTTTGATTAAACTTACTTAGAACCTATTTAAATTTGTTCCTTCATTTAACAAAGTTTTATTGGATATGCTCTGTTCCGGGTGCCACACTAAGCACAAAAGATAACTGAGATGTCACGTTTATCCTCAAGTGCATTATCATCAGTGGCAGAGACATACATTTCAAAAAAGAAGAATTCAACTTAGTAAGAATCAGGTCAGCATTCTAACATACTACAGGAGCACTGGTTATTGAAAGCAGGAAGGAAATGCTGCTTGGAGAGTTAGTGAAACAAATCTGGTAAGAAAGAGAGTTTTCATTAAGGAATGAGAAGGGATGAATAGAGGAATGAGAAGTTGACAGATCTCCAGGTCCAATCATAAATCATACAAACAAAGGCAAGGAGGTGTGAAGGGTGTGAAGTGTTTGTAGAGACTCAATAATACAGAACTTAAAGTGTATGAAGAGTATAGTGGGAAAGTGGGAAATAAGAATGGAATGGAAATGTGAGCCCAGATTAGGAAAAACATCCAGACATGAAGAACAAAGATACAAGCTAGGGCAGCAGCAGCTAAAATGAAAAGGAGGTCAACAGATTTAAGAATGACAGCCAACTTAGAGAAGACACGACACAATTAAGAAACTAGCTGGACGCATGTGTATTATTTTATTTGGGGAATTTTGTTTTGTTTGAAGAAAAAAGTTGAAATAAAAGAGAAGAAATAAAAGACATAAAGATAATATGATAATTAAAAATAAGAGATCTAGCAAAAAGGGGGTTAATCTTGGAGAGTCTACCATAAAAGGATGGTTGAGAAGTGTTCCATTTGAGGAGTTAGTGGGATATAGAGGATTTAGGACAACTGAAAGCCTGAAGATTAATGAGGGAATGAAGGGAAAGTAATTAAGGTAACTTTAAAAAGTAAATTACAGATAGTATAATAGAAGATCTAATGCTGCTATATATATATGTCTTTAGTAGGCTTAGCAGTGAACTTGATCTTGAAAAGTCATTGCCTCTAAATACTACAACAGGGAAAAACTAACTTTTTCAAACACAGATAGTTAAGTATTTTTAAGCCTGCATTGGTCTCTGTTTCAACTATCCAATCTGCCATTGTAATGCAAGAGCAGTGATGACAATACACAAATGGGCATGGCTATATTCCAATAAAACTTCACTTTAAAACACACGTGTCCAGTCTGCAAGCAGTCATTTACCAACCCTATAGCAGAATGTTTTATGATTCCACTTTATTCAATATAGATTTACTGAACCCCTCATTTTTACTGCTAATGTAAACCAAAGAGGAAAAAAAAGAATAAAAACCACTTATACGGTACTTGTTATATTCCAGATACTTCCCTAAGCATGTTTAATACTTATGCTAGCACCTCTAACACAAAAGTAAAAGGTAGCTATACTGTCTCCTTTTATAAGTGAAGAAGTTAAAAATCATTGAGATGAATTTGTTCAAGGCCACAGGTAAACAGTGAAACTGGAGTTTTAAAAGCAAGATAGGACTTTTCCTTCAGGCAATATACTAAACTAAATATTCTGAAAACCCTTCCCACCAAAAACTATATCGGTATTAGATGAATTACAACAAATATGGTCTCAAAAGAAAACAAGGCAATTCCACAAAGACCAAAAAATTTATCCCCATACTGTAAAAGGGGTGGTACTGTGTGGGTGCTCAGTTTTGGCTGACTCTTTGTGACCCCATGGACTACAGCCTGCCAGACTCCTCTGTCCATGGGATTTTCCAGGCAAGAATACTAGAGTAGGTTAGCATTTTCTCCTCCTGGGCATCTTTCTAACCCAGAGATTGAACCCACATCTCCTGCATTGCAGGTGGATTCTTTACCACTGAGCCATCAGGGAAGCCGAAAGGAGTGGTAAGCAAATGCAAAAGTTGGGCTTTCTGACTGGCAAAGGTAATAGAGGGAACCTAGTAAAACCAGGACTAATGGTCACATAGAGAAGGGACCTTACGCCTCTGAATAAACCCAAAGCAGGACTTGTGATGACTGTGAAGGGGCACCATCCTTAGTAGCAAGGTCAGATTAGGAAAACAAAATTGTCATCTCTTGCCAGAGGGAGGGGAAAAGAATATCTCACTCTATCTTATCTTCAGGTGGATCTTATATCATGACGAAACGTTCCCTTTATCTCTGGCAATACTGTGAGGTTGAAATCTACTTTGTCTGATGTTGATATGGCCACATTCATTTTCTTATGCTTACAGTTTTCATGCTCTATCTTTTTAAATCCTTTTACTTTGAACTATATTTATATATTTATAAATTGTCAGAATTAAAGATCACAAGATGAATGGATATAATTCAAAAAAAGATGAACTTAAAATATCTAATTAGTGAAACTAATATATCTAATTAGAGAAACTAAAAAACACACAAAAATAAAAAGACTATTATTAAAAAGAATGAATTCAAAAAATAGAAAAATATATTAAAAAACTTAAAGGCAATGGGTCTACCAGTATATACTGTAAAAAGACAAATAAATGTGTACATTATCTTATTCATCTTTTGCTATGCAACAAATAACTCCTAAACCTCAGTGATTTACAACAAACATGTATTATTCTTGCTTATGTTACATGAGGGATGCAGCATGGCTAAGCAAGTCTTCCACTCAGGTGGCTATGCCCAGATTCATGTTTATAAAAAATAGAAAGAAAACAACATAGACATAAAGGAAATCAACTCAGGAAACTTCAAGTTAGACTAAGAGTAGTTCAAACAAATAAGAACTAAGTTCTTATTTATAAGATGGAATAAAAAGTAAAAAGTATGGAGTTATGACAAAATACACTTTTTAAAAGAAAATTTATAGAGCTAAAGAAAAAGAGAAATTCTAAATTGAAATGAACAATTTCCAGCAAAATAAATGATCAAAATGACCCATTAAAACCTACAAAATTCTTGAACACTACAGAATTAAGAGAAATACTCTAAATGTTTTCTCAGAGGGAAAAAAAAATTCCTTATGAAGAAATGAGAATTCAGCTGGTAATCAGATTTATCAGCAACACTGAGTGCTTGAAGACAAAAGAACAGAAATTACCAAAGTTACAAAGAATATTAATTCCAATCTAGAATTCTGTAACAGGTCAAACAGTCAGTCAAGGACAAAAATAAGATATTCTAATTTTTTTAATTCCTAGAATTATTTTTTAATTTTATGTGTGGGTATAATAAAAATTTATATTTTTCAGAAAATGATCTTATTGCCAACAAATACAACTGAAAACAAAAACATTCCATTCACTTTAAAATGTATAGGAACACAATTATCAAGAAAGACAAAATCCATATGAATAAAATGATAAAACATTACTAAAGTATGTAAAACAATATCTGAATATATTTTTAAAACACACCATCACTCTTGGATGAGAAGAGTTATATAAAACCATTAAGTATCTTAAAATTAACATAAAAATTTAATATGATTAACATTGAGAGAAGACTGATCCAACCAGATATCAGAAAATACCATAAAGCCCAAAACTTTAATCAAATCAGAATGACACTGGCATAGGAATGGAGAATATATGTCCAGGATACATAAAAATTTAAAAAATGACAAATATAGATTTTAATTCAATGGAGATAATGTAGTTTGTAACAAATTAAACTGGCAAAGAATATAGGTCAAAAATATTGCAAGAATATCTAGAAAACTACATGCTCAAATTAAGAGCAACAGAAAACTCTTAATCAAGATTTAAAAGCAATAACATAGTTTTAAAAGAAAAACGAGACAGAGGTAACTGGCACCAATGCCCTCCCAAAGCTTCTCCCATCCTAGGGGCCAAACCCCACCCCCACCAAGCAGGCCTCAGCAGGCACCAGTGCCCCTCCAAAGCATCTCCCTCTTCAGGAGGTCAGCCTCACACATCACCATGCCCATAGCAGTCACTGCCAGACTCTCTAGCCAGCCAGGGCAGGAGTCAACTCTGCCCACCAGTGTGTCCATAGCAGTCACAGTCAGGCCTCATAGACAGCCAGGCAAGCAACAAATCCTGTCCACTAGGGCATCTGCAGCAGTCACAGCCATTCCTCCACAGTAGCCAGCCTGGGACCAAGCCTGCCCGCCAGCACATCTGCAGCAATCAGTGCCCAACAACAATAGGAGGGTAAACACAGTCCATAGACCATATCCCTGGAGCATCTGGCTCTCGTGACCAGGGCTATTGCACCTGTGGGTTCTGCAGGACCCCTTCTATATAAGGCCGCTCTTAAGACCATGAGACAAAGCTGATACACCTACTTCACAGAAACAAGCATAGACAGGAAAAATAAGGAGATAAAGGAATATCTTCCAAAAGAACAAATAAGACAAAGCCTCATAAAAGAACTACGTGAAATGGAAATAAGCAGTTTACCTGATATAAAGTTCAAAATAATAGTCATAAATAAGCCTGTAGAATTTAGGGAAAGAAGGAACTCAGTGAGAACTTCAACAAAGAGATAGAAAATGTAAAAAAGACTCAATCAGAATTGAATAATACAATAAGTGAATGAAAACAACACTAGAGGGAATAAACAGCAGGACAGAAGACTCAAAATCAGCTACAAAGAAAACAAATGCAAAAAAACACAAACATATGTTGGCTAAACAGCACGCTATTAAACAACCAATGGGTCAACAAAGAAAACAAAGAGAAAATGAAAAAAGTATTGAGATAAATGGAAATGGAAACACAAAGTTCCAAAATCTAAGGGACATAGAAAAAGCGACTTCACTTTCACTTTTCACTTTCATGCATTGGAGGAGGAAATGGCAACCCACTCCAGTGTTTTTGCCTGGAGAATCCCAGGGACGGCCGGGCCTGGTGGGCTGCTGTCTATGGGGTCGCACAGAGTCAGACACGACTGAAGCGACTTAGCAGCAGCAAGAGGGAAGTTTATAGCAATACAGATCTATCTCAGAAAACAGTAACAACTCAAATAAACAATCTAACCTTAAACCGAAAAACAACTAGAAAAAGAAGTAACAACATCCCAAGTTAATGGAAGAAAAGAAATAGTAAAGAGCAGAGTAGAAATTAAATAAAAACTAAAAGACAACAGAAAAGATCAATGAAACTGAGAGCTGGTTCCCTAAAAAGACAAACAAATTAATCAAACTTCTTAGTCAAATTAATTAAGAAAAAAAGAGAGAGGGCCAAATAAATAAAATCAGATATTAAAGAGAAGTTACAAATGACAATACAGAAATACAAAGTATAATAAGAGATAACACAACCATTTGTTGTTGTTGTTGTTCAGTTGCCCAATCGTGTTCGACTCTTTGCAACTCCATGGACTGCAGTACATCAGGCCTCTCTGTCCCTCATCATCTCTCAGAGTTTGCCCAAGTTCATGTCCATTGCATCGGTGATGCCGTCCAGCCATCTCATCCTCTGATGCCCTCCTCTTCTTTTGCCCTCTATCTTTGCCAGCATCAAGGACTTTTCCAATGAGTCAGCTGTTCACATCAGTTCAGTTCAGTTCAGTCGCTCAGTCGTGTCCAACTCTGCAACCCCATGAATCGCAGCATGCCAGGCCTCCTTGTCCATCACCAGCTCCCGGAGTTCACCCAAACTCATGTCCATTAAGTCGGTGATGCCATCCAGCCATCTCATCCTCTGTCATTCCCTTCTCCTCCTGCCCACAATCCTTCCCAGCATCAGGGTCTTTTCCAGTGAGTCAACTCTTCGCATGAGGTGGCCAAAGTATTGGAGTTTCAGCTTTAGCATCAGTCCTTCCAATGAACACCCAGGACTGATCTCCTTTAGGATGGACTGGTTGGACCTCCTTTCAGTCCAAGGGACTTTCAAGAGTCTTCTCCAACACCACAGTTCAAAAGCATAAATTCGTCAGTGCTCAGCTTTCTTCACAGTCCAGCTCTCACATCCATACATGACCACTGGAAAAACCATAGCCTTGACTAGACGGACCTTTGTTGGCAAAGTAATGTCTCTGCTTTTTAACATGCTATCTAGGTTGGTCATAACTTTCCTTCCAAGGAGTCAGCCTCTTTTAATTTCATGGCTGCACTCACCATCTGCAGTGATTTTGGAGCCCAAAAAAAAAAAAGTCTAACACTGTTTCCACTGTTTCCCCATCTATTTCCCATGAAGTGATGGGACCAGATGCCATGATCTTCGTTTTCTGAATGTTGAGCTTTAAGCCAACTTTTTCACTCTCCTCTTTCAGTTTCATCAAGAGGCTTTTTAGTTCCTCTTCACTTTCTTCCATAAGGGTGGTGTTATCTGCATATCTGAGGTTATTAATATTTCTCCCGGCAATCTTGATTCCAGCTTGTGCATCAGATGACCAAAATTCTGAAGTTTCAGCATTAGTCCTTCAAGTGAACATTCAGGGCTCATCTCCCTTAAGACTGACTGGTTTGATCTCCTTGCTGTCCAGGGGACTTTCAGGAGTCTTCTCCAGTACCACAGTCTGAAGGCATCAATTCTTTAGTGTTCTGCCTTCTTTATGGTCCATCTAGGTCTCACAACCATTTATGACCACTGGGAATACCATAGCCTTGACTATACAGACCTTTGTCAACAGGGTAACATCTCTGTTTTTCAACACACTGTCTAGATTTGTCATCACTTTCCTGCCAAGAAGCAATCATCCTCTGATTTCATGGCTGCAATCACCATCCGCAGTGATTTTAGAGCCCAAGAAGAGGAAATCTGTCACCACTTCTACCTTTTCCCCTTCTATTTCCATGCAGTAATACGACTGGATGCCATGACCTTAGTTTTTTTAATATTTAGTTTTAAGCTGGCTCTTTCACTCTCTTCCTTCACCCTCATCAAGCGGCTGTTTAGTTCCTCTTCGCTTTCTGCCATTAGAGTGGTATCACCCACATATCTAAGTTGATGTTTCTCCCGCCTATCTCGATTCCAGCTTATAACTCATCCAGCCTGGCATTTCTCCTGATGTGGTCAGCATATAGGTTAAACAAACAGGGTGACAGCAGACAGCCCTGTCGTACTCCTTTCTCAATCTTGAACCAATCAGTTGTTCCATACAGGGTTCTAACTGTTCCTTCTTGACCCACATACAGGTTTCTCAGGAGACAGGTAAGACAAACAATTATGTGCCAATATATTAGACAACTTTGAAAAACCTGGATAAATTCCTGGAAACGTGATCTTTCAAGACTGAATCAGGAAGAAACAGAAAATATGAACAGACTGATCACTAGTAATGAAATTGAATCAGTAATCAAAAAACTCCAATAAAAAAAATTCAGGACCATATAACTTTACGGCTGAATTATATCAAACATTTAAAGAAGAATTAACACCTATCCTCTCAAACTACTTTCAAAAAGAAACTGAAGGTGAAGGAATACTCCCAAACTCATTCTACAAGTCCAGAATTACCTTAATACCAAAACCAGGCAAAGACACTACAAAATAAGAAAATTACAGGACAATGTTACTGATGAACATACATGCAAAAATCCTCAACACAACATTAGCAAATGAATTCCACAATAGATTACATATACCATGACCAAGTGAGATTCATGCCAGGAATGCAAGGATGATTCAATGCCTGCAAATCAATCAACATAAAGCACCACATTAACAAAACAAAGACTAAAAATCATATGATAATCTCAATAAATACAAAAAAAATTTTGACAAAACTCAACATTCACTCATGATAAAACAAAAACTATCCAGAAAGTGGGCATAGAGAGAACTTACATCAGCATAATAAAAGCCATATGATAAGTCCACAGCTAACATCACATACAACAGTGAAAAGCTGAAAGCATTTCCTCTAAGATCAGGAAAATGACAAAGATGTCCACTCTCACCACTTTTATTCAATATGGTTTTGGAAGTCCTAGTCACAGCAATCAGAAAAGGAAAAGAAATAAAAGGAATCCAAATTAGAAGGAATTAAAATTGTCACTGTTTGCAGATGACATGATAGTATACATAGAACATCCTAAAGATACTACTAGAAAACTATTAGAGGTCATCAATGAATTTGGTAAAGTCACAGGATACAAAATAAATACACAGAAATCTGTTGCATTTTTATATATTAACAGTGAAAGATCAGAAAGAGAAACTAAGGAAACAATCTCATTTCCCACTGCATAAAATAGAATAAAACACGGGGAATAAACTTACCTGAGGAGACAAAAGACCTGTACTCCAAAAACCATTAAGAGCTACAATCATTACTTTTGGTGATAACATGAAGGAGATCATGCTTTATTAAAAGTGTTGTTTCATGAAATGTTACCATTTTTTGGAAAGCAAGCTGACAATATCTGTTAAAATTTAAAATTCACATATCCTATGCCCAGAAATGCATAACTATATATGTAGAAGAATGCCTTCTGCAGTTTTGTTTGTAATGGCAAAAGCTGAAATCAAATGCATATTAATAAGGGAATAATTGAATAAATTATGGTGCATTCACATCCTAGAGTATTATGCAGCAATCAAGAAAAATGGAGGGGAAAACCCATATCATTTGGTTTGGAGAATTTTTATGAAATAATATTGGTGTGGCTGGATTGAACTGTGTGATACTGAGAAGTGAGGCTGGAGACATATGAGACAGTCAGACAAAAAGTGCTCCTTATTTCATGCAAATAAATTTGAAGACTGCAAACCACATGACAAAAAGAATAATAACAATGAAAGGTAAGCCATATAAAAACCTATGCAATTGCAATTAGTCTAAGGCATCTTAGATTAATGGGATTTTACCTTCCCATTTTTTCCTTATGCTTTCCTCACTTTATTTTAAATTTTCTAAGAGGAGGCGCCTACTGCAGAAAAATAAACATATTAAGAGACAAGGTACAACTACGTGATGTTGCAGTAGAGTGATTATTGTACTGAGATCCCTAAAATAAATGTGAACAAATCAGCCTTATGTGCTATAGAAGAAACTGTTTTCCAAATATGTTCCACTGTTCTTTTGCTAATTTGATTGTGGTGACAGGTCAGTCAGGCTATAATTGGTTTTAATTAGCCTCCCTAATGCCACAATATTCTTTACCTACATACAAACTGTCAAAATGCAGGATGAAAAGAGGGCAAGGGGAAAAGGAGGGAGGAGAGAGGTTGGTTCATTTTCTACCTTTTTCAAAATGCCAGATAAATTGTTTTCAACCTGTCTTACAGGCAAATGCCCCACTTTCCAGTATAAATGAGGGGAAATATGTCACCATGGCAGCTCTTAGGAAGAAATGGCTGATCCCTCAGCAACAGACAAAAAAGTCAAGCCTGCTTTTGTGCATATAATACATTGTTTCCAGGGTCCAGGGGGGAGAAAAATCTCTACATCTGTACCCCAGTTTCTTCTGGTAAAACACTATTTTAGGAAATGCTAGAAACCAAGGAAATTTCATACAAATCAAGGAAATACATCTAAAGATGCAAATATTTTTGTATTACTAAGCACTCGTGGGCTATGTCTATATGTGTGTCATATAGTCCGCAAAACAGTATTTCCTGATTGACTTTAAAATAGTCGTGTACATACTGACATTTTATCCAAAACATAACATTATTTTTAAAATTCAAGACTCGTCAGTCATACTGAGTCATTTCAGGAACTCCCACCTCTGGGAAGCCACTGTCGTTCTCAGCAGAGTCTGCATCAGATGTCACCTGCGGAGCTGACCTACAAGGTACTTTCCATCATTAAGATTCCAGGATACTCCATTTCTTTTTAAATGATGAGAGGGCTCAGTCAGGATCAACTCCAGGATTAATCTACCTCAAGCACCACACCTCTTTCTTCCTCCCACATAACTATTAATACTCAACACATGGTCATAGCTCACTCAACTCAGCTACAGATGGCAAGCAGAGACATCCTGCCAGGGACACTCCCATCCTCCGCTCCCCTTAGGCTTCTAATAAAGACACGAGTTGTGAATACGTGGAGTTGGAGCCATCACTATTCTCCCACCTCTACCCTCAGTCCTGAGAACCCCATCAGAGAAGACTGGTTTTTCCAGACCCTCATCCTCAACATAACTTTTGGCCTTCAGGGATAGAAGAGAGATCACATCATTTTGGCTTCCCTGGTATCTCAGACTGTAAAAATCTGTCTGCAATGCAGGAGACCCAAGTTCAATCCCTGGGTTGAAAAGATCCCCTGGAAAAGGGAATGGCAATCTACTCCAGTATTCTTGCCTGGAGAATTCCATGAACAGAGTAGCCTGGCAAATTACAGTCCATGGGGTCGCAAAGAATCAGACACGACTGAGTGACTAACACACACACACACAAGTCATTTAGTCCAATGATCCTTTGGATACTGAACATAAACTTCAATTTATGAGCCTCCAGGTGTACTGAATTGAGGCAACCTCCTTCTCTTTTGTAAAAACTAATTATTTCAATGGTGGTCTTAATGTGCAGTGGAACTCTGCCATTCTATTCAATACTTATTTCAAAACTTCCACAAAAATCTATTCAAGACAAAGCTTCTCAACCCCTTGACTACCTCAAATTCTTCCATTAATTCCACTTCTATTCCTTGGATAACACAGACTATGATTAATCTGTCTTTCAAATGACAGCCTTTGTAAACTTATGCATTTCCCCACATCCTGACAAATATAAACAAAGTCTCTCTTTGCAGCAAACATCCCAATTCCTCAAAAAATCTCTTTCCATCAATGGTTACAAAGGGCTTCACCATCCTCTCTACTCTCCTGTAAATATTCTCAAGATAATCCATGTTCATCTGTGGCATCCAGAACTGAATATAATACTCTAGAAGAGGACTGAGCAGCTCAAGGCAGAATAGCAACATCTTCTGGTTCATT
Organism: Bos javanicus; assembly: GCF_032452875.1. Taxonomy (NCBI): domain Eukaryota; kingdom Metazoa; phylum Chordata; class Mammalia; order Artiodactyla; family Bovidae; genus Bos; species Bos javanicus. The sequence continues at coordinate 38,101,262 of NC_083873.1, read as the reverse complement.
TTAAATGTTATATCTCCAATACTGCTACCAACGATCATGTCATCTTTGTAGAAACTACATAATATCATAGAGTTTGTGTTCAGCTAAAATATGTAAGATATGCTTTATGTGGACTAGGAAATGATATCTCCTTGATTCAGCATTATGCAGTTAAATTTGGAAACTTAAATGTATGAAATACTCTACCCAGATTCTATTTTAACCTTCTCAGATGCGGCCCGTTCTCTGAATCTAACCCTTCCAGACCATATTCACAACCAAGAATCCCTTCTACCCACTATCATCCAGGTTGGCTAGCCTATCTTAGAGCTGAATCCACAATCTCTTTAAAAAGCACCTCTTTGTTGCAGACATTTTGAACAGATAACTTTTTAGTACATTTCTCCTCTCCTGTGTCTTATCTCAATGAATGGCATCACCAACAGTCTCCTCAGTTCTCCAAGTTAATAATCTAGGAGGAATCTTTTGCTCCCTCTCTCCCCACATCTTATCAGTCCAAGTCCTGCTGAGGTTACCTCCTAAAAATACCTCCAGGACTTGTCAATTTGCTTCATTTTCACTGCCACTTTCCTTTTCAGACCAAAGTCTTCCCTTCACCAAATACCAAAAACAGCTTTTTCCTCTTCTCTCACTCACCCCCTATAATTAAAATCTAATTTCTCTATGCTGCTTAAAATCCTTCCACAGTCCCTTATTGACCTAAATCACTAAACTGCTCATAAGGCCCCTGATTTCTTCTCCCTTCTTAATCATCACTATTTGCATGTATCAGAATTCTGTATTCTTCACAGCTGTTGCCTGAGAAATGTAGGCCCATGCTGCCTCTGCTACTTTGAACATTCTCCAGCCCCACTTCTTCAGCCAAACATTGCAGCTCCACTTGCCTCTTTTTCTGTAAGAAGCCTCCAATGACTACATCCTCAAGAATGGGCCAGATGCTCTCCCCATGTGCCCCACTGGCAGATCTGCCTCATGTTATAGTAACTGTTTACACTTACCCCAATCTCTTACCTCCTTATTCATATCTCTTATCACAATGATTCGCATTCTTCACTCTTACATGGACCCCTGTGATTACATTAAATTCCATTTGAATATTGAGAGTAATCTCTCCATCTCAAGATCTTTAATCACAAATGAAAAATCCCTTTTACCATGTAAGATAACATATTCATAGCTTCTGGAGTTTAGGACATGGACATCTTTGGGGGTAAGAGGGGGATGTCACTATTCAGCCTACCATGAGGTTAGAACTGAGAAGCAAAAGGGGAAGACCATTTTCAGGTAAAGGAACAGCATTTGCAATGGCTCTGAGATGAGGAATACAGTACACTGAGATCCTGAAAGAAAGCAATGGAGGTAAAATCCACAAAGCCAAAGAAAAGATGCTGTGAGATATAAAAATGAACCAGATGGTATAGAGGCTTGTTAGCCATGTTGAGAACACTGGCTCCAGTCCTAACAATGATGGGAAGCCACTGGAGGCCACCATGCACTGGGAGTGATATCATTAGATTTATATTTTTTAGAAGATCATTATAGCTTCAGTGTAAAGAATGGGCTGGAGATGCCAATAGTGGCAGTAGAAGGAAACTTCATTTACATTTCTGAAAAATATCTAAGAACATACTTTCATCATTCTAAGCATCTTATGTGCAGTATTATTATTAATAATATACTACAGATGGTGATTGCAGCCATGAAATTAAAAGATGCTTACTCCTTGGAAGGAAAGTTATGGCCAACATAGACAGCATCTTAAAAAACAGAGACTACTTTGTCAACAAAGGTCCGTCTAGTCAAGACTATAGTTTTTCCAGTGGTCATGTATGGATGTGAGAGTTGGCCTATAAAGAAAGCTGAGCACCGAAGAACTGATGCTTTTGAACTGTGGTGCTGGAGAAGACTCTTGAGAGTCCCTTGGACTGCAAGGAGATCCAACCAGTCCATTCTAAAGGAGATCAGTCCTGGGTGTTCATTGGAAGGACTGATGCTAAAGCTGAAACTCCAATACTTTGGCCCCCTCATGCAAAGAGTTGATTCATTGGAAAAGACCCTGATGCTGGGAAAGATTGAAGGCAGAAGGAGAAGGGGATGACAGAGGATGAGATGGCTGGATGGCATCACCGACTCAATGGACATGGGTTTGGGTGGACTCCAAGAGCTGGTGATGGACAGGGAGGCCTGGAGTGCTAAAGTTTATGGGGTCGCAGAGTCGGACATGACTGAGCAACTGAAATGACTGACTGACTCGATAATCAAATTTCCCTACATTTGTCATTACATGCACTTCACAAGCCTTTATCAATACTCACCATCACCTTACGATAGAGAAATTACTGTCTTTTAGGCAAATGAGAAGACTAGGGCTGAAAATGTTAACTCTGTTGCCCAAAACAGTTCATCCAAAGAGAAGCTGAGCCAAAATTAGAACCAAGATTCTTCATTCCCAGTCCAGTGCTTTTTCACTTTAAATAGCATGTTTCCCCATCTAAGAACAAACCTTTTAACAAGTCCAGTGGGTTTTCATTTTGACTAGGACTCTCTTACTTTCCCACTGTCCAGATGTAAAGCAGATGTCAATGCATCACTGAATTTATCTGGTCACAGAGTTGACCATCACTACTCTCACCATATTATTTCAGAACATTGCCTCAACAACAAGACTCAGCTCACATTCCACATTCATTGGTCAAAGAAAGAAAAGAAAGTCTTCAGAGTTGCTGTTCCATCTGCAGCTCAGAAAATGGTGATAGTTCTCTGCTTGTAAGTTAGTTTCAAAAACAAAATAAGCCTCTGAGCTTTTTGGCTTGCCCTTCCCCCCAGCAGGCTCCTTCCTGCTCTCTGCTCAGCATAACAGACCATTAAACATGTTGGGTCTAACATAATGACTCATATAGCATGTACACTCCTTCCCATCATGTTAATCACCAGTTTCTGAAATATACTGTTTGTAAGAAAGAAGAAATAATGTAAATCCTCATAATAAGAACCCTCAACTAAAGCGAATTTGTTTTCCCTGAACCTCAGCATTAAGAGAAAGAATTAAATGACAGTGAAATAAGCTAATGGCCATTCTGAAAAAGCAAGAAAAAAAAAAGTTCAGCTGATGACATGGGATCAGGACACAGGAAATTATTTGAGAAAACCAAAAATAACAAAAATCCCAAATCCTGAGTTTGCCATTAAGGATGTGACCACTTGCCTACCAAGCTCATTCAGTTCAGTTCCGTTGCTCAGTCATGTCTAACACTTTGTGACCCCATGAACCGCAGCACACCAGGCCTCCCTGTCCATCACCAACTCCCAGAGTCCACCCAGACCCATGCCCACTGAGTCAGTGATGCCATCCAACCATCTCATCCTCTGTCATCCCCTTCCCCTCCTGCCCTAAATCTTTTCCAGCATCAGGGTCTTTTCAAGTGAGTCAGCTCTTCGCATCAGGTGGCCAAAATATTGGAGTTTCAGCTTCAGCATCGGTCCCTCCAATGAACACCCAGGACTTATATCCTTTAGAATAAACTGGTTGGACCTCCTAGCTGTCCAAGGGACTCTCAAGAGTCTTCTCCAAAACCACAGTTCAAAAGCATCAACTCTTCGGCACTCAACTTTCTTTATAGTCCAATTCTCACATCCATACATGACCACTGGCAAAACCATAGCCTTGACTAGACGGACCTTTGTTGGCAAAGTAATGTCTCTGCATTTGAATATGCTATCTAGGTTGGTCATAACTTTCCTTCCAAGGAGTGTCTTTTAATTTCATGGCTGCAGTCACCATCTGCAGTGATTTTTGGAGCCCAGAAAAATAAAGTCAGCCACCATTTCCACTGTTTCCCCATCTATTTGCTATGAAGTGATCGGACCAGATGCCATGATCTTAGTTTTCTGAATGTTGAGCTTTAAGCCAATTTTTTCACTCTCCTCTTTTACTTTCATCAAGAGACTCTTTAGTAGTTCTTCACTTTCTGCCATAAGGGTGGTGTCATCTTTATATCTGAGGTTATTTATATTTCTCCCAGCAATCTTGATTCCAGCTTGTGCTTCCTCCAGCCCAGCATTTCGCATTATGTACTCTGCATATAAGTTAAATAAGCAGGGTGACAATATACAGCCTTGACGTACTCCTTTTCCTATTTGGAACCAGTCTTTTGTTTCATGTCCAGTTCTAACTGTTGCTTCCTGACCGGCATATAGGTTTCTCAAGAGGCAGATCAGGTGGTCTGGTATTCTCATCTCCTTCTGAATTTTCCACAGTTTATTGTGATCCACACAGCCAAAGCTTATTCACTAATTCATTAAATCACTCAAGCCGAGACAGGATACAGACACTGAGCAGAGAACCGGATGCCAAGATGATAAAGAGACCATCCCAGGTCTTAAGGAGTTTCAGTTTTGATGACTGGGGGGAAAAAAGTATTGCACTAGCCAGGACACTGCCTACAAAAGGGGCTAATTTCACCCAAAACGACCTAAATGAGCAAACAAAAAGAAATGGATCTTCCAATGGCTTGAGGCACTTCTGGATTCAGATATTTAAACAACCAATAGAATTTTGTCTCTCGCCATCAAAAACTCTGTTTTCTTCCATTTTAATTTATGTTACTGTCAGTTTCTACACTCTGGTGGCACAATCACCTTCAGCCTCTCTAGCCTTATGTCCAACTAGTCTTGCAAAACCCATGGAAAGGGAGAGTCCCTTTTCCAATAATTCCACCAAAAGTACTGAACTTGACTCATTGGGCTTGTGATATGCATCTTTTTCTGAATCATTCACTTTGGTCAAGAAGATGGCATTGCCAGTAGACCCACTCCTCACCAAGCAGGGAGAGTGGTCAGGTCACTTAAATCACATGAACTAAGAGGAATCAAAAAATAAAAGCTCTCTTACCAAACAAAAGGGAAATGGATGCTGTCCAGACAGAAACTGTACACATCCTCTGTAGCTGTATACACACCAGGGTGCAAAAGGTATTATAGGTCAGGGAAGCATGTGCAGAAGAACATGGTGGGACACAGAGGAAGAGAGCAGCTAACTCTGTCTATGGGAGGGAAAATCAGGAAAGGCTCCTTTATGTTTGAGCTGACCCTTAAAAGGTAAGCAAGTGCTTGCTCCACCCTGCAAGGAAGTTTGCTTCCCTGAACAAAAGTACTGGAACCATGAAACAGCCCAGTCTGCTTGGGGGGATGGAGGAAATTCCTCCATTTTGTCTCCCCCCATCTCTGCTGTCTTCACATTCCACCTCTACCTGGAGGTCTCTACCTGCTCCAGGTCCTGAGCTGACACTCAGAGAAAAGTGATGTGTATCAAAGATCTTGTCTCCCTCAGCTGCAGAGGCTGAGTGTGGTCAAGCTTCTAGCATTAAAATCCAAAGCCACAGGGAGGAGAACTGAACTCCAGGGCTGCCCCTTGTGACACCTTCAGTGCCAAATCCAAGAGATGAGATTTCTGTCTGGTTTCTTATTCCATGTCCAATTACAGGTAGTTTTTGAGCTGCTGCTCTGGACCAGACCACCTTCTAGGCACTGGGTATATGAGGTCTCTGCTCTCATGGAGGTTAATCTCCAGCAGGACAGGGGCAAACAAATAAACCAATGCATAGGTTCATATTGATCTTGGGTGACTTCAGCCTGCAACAGCTTGGAGTGGGGCTTAGGTTTCCAGCCAGAGATTAAGGTCAGGTTGCAGTGGTAAAAGAACCAGATCCTAGCCACAAGACCAGCAGTCAGGGACAAGGGCCCTGGCCCTTCGGCTTTGCAGAAAATAATTTCCACAAAGATGGAAAGTAGTGAAGCAAATGTTTATTAAGAGGAAAAAGAGTACAGTACGTATGGATAGACACACAGGCAGACTCAGAGGGAGAGTCCCTGAGTCGCACCCTTGTGGCAATTTGAATTACTTTTATGGGGCATTTCTTCTGGTTGTCCTTTGGCCAATTTTTTTTGATTTGCCTGGTTCACAATCCATATCTGGTATATCTCAGGATCTTTCCATGTATGTGCATGCATCTCTCAGCAAACATGGATTCTACCACAAAAGCCTACGGGTTTTTTTAGCATCACTCCCCTTTGACCTCCAAGGAGCCTTTCTGTGCACGTGTAGTCATGGAGGTCTCCTGACTTCAAGAATGAGAAATATGTGGTCTGGGAAGGCCCAGCCTCATCCCTTAACTGTCCTGCTGTTCTCATCTTAGAGTTTCAGTCCATAGTAAATGAATCTCGAACTGCTTTACCCTGGAGTGGGGGATATGCCATCTACCTCCTGCCTCAATATCAGAATATGCTAAGTTTTATAAGATAAAGCAGCTATGTATTCACAGGGATTCACAGCTGAATTCACAGGGATTCAGACTGCTGCTTCTGCTGCTAAGTCACTTCAGTTGTGTCCAACTCTGTGCAACATCATAGACGGCAGTCCACCAGGCTCCTCCATCCCTGGGATTCTCCAGGCAAAACACTGGAGTGGGTTGCCATTTCCTTCTCCAATGCATGAAAGTGAAAAGTGAAAGTGAAGTCGCTCAGTCCTGTCCGACTCCTAGCGACCCCATGGACTGCAGCCTACCAGGCTCCTCCGTCAATGGGATTTTCCAGGCAAGAGTACTGGAGTGGGTTGCCATTGCCTTTAAGTGAAGGAAAGAGCTGTTTTAGTCAGCATTAGAAAAGGGCTAAAGATCCAACTCTCAAAATGATACAGGTCTCTGAAAAAGCATCATCTCAGGCAGAAAGTGCACAAATTCCAAAAGCCCTGGGGTGAGAGCAAGCTTTGGCCTGTCTGAGGTCTAGAAAGAGAAATTCTCAGTCATAACCCTGAAAAATCAGAGCTTTAGGTTGGACCCCAATCCATAATAAGGTCCCAAGCTTTTGCCATCCCTTCCTCAAAAACAAGATTCCTTGGGACTTCCCTTGCAGTTCATTGGTTAAAACTCCATACTTCCACTGCAGGGAACACAGATTCAACCCCTGATCTGGCATAAGATCCCCATATGCTGTGGGGCATGGTTGCCTCTAAAAACAAGATTCCTTCTGTAAAAGCAATCTCTACCATGTATTAAGTATCTGCTATATTCCACGGATTGTGATAAAAATGTATGCATACTATCTCACTGAATCCTCAGAAAGTTAAATACTGTCATAGTCATTTTATAATCCAAGAAAACTGAATCTCAAAGCAGTTGAGAGTCATACAACTGGAGAGGTAATAGCCCAAGATTTATATGGAGACCTCAACATCCATACTTTTCTCCCTGTTTTATTACTAGTGGGATAAACTGTCTATATACTGGACTAAATGATGCAAAACATACTGGTATTTCCTCCCAAACATTAAATATGGAGATTATTTACACCTGACCTTTACTCCTAGTTGATATCAGGAAAAAAAGTGTTAGAATAAATATTCAAACTATAGGAAAATTCTCTGTATTCAAAATCTAATAACAGTAAAATTGCATGCAAATGGATTACTGAGACACCAATGGAGAATGCACCCAGACATCACAAAACCACTGGTTCTTCAGCAATCCTATTTTGTTTAGCTTTATTCCAGAGAATAGCAAAATTTGCTCTCTTCCATTTTAATACTAGGGAAATAAGTTAAAAAAATACACCAAGGTATTTTAATATATTTCAAAGAACACATATCTTGAAAGGACACCAATGGCAGGTGAGGGGGAAATAGAAAGCTCTATAGTCAACTAAAGTTTGGGAAATTCTGTACCTACTCTTAGAAGGATTCACAATGAACCTTAGGATATCAATAGCTATTAAAAGTCTTGAAATAAGGAAATCTCTTTCATTTTGCTTAATCCAAAATTACCTAAACTTATTTAACTCCCAAACTCCTCTTTCAATACCATGTGTACATATTCCCTGAACCAATATTCCTTAGAGTCCACTTGGAAAATGTTGATTGACAGTTAAGTTAGACAAATCTTTCTTCTACCTCACTCTGGAGGATTTTAGTAGTGGTGGCACTAATCTGTTCACACTTGACTGTATTCTTGCACTTGGTACCTTCCTCTTGTGTATGCATGTGTGCATACACATACACACACATACATTCTGAACTTGGCTGTAGGACTTGCTTTAAAGGCAATAAGACAACACCAAATACAAGATGCAGGAGAAGACGTGTAAAGTACATGTGTCCCCAAGCTGGCTCTCTCTTGATGCCCTTGTGTCCCTTATGATCACCACCATGAAAAGAAGCCCAAGCTAGACTCCTGGACCATGTGAGAGAACATGGAGCAGAGACAAACCCCTCCTGAGATCTCTCCTAGACCAACTGGTCCCAAGCCAACCTGGTAACTGACCCATGACATGTGAGTGAGTTCCAATTGAAACCAGCAAAAGAACCATCCATCTCAGCCCAACCAAACTGCCAGACACAGAACTGTGAAGGAAAGAGAGGATTGTCATTCTAAGCCACTAAATGTCAAGGTGGTTTTGTTGTTGGTTAGTCACTAGGTTGTGTTTGACTCTTTTGCAACCCCATGGACTGTAGACCACCAAGCTCCTCTGTCCATGAGATTTCCCAGGCAAGAATACTGGAGTGGGTTGCCATTTCCATCTCCAGGGGATCTGCCTGAGCCAGGGATTGAACCTGCATCTCCTGCACTGGCAGGTGGATTCTTTACCACTAAGCCACCAGGGAAGCCTCAAGAGTGATTTAATCACAAAGTAAAAACTAACTGAAACATCCATTAATGGAATGGTTTTGGCACTGTGCTCTGAAAAAAATCTTAAGGAAAATGAAAACTTCACAGTTTCTAAATTTAATGCTCTTTTAGGCCACAAAATTATCATCTGTGATTTTTAAAAATGAAATCCAAAGGTTCTTACCGTAGATCCCTTTCCCACAGAGGTAAGTGGACTTGAATCTTAGATTTATAATTAGTAACAGCTTCTGGAATTTTCTTGGAAGTTTGCAAAGGTGTTTACCTTGATCACACACCAACATCCCTTCATGAACTAATATACCTCCCTTGTCAAAACAAACATAGGCTCTAATTACCATAAACCAAATAAGTACATTACAATTTTTAAGAGGCTTCTAACCCTTCACAGATGATTTTAATTCAGAGAACCTTAAAATTAATAAACTGTGAAAGGTGTATCTTCAGTCCTTGTTGGATGAAAATGAATATTAATACCCTGCTGATGAGTCATTAACACATCTCAACAGTATGAAATAAAACAGTTACTTTCACTAGGAGAGGCCCAGTTAATTAAGTTAATAGCAAAGGTCATGATGCCAGGAGCTTGAGTTTATGAGAAACAACAAACCTGGTTAAGTTTATTAAATAATAATACTTCCATCAGCTATTTAAAAAAAAATTAAATGGTAACCAAAAGAGCAAAGTGGAAGTTTATGGCCAAGAGAGAAAATACCAGCTCAGAAAGTCATTCCAGACACGTCCTCCTTTCCAGTACACACTGTGAAAACATAATTCCCAATTCATTAGAGAGGCAAAGGTATGAGTGGAGAGGAACGCTAATTATGCATTAGCTCAGTTAGCTAAAATCAGATGGGGTAATATCACACGGACTGATGGAATAAGACATAAAATTTTAAATTCCAGGCAGACTACTGCAAATGACTTTTAAAGAAGCCAGACAGTTCCCATTCTCCAAAAACCACAAACTAGAAATCTGGCAATTGTGTATCTCAGCAGAATAGCAAAATTCACCCTAGAGAAGTTGATAACCAGTGAATGAAATATGCATAAACTAAGGATAAAGACAGATCCTAAGGCAATGTCTAGTAATGTCTTTATTATAACATACAAGTAAAGCTGGGGGAAAAGAGGGTAGATTAAAATGGAAACTGGGAATTCAACTTGACGAGACCACAAATTTGACTATGAGGTATTCATAGGCATTGAAACAATCATATTCTTTTGTTATAAACAACACAATTTATCCATTCTGCTGTTGATGGCCATGTGGGTGGTTTCCATTCTGTGATGTTACAAGCACCACTGCTCTAAACTAACTTGTGTCTCCTGGTGCACAGGTGTAAGAGTTATTTTAAGGCTGTGGTTCTCATTAAAACCACCTGCAGAATCTTCACGAGCTACTGATGCCCTGTTCCCATCACAAACCAACTACATGACTGATTCAAAATATGGGCAGAAGTGAGGAAAGGGGGGAAATGAGGGATGGGAGGGGCCTGGAAAGGTGCGATGTCAAGCATTTTTTTTCAATATTCAATTTGTTAATTATTCAAATTTCACCAATTGTCCCAAAATGTATTTTATTCCTATTTTACTTTATTTTCCACCTGAGGACCCAGTTTCAGTCTATATCTTGCATTTAATTGGTAACCTGTGATCTTTTTTAATCTAAAATATTCTCTCTGCCTTTTCTTATGACAATGACTTTTCAAAGAGTGCAGACCAGTGTCTTATAGAATGTCCCAGGTTCTGGACTGTTTCCTTATAATATCATATATTTTGGTCCTCTATCCTCTAAACTTCATGTAAACAGAAGTTAGGTATACAGATTTGATTAGATTCAGGTTAAACCTTTTGAAGTAAGAACACTTCCTAGGCAGTTCTGTGAACTATTGTATCATATCAGGAGACCCATGATGTGATAGAATATTTATTTCCCACATCCATAGACAAAGGACATCACAGTCGCCAGCAATTGTAACCACCACCACTGAAGGTGAGATGGTGAGCCCTGAAAGAAATCAGGAAGGAAAGAATAAATGCCATCTAGCAGCCATCTCTGCAGGATAAATTTTTCTTAATTGAAATTAAGATGAATGGGCTTAGAGATTCTAGATTCTAGGTACCTTTGACCAGGAAGGACTCGCAAATTTGTCTCCCATTTCAGTGGACAAAGTTATGGCTTTTGGAGTCAGGAACACGATGATTCTTCCTCATTCAAGAGCCTGACATGTGTCAGCTATAAATTGGCACTTGGCCACGGCATTTGCCATCTGCCTCTGCAGACACTGAATCCTGTGCTACTACAACTGCTGACCTTCAATATGCCCTGAAAGGAGTTCAGGGTGGAGAATGAGGCACTCTGTGCTCCAGGGAAACTGGTGGAACAGGTCTTTAGACAGTTAGGTATTTGGGGGAACTGATTTCATGATCCCAATCCTTCCGTCTCCACATATCTAGGAAAGCTTTAAATCCTTCCATGGTGACATCTGTTTCTCATGCTTAGCAGAAAACCTTTTGTAAAATAAGTGCTTGGTTGCACTGAATGCCTCCTTCACCAAAATCATTTATATTGGATTTCCCCCACTACTACTTTGGAACAGTTTCTCAGAGCTATCTGAGGCACTGTCTCCCAGGCTTCAGTCCTTATTTTGCCCTAAATAAAACTTAACTCACAACTCTCATGTTATGCATCTTTTTTTAATTGACGCATGGAAATCAATAATAGCATTTATTAAGTATCTACTCTGTTTTGTAGTTATAACCCAATATCCTTAATCTCATTTAATCCTCACAATAACCTACGGAGGCTATAACTAGTCTTACGATTTTAAAAAAAAGGAAACCGAGGGTCAGAGATATCAAGATACCAGAGATATCAAGTCACAGGGTCACAGAGTAAGCACAAAGCCAAGAAGCCTCTCTTTACTTTTCAAAGCTGATAACCATATCCAGTGTTCATTTCCCCCATAACCAATATCTTTTCTCCTATACGCCTGACACTCTAAATGCTAAGTTGCTTCAGTCATGTCTGACTCTTTGACTAGCCCACCAGGCTCCTCTGTCCATGGGATTTTCCAGGCAAGAATACTGGAGTGGGTAGCCATGTCCTCCTCCAGAAACCATAAATGAGCGAGACCAATCTATCTGTCATTCCCTCTTATTTGGAATCAAAGACTCCATTTCATCAAACTGAGTTTTCTGTGGAAAAGTAAGCAATGCTTCCTAGACGGGTCAGCTGAAACTCACAAAGATTGAGTGCACAACTGAAAGTCACACAATAAATCAAAGACAACAGAGCTTCAAAAGCAGCATAGGGTTTGTACTAAACAATGCAGCTCTCAATGAAACTCTGGGGCTAAGGATGCTGTGAAATTGGAATACACAAAGACACCAAAAGTCATATCAGGGAGCAAAATTCTGAGTGGAGTGATGCTTTTGAAAAACAAGTTCAGAATAAAAAATAATTATTGCTAAAATTGACTCTGAGTGCTTCACCAGATTATTTGTACTCATTTTCACAACCCTCAGTTCATGTCAGTTCAGTCACTCAATCGTCTCCGACTCTTTGTGACCCCATGGACTTCAGCACACCAGGCTTCCCCGTCCATCACCTACTCCCAGAGCTTGCTCAAACTCATGTTCATTTAGTTGGTGATGCCATCCAAGCATCTCATCCTCTGCCGTCCCCTTCTCCTCCTTCCTTTATTCTTTCCCAACATCAGGTATTTTCAGATGAGTCGGTTTTTTGCATCAGGGGGCCAAAGTATTGGAGTTTCAGCTTCACCATCAGTCCTTCCAATGAATATTCAGGGCTGATTTCCTTTAGAATTACTGGTTTGATCTCCTTGCAGTCCAAGGGACTCTCAAGAGTCTTCTCCAATACCACAGTTCAAAAGCATCAATTCTTTGGCACTCAGCTTTCTTCATAGTACAACTCTCACATCCATACATGACTACTGGAAAAACCATAGCTTTGACTGGATGGAACTTTGTTGGCAAAATAATGTCTCTGCTTTTTAATATGCTGTCTAGGTTGACCATAGCTTTTCTTCCAAGGAGTAGGCATCTTTTAATTTCACGACTGCAGTACCATCTGCAATGATTTTCAAGCCCCCCAAAATAAAGTCTCTCACTGTTTCCCTTGTTTCCCCAACTATTTACCATGAAATGATGGGGCCAGATGCCATGATATTAGTTTTCCAAATGTTGAGTTTTAAGCTAAATTTTTCATTCTCCTCTTTCATTTTCATCAAGAAGCTCTTTAGTTTTTCTTCACTTTCTGCCATAAGGGTGGTATCATCTGCATATCTGAGGTTATTGATATTTCTCCCAGCAATCTTGATTCCAGCTTATGCTTCAACCCAGCCCAGCATTTCTCATGATGTACTCTGCATATTCGCATGATGTACTCTGCATATAAATAACCAGGGTGACAATATACAGCCTTGATGTACTCCTTTCCCAATTTGGAACCAGTCTGCTGTTCCATGTCCAATTCTAACTGTTGCTTCTTGACCTGCATACAGATTTCTCAGGAGGCAGGTCAGGTGGTCTGGTATTCCCATCTCTTTCAGAATTTTCCAGACTGTGATCCACACAGTCAAAGGCTTTGCCATAGTCAATAAAGCATAAATAGATGTTTTCCTGGAACTGGCTTGCTTTTTCGATGATCCAGCAGATTTTGGCAATTTGATCTCCGGTTCCTCTGCATTTTCTAAATCCAGCTTGAACATCTGGAAGTTCTCAGTTAACGTACTGTTGAAGGCTAGCTTGGAGAATTTTGAGCACTACTTTGCTAGTGTGTGAGTTGAGTACAATTGTGCGGCAGTCCGAACATTCTTTGGTATTGCCCTTCTTTGGGATTGGAATGAAAACTGACCTTTTCCAGTCCTGTGGCCACTGCTGAGTTTTTCCAATTTGCTGACATATTGAGTGCAGCACTTTCACAGCATCATCTTTCAGGATTTGAAAAGTTCAACTGGAATTCCATTACCTCCACTAGCTTTGTTCGTAGTGATGCTTTCTAAGGCCCACTTGACTTCACATTCCAGATGTCTAGCTCTAGGTGAGTGATCACACCATGATCTGGGTCATGAAGATCTTTTTTGTACAGTTCTTCTGTGTATTCTTGCCACCTCTTCTTAATATCTTCTGCTTCTGTTAGGTCCATACCATTTTTGTCCTTTATTGTGCCCATCTTTGCATGAAATGTTCCCTTGGTATCTCTAATTTTCTTGAAGAGATCTCTAGTCTTTCCCATTCTATTGTTTTCCTCTATATCTTTGCATTGATCACTGAAGAGATGTTGATCAAGACCATCTCCAAGAAAAAGAAATGCAAAAAGGCAAAATGGTTGTGTGAGGAGGGCTTACAAACAGCTGAGAAAAAAAGAGCAGCTAAAGGCAAAGGAGAAAAGGAAAGGTATATCCATTTGAATGCAGAGTTCCAAATAATAGTAAGGAGAGGTAAGAAAGCCTTCACAACCCTAGAAGTATTAAATGAATCTCCACTTTATAGGTGGAAAAAAACAAGGACCAGAGAGCTAAGAAAATGAGTCAAGCTAGAATGTAAACCCAAACTGTCTGATTCCAGACCTAAACACTGAATCATTATTCATTATCTTCCTACCACACAAGTGTTAGCAGCAAAACTAATACAAAAACTCTACGTTAACCAAACCTTCCTCTACAACATTGAAAGTTAGTATTTTAACACTGAAAACAGAAGTTCTGGAGTCAACCTGCCTGGGTTCAAACCTCAGCCGTTTTCAATGGAATAAACTTAAGCAAGATTTTTAACCTTGTTGTAAAGATAATAATATTTCCTACCTATTGCTGGGTCAATCTATACAAAGTGCTTAGAAGAACATCTTTTAGTAAGTACGCTGAAGGTGTTACTTATTATTTTTAAATTGTTTGCTTCCATTTCCTCCACTTTCACTTCAGTTGATACTCTATATTTCTTTATCACCTCAAACAGTGATTATATTCTCCAAACCAGAGATCCCAACCTATTTGGCACTAGGGACCAATTTCACAGAAGTCAATTTTTCCACAGACCGAGGAGAGGAGGGATGGTTTGGGGATGATTCAAGTGCATTACCGGAGAAAGCAATGGCACCCCACTCCAGTACTCTTGCCTGGAAAATCCCATGGACGGAGGAGCCTGGTGGGCTGCAGTCCATGGGGTTGTGAAGAGTCAGACATGACTGAGCAACTTCACTTTCACTTTTCACTTTCATGCATTGGAGAAGGAAATGGCAACCCACTTCAGTGTTCTTGCCTGGAGAATCCCAGGGATGGAGGAGCCTGGTGGGCTACCATCTCTGGGGTCGCACAGAGTCAGACACGACTGAAGTGACTTAGCAGCAGCAGCAAGTGCATTACATTTATTGTGCACTTGATCTCTATTATTGTTATATCAGCTCCACCTCAGATCATCAGGCATTAGATCCCAGAGGTTGAGGACCTGTGCTCTGAACTTGTAACCCTGTTCCCATCTTTAAAAATAATCTGATTATTATTTGATTGTTATTTGATTATTAAATCTTTTCACCACTTCTCATTCAGTGCTGACAGCAATATTTGAGGAATTCAGAGATTATTTCCTGCCCTTGTTCATGAAGAAATCTTAATTGAGAAAGATCAAATGACCAATCTAAGGCAAATCAACTAATGAATAAAATAGTTAGCTCAAGGACTCAGGTATGCCACCTCTCAGGTTCAATATTCTTTTTCCAACAGCATATCCCTTCATGTGAATCAGATTCTAATTTCCTAAAATAAAAATAATGTTATGTCATTTAGCATGAAACTCTTCAGTGACTCTTTATTATTAAGTGAAATAAAATTCCTCACCCTGAAAATATGGCTAAAAGCCCAGATTTCAGTTTTACCTTCTATGGACTCCATTACTCCAAATTTAACAACTTTTTTACCCCCATACAATCTATTATATTCCCCATGCAATTTGGAATACCTTCTCTCTCCTCTCCTCTCAACACCTATTAAAAACTACATCCATTTGTCAAACCCATCTCAACTGCCAACAGTTCAATAACACTTTTCCCCAATTCTCACAATTCAAGTAAACCACATTTTACCATTTTATGTATAACCTACTAATTAGGTTATAGATATACTACATAACCTACTATTTTATTTATAATCTACTATTAATACATTTAAGATGTTTGAGGGCAGGTCTCACAATTTCTAATATATAGCATGTGCTCAACAAGCACTTGTTGAATTAAACTGAATTTATGCTCCATCAAATCTGAAACCAATCAGGCCAATTCTGTGGTCTAATTGTTTCAACATACTGCTTTGATCCTGCAGGCTTGCATTCATTAATAATCATCAGTTGACATAAATAACATATTGGTTTTACAAAAAATAAGATTTGCTTCCTCCCTAGCATTGCTCACAAGTTAAATGAGAAAGACAGAAACAAAAGAAAATAATTATGGTGTAAAACGTGCTATAAGCTATGGGCACAAAGTGGAACGAAATATAAATTGCCTAAGAAGATACAAGAAGACTTACCAAAGGAGGTGATATTTGAGTTAATAGTGATGAATAAGTGGCTAATACCAGCGTTCTTTTAAGAAGAGAATCTGTATTTGTAATTAGGAAATTATTCTGTAAAGCTTGCCCAAAGAAGAATACATCTTGAGAGGAAGAGCTGAAAAATAATATTGAGAATTGCTCATCCTCTCTGCCTTAGAAACAAACAGAAATGTAAGTGGTAGTAAAAAGCATAGAAGAGAAAGCAGAACAACACAAACAGCAACTGGACCTTGTGAAGTGAGTCAATGAAAATCCATATGCTAGATGTGCCAAAGGACTCAAAATCAGAAATAAGTAATAGTTCATTTAGATTTGTTTGCGTTGCTACAGACTAAAGTCTCTTTACCCTTTCATACACAAAAGTCTTACAGTGTGAAGAAAATCCATGGAAAAAGAACAAAAACAAATTCACACAGAGTGTGTCACAGAGAAGAGGAGAAAGACCACTGTGTAATATGAGACAAAAATAATATAGAGTTTAGATGAGAAGAGTTTGAAGCCAGAGACACTACAAAGAAAATAGCTCATGGGGAGAGAACTAGACTTCCCAGGGAACAAAAAAATAAGAGCCATAGTCAACTGGAACTTAGTATCAAAGGGCAGAGTGACCTCCCTGATCACAGACCTACCGAGAGGGGAAAAGCACAAAAGTGTAAATCCACACTCAGGAACATGGTGGTAAGAGGGAAGCCAACGAAGATGAGACTTGGTAATGGCAAGAGCACAAAAGACAAGGAGACTGTGGAGCCCCCTGTTTGAATGGTCTTTCCTGATTCTTTAAGGACAAGAATTACACCTCTGAGAATTAGCTCAGTATCAGTCAAAGAAGGTGTTTCTTTAATTCCATATCTATGTTTCTAGGACCTCTACTCTGAGCTTTCATCACAGAATTGATGGCCCTCTACCTTGTATAGTACTATTCGGGTTCATACATCCTCTTCAGGAGCAGGAAGCAGGCTTTACTCATCTTTGAATTGCCAACACCCAGCACATACACATTTGTGTAAGCATTACAAAACACTAGGTGACTGATATTTGATCTCTTGGACTCAACTTTTGAAGACATAATTACAATTTAAATATATTAGTTCTCTATTTCAATCCACAGTGTTATTAATAATAATGGTTTTCATTTATTAAATTCTCACTATATGCCAGGTATCTTACTAGATATTTTAATTATTTTATTTCTTATTCTGTTGGAGTAAGAAAAAGCTCCATTTTACAGAACCTACAATAGCACCTTGTATAAAGGAAATATTTTAAAATATTTCTTGAGTTAATATAAGAAGGAAAGGAGGAGGAGTCTGAGACCCAGAGATATGAAGGGGACTGCTTAAAGTCATTCTAGTTGTTAGTGACAAGGCAAAACAAATGTTCCCAGATTCCCCTCCCAATCTAGCATTCTTCACATAATATAACTGCATTTGACATAATCTTGGAGGTTGTTTTCCACTTTGTATAGGCAGAATAATGGTCCCCTAAAGCAGTCAATATCTGAATCTTGGGAACTGTGAACATGTTAGTTTAAATGGTAAAGAAGGCTCTGCAGAAGTGCTTACACTAAATATTTTGAGATGACTGATTATCCTGAATTACCCAAGAAAGCACAATATAAAAACAAGTATTTGAGAAATTAAATGGGCCTTCCTTGGTGGCTCAGACAGCAAAGAGTCTGCCTGCAATGAAGGAGACCTGGGTTCCATCGCTGGGTCAGGAAATCTCCCAGAGAGGGAAATAGCAACTCACTCCAGAATTCTTGCCTGGGAAATCCCATGGACAGAGGAGTCTGGTGGGCTACAGTCCATGGGGTTGCAAAGAGTCGGTTACAACTGAGCAACTAACACTCTTCTTTCTTTTAAGAGGAAGAGAGAATGAGAACTGACCTCAGAAAAGGAGTGTCAAAGTTATACAGCATAAGCAGATCTCAACCAGCCATTGCTGGCTTTAAAGATGAAGAGGCATTGAGTTGTATGAGTTGCTTATATATTTTGGAAATTAATCTTTTGTCAGTTGTTTCATTTGCTATTATTTTCTCCCATTCTGAGGGTTGTCTTTTCACCTTGCTTATAGTTTCCTTTGCTGTGCAAAAGCTTTTAAGTTTAATCAGGTCCCACTTGTTTACTTTTGTTTTTATTTCCAGAACTCTAGGAGGTGGGTCATAGAGGATCTTCTTTTGATTTATGTCATCAAGTGTTCTACCTATGTTTTCCTCTAAGAGTTTTATAGTTTCTGGTCTTACATTTAGGTATTTAATCCATTTTGAGTTTTGCTTTGTGAATGGTGTTAGGAAAGGTTCTAATTTCATTCTTTTACATGTAGCATTCCAGTTTTCCCAACACTACTTATTGAAGATGCTGTCTTTGCCCCATTGTATATTCTTACCTCCTTTGTCAAAAATAAGGTACCCATTGGTGCATGGGTTTATTTCTGGGCTTTCTGTCTTGTTCCATTGGTCTATATTTCTGTTTTTGTGCCAGTACCAAACTGTCTTGATGACTGTAGTTTGTAATATAACCTAAAGTCAGGAAGCTTGATTCTTCCTGCTCCATTCTTCTTTCTCAAGACTGCTTTGGCTATTCGGGGTCTTTTGTGTTTCCATATGAATTGTGAAATTTTTTGTTCTAGTTCTGTTAAAAATGCCATTTGTAATTTGATAGGGATAGCACTGAATCTGTAGATTGCGTTTGGTAGTATAGTCATTTTTACAATATTGATTCTTCCTACCCAGGAACATGGACTATCCATCTCTTTATGTCATCTTTGATTTCTTTCATTCAGTTCAGTTCAGTCGCTCAGTCGTGTCCAACTCTTTGAGACCCCATGAATAGCAGCATGCCAGGCCTCCCTGTCCATCACCAACTCTCAGAGTTCACTCAGACTCATGTCCATCGAGTCAGTGATGCCATCCAGCCATCTCATCCTCTGTCGTCCCCTTCTCCTCCTTCCCCCAATCCCTCCCAGCATCAGAGTCTTTTCCCATGAGTCAACGCTTCGCATGAGGTGGCCAAAGTATTGGAGTTTCAGCTTTAGCATCATTCTTATAATTTTCTGTGTACAGTTCTTTTGTCTCCTTAGGTAAGTTTATTTCTTCATATTTAATTCTTTTTGCCACAGTGGTTAATGGAATTGATTCCTTAATTTCTCTTTCTGATTTTTCATTGTTAGTACATAGAAATGCAAGTGATTTCTGTGTATTGATTTTGTATCCTGCAACTTTGCTAAATTCACTGAATAGCTCTAATAATTTTCTGATACTATCTTTAGGGTTTTCTATGTACAGTATCATGTCATCTGCAAACAGTGAGAGCTTTACTTCTTCTTTTCCAATCTGGATTCCTTTTATTTCTTTTTCTTCTCTGATTGCTGTAGCTAGGACTTCCAGAATTATGCTGAATAATAGTGGCAAAAGGGGACACCCTTGTCTTGTTCCTGATCTTAGGGGAATGCTTTCAGTTTTTCACCACTGAGAAAAATGTTGCTGTAGGCTTATCATATATGGCCTTTTCTATGTTGAGGTAGGTTCCTTCTATGCCCATTTTTTGAAGAGTTTTAATCATAAATAGGTGCTGAATTTTGTCAAACAATCCAATCAAAAAGTGGGAAAAAACTTAAACAGACATTTCTCCAAAGAACACATACAGATGGCTAACAAACACATGAAAAATGCTCAACATCACTCACTATTAGAGAAATGCAAATCAAAACCACAATGAGGTATCACTTCATACCAGTCAGAATGGCCCTCATCAAAAAATCTACAAAAAAATAAATGCTGGAGAGGGTGTGGAGAAAAGGGAACACTCTTGCACTGTTCGTGGGCATGTAGATACAGCCACTATGGAAGATGGTATGCTGCTGCTGCTGCTGCTGCTAAGTCGCTTCAGTCGTGTCTGACTCTGTGCGACCCCATAGACGGCAGCCTACCAGGCTCCCCGTCCCTGGGATTCTCCAAGCAAGAACACTGGAGTGGGTTGCCATTTCCTTCTCCAATGCATATGGAGATTCCTTAAAAAACTAGGAATAAAACCACCATATGACCCAGCAATCTCACGCCTAGGCATATACCCTGAGGAAAACAAAATTGAAAGAGACATATGTATCCTATTGTTTATTGCAGAAAGACTCTGATGCTGGGAGGGATTGGAGGCAGGAGGAGAAGGGGACGACAGAGGATGAGATGGCTGGATGGCATCACTGACTCGATGGACGTTGAGTCTACGTGAACTCTGGGAGTTGGTGATGGACAGGGAGGCCTGGCGTGCTGCGATTCATGGGGTCACAAAGAGTCAGACACGATTGAGCGACTGAACTGAACTGAACTGATTTATAATAGTTAGAACATGGAAGAAACTTAGATCTCCATCAAGAGATGAATGGGTAAAGAAGTTGTGGTACATATACACAATGGAATATTACTCAGCCATAAAAAGAAATGCATTTGAGTCAGTTCTAATGAGGTGGATGAACCTAGAGCCTATTATACAGAGTATAGTGAGTTAGAAAGAGAAAGATAAATGCCATATTCTAACACATATATATGGAATCTAGGAAAATGGTACTGAAGAATTTACTTACAGGGCAACAGTGGAGAATCAGACATAGAGAATAGATTTATGGACATGGGGACAGGGGAGGAGAGGGTGAGATGTATGGACAGAGTAACATGGAAAATTACATTCAGTTCAGTTCAGTCGCTCAGTCATGTCCAACTCTTTGTGACCCCATGAATTGCAGCACGCCAGGCCTCACTGTCCATCAACAACTCCCGGAGTTCACGCAGACTCACGTCCATCGAGTCAGTGATGCCATCCAGCCATCTCATCCTCTGTCGTCCCCTTCTCCTCCTGCCCCCAATTCCTCCCAGGATCAGAGTCTTTTCCAATGAGTCAACTCTTTGCATGAGGTGGCCAAAGTACTGGAGTTTCAGCTTCAGCATCATTCCCTCCAAAGAAATCCCAGGGCTGATCTCCTTCAGAAGGGACTAGTTGGATCTCCTTGCAGTCCAAGGGACTCTCAAGAGTCTTCTCCAACACCACAGTTCAAAAGCATCAATTCTTCAGCACTCAGCTTTCTTCACAGCCCAACTTTCACATCCATACATGACCACTGGAAAAACCATAGCCTTGACTATATGTACCTTTGTTGACAAAGTAATAGAGATACCCCTCGTCCAAGGTAAGGAGCAGTGGCTGTGCTTTGCTGGAGCAGCTGTGAAGAGATACCCCATGTCCAAGGTAAGAGAAACCCATGTAAGATGGTAGGTGTTGCAACAGGGCATCAGAGAGGAGACACACTGAAACCATACTCACAGAAAACTAGTCAATCTAATCACACTAGGACCACAGCCTTGTCTAACTCAATGAAACTAAGCCATGCCTGTGGGGCCACCCAAGATGGGCGGGTCATGGTGGAGAGGCCTGACAGAATGTAGTCCACTGGAGAAGGGAATGACAAACCACTTCAGTATTCTTGCCTTCAGAACCCCATGAACAGTATGAAAAAGCAAAATGATAGGACACTGAAAGAGGAACTCCCCTGGTCAGTAGGTGCCCAATATGCTACCAGAGATCAGTGGAGAAATAACTCCAGAAAGAATGAAGGGATGGAGCCAAAGCAAAAAGAATACCCAGTTGTGGATGTGACTGGTGATAGAAGCAAAGTCTGATACTGTAAAGAGCAATATTGCATAGGAACCTGGAATGTCAGGTCCATGAATCAAGGCAAATTGGAAGTGGTCAAACAAGGGATGGCAAGAGTGAACGTCAACATTCTAGGAATTAGTGAACTAAAATGGACTGGAATGGGTGAATTTAACTCAGATGACCATTGTATCTACTACTGTGGGCAGAAATCCCTTAGAAGAAATGGAGTAGCCATCATGGTCAACAAAAGAGTCCAAAATGCAGTACTTGGATGCAATCTCAAAAATGACAGAATGATCTCTGTTCGTTTCCAAGGCAAACCATTCAATATCACAGTAATCCAAGTCTATGCCCCAACCAGTAATGCTGAAGAAGCTGAAGTTGAATGGTTCTATGAAGACCTATAAGACCTTTTAGAACTAACACCCAAAAAAAGATGTCCTTTTCATTATAGGGGACTGGAATGCAAAAGTAGGAAGTCAAGAAACACCTGGAGTAACAGGCAAATTTGGCCTTGGAATACGGAATGAAGCAGGGCAAAGACTAATAGAGTTTTGCCAAGAAGATGCACTGGTCATAGCAAACACCCTCTTCCAACAACACAAGAGAAGACTCTACACATGGACATCACCAGATGGTCAACACCGAAATCAGATTGATTATATTCTTTGCAGCCAAAGATGGAGAAGCTCTATACAGTCAACAAAAACAAGATCAGGAGCTGACTGTGGCTAAGATCATGAACTCCTTATTGCCAAATTCAGACAGAAATTGAAGAAAGTAGGGAAAACCACTAGACCATTCAGGTATGACCTAAATCAAATCCCTTATGATTATACAGTGGAAACTTACATTCAGATCAGATCAGTCGCTCAGTTGTGTCCAACTCTTTGCGACCCCATGAATCGCAGCACGCCAGGCCTCCCTGTCCATCACACATTACCATATGTAAAATAGATAGGCAACGGGAATTTGCTGTATGGCTCAGGAAACTCAAACAGGGGCTCTAGATCAACCTAGAGGGGTGAGATGGGGAGAGTGATGGGAGGGAGTTCCAAAAGGGAGCGGATATATGTATACCTATGGCTGATTCATGTTGAGGTTTGACAGAAAACAGCAAAATTCTGTAAAGCAATTATCCTTCAATAAAAAACGAATTAATTTTTTGAAAAAAAAAAAAAAGAAGATGCCACAGCCCATGGAATGTTGGCAGCTTCTAGAAGCTGAATGGCAAGGAAACAAGTTGTCTCAGAGTAGGACTTCCCTGGTAGCTCAGAGGGTGAAGCGTCTGCCTGCAATATAGGAAATCCAGGTTTGATCCCTGGGTGGGGAACATCCCCTGGAGAAGGCAATGGCACCCCACTCTAGTACTTTTGCCTGGAAAATCCCATGGACAGAGAAGACTGGTTCATGGGGTAATAGAATTCATATAGTTCATGGGGTCACAAAGAGTCGGACATGACTGAGCAACTTCACTTTCTTTTCACTTTTCTCCAGAAGGCCTGCCACCACCCTGAATTTAACTGAGTAAAACTCATTTTAGATTTTATCCCCAAGGACTGTGAGATAATAAGCATGTGTTAACCTGATACATTGCTCTAATAATCTTAACTAACAAATCATAAATGTCATACAAATACTCTGAGTCTTACTCATTCCAGAGTTTTTCACCAGAATTTTCTTGACTTATGTTTATTATAAAATTAACAATATGTAATATCCTCTTCTCCAGGAATCTTGAAGACTCTTCTTTGAGAATATATTCTGTTGTCTTCCATTTTCTATTGTTGCTGCCAAGAAAGAGCTCTCCTAATAATATTTCCTCTATAAGTAATCTGACTTTTCTCTTTGGTTATGTTTCAGATCTTTTTTCCTCTAATGTTTTAGAATTTCATTATGAAAGATTTTTATTTAACCTGACTGGGATATTTTTATATTTCCTGAATCTGAGAATTCACCTATTTCAAGTATGGAAAATTCCCAACCATTATCTCTTCTATACAATCTTTTTCCAGTTCTCTCTAACTTGAACTTCTATTAGAAATATGATGCATGTTCTCATTTTCTCATTTTGGTAATAGTTTCAGGAAAACACAACTCCAGAAAAGTCTTGGAGATGCTGCGTTTCCATGATCAACCTCTAGACTAGAAAATAAAAGTATCTATCTACTACAGGTGAAGTATAGGACAGTCAAGAAAGTACCAATGTTTAGAATACATTTTTCGGGGAGGAGCCAAGATGGTGGAGGAGTAGGATGGGGAGAACACTTTCTCCCCAACAAATTCATCAAAAGAGCATTTAAAAGTCGAGTAAATTCCACAAAACAACTTCTGAATGCTGGCAGAGGACATCAGGCACCCAGAAAAGCAACCCAACTCTTCGAAAGGAGGTAGGAAAAAATATAAAAAACAAAAACAGAGACAAAAGAGGGAGGGACGGAGTTCCATCCCGGGAAGGGAGTCTTAAAAAGAGAGAAGTTTCCAAACACCAGGAAACCTTCTCACTGCCGAATCTGTGCTGAGCTTTGGAAGCACAGAGGGCAACATGACAGGGAGAAAAAATAAATAAACAATTAAAACTCGCAGATTGCGAGCCCTACGGTAACTCCCCCAGCGGAGAAGCAGCGCAGACGCCTGCATCCGCCATTAGCAAGCCGGGGTTGGGCAGGGAGGCGCAGCGTGGGCTGCATCGCTGAGAGTAAGAATCTGGCCTGAATACCCTGAGCGCTATCTGAGCGAAATAATTTGGGCTAGCAAACCAGACTGTGGGATATCTACCACGCGAAAAGCCAGCCCTAACCTAAGACACCGCCAGGCCCGCGCACGGAACAAAGGTCTGAACAGAGACAGCTGGCTGCAGACCTTCCCCCTCCGGTGACAGGCAGCCAGAGCCGGAAGGGGGCAATTGCAGCCTCAGAGAGACATTATCTATAAAACTGTAAGCAGGCTTCTTTGCTAACTAAAACTTATCGGGGTCTGGACGGTCAACATCTGCCTGAGAAGGTGCACCGGTTTTACACCCAGATAACTGAGTGGCGGGGAGGCGATAAGTCGCAGCATTGGCACTCGCCAAACACCTCATCACCTGAGCTGCTCGGACCTGGGAAGAGCACAAAACACAGGCCCAACTGAGTCTGCACCTCTGAGGACTACCCGAGTGCCTGAACCTGAGCGGCTTGGACCTGGAAGGTGCATGAAGCCCAGGGCCTCGGATTGTTCCCAGCGGAACAACCTAGAGCCCGAGCAGTGTGGACAGGGAGGCTACACGCGCCATGAGCAGGGCAGACCCAGTGTGGCTGAGGCACTGCGAGCGCACGCCAGGGTTATTTGTTTGCAGCATCCCTCCCTCCCTCCCCACAGCGTGACTGAACAAGTGAGCCTAAAAAAAAAAAAAAAGTGTTCTCCACCGTCCCCTTTGTGTCAGGGCGGAAATCAGACACTGAAGAGACCAGCAAACAGAAGAAGTTATAACAGAGGGAAACGCCTTGGAAGCTACAGGCAATAGATTAAAACCCTTTGGTTACTACGGACTACATAGGAAGGGGCCTATAGATCTTGAGAAATATAAGTCGGACCAAGGACCTAGCCAAAATTGAACTGAACCCACAATACTCACAACAAAACCAAAGAAAGTCCTAGATATATTTTTACTATTTTTACAATCATTCTTTCTTTTTTTTTTAATTTTTTTAAAAAAAATTTAAGTCCTCTATTGTTCCTTTAATTTTCACTTTTATAACCTATTACTTTGCAAAAAAAAAAAAGACCCTATTTTTTCTTCTTCAGCAAACTTCATATATATATATTTTATAATTTTTTGACCTTGTTTTTTTTTTTCTTCTTTTCTTTAACATTGTATTTTTGAAATTCCAAACTCTACTCTAGATTTTTAATTTTAGCTTTTTGGTATATGTTATCAATTTTGTACCTATAGTTTTTTTTATAATTTCTGTGACTTTTTTTTTCTCTCTGTTTCTTTCTCTTCTTCTTTTATATAACATTGTATATCTGAAATTCCAAACTCTACTCTAGATTTTTAATTTATGCTTTTTGGTATTTGATATCAATTTTGTACCTGTATTTTCTTTATAATTTTTGCGACATTGTTTTTGTTTGTTTGTTTTCTCTCTTTATTTTTCTTCTTTTTTTTAACATTGTATTTTTGAAATTCCAAACTCTACTCTAGATTGCTTTTTGATATTAGTTATCAATTTTGTACCTGTATTTTCTTTATAATTTTCACGACCTTGTTTGTTTTTGTTTGTTCGTTTTTTCTCTCTTTCTTTTCCTTCTTCTTTTCTTTAACATCGTATTTTTGAAATTCCAAACTCTACTCTAGATTTTTAATTTTTGCTTTTATGTATTTGTTACCAATTTTGTACCTTTAAGAACCCAATCTTCAGGACCCATTTTTCACTAGGGAGCGTGATTACTGGCTTGACTGCTCTCTCTCCCTTTGGACTCTCCTTTTTCTCCACCAGGTCACCTGTGTCTCCTCCCTAACCCCTCTCTACTCTACCCAACTCTGTGAATTTCTGTGTGTTCCAGACGGTGGAGAACACTTAGGGAACTGATTACTGGCTGAATCTGTCTCCCTCCTTTTCATTCACCCCTTTTATCCTTCTGGCCACCTCTGTCACCTTCCTCCTTCTTCTCTTTTCTGTATAACTCCGTGAACATCTCTGAGTGGTCCAGTTGTGGAGTGCACATAAGGAAGTGACTACTGGCTAGCCCACTATCTCCACTATTGATTCCACCTCATCTCATTTGGGTCACTTCTAACTCCCTCCTCCCTCCTCTCTTCTCCATGTAACGCTGTGAACCTCTCTGAGTGACCCTCACAGTAGAGAAACTTTTCATCTTTAACGTAGATGTTTTATCAATGGTGCTGTATAGAAGGAGAAGTTTTGAAACTACTGTAAAAATAAGGCCAATAACTGGAAGCAGGAGGCTTAAGTCCAAACCCTGACTCCAGGGAACTCCTGACTCCAAGGAACATTAGTTGACAGGAGCTCATCAAATGCCTCCATACCTACACTGAAACCAAGCACCACACAAGGGCCAACAAGTTCCAGGGCAAGACATACCAAGCAAATTCTCCAGCAACAAAGGAACACAGCCCTGAGCTTCAAGATACAGGCTGCCCAAAGTCACCCCAAAACCATAGACATCTCATAACTCATTACTGGACATTTCATTGCACTCCAGAGAGAAGAAATACAGCTCCACACACCAGAACACCAACACAAGCTTCCCTAACCAGGAAACCTTGACAAGCCACCTGTACAAACCCACACAGAGCGAGGAAATGCCACAATAAAGAGAACTCCACAAACTCCCAGAATACAGAAAGGACACCCCAAAATCGGCAATTTAAACAAGATGAAGAGACAGAGGAATACCCAGCAGATAAAGGAACAGGATAAATGCCGATCAAACCAAAGAGGAAGAGATAGGGAATCTACCTGATAAAGAATTCTGAATAATGATAGCAAAATTGATCCAAAATCTTGAAATTAAAATGGAATCACAGATAAATAGCCTGGAGACAAGGATTGAGAAGATGCAAGAAAGGTTTAACAAGGACCTAGAAGAAATAAAAAAGAGTCAATATATAATGAATAATGCAATAAATGAAATTAAAAACACTCTGGAGGCAACAAATAGTAGAATAACAGAGGCAGAAGATAGGATTAGTGAATTAGAAGATAGAATGGTAGAAATAGATGAATCAGAGAGGATAAAAGAAAAACGAATTAAAAGAAATGAGGACAATCTCAGAGACCTCCAGGACAATATTAAACGCTACAACATTCGAATCATAGGGGTTCCAGAAGAAGAAGACAAAAAGAAAGACCATGAGAAAATACTTGAGGAGATAATAGTTGAAAACTTCCCTAAAATGGGGAAGGAAATAATCACCCAAGTCCAAGAAACCCAGAGAGTCCCAAACAGGATAAACCCAAGGCAAAACACCCCAAGACACATATTAATCAAATTAACAAAGATCCAACACAAAGAACAAATATTAAAAGCAGCAAGGGAAAAACAACAAATAACACACAAGGGAATTTCCATAAGGATAACAGCTGATCTTTCAATAGAAACTCTTCAAGCCAGGAGGGAATGGCAAGACATACTTAAAATGATGAAAGAAAATAACCTACAGCCCAGATTATTGTACCCAGCAAGGATCTCATTCAAGTATGAAGGAGAAATCAAAAGCTTTTCAGACAAGCAAAAGCTGAGAGAATTCTGCACCACCAAACCAGCTCTCCAACAAATACTAAAGGATATTCTCTAGACAGGAAACACAAAAACGGTGTATAAACTCGAACCCAAAACAATAAAGTAAATGGCAACGGGATCATACTTATCAGTAATTACCTTAAACGTAAATGGGTTGAATGCCCCAACCAAAAGACAAAGACTAGCTGAATGGATACAAAAACAAGACCCCTACATATGTTGTCTACAAGAGACCCACCTCAAAACAGGGGACACATAGAGACTGAAAGTGAAGGGCTGGAAAAAGATTTTCCATGCAAATAGGGACCAAAAGAAAGCAGGAGTAGCAATACTCATATCAGATAAAATAGACTTTAAAACAAAGGCTGTGAAAAGAGACAAAGAAGGTCACTACATAATGATCAAAGGATCAATCCAAGAAGAAGATATAACAATTGTAAATATATATGCACCCAACACGGGAGCACTGCAGTATGTAAGACAAATGCTAACAAGTATGAAAGGAGAAATTAACAATAACACAATAATAGTGGGAGACTTTAATACCCCACTCACACCTATGGATAGATCAACTACACAGAAAATTAACAAGGAAACACAAACTTTAAATGATACAATAGACCAGTTAGACCTAATTGATATCTATAGGACATTTCATCCCAAAACAATGAATTTCACCTTTTTCTCAAGCGCACATGGAACCTTCTCCAGGATAGATCACATCCTGGGCCATAAAGCTAGCCTTGGTAAATTCAAAAAACTAGAAATCATTCCAAGCATCTTTTCTGACCACAATGCACTAAGATTAGATCTCAATTACAGGAGAAAAACTATTAAAAATTCCAACATATGGAGGCTGAACAACATGCTGCTGAATAACCAACAAATCACAGAAGAAATCAAAAAAGAAATCAAGATTTGCATAGAAATGAATGAAAATTAAAACACAACAACCCAAAACCTGTGGGACACGGTAAAAGCAGTCCTAAGGGGAAAGTTCATAGCAATACAAGCACACCTCAAGAAACAAGAAAAAAGTCAAATAAATAACCTAACTCTACACCTAAAGCAACTAGAAAAGGAAGAAATGAAGAACCCCAGGGTTAGTAGAAGGAAAGAAATCTTAAAAATTAGAGCAGAAATAAATGCAAAAGAAACAAAAGAGGCCATAGCAAAAATCAACAAAGCCAAAAGCTGGCTCTTTGAAAGGATAAATAAAATTGACAAACCATTAGCCAGACTCATTAAGAAACAAAGGGAGAAAAATCAAATCAATAAAATTAGAAATGAAAATGGAGAGATCACAACAGACAACACAGAAATACAAAGGATCATAAGAGACTACTATCAACAATTATATGCCAATAAAATGGACAACGTGGAAGAAATGGACAAATTCTTAGAAAAGTACAACTTTCCAAAACTGGACCAGGAAGAAATAGAAAATCTTAACAGACCCATCACAAGCATGGAAATTGAAACTGTAATCAAAAATCTTCCAGCAAACAAAAGCCCAGGTCCAGACGGCTTCACAGCTGAATTCTACCAAAAATTTAGAAAAGAGCTAACACCTATCCTACTCAAACTCTTCCAGAAAAGTGCAGAGGAAGGTAAACTTCCAAACTCATTCTATGAGGCCACCATCACCCTAATACCAAAACCTGACAAAGATCCCACAAAAAAAGAAAACTACAGGCCAATATCACTGATGAACATAGATGCAAAAATCCTTAACAAAATTCTAGCAATCAGAATCCAAAAACACATTTAAAAGATCATACACCATGACCAAGTGGGCTTTATCCCAGGGATGCAAGGATTCTTCAATATCCACAAATCAATCAATGTAATACACCACATTAACAAATTGAAAAATAAAAACCATATGATCATCTCAATAGATGCAGAGAAAGCCTTTGACAAAATTCAACATCCATTTATGATAAAAACTCTCCAGAAAGCAGGAATAGAAGGAACATACCTCAACATAATAAAAGCTATATATGACAAACCCACAGCAAACATTATCCTCAATGGTGAAAAATTGAAAGCATTTCCTCTAAAGTCAGGAACAAGACAAGGGTGCCCACTTTCACCATTACTATTCAACATAGTTTTGGAAGTTTTGGTCACAGCAATCAGAGCAGAAAAAGAAATAAAAGGAATCCAAATTGGAAAAGAAGAAGTAAAACTCTCACTGTTTGCAGATGACATGATCCTCTACATAGAAAACCCTAAAGACTCCACCAGAAAATTACTAGAAATAATCAATGACTATAGTAATGTTGCAGGATATAAAATCAACACACAGAAATCCCTTGCATTCCTATACACTAACAATGAGAAAACAGAAAGAGAAATTAAGGAAACAATTCCATTCACCATTGCAACGGAAAGAATAAAATACTTAGGAATATATCTACCTAAAGAAACTAAAGACCTATATATAGAAAACTATAAAACACTGGTGAAAGAAATCAAAGAGGACACTAATAGATGGAGAAATATACCATGTTCATGGATTGGAAGAATCAATATAGTGAAAATGAGTATACTACCCAAAGCAATTTATAGATTCAATGCAATCCCTATCAAGCTACCAACAATATTCTTCACAGAGCTAGAACAAATAATTTCACAATTTGTATGGAAATACAAAAAACCTTGAATAACCAAAGCGATCTTGAGAAAGAAGAATGGAACTGGAGGAATCAACCTACCTGACTTCAGGCTCTACTACAAAGCCACAGTTATCAAGACAGTATGGTACTGGCACAAAGACAGAAATATAGATCAATGGAACAAAATAGAAAGCCCAGAGATAAATCCACACACATATGGACACCTTATCTTTGACAAAGGAGGCAAGAATATACAATGGATTAAAGACAATCTCTTTAACAAGTGGTGCTGGGAAATCTGGTCAACCACTTGTAAAAGAATGAAACTAGAACACTTTCTAACACCATATACAAAAATAAACTCAAAATGGATTAAAGATCTAAACGTAAGACCAGAAACAATAAAACTCCTAGAGGAGAACATAGGCAAAACACTCTCTGACATACATCACAGCAGGATCCTCTATGACCCACCTCCCAGAATATTGGAAATAAAAGCAAAAATAAACAAATGGGACCTAATTAACCTTAAAAGCTTCTGCACATCAAAGGAAACTATTAGCAAGATGAAAAGACAGCCTTCAGAATGGGAGAAAATAATAGCAAATGAAGCAACTGACAAGCAACTAATCTCAAAAATATACAGGCAACTCCTACAGCTCAACTCCAGAAAAATAAATGACCCAATCAAAAAATGGGCTAAAGAACTAAATAGACATTTCTCCAAAGAAGACATACAGATGGCTAACAAACACATGAAAAGATGCTCAACATCACTCATTATCAGAGAAATGCAAATCAAAACCACTATGAGGTACCATTTCACACCAGTCAGAATGGCTGCGATCCAAAAGTCTACAAATAATAAATGCTGGAGAGGGTGTGGAGAAAAGAGAACCCTTTTACACTGTTGGTGGGAATGCAAACTAGTACAGCCACTATGGAGAACAGTGTGGAGATTCCTCAAAAAACTGGAAATAGAACTGCCTTATGATCCAGCAATCCCACTGCTGGGCATACACACTGAGGAAACCAGAAGGGAAAGAGACACGTGTACCCCAATGTTCATCGCAGCACTGTTTATAATAGCCAAGACATGGAAGCAACCTAGATGTCCATCAGCAGATGAATGGATAAGAAAGCTATGGTACATTTACACAATGGAGTATTACTCAGCCATTAAAAAGAATACATTTGAATCAGTTCTAATGAGGTGGATGAAACTGGAGCCTATTATACAGAGTGAAGTAAGCCAGAAGGAAAAACACCAATATAGTATACTAACGCATATATATGGAATTTAGAAAGATGGTAACAATAACCCAGTGTATGAGACAGCAAAAGAGACACTGATGTATAGAACAGTCTTATGGACTCTGTGGGAGAGGGAGAGGGTGGGAAGATTTGGGAGAATGACATTGAAACATGTAAAATATCATGTAAGAAATGAGTTGCCAGTCCAGGTTCGATGCACGATACTGGATGCTTGGGGCTAGTGCACTGAGACGATCCAGAGGGATGGTATGGGGAGGTAGGAGGGAGGAGGGTTCAGGATGGGGAACACATGTATACCTGTGGTGGATTCATTTTGATATCTGGCAAAAATAATACAAGTATGTAAAGTTTTAAAATAAAATAAAATTTTTTAAAAAGTTAGAATACATTTTTCAATTAAGTCAAATGAAAGGCTCATCATGATGTAGTTCTCTATAAAAATTTTAGGAGAGAAATTATTGGACCAATTTATTGTGGACTATTTCATACAGATGAAGGAACAGATATAAAATACATGTTAATATATAAACTATAATTATAAAAATTATCAGGGTATCTACAATCCTGTTTAAGAATTAGAATGCTGCCAACAGCTTTTAGGCTGACTCTGTGCTCTTCCCCAATACAACTGCTATAGAAATCCTAATTCCTATAATACCCCTCCAAAAATAACTATCTCAACCTTATCCTTTTAAATCTCTTTCACAAAAGTGTACATCCCCAATCATATATTGTTACCTTTGCTCTGTTTGAACTGTAAATGGAACCATTCTGTTTGTACTCTTCATTGTCTTGCCTGCCTTGCTAAACACTGTGTTTGTGAATTTCATCAGGTTCATGTCTGTAGACATGAACTTTGCTGTCTGTCCACCCTTAGCTGCTTGTTATGTGGGCTTCAACATAAGGCACCTCACAATGCAGCTTGCATCACCAAAGCCAGCAATACTCAGCATCTGCTAACATGGAAGTCAGAATTTTATGTTCATAAGAGTGACATCCTATCACTTTTGCCATATTCTATTGAAGCAGGTCCTGCTCACACTCCAGGGAAGGGAACTTTGGGGGCCACCATAGAATCTGCACCATATTCATCTTGAAGTAAATAATCCTAAATCGCTTTCTGAAGTTGTATCAATTTATATTCCTACCTACCATAACTAAAAGTGTCTGGCCTTTAATATTCTCATTAATAATTACTGTCACACATTTTTTATTGTCAACTCTTAGATTTAAAATATAAAATATGTCATCTAGTTTTGTTTTTAATTTGCATTTCTCTGATTACCAGTGAGTTTTACACATATTTAAGAGTTGTTCTTGTTTCCTGTTTTGTGAAATTACACATTCAGTCTCTTGCTTTTTGTTTTCTCTCTTTTTTTTTTAGTACAAAGTGAACATATTTATTTAGGTGGAGAAAAGAAATCAAAACAAATTATAAATTTAAAAAAGAAATCTCAACAAACTGTAAATTAAAAAAAGAAATCACAACAAATTATAAACCTTACAAAAGCTACAAAACTAACATACTTTGATTAATTAATTGGCTACACCTCTAATAACACTTCCCCTACAACTGACTACCTGTTTGTTCAGCCTATCCTTTACTGTGGTTCTTGATCTTTTTCTTTTAATGTTGTCTTACCTTTACTCATTCTTCCCCAACTAGGGCCCTGACCTTGGTGTGGCAGATATGCCTTGATGGGAAGTATAACCACTCCTTGGAGGTCAAATATTCTTTGATGGAGTCCCTGTTCTTCAGCTTTCTCTCCCCTCCCATTACAAGAGATACAATCCTTTTCAAAGTTTCCCAAAGAGGTCCTCAGTCTTTCACATTTGACTTTTAATTGCCTGTTACTCATTTTCTATCTTTCATTATCTTTTTCTAGAACTTCAATGAACATAGAAATAGCCATCCAATCCCACTGTCTTTTTACTAATGATTTCCATCACAGTTTGCTGCTGCTGCTGCTGCTGCTGCTGCTGCTGCTAAGTCACTTCAGTCGTGTCCGACTCTGTGCAACCCCATAGACGGCAGCCCACCAGGCTCCCCCATCCCTGGGATTCTCCAGGCAAGAACACTGGAGTGGGTTGCCATTTCCATCACAGTTTACAAAAGGCTAAAACTTCACACTAGTTAGGACACTGCCTTCTAGAAAATATCCTGGATCTCCAGCAATGAAAGTTTTCATGACTGGACCATAACTTCTGCCAGGGGCTTGCTGTGTTCTTCTTGCCACCAAGTGATGGGATCCTCACTGCCCAATGGGCAGTGAATGAAACAACTGCAAAGCTCCATCTTATTGTCAGTTTTTTGGTCCACTCCTGGTACCAAACGCTAAAGTTTACATTCTTCCAGAAGCTGATTCTGAGATAGGGTTTAGCATTCAGGATGTTTATTAGGAAGTGTTCTTGGGATTAACAACTATGGAAGAGAGGGAGAGGGAACAGAGCAGGGAGATGGCTTGCAATACAAGCTAGAGAACATCAGTAGACTCCATGAGGAGCTCTGAGGCTAACATGACCCATTAAAATTGTCCCATTGGACCAAAACAACTGGCCTTCTACTCCTTAATCAGATTTTGTATGTGAGCTGTCCCAGGATAAGTCTGTGGCCTTGGGCTAGGTGGCTGTAGCTGAAGTTACTTCCAGCAGCTGGGGCAATAAGGTATGGGTGGCACAAGGCTTTGAGATATCTGATAAAACTGGACTTTCATCTGATAAGCTTGATCAAAAACTAAACATAAAGCAGACAAAAAACAGATATTAAGAAAGAAAATGGGGTGAAACTAGAGACAAAACATTCCAAAACTAGAATATCATGAACAAATCTAGGCCAATATATTTGAAAACTATCATATACCAAAAATGATTCAAGAAGAAACAGAAATACTAAATAAACCTCTATTTTTAAGAAGTTAAGTTAATAGTTTAATATCTATGCCCCCCCTCAATTATTATGCTTAGACAGGTAGTTTTATATCAGTGAAGTAATTCTGAAGTTTAAAGAAACTCAAGGAGAAAGATTTCCCTGGAGGTCCAGTGGTTAAAACTCCAGACTTCCAATACTGGGAGCATGGGTTTGATTCCTGTTTGGGTGCAGCCAAAACAAAACCAAAAAAACCCCACTTCAAAGATGAGAAAAGAGAGAACATTCTCCAGCACATTTTTAAATTTTGAAATAATGTTTCATATGATCCTAACTAAGCAAATATTAATTATATATACCTAACAATAGAATATTATCTATTACATATTATGCTTATATTGATATATATTGATATATATTAATATGTAATTTGTTTATATATAACCTATACTGTGTATAATTGTATTACACACATATATGTATACATACTCATGACATGAATTACAAAAACCAAATATCCATAAATTAACAATACTTGTCTAAGAGTGGTAAAATGGTGGGTAACTCATTTTGTGCTCATGCTTTTTGGTATATTATTAATTTCTAAATGAATGGGTACTATTTCAATCAGAGAAATTTATTATTTTGGTGAAATTAAGATACATATATATATCTACTCACTACAGACCCTTAACAGATTCAAAGTCTCATGAATATTTTGCTAAAAGCATTTGTTTTTCACACAGATAATCAAATGGACACATTAACTATTTAGATCTAGATTTGCTAAGTTGTGCTGTCTACAATAGGAAAGCAAAATTCCTTCAGCATATTATCTCTTCCTTCTGACTAAAGCAGGAATTGGAACACCTAGTTCTAGCTCTAGTCCTGGTGCCCTAACTTCAGTTCTGGTACTAACTAGCTGTGTTATTTTAGAGACATCACTAGTTTTCAGTTTTCACATCTATAAAAGGAAAAAATTAGATTATAGGGTCCCAACGTTCTTTCCAGCTCTAATATCCTGTTATTATCTAAATGCCTTCACTGGGCACACCGACTGCCCTTATAGAAGGTCTAAACACAAATCTTCCATTTGAACAGAGATACTGTGTCTCCTATAAGTCAGAGCTGACATGTATATATACTTAATCATTCAATGTCATCTTCTAATTCCAGGAAAAACAGTTTCCCTGAATATGAATTATAAAGCCCAAATATGCACAAGGTAACAATGGTTATCTATGAGTGGTTAAAAGTTTTTAACTCCCTACACAAAATGCAAGCCTCCACCATAAATACAGTATGAACTATAAGAACATATAATACCTTTTCTCAGAAAATATTGCAGCTTAGTAAATACTGACAAGTATGCAAATACTCATAATGAAAATTACAGAACAATAGAGAACAAAAAAATATACAGCATTCCTTTGACATTTGAGGTTTGGAGTTCAATTTTAACTATTCAAAAGCAAAGCTGAAATCCTGTGTGCTATAGTTTGCCAAGATATTTTTATTGGGGAATTATCCAGAACACAGATATGGAACCTCTTTCACAAAATTACCTAAGCCAAACTGGCATTCTGGAAGCTTGTTTTAACAGATGTCAGTTGCCAGTATAATACAGCACATGTTACATCTTCAATAAATTTTATGGTCAAATTAAATAAAATATATTCCTTTTCATGTATTTTAATTACTCCCTATGTAACAATGGATTTATATTTTTGAATATATTTTAACACCAGGGTGAATTGCCCCATGCTTTTTCTGGAATATAATATGAAGCTGCTGGTTTCACAGCTGTTATCTTTGGGAAATAACAAAATTCACTGTGTATTCATTTACAAATGTTACATAGATACAATGGCTGATGTTTATTAAGTGATTATTATGTTCCAAACATGGTAATAGTAAATGTAAAAGCACAAGTTCTGAGTCAAACTTCCTTGGCTTCAATCCCTTTCAACCTATTTGTAACTACATGTTATTTGCTTTTCCAATACTTGGGTCATGTGAAATATGTGAATTAAAATAGTGCCAACTTCACAGAATTGCAATGAGAATTAAATAATTAAATATAGGTAGAGTTTAAAACCAGAGAAGGCAACGGCAACCCACTCCAGTACTCCTGCCTGGAAAATCCCATGGACGGAGGAGCCTGGTAGGCTGCAGTCCATGGGGTCGCTAAGAGTCGGGCAGGACTGAGCTATTTCACTTTCACTTTTCACTTTCATGCATTGGAGAAGGAAATGGCAACCCACTCCAGTGTTCTTGCCTGGAGAATCCCAGGGACAGAGGAGCCTGTTGGGCTGCCGTCTATGGGGTCACATAGAGTCGGACACGACTGAAGCGACTTAGCAGCAGCAGCAGCAGAGTTTAAAACAGTGCTCGGTCTGTAGTTTCTGCTCAGTAATGGTAGTTATCACTATTAGTATTACTATCATTATCCACATGAGAGATTTACTATTACAATACCCATATACAGATAAGAAACTTAGACACAGAAAGGTAATCATAGGGAGAGTCAATGATGAAACTGAGGTTCAATGTGTGTGTGTGTGTGTGCGCGTGCATGTGTGTGCACACTCAGAGGTTTCAATACAGATAGTTTAATTCCAGGAGATGTAATCTTAATTATACAACCAACAAATATTTATTAAGTACCCCAACATGCTCCAGGCTTTGGTCTAGGTACTGTGTATACATTGAGAAACAAAACCACCAGGATCTCTGCTCTAACGGAACTTACATTCTACCAGGAGACAAGACAGAAGGAGTAAACAAAAAAATACATAAGCAAGATAATTTTAAGTAGTCATATTTAATCTCAAACATGATACCAAAATAGGGTAAGAAGATAGTAAACAAGGTCATTGGGATGGAGGACAGGGAAGACTTCTTTACGGAGGTGACATTTGGGCTGAGATCTGAGTGACATGGATGATCTGGAGGAAAAACTTTCCAGGCAAAAGAAAGGGCATGTACAAAGGCTTTCAGGAGTGAACCAATTTGGACAGATCAGGAAGCAAAAAGAATGTAAGTGAAATTGGACAATAATGAACAAAGGGGAAAGCAGTATCAGAGGAAGTGATGAGTGACTGGGTCAGAAATGATTGGATAGGTGGCTGGATGCGTGAAAAAAAAAAAAAGAAAGAAAGAACCCAGCCCAATATAGTTATTTATTTCTTGAATAGCAATTAAATGTGTACTATAGGTCTTGCATGGTTCTAAGCACTGGAGACACAAGAGTTAAATTAAAAATTTTTTAAACAGACATAATTCCTTTTCCTGATGGAACTCTGTATTAGTGAAGAGCAGATAATAAACTCGTTAAATAAAGGATGTTAGAAAATAAAGCACAAAAGAAAGATGGTGAGGTAAGAGGTGCACTTTTAAGTAGGGTAATCAGGAAAGGACTCTCTGATAAGGCAATTGCTCACAAAGCTGTGAAGGTAATAAAAGAGACTCATGCAGGGCAGAAGAGGATCTAAGGCCAGAGAAGAGTAAGTGCAAAGGCCCTGGAGTGGGAATATGCCTGGTGTATTTGAGAAGCTACAAAGATGCCCGTAGGACCAGGGCCAATGAGGCAGGTAAGAGAAACAATGGATGATTAGATCCTATAAGGGCCAGGAAGGTAAATATCTTAAGGACTTTGGCTATTACTCTGAATAAAAAGAGAAGTCATCTAAGGGTTTTGAACAAAGAAATCCATATTGAGATATCCCTGAAGCAAAGCAAGGGTACAAACAGGCAGACCTGTTAGGACTTTATTGTGTTAATCTAAAAGGAAAGGCCAAATTGAAATCTTGACTGTGTTGTTGTCCAGTGGGCAGCATAGATACTTGTCCAGTGGGCAAGAGGGCACATCTCTGCAACAATCCAGTGACATAAGCTAGGGCAAAAGCAACATCCTCCGGCAGGATCAGTCTTTACCCACGTCCACTTCCTCCTACAGTGTGGTCTCCTGTTTCTCTGCTTCCCCAGGCTCTGATCTGTAGCTCCTCTCCAGCTTCAGATCACAGCACCTTCCAGTGACCTCCAAGTAATTAAATCTGGCTGCCACTCAAGATCCCACCTCGCAGATGATGAACTAAGCAACACTCCATCAATGCTTTCGAGGACTAAACCTGCACACATTCTGGTTTCCCCTCTGCCCAGCTGGCCTTGAGTCAGCATAACAATAGGAAGAAAATCTCTTAACTTCCAAACAACACATCTAAAACTAGATTTTAGAACAAAGCCTGGATATCATCTCAGAGCTGACTGAACAATAAGAAAATTTCTCCAGATGATAATCTTAGCTTCTGCCTCCCTCCCCTCCACCCGCACCCACCCCCCATATTACCTGGAAGCACAGCCAGGGTCTACTATGGCAGCCTGCCCATCTGCTCAGCAGAACTGCCTGAACAGAAAATAAATCCTCTGCTCATATGGTTGACAAGCTGGATGACTAATTGCAAAGAAGACCAGTAATTTATTGGAACAGAAATTGAGGTCATTTAGGCAGGATTTAAATACCTTTTTCCTAGCCAATTTTTCAAATTGACTTAAAGAAATGTTGCTCTCTAACAAGTTGGAAGTGTGTCAATGCCCTAATGTGACTTCACTTCATTCTTTTAGTCAGCTCTCTGCTCTCCCGCCATTTCTCCATACATTAATTCATATTTATGCTACATATTACACAGCATTTTTGTACTTATATTAACATCTCTTCATAATATCCTATTGAAAGGGAAAATAACTCAATCAAAAAGACCAAAATTCAAAGTTAAAGGGGAAAAAGTCCCAGTCTCATGGAATAGCCATGCCCTTGGGCCAATCACCTCTCTGCCCTGGACTGCACTATCTGTAGAACTGGGTAACATCAGTTCTGCATTTTCCAGGATTGTTATGAGGTCAAGTGAGATACAAAGATCACATTCATGTGGATATAAAAATTATAAACCCCTATAAGAGTTAGTTATTATGTTGTTATTGTTCAGTCACTAAGTTTGTCCAACTCTCTGCCATCCCATGGACTGCAGCATGCCAGGCTTCCATGTCCTTCACTGTCTCCCTGAGTTTGCTCAAAATCCTCTTCATTGTGTCCATGATACCATCCAACCATTTCATCTTATCTCACCCCCTTCTTCTCCTACCCTCAATCTTTCTCAGCATCAGGGTCTTTTCTGATAAGTTGGCTCTTTGAATCAGGTGGCCAAAGCACTGGAGCTTTAGCATCAGTCCTTCCAATGAATAGTTAGGGTTGATTTCTTTTAGGATTGACTGGTTTGATCACCTTGCTGTCTTAAGGATTCTCAAGAGTTTTCTCCAGCACCACAGTTCAAAAGCATTAATTTTTCAGCACTCAGCCTTCTTTATGGTCCAACTTCTCATAACCATACATGACTACTGGAAAAACCATAGCCTTGACTATATGGACCTTTGTCAGCAAAGTGATATCTCTGTTTTTTAATATGCTGTTTAGGTTGGTCATAGCTTTCCTTCCAAGGAGCAAGAGTCTTTTTTAATTTCATGACTGCAGTCACCATACACAGTGTTTTTGGAGTGCAAGAAAAGAAAATCTGTCACTGTTTCCACTTTTTCTCCATCTATTTGACATGAAGTGATGGGACTGGATGCCATGATCTTGGTTTTTTGAATGTTGAGTTTTAAGTCAGCTTTTTCACTCTCCTCTTTCACCCTCATCAAGAGGCTCTTTAGTTCCTCTTCACTTTCTGCTATTCGAGTGGTGCCATCTGCATATCTGAGGTTGATATTTCTCCTGGTAAACTTGATGCCAGTTTGTGATTCATCCAGCCTGGCATTTCACATGACATACTGTGCATAGAAGTTAAATAAGCAGGGTGACAATACACAGTTATTATATTACAGAAGAGGACAAATATATATTTACTTATCCAAGGATTACAAACAGGAAGTCATTGCATAAAATCAACTAAACACTTGAAATATTTCTCTTTATTCTGGGGTAAATACTTCTTAAATCCCTAGTCTGCTCTCCTCCTTCTTTGCTCTTCTGTTGCGAGGAGGGGAAGAAAACCTTTCTGAGCTTAAATTTCTCATCTGTAATAGG
Source organism: Bos javanicus (assembly GCF_032452875.1). Lineage (NCBI taxonomy): Eukaryota > Metazoa > Chordata > Mammalia > Artiodactyla > Bovidae > Bos > Bos javanicus. The sequence continues at coordinate 38,060,278 of NC_083873.1, read as the reverse complement.
CAAAGAGACACAGTAATTATTAATTCCAACACTAGGATATGTGATAAATACAAAGAAAAAGGAAAGATGCTTGGTGGTCAGCGATGTTTTCCCTGACGATATGACTTTTAACGAAGTTGTGAAAGAAATGCTGACTGGTTGCAGAGGAGGTGTGGGAGAAGCAGGAAACAGCTTGGTACCCACCCACCCACAGGCTAAGAGAACCTAGGCAGGTCTAGTACTCTCCTGGAAAGAACAGGCTGGAGAGGCAGAAGGGGCTGGATTACGCAGGGGCTCATAGACTGTGTTAAGGATTTGAAACTTTATCCCAACGTCAATGGGAGGTCTGCATATACTACCAGAGGAATTTTCCCGAGGCATGGCTGATCCTGTCCCTCTTCTGAATAGGCACTTCCTGTGATTATACCCTCAGAACAAATTCCAAACCCCTTATCCATGTGGTCAAGTTCCTTCATGATCAGGAACTGATCTATACTTTCAGACGTTTCGCCCAATCTTCTCCACATGTCTCTTATGCTAGTCAAATGTAGACGTTCTGGGGCCTCAGACACTACCCCACTAAGTCTTTCTTTGGTTCTTACCATTTCCCCTGCATGAGATACCCTCCTATCTCTTTCTGTTCTTCTGCCTCTGGCAAGGACTTGCTCTTATTTTGTTACCTTGTTCTAAGTCCACCATCTCCAAGAAGCCTTCCAAAATCCTCCCAAACAAATAAGGTCTCTTAGAGCTCCAAACTTGCCCACAACCCCAGTACCTCTCCTGGTATGCTTATGAAGCACTGCCTCCTGTTCTAGTTATTTGGATATTTTTCTTCTCTCCTGCGCTGGATTCATAAGCAATCTGGGCGTATGGGCCATGCCCCAATCATCTCTGTGTTCCATATGCCTCATCCATAGCAGAGGTGAATGAATGTTAAATGAAGGCACACTAAATAAAAGCAAAAAAGTAAACTTATTGCTAAGTCCAAAGTACTGCACTTTAGCTCTTAATATGATAGTCATTACCATTATCTCTATAAAAGTAAAATAGCAGTTGAGGAATCATTCTTTATTTACAGCTAATTTTCAAAATATAATGTATCTAATAAGAGTTTCACATATTTTTGCTATCACACAAAATATCACTTACAATATGTTAGGGATCTATCAAGCCCTTCTACAAACTAAGAAATTTTCTCTGGAAAACAGAGGGTGTTTTCAACAGTTCTTGGTGAGTTATTTAAGGAAATCTAAAGTGCAAACAATCAAAGTTAAATCATATAAAATCTACCCATAAGCATTTGTTTTTCTCCCTGCAGTTGAGATATCTAATCAGTTACCATTAGTTTTTTTTTTTTTTCTTTTTTGAACTTTCAGAGAGGTTAATCTTTCAAATCTTAATGTGTACACGCATTAAAGGCTTATCTCTGGTTAAAACAAATCATTTCTTTTTCTTGGTTTCATGTATTGTTTGGAACAGAGAGGACTTAAGTAATTACCTAATTTGAGCCACATTTTATGAGACTCTAGGCTTTCCAGAGACTTCAGCATCAACATCATGTGGACATTTATACTGGGGGAAAGACCCTGCAGGTCTTTTGTGAAGATAAAACATTCTATGTTTAATTACTTGTAAGTGGCATGTAGGATCTTTTTTAAGATAAAGAATAAGCTTAAAATTCTAGCCAAAAAAAAAAGTATCTTATTAAGTTTGAAGGTATATGCAGAATTTGGTAAAATAACAGTACCAAAGAAATTCAAGTTTATACAGGGACAATATAGTGACACAGGGTGTTCCCCTGTCTTCATGCCTGTGATGAGTCCTCCCAATCAGGCAAGAGTAGAGTTGCTTATAAGAAATTAAGGATCAGGAAGGGGGGCAGTGTATGATACAGCACAGAGTGGGAGGGGGTGAGCAGAAAAAAATAATGTGCCCTTAGCACTGACAAAAGTTATCAACCTGATCCTCAAGTCTTAACGCCAGCCAACCCATCATGTTCAACACCACCAACGACATACATGCCAAGGATAAAGTGCCAAAAAGCCAATTGTTTAATTATTTGGTGGAAGCAGGAGAAACTTATTTTAATTAAATTATATGAAGAAATGTATTTACCACCACAGCCAAAGCAGCCATCGCCAGGGAGAAATGGAGCTGAGGCAGGAAACATTTCTCATTTTTGTGTAATTCTTGTTCTCTTTCCACCTTTTAAACTTGTTTGGAAGGTAAAAATTGGGAAACTTCTAAGGATGTATATTTAAGGGTTTGAAATTTAGATAATAACATAGAACTCTGATCCCAATAAACGGCATTAAGTGTGCCTTTTTAGTTTTAGAATTTTGAAGTCTCTAGACTTTAAGTCATCACTATTATACATGAATCTGAGAAGACAGATCATGATAAACACACACATATATGTATACACAATTAAACACACACAGCTTATTGTCTATCTTGACAAGAGGGGAAATATTATATTTTGCTTATTTATTCAACATGTTTGCCCCTTTTTAGGTTAGTACCTCTGACAGCTCCACAACTGCTGCCCCTTTATCCAACCCTGCTTCTACCCTCTGCTGACCTTCCCACTCAAGATAGCAGAGCTTCTTCTGTAGGGCTATGTCCTCTGGGGTCAGGCTTGGTGATGCATCAGCATTGTATGGGTTCTTCAGACAGTGGCCAGTCAAGCACATTGGGGGAGTGGTCAAACTGACCACACCAACAAGTGATGGGGTGACCTCAACCCTGAAGATGTTGTGCAGGGAAAGCTTGCATTCTGACTAGTCAGAAAGGTCTTGGCTTGAATCACAAATATCCCATGCTGTGTGTGCAATCCTGAGAAAGTACATGATCACTCAGAGCCTCAGATGTTGATAAGCCAACTAACCAAACCTAGCCCTAGCCCTAATCACAGGAAGGGATGTAGCTGGATTTTGCCTTGAGATAGCAAATGTGTCCATGGGTCTGATCTGGAGTTCTGGCACCTGTGCTATTGGTAAATAGCAAATCGAACTCCATAAACAATCTTTTTCTGGATGACGATTTTGCTTTCACATTATTTTCTCTAGTCTCTTTTCATTTTAGCCTTAACAACTGGCATGTCAACATACATAAAACAGTTAAAAACGTAATGGTTTCAGAAAAGTTTGCTTCCCCACCCGGTTAAATAAGTATGTCATGAAATTGTGGGGGATTAAGTGAAATGACATGTAATTCTCCTAAATGCTGCATGATGTGTCCCAAGTTCTGAAGATGACTTAAATAAAAACAAAAAAAAAAAACATGGTTAAAGATAATATAAGGGCAAAATAATATAAGGAAAGACATCATTTAAAAAGATCACTATTTGCATACATAAGCAACAGTATTTTCTATTTCATTTATTTATTCAAGAAATCTTTGTTGATTTCTTGCTATGACCACATATGCACAAGGCAGTTTGGCTGCCAAGATAAACAGGACATGAAGTTTACCTTCTGGAGAAGAAGACATAGAAAGCAATGATTATAATGCATATATAATGACCAATCAGTCATGGAGATAGATTCAGAGTGCTGTGCCACACAGAATAAAAGGTCTCAGCTGGAGGGAGTGGAGTGAGGAGCAATTTCCATCAAGAGGAAACATCTGGGTGAAGACTTGAACCATGGGTAGAACAAAATAAGAAAGTGTACTTGACAAGCACTGCTTGTAACTGCTTTGTATTGATAATTAAAAGAAAGCAGAATGATTTCATGAACTTCATCTAAAAATCAGCATCGCAACTTTATAGTCCAACACAGTCTATATTCAAACATATTTTAACAATAGTAATAATTAAAATTTTATTGAACTTTTATTATGTATTTAGCACCATATAATGCCTCATATGTATCGCCTCACCTTACCCTCACATTAATACTATGAAGTAAGCAATATTGCTATTTTCATTCTATAGATGGGAAAGCAAAGTTGTAAAGAGGCTATGTAATCTCCTAAAATCATGCAACTAATTAGTAGAACCAGGATTCAAACCTCATCTGACAGCAAAATGCAGTCTCTCCTATGAACAAATGTACACATAAAAATATACAGAGATGACATGTGTGTTTTTAAAGCATTCCATTGCAGCTGAAGAGTTGTTTTTGAAAACCCTGAACATAGGTGTTTAAAAGCAGCCTGTAGATTATTCTCGGGCAGAACATATTTGATATTGATCAAATTATTAATTTAAGGTATTACTGTTAGAATCCTCTCTGGTTTCATCCCAGGCTTTTCCTTAACTACCCAACACCGGAATACAACTGGCTCCAGCATTCCGGACAGACCTGCAGAGGTTATAGAAAGGCTAAAATGTAGGAGCATCAACTTACTTCCTTAATCACTGAACAAAGTACAAGTGGTCACTGGGGGAAAATAAAATGCCTCCCTTTATTAACTAGACAAATACAATAGAAAAGTTATGGTTTCTAAGCAGTGTTTATCTTGCAGTAACTCCTGAGCAAATTTATTCCTACTAGATTGGAATGGATAATTGCACTTGAGGTAAGATGATAATATTAAAAAAAGACAAATTAAAAATACTAGTAATTAAATATTGCCTATAAAATGGAGCTAAGGCAAATTAGACATGGTAAACAATAAAAGGAACTAATACTAAGTTGTCCAACTACAGCAGAGATTTTCCTTTGTGTGATTCTCAGTTGTAGAATATATTGTTTTCGTTTAACAAGCTTGGTCTACATGACCAGCATTACTATAATTTTACCTTCTCTACGTGTGCATTATTAAACACAAGGCCCTGACTGATCATTGTCTTAACTTTGTTTATATCCTACTTATTGTTTCTTGGCAATTTCACCAATTGGGAGTTGTGGTTAGGGGTATGACAAAGGATTACTTCAGCTATAGCCAATTTTTATGAGACCCCTTTTATTGTGCATATCCCATCACCACTCATATACATGCACTCCATGTTTGAGAAATCACAAAAACGGAAGAGATAATTAATTTAGAGCTTTCAAATGGAATAATTCCAGTTAAGAGCAATCTTTCTTCTGTTTTCTCTTTCAATTCTTGTTGACATTTATGTTCCATACTAAAATTTAGAGGCAGATGCATGTGACATCACAAAGCCAGTCTGTTTTTGTTCTTTCTCATGCATGCTTCTTGCAGTTCGGAGGATGCAAGTAGAATCAACAGCAATCAAAAATTAACCCACTCTGGCCCACAGACATTTGCACTGCAGAGGTTAAGCATAGTTCAAATGCCTGTTTTCGTGTAGATGTTAGCCATACAAAAGCCACATTTTAAATACTTACATTAAATATGTTTTTTAATATAGGAAAGGAAGCACTTCAGTAGGTCCTTGATCTAGATATATAATGAGATTTCAGAAAGCAGAAATAATAATGCTACTGAGGGATAAGAAAAATGAATCTAGTTGTGAATACATGATTATATGTATAAACCCACATGCACACATGCACACATATACATACTCAGATGCTTTGGGAGGTGTTATTATTTTTGATAAGCTTGTATCTGTGCACTTCCTTTTCCTTCAAAGACATAACAGAAATCTCTGCTCTTTTTTCTTAAAAGGAGTAAAGGCCATTTAACCAATCTACTAGAGAATCTCTTGCTAATGAACAAGAATCAGGCAGAATGTTAAAATAGTACATATTTGCTTTCAGTACATTTTAGCCCCAAATGGATTAAACAGTGGTGTCAGCAAGTGAAGGAAAGATAAGGGACAGGCTAAGAATACATCATGTGGAAAAAATTGCATTAGACCAAGGGAACAATATTCCTCAAATACTGCTGAGGCTGAGATATTAAGAAATAAAATTTAAACAAGGAAAGGGAAAAGATGAGCCTAGGTCTTGCTGAAATACCACTCTGGCATTGTCAAATTTAAATGTGCTTTTAAATATGAGAGATATAGGAGTGTATCTACTGAAAAGACATATGTGTGTGTGTATATATATATATACACACACACATATATATATTACATACATATAATTGATATCCACGGGGCCCTTTTTTCAGGAAAGATAAAAAGTGTGTTTGTACAAGAGAAAATAATTATATCCTCAGTCCTCTACAGGTTAAATTATATTCATGTAGTGTCCATCAAGCAGAATAGCAGAGGTACATTATGAGAGAACTGCTGGAATTAACCTTCCTTTGCTCCTTTGGTTTTTAAGAGGCCAAGATCAAAGACCAGGTCCCATCAAATCCATTAAAATAAAAACAGAAGTTGTTGGGGGCTGGGGAGGAACTCCAAGGAAAATTACCTCTTCCTTTGTAGTACAAAGCACTGCTGCAAAGAACTTCACTTTATTTAGATCTTTTTTAATACATTACCTGTAATTCAAGTGAGAAGCACAGTGGTTTGATTTGTGGGAGGAAATTCTATATGGAGGAAAATAAAAAGGAAAGAACTAGAGTTTTAAATAAGCTTTTCTGAGCTTACCGATAAACCTGCTCATTGTACACGCACCACTTCCAAATGTGGGACCAACTTGAGACCCGGTTGTCTTTGCTGAGACCTATCGTTGTGCTTATTTATTCCTGTGCATTATCCTGTAATGGCCCCACAGAGATGATCTTCTTTCAGCACCATCTGCTACTAGGAAAAACAAGAACATACACTACACCTGTTACAAGCTTCCCTGCATTCAAAGTCTTTTCTCTAGGCAAAATGATAAATTATGTAAGCAATAAACGGGAATCACCAACTGATAGGGAGAGAAAGGTCCTGATTCTGGCACATTTTAATCAAGTTCCTAACTGGGAAAGTAAATCATTTGGCCCCCTAAAATAATCTATAGGGTATGTTAGTGCTTAACACAAAAAATGTAGCTGGTTGATTATCCAAAGACTGCCTTGGACTTTGTGTTATGCTGATGTAATTCCTTCCAGAAATAGTGTCTGGCATCAATATTTGTGATCAACAGACTAAGAAATCACAAAACTTGCTTGACATCAGCATTTGTAAAATATATCTAAATTAATGCAAAGAATATTTATTGAGTCCCTAGTGGGCTCTAGCCACTGAGGAAGACCACCAAGGCAGAAAGCACATGCTCTCTGTCACACTCGGCTTCCCAGCCCTTGAGTCATCCAGCCCTTTGTATTCATCAGTTTCTCCCTGCTGAGGATAACCCAGAGGCAATGCTGACTTCAAGCCAACTTTCTAAGAGCTCCTCAGAGACAAATTTTTTCTAAACACCCCCGTAGGCTACTCCTGCACATGTAGCTTCACAAAAACTACACTGATGAAAAACTTCCTGTTCTAGGAAAAAACAATTATCTCATATTAAACATGCTCTGATTTTTTTAAGCTCACTGTTTTACCACAGGCTATTCTCTTTACTTATATATGCATTACACAAAGGTATTTACTGACATCAATTACTGCTTCAATATAATATTACATGTTTATAAAAAATACAAAAGACTTTAATATTTCATATTGGAAGCAACTAAAATTTTTTTAAAATCTACTATTCCAGGCACTGTTAGAGACCTCTCATCAGGGTTCCTCAAGGGTCCCCAATCTTACTGAGGCAACATCAATCACCTGAAGAAATTAGATAATAACTGTAGTCTCAGATCATATGTTACTGACCGTGAATGCTACCTACCTGAATAGAAACAAAGTCGAAAGCAAAGTGGGCTGGACTAATCAGGGCAGGCAGAAAAGATGGGATTTGACCTGGGCTTTAGAAAGGACAAGATCTCAAAAGAAGAGAGAAAAAGGAAAGACAGTAGAGAGAAAGGTGATCTCAGCTACTGGGGACAATGGCATAGATAAATCAGTAAAGATCTAACAGCAGGGATTAGAAAACTCACCCACCCTAGAGAGTTTGGGTCAGCAATTCTACGAGTGCATGTATGGGTACACATATAGGTACTCTTATGTATTATAACTTATGGTATGTCTGACCTTATGTATATGCATTACATGTGCGATTGAGAGACAAAGAAAAAGACACTGTTGATTCATTCATAATGTTGTAGCCACGTGTTCCGGGAAACAAACTCACTCAGAAGGACAATGCAGATACTGCAGTGCAGTTTATTACACCGGCGGGCCCAAGGCAGAGTCTCCTCTTAGCCAAGGACCCCGACCAGCATTTGTGAAAATCTTTTATACCCCATGTGTACATGTCCAAACCCACCACCCCAAATTCCTTGAGACTTACATAAACCAAGGAAAATACAATCCCAATAAGCCCATCATTCACGTGCTATGTGCTCATGTGCTCAAACAGTCAATTAGCCAATAATCAATAAACCTGAGGTTACACTCTGATAGATACAGAAAATTTTATGGCCTGTCTGGAGGAAGGGGTGATTAGTGTATGTTTCTCTTAGGCGATGGGTAACCTAGATATGATCTTCAAGGTTCCCCTGTCTGGAGGGGGTCTTATCCTTCTGTTGCTGTTCTCATAGGCACTAAACACAGAGTTCAGAGTCCATTGGAAAGGTGTCCGAGCATGATCAGCATGAACAGGCCTAAGATGGAGTCCAGGCCCTTATGAATTCCCTCTTCAATAACACATCCTTATGGAATTGCTTAATGGAATAATACCATATCAAATAGTCACACCATGCTTATACACATTATAGAGAAATACCACTAAAACTTATCCCATAATTAGAATTATATCTTAGAAAATGCTTATCATTTATCACCCTTTTGAGTAGATGGCCTTAGGAACAAATGAATATCTTGTCTATTAATTAAATGTGTTAATCTTCCACATTCTTATTTTAATAGGAGAACTTTGGAGAGGAGACTGTAGAATGCCCCCATATACTGATAAATCTAAATTAATTGCCACCTCACAGAAAGCAGATCCAGGCATAGCTAAGGACAGCCCAATAAAGATATTTGCAGAAACCACAGCAGCAGTCAGAAAGTGTACAAATTAGACTACGTTAAGAAGTGAACAGATAATATGAAAAATGCCATAAAACTGTAACATAAGCCAATGGGACATTCACACTTTTATGTATAATGCATTCAGCTATGTCACTGTATCCAAGGACAGATATTTTTGGAGGTAACAGGAAATGCAAAGGTCCAGAGAAGGGCAACAAGATTATTGAAGGCCTGAGAATGTGGCAGGAATATCCTCACAGTATGAGATGACATTGGCTTTGCCCATAAGAGAGGGACAAAACTACATACTCCAGACCTCACAAATTCACACTAATGATGAAGAGATACCAGGACAAAGACTGAAATTATCCCAGAGGGAAACCTGACATAGAAAAACCAGATGCATGTGCTGTACACATACATTTGCGTCAGTCCAATTTTATTTCTCTACTCACTATGGATCCCAGAGCCTTTGAAACCCTCAGTAGAGGTCCCAAAATGTCTGCTCTAGAAGAAAAATGGAAAGGTCATAGGGAAGTCAAAACAAAAAATGTTAAGGCCATGCTCATGAATTTGCTTTCTGGCGTTTCCTGATTGAAAAAGGAAAAGGTACAAATAACCCAAAGCCTGTTTTAACTGAGCTAATGCTCAACATCTTAAAAGCACAGGGTAATGAAAAAGACTCTGGACCCACATGGCTGATCATTTGGACCTGATCATTTTCCTGCCATTTTTACCCTCTGCTGAGCACCGGGAGCCTCGGGCTCTCCCTACCTGGGTGACATCAGCTGGGCTGGCTGAGCTCTGCTCCACTCAACTGTCTGAGAAGGATTTCTCCAGTGAGAACCAGAGTTTCACTGACCTGGATAGAAACTCACCACCTTTCATGTTCCCCTTTCTCCTGAGGGGCCTGCTAGGAAGACCAAAACAAACGCTGGGACTGGATGAAGAGAGTTTCAGGGACTGGCCTTAACTCAACTTTTCACCAGCTTGCCTGTGCCTCTTCTAATCTCATTTGGCCTTTTATTCTTATGTTAATATTTGTGAAAACAGACATTGAGACTCTACTATGTGCAGACATTTTATATAAGCACCAAAATGATAATAAGATATTATCTTATTTTATTATTGAGGACCAAAGACATTATAGACAGCCCACAGTAATAAATGTGGAAGTACAAAAACCGAACTTAAACACTATCCAGTTGAACTCAAAGCTCTTTCTACTATACAATGTTGCCTCTGAGCACAGGCCATGCTTACAGGGTTTGTCAGCCAACAATTACAGTACCTGAACTAGTTCGGATCTCACACAGAGGACACTTCTGATAGGATAATTTGAAAAAGATTTATTTAACAAAGTGGCTTGTTTACAAAGGGTGGGTGTATGGTAACCACAAAGAATAATGCAGAACCTGGAGCTCATCATGGCAACTGAGCTATTAGCACCCCTACGCCCCAGAAGACCAGGAGAGGGTATAACCACCAGAATCTTCAGAAGGAGGAAGTCATGTAAGGTTAGCTCTGGGGTCAATTCCCTCATGAGGAAGATATCCAGCATTGCACTGGTTTAAAAAATGTTGGGGCGGGGGGCGGTGAGGGGAAAGGGACAAAATCATAAAAGACATTCCTCACCTTCTTCCTGGTTTTCCTAAAACCATCCAACTCATCAAGATCACTGGATATGCTGGTTTCCAAGCTCACTGAAGAGCAATACAGTTGTCCATAGAACACAGGATCTATTCAATTTAGCAAGTGTTTTTATGGCATATTAAGGATGGACTTCAGTCCAAGACCACCATGATCTACATTACGACCAGGTTACAACAACACAGGATAAAGCAATAAACAGTAAAGGAAGAAATGCACAGCGAGTGTAGATGCTGCCCAATAACTGCTCCTATTTACATTCATGCTCAGCCTCCACTCCATGGTGGGTGGTCCAGCCCAGGAAATCACAGTGTGAGTATACATGAAAATGATGATCCTAAGCAAGGAAGAAAATAGCCCTGGGGCTGACACTCGGAAATGTCAAGATAGATTCAAATTGTTAACCTTTTTACTTGTGCATTTTAAAGAAAGTGCTTTTGTTAGGCCATTAAATGCTATCTACCTGCCTCCCTGAAAATACATTCTAAAAATTCATTATGTCTCCACTAAAAAAGCTTCTTCTATTGTGATCCCAAGTTTGCAGCCCTTTTCCAAGTGCCTCTTGATCCTCCCTTTTAGGAATGACAAAGACAGCATAGTTGGCCATCTTTTGCATCTTATCTTATTCTTTTGTTTGATTCTCCATGCACCAAGAATTCCATCAAATGCCTACCAGACAACAACAATCACATTGAGCTTTAAAAAATTCTTATATTACACCTTGATTTATATTTACAACCCTGGTGGCTTGTAAAGACAGTAAAGAAACTGCCTTCAATGAAGGGAGACCCAGGTTCGATCCCTGGGTTGGGAAGATCCCCTGGAGAAGGGAATGGCTACCCAGTCCAGTATTCTTGCCTGGAGAATTCCATGGCCTATGGAGCCTGGTGGGCTACAGTCCATGGGGGTCACAAAAAGTTGGACAGAATTGAGTGACTACCACTTTCACTTTCTATATTTATAACAAACCTTATGAAGTCAGTCTAGAGAATATTAGCACCCCCCTTTTACAGATAGGGCCCTCAAAAGAGTCAACTTCTTATCTAGAGTGACATGGCATACAACAGCCCACTGTGGACTCCAAAGCTCTATGCGACCCACTGGCCCTCCATTTCTAGCCCATCTCACACCACTCACCTCTCACTGAGCTTCAGTCACAAAGGCCTTCCTTCTGCTCCTCAAACACATGAATTCCTTCTGTCCAGCTGTTCCATTTTCCTAGGACATTCTTCTTCATATCTTCATGCGGCTGACTCCTTGCTTCTTGGGGCTCAATCCAAAGGCCACCTCCTCAGAGAAGCCTCTACAGTCACACAGTCCAAAGAGGCTTCATTTGTTCCATCATAATTACATCATTTGGCTTGTGTTCCTTCACAGCACTCATCATTATCTGATATTATCTTCTGCATTTACTTTTTTCTTGTTTATGTTTTCTCTTGTCCCCTAGAATAAAACCTCCATAAAGAGGAGACCCTTCTCTATCTAGCTTACCCCTATATTCCAGTACCAAGAGAATATACTCAGTACAACCTCTAATTGCATATTTGAGTTATTTTAAAAATATACCCATTTACCTGAAGCTCTGTGGGAGAAGAAACAATGTCTATTTTGTTAACTATTAACACTATGCAACACAGATTATAGATGTAGCAAATGTTTTGTGGAAGGAAGGATGGAAGGAAGGGAAAGAGGGAATGAATGGAGAGTGAAGTGAAATAAAAGTAGCTAAGTCATGTTCGACTCTTTGTGACATCATGGACTGTAGCCCACCAGGCTCTACTGTCCATGGAATTTCCAGGCAAGAATACTGGAGTTTGCCATTCCCTTCTCCAGGGGATCTTCACATCCCAAGGATGGAACCTGGGTCTCCCACATTCAGGCAGATTCTTTACCATCCAAGCCACCAGGGAATCATATGAATGGAGGGAGGAGCTTCATGTCATTTGCCTTAGTATGAGCCAGGCACTCTGCTAAGCCATTTGTATCTTGTCTCACTTGGGCCTCAATTACCTAAAAGTAGGTGTGTTGTCTCTAGTTATGCAAATGAAAAAAACTGAGGCAAGGAGAGATCACATAATATGAACAGTTCTGACAAAATGCATATGTAGAATGTGTCATACTCCAGGTCATGCCCTTTCCAACCACATCACACTAGATCTGAGCACACTTAAAACTTTGTATTCCCAAGTAGAAAAAGAGAGGAGAGGAAGCTACAAGAATATGATTTTGGTTCAATATAATAAAGAAACTTCTTTTGGTAGGAGCTATTCTGGGCTAGAAGAAGCTGCCTCAGGGGGGGAAAAAAAAAATAGGCCACCAGGACTAGTGGTAAGCTGGTGGGGATCCCAACCTATATAAGGAAGACTTGTCAAATGGGGAGATGGGCAGATCAGAAATTGGTTTTGGTTACATATGAAGGGAACAAGCAAATATTATACATAAACAAACTGGGGGTAATAGATATCCCATGTTTTTCACCATCAGAAAAAGGAGTTACAAATGTGAAAAGTGGTAAAGCTGGAAGGAATCCCATGGTTCCAGCACACATGGCACATGGATCTTTCAAAATACCATTCTCTACTAAAAGGAACAAGTTCTTTGTACTATTCTTGTCATATTTCTGGAAGTGTAGAATATTTCTAACTAAAGAGTAAAGAAAAAAGGTAACAAGTTTCATTCCTAGTGGATATGCAAGCATGGGGGTAGTCAAGTGTCTCTCAAACTTTAAATTGCATACAGATCATCTGGGGATCTTGCTAAAATGCAGATTCTGATTCAAGAGGTCTGAAGTCTGAGATTCTGAATTTCTAACTAGCTCCCATGTAGAGCTGATGCTCTGATCCACAGATCAAACTCTAAATATCAAGAGGCAAAACAATCACATGATTATTAATAATAACTAATTGCCATTTAATATTGTCAGGCATTGTAATAGGTGTTGAATGTATATAATCTCTAGTACTTAACCACAAATGGAAGGCAAAAGAAATGCAAATTATTTTCCCAAGCCAGGGAAATTATAGTAGAAGTATGCACTGGGCATTGGTGTTAGAGAGATTTTGGTTATAATTACAAATAACTAATCATTCAGCATATAGCCCTGACAAGTTATTTAATCTTTCTGTGCTTCATTTTTCTCCTATTGGATTTCTATGAGAAATAAATATGATAATGTGGGGCCTAAAGTATATAGCAACTGTTACCAAGTGGAGCTAAAGGCTGTGTCCTTCCCACCACGTTGTACAACAAATACTGATTCCAGTAGATAATCCTTAAGATTCCTCCCTTCCAACTAGGAGGTTCTGTCATCATAGAATGAAATTGTTTTTGGTAGGATTTGCATCCAAAGGGAGAGACCCAAAGAAAAATTATGTACCTAGATGGATCGAGGACAAGAAAAAGACATTTTAGATGAAAGAAAGAGCATCAGCCAAGACACACTGCCCAGAATCAGGTGGACAGGTGATTTGGGTGGTGACGAGACCAGCCTGGTCAGAGCAAAAAGATCATGTAGCCTAAAAGGAGTTGCTAGAGTGTTTCAAAAGCAAGTCTGGGGAGTTCTGCTTGCTTTCTTCTGTAGGTGGCCCAGACAGACTTGTTGCAAGACAAATCTCTGCTTATTGAACAAATCCTCTTAAACTGTCTGAACATCAACAGTCTGCAGCTTTGAAATCCAGATTACAAACTGCAGCACTCATTGGGCATATCTTTGATGACTGAATTAATCAGCAAGCACAGTTTCCTTGTACAAACAATACGGTGTTGCTAACTTAAGGACACATCACAAACCAGGAAAAGGCCGGTTGATTAAACATACCTGGCCCATTTAAGTTGCTTAGCTCCTGGTGTCTTCACAGGTTTTAATTAACCCTCTTTGCCAATTCACAATGGAATCCTTATTCTTTAGAGGCATCCACATTTATTTGTGCACCCCTCAGAACGGAATGACTTATTATCTGCTCTGATGGATATGTACATCCCTTATTTACTACTCTTTGGGTAAAACACTTCCCATCCTACTTCTATCTGTTCAAGATAATTTAATTTCCACATGCCACTTTTTCACTTTGGACAATCTTACTATAACATACTCAGATTTACATCTCTGTATCTACAGTCTTTCATGAACTCCTCCCCACCTGCTCTCCTTGTATGTAAATTGGCTGGATGTGGAGAGAAAAATCACTCTGGTTCATCCTTTAGTGAATATATCCCAAGAACACTTGCTCCTAGACTATTTCTGTTTGCCAACCAGCAGCCAGCCAGCAACCCACCCACCCACCTGATGGTTGAGGAAAGATGACAGAAGGGAGAGGACAAGAAACTGTGGAGGGAAGAGAGAGAATCTTATGACCAATATCCTGGCCCTATTCCAACCTGGATAATTAGTCTGCCTCTATTTTGAACACTTTTTCCATTTGCAGCATGTATGTGCATGTATGCACATGCGTATGTATTGGGGGAAAGGGTATGTTGAGTAGGGGAGGGGAACTCCATAAAAATTTTTTTCTCTGTTTCTTCTCAGCCTTGGTTCATTAGAAATAACCTGAAAATTAAAAACATAATCCTGGGGAGAGAAGCAAATGTCTCAGTATTCTACCTCAAAAGGGCTCAGAGATAGATAACCATACAGAATTTCTAAAGGTCTCAGGAAGCTTTTGCAAACTCAGAAAGCAGCCTTTAAGAGCACAGGAAAGGGGCCTTAAAATAAACAACCCCTTTGATAGGGAACAATGCAAGAAGGCAAAGAAGCAGCCTTGTCCCCTATTGAAGGCTTCTGACTGAGTCATCCATGCTTTGTCCTTGGCCTGTCCCTGATCTGTTCTTCAAAAAAAAACCATCTCTCCAGGTGACATCCGGGGCACAGATGGGACTTGAGAGGATGGAAACATGAATTCTTGTAGCACAGCCAGCTCCCTCTCCCAGACAGATTGGGCTTTAGCCATTTGATAAAGATTGAAGATACCATTTGAGAAGAAGGGGAGAATTAAGTCTAAGACACAAGTAAGCATTTTAAAACAATTCTCTAAACCCAGTGCTTTTGGTAGGCATTCTCTGCCTACATCTAATGGCAGAAAAGCACCAAAAAGTACCCTCAAGGGCTATGAAAAGATGCATAAGTAGTCCTTTACAGGTAAATAAAAATACAAGCAAAATTGGTAGTCCATGTATATCTCTATTTGCTGCCTTTGCACTTCTGCTCTCCATACTGTGTAGTACATCTCTGGGAGCACAAGAGGTACCAATAGTTCTGTTGAAGGGTCATCCTGGTTCCATGTCTGGCTATCTAATGATCCTCTTCCCCTTTTACAGGTGAAGGGATAAAATCCTGAGAGTGAATGAGGTTTCTCTTTCCCTCAGGATTCCTGTTTTCCTGTGATCCACCAACTTTTGAAAGAGGGATTTCATTACCTCTCAGGAAGAAAAAAATACAAATAAAAGCCAGGAAGGCAAATGAGTCTCTGGGTGGATTTTTTTTTTTTTTAATTCAGAACTTAGAAAATAGTTTAGAAACCTAAAGTTATCTAAGTGTGTTAGTCATTCAGTTGTGTCAACTCTTTGCAACTACATGGACTGTGGCCCACCAGGATCCTCTATCCATGGAATTCTCCAGGCAAGAATACTGGAGTGGGTGGGTAGCCATTCCCTTCTCCAGGGGATCTTCCCACCCAGGGCTCCTGCATTACAGGCAGATTCTTTACCATCTGAGCCACCAGGGAAGCCCAAAGTTATCTAAGGTAGACTTTAAAGGAAGAAAATGGGGTTTGAACTTTAAAAAGCTAATGGATTAGGAAATTTAGAGAAGAAAGTTTATAACAAGTTTATAACCTCAGAAAAGAATAAATTACATTGTGTGATTCTTTTTCCCCCTCAATAAAAAGACATTAAATTACAAAAAGCTAGTGGAGGGAAGAAAAGTAGGAGGAATAAGACTTGATTGTAGGTAGTGATTACCTGATGAATTCCTCTGCTCACCTCTAGCCAAGGCCCAAGGAAGCAGATAAAACCCCTTGTAGGTTCAGGTGTTTGCTGAGCAGAGGCAATCTGTATGTCCCTTCCAAATGAAGCCCCCTTCCTAAATCCTCACAAACTCCAATAACAAGGATCTATTCATCAATCCAAAGTAGAGTTGAGAAGCTATGTTTAGGAAAAGAAAATTTAAGCGGTTCCTGCTTCCCTGATGCAAAAGCCTCTAAGACCCCAAAACACTGTAGGACAGAAACATCGAAACAACACAATTAGACATGTTCCCTATTTATAAATGTGTATAATCTTCCCCAGCATGCTGTCCATTTAGTAATGCTGCTAAATCACAAAACACACAGAGAAACTGAACAACCCAGGTATAGGAGAGGAGACAGGAAATGAGCTATAGTAAGGAACTACCATCTTGAATAACCAGGTAATGGAATCAGTGACACTTTAAAAAACAAGTGAAGGTTTAAGTAAATTAAGAATCCAATTAGATAAATCAATGATAGCCACAACTGAGTACATTTTGCCTATAATCTCACACCAGGGCTTCCCTGGTGGCTCAGATGATAAATAATCTGCCTGCAATGTGGGTGACCTGGGTTCGATCCCTGGGTTGGGAAGAGCCCCTGGAGGAGGACATGGCAAGCCACTCCAGTATTCTTGCCTGGAGAATCCCCATGGACAGGAGCCTGGCAGGCCACAGTCCATGGGGTGGCAAAGAGTCAGCCACAACTGAGCGACTAAGCACAGGACAGCACTTCACATCTTTAGAACATCAAATATATTCAAAAGGTGTGTCTCAGTTGCCCTGCTATGATATTAAGGGGTATTTTCACTCCACCAGGGGAGAGATTTGTTGTTGTTTGCCACTGTTTAGTTGCTAAATCGTATCCAACTTCTTTTGTGATCTCATGTAATATGGTCCATCTGGTTCTTCTGTTCATGGGATTTCCCAGGCAAGAATACTGGACTGGGTTGCCATTTCCTTCTCCAGAGGATCTTTCTGATACAGGATTGAACTCACATCTCCTTCTTGGCAGGCAGATTCTTTACCACTGAGCCACCTGGGAAGCCTTTGAAGAGATTAAATTGTATCAAATAAAATAGTCTGAAACATTTCTACTTATTTTCATGAATGACTTGTTATTTTGAGAAATATTTATCTATTCAAATATTTCCATTTCTTCTTAGAAAGTTTTTCATTTTAGGAAATATCCATGTGTTAAATAAACTTTTTTAAACTTTAATAATTGAAGGACAATTGCTTTACAATGTTGTGTTAGTTTCTGCCATACAGCAACATGATCTAAGCATCTATCGTAAGCTAAACACTATGTTAGGGTAAAGAATATTGGTGCCAGTGTTCAGAACTATGCTTGTTACATAGGAAATACTTGTATTTATTGAATAATTGATTAAAGATAGATAAGATGCATCCTTGAGAAACCTGAGAGTTGCTATGTTTCCCATGACCCCAAGAAGGATACAGAAGTGACTGAGAATTGGTCAGTCGACCTAGGGAGGTGGCTAAGAAGGATACAAAATGGTCTGCAAGAACCTGGAGTCCAGAAATATAGGGAGCTATAGAACATTTCATGCAAAGATGAGCTCAATAAAGGACAGAAATGGTATGGACCTAACAGAAGCAGAAGATATTAAGAAGAGATGGCAAGAATACACAGAAGAACTGTACAAAAAAGATCTTCACGACCTAGATAATCACAATGGTGTGATCACTGAACTAGAGCCAGACATCCTGGAATGTGAAGTCAAGTGGGCCTTAGAAAGCATCACTACTAACAAAGCTAGTGGAGGTGATGGAATTCCAGTTGAACTATTCCAAATCCTGAAAGATGATGCTGTGAAAGTGCTGCACTCAATATGCCAGCAAATTCGGAAAACTCAGCAGTGGCCACAGGACTGGAAAAGGTCCGTTTTCATTCCAATCCCAAAGAAAGGCAATGCCAAAGAATGCTCAAACTACCGCACAATTGCACTCATCTCACACGCTAGTAAAGTAATGCTCAAAATTCTCCAAGCCAGGCTTCAGCAATATGTGAACCGTGAACTTCCTGATGTTCAAGCTGGTTTTAGAAAAAGCAGAGGAACCAGAGATCAAATTGCCAACATCTGCTGGATCATAGAAAAAGCAAGAGAGTTCCAGAAAAACATCAATTTCTGCTTTATTGACTATGCCAAAGCCTTTGACTGTGTGGATCACAATAAACTGTGGAAAATTCTGAAAGAGATGGGAATACCAGACCACCTGATCTGCCTCTTGAGAAATTTATAAGCAGGTCAGGAAGCAACAGTTAGAACTGGACATGGAACAACAGACTGGTTCCAAATAGGAAAAGGAGTTCGTCAAGGCTGTATATTGTCACCCTGTTTATTTAACTTATATGCAGAGTACATCATGAGAAACGCTGGACTGGAAGAAACAAACTGGAATCAAGATTGCTGGGAGAAATATCAATAACCTCAGATATGCAGATGATACCACCCTTATGGCAGAAAGTGAAGAGGAACTCAAAGGCCTCTTGATGAAAGTGAAAGTGGAGAGTGAAAAAGTTGGCTTAAAACTCAACATTCAGAAAACGAAGATAATGGCATCCGGTCCCACCACTTCATGGGAAATAGATGGGGAAACAGTGGAAACAATGTCAGACTTTATTTTTCTGGGCTCCAAAATCACTGCAGATGGTGACTGCAGCCATGAAATTAAAAGACGCTTACTCCTTGAAAGGAAGGTTATGACCAACCTAAATAGCATATTCAAAAGCAGAGACATTACTTTGCCAACAAAGGCTCATCTAGTCAAGGCTATGGTTTTTCCTGTGGTCATGTATGGATGTGAGAGTTGGACTCTGAAGAAGGCTGAGCACTGAAGAATTGATGCTTTTGAACTGTGGTGTTGGAGAAGACTCTTGAGAGTCCCTTGGACTGCAAGGAGATTCAACCAGTCCATTCTGAAGGAGATCAGCCCTGGGTGTTCTTTGGAAGGAATGATGCTAAAGCTGAAACTCCAGTACTTTGGCCACCTCAGGCGAAGAGTTGACTCATTGGAAAAGACTCTGACTCTGGGAGGGATTGGGGGCAGGAGGAGAAGGGGACGACAGAGGATGAGATGGCTGGATGGCATCACTGACTCAATGGATGTGAGTCTCAGTGAACTCCAGGAGTTGGTGATGGACAGGGAGGCCTGGTGTGCTGCGATTCATGGGGTCACAAAGAGTCGGACATGACCAAGCGACTGATCTGATCTGATAGAAAATCCCATGGATGGAGGAGCCTGATAGGCTGCAGTCCATGGGGTTGCTAGGAGTCGGACACAACTGAGCGACTTCACTTTCACTTTTCACTTGCATATATTGGAGAAGGCAATGGCACCCCACTCCAGTACTCTTGCCTGGAAAATCCCATGGATGGAGGAGCCTGGTGGGCTGCAGTCCATGGTGTCACTAAGAGTCGGACACGACTGAGCGACTTCTCTATGACTTTTCACTTTCATGCATTGGAGAAGGAAATGGCAACCCACTCCAGAGTTCTTGCCTGGAGAATTCCAGGGACGGGGAGTCTGGTGGGCTGCCGTCTATGGGGTTGCACAGTCGGACACAACTGAAGCGACTTAGCAGTAAGGCCTAGAAAGAGACTGACAAGGAACAAACATATAAATACAGGAGAGTCAGATCAAATACATAAATGAGAAAGACGAAGGATGAGGAGTAAAGGCTGCCTCCCACCAACATCTGGACCAGAAATGAGCCTGCTAGAACTGAGACATCCCTGAAGAAAACAGGAAAGTAAATGAGGTGGAGAAATCTTGAACTAAGTAGATTTTATCTGAAGAGGCTAAGGGAAATGTGCTTGAGTTTACCAAGATTTGGTAAGACTGAATTTTCTGCTCTAAGGGGAAATAGAGAAGCTGAAAAGATATGCTTAGTTCAGTTATTAGAGAAACAGAAATTTTCTCATTTGCACATTTGAACATAGAATCACCCACTACACAGGAATGAAAGATCTAGGAATTTCTCGGTATACAAAATTGGAAAGGAACAAAATATACTTCCAGCCCCAGGATGTATGGCTTCAGGAAAAATCATACTTTCCACTCTACCAAGGAATCTGTTTAAAAGACTGGTCTCAGTCAGAGGATTTTTTAAATGTGTTACTCACATTTTCAAATATTAAAAAAATAAGAGTGTGTTTTTCTGGTAAGTAAATCTCATAATGCCTTGAATTAAACTGCTTTCCCAATTTTCAGCATCATTTAAGTTCCCTACCTCAATAGACCAATGTGGATCCGAAAGTTTTCACTCAACTCAATAGGTATGTATGTATTTAACAGCTGACATCTGTGACCACCAACTTGATGTGCTGGATGCTTTACATATGCTATCTAGTCTCATGCTTCCCCAGTTGTGGTCTTCAAACCTGCAGCATCCCCTAAGAGCTACTGGAAAGGCAGACTCCCCACACATACTCTGACCTACCAGATCAGAATCCACATTTTCACCAGACTTCCTGGTGAGTTGTGTGGACTTTCAAGTTTGAGAAGCACTGCTCTACTTGACTCTGAAAATTATATTAGTATTTATAAGATCACTTATAACCACAATGTTTTATGTAAAGTATAATGCATCCAAGGTCAACATGGTATATTTTTTAATGTATTTGGCATTTGTCACAACTCTTTCCATTGAAAGTAACAACTCAAACCTGCTTAAATTTAAAAGAGAAATGTATTTGAAGTTTCAGATAACTAAGAGAAGAATTAGCATTCAGCCAGGAGAGAGAACCTGGAGTGGGATCAGAGATAAAACGGCCACCACACTCACTCATCTTTGCTATTGTGTTGATGTGTCTACTTCATTCTCTCTCACAAGGAACCACTACAAATCAAAGAACATAGCTACCGATAGATCTCAGCACCAACCCCCCACTCATCTGTAGGTTTTTGACATCCAACAGGATATAAATCCTTTTCCCAAACTCTAGCCACCCCCCCAAAAAAAACTATGAAAATTCTCCTTTGGCTCACCTCAACTGTCCATCCTGGGATCATCACCTGTGCTGAAAAGTCAATGTAGCACCGGGAAATTGAGGGGGAGGGTGGGGGCGGGGAATTTCCATAAAAAGATGGCAGCTTTTATTCAAACCCCATAGTTAATGTAGAGTAAAGCACATTTCTTGGGTGAATTAGGAGGATAGTGCTACTAGAAAGAGAAGGAAAAAGTAGCGGTGGGCAAGCAATCCAACAGTGTCTATCACATGTGCCACACTCATGTTATGTTCCTCCCTGTGCCCCCCACTCTTTCTCTATTGAATATATAACTGCAAGTACACGAACATTAGGCAAGTTCAAGGCAAGGCCAAGGATTAGACAGAAAATCACAGTACAATAAAACAAAAATAAAAGATAACAAGCGTGTGAAGGCAAAAACACATCATGATACCCTTGACAGAAAGAAACAGCAATGGGCTGCAATGCCACAGTCTTATTACTAAACAAGATAATGGGCATCAGTTTTGTATGCTTCCTTTAACCAATGGAATTAGCAAATAAATCTGGTTTTACTAACATTTCTTTCTCAAGTTAAAATTTTAGTTATTAAACTACAGCTGCACAAGTTTCTTCACTAACCCCAGTCTGGAATGACAGGACTTCTTGTACAAATGCCTCCAGGATATTGCACTTGCTATTCTCCCTATCAGGAATGATATCCCTCCAAAGCTCACGCCCTCTCTCCATTCCAGCTTCGGCTTGAAAGTACCTCCTTAGAGAGATCTTCTTTGACCATCTTATCTAAGCAGGTGCAGCTATTACGTGCACACACACCATACTCTACCTCCTTTGATCTGCTTTAGAACTTATCACTATCTGACATATTTATTTGTTTTCTTATATGTGTTTTGTCTGCTTCCTACTAGAGTGCTAGCACTATAAGGGCAGGAACTTTTACTATCATCTTCCCCCCGCCCCGTATTCCCCATACCTAGAACATCCCCAGCACCTAGTCATTGCCTAGTAACTTTTGCATAATGAAAAAAGAAAGATGATAGAAACTGTGAAACCATAACTGGAAGAGTGGTCAGCACAAACTTTCCAAGGATGGCTGAGGGAGCAGGCGTAAGGAATAAGATGGGAAGCAGACATTAAAATCAAAGAGGAAATGAGAGTCTGTCTGGGAGGTTAGCATATAAAGGTGATAATCCCCAGGAAAACAGAAAACAGTAGCCCCAAATGGAAACCTGGGACTGGTGGGTCCCTGATTCTGGACTCTACAGCTGTGTACCATGCTTCTCTTGTGAAACTTTTAGTGCAAATAGAGAAGGTATTCACTGATTACCATCTACAGCTACACAGATAAAAGATGCAAGAGGAAATATTTACTCTTGCTCAGAAGTGCATTGCTACTATATTAAAAGAAAGATCTATGCTCACCCCTTTCCTAAAGTCAATGATAAACTCTGAAAGTCATGACCAGAAAGAGTACTGAAGAGAGTTGAAAAACCCGGATTAAACTCAAGTTCTTCACCCCACTTTTCATGACTCCAGGACAGCTGGTTAAAGATCTGGTTACCCCAGTTTCTTCATCACCTCCAAAAGATAAGTAGCCTCAGATAAGGCTACTCAGGTCCACAGAGATGGTGTAATTTGCTCCAGATTACACATCAGGAGATTTATTTGAATGTTTATCTCTCTGACTCTAAAATTCATACTCTCATGTTGTTAAGTGCTCATCACCTGAGAGAAAGTATACAAACAGACCACCGATAGATAGTATACTGAATGACAAGTTCCACAACAACCAGTCCCAGAAATTAAACCACAACCTCTGTAGCAATCTGCCCACAACAATTAGCATTTGATCAATAACTGACAGCTTCCCTAAGTTTTGGCCCAGCTTTCAACTTAGGACCAATCAGAACAAGCCGATTATGCTCCACCAATCAATAATATAGGTTGCCCTGCATGTAAACAGCTCACCTCCAGCCTCCTCATGACAGGAGCCTCCAATCAGGGCACAGATGAAACCTTCCTCTGTTTCACTATAAAACTTCCCCACTCCTCTGCTTGCCTTTTAATTCTGCCAAATGCAAGCAATGGTGCTGACTCCTTCCCTATAGTGAGCTCTGAATAAATAAGTTTTGCTTGTTCTCATCTGTGTACTCTTCACTTAAGTATGAGGACATTATCCCCCAACACCTAGCAGAATGCTAGGCACACAATAGGTGCTCAATAAGTGTACAGTGGAATTAAACTGAGCTGAATCTATAATAGAACAGTAACAACAGATAATAATAACTACCTTACATTGTTACTATAAGCATTAAATTAGATAATCTAAGTAAAAATATTTTGAAACTGTAATGTGCTATGGAATCATAAGGTATTATTAATTTAAAAACAAGGTATAATCAGAACCACATAAGAGAGTAGTAGTATAATGCTATTTATTCTGATGCTTAATAATGAGAAACTCTTAGAATTATTTTCAGCTTTGTTATTACATGAATTCAATAGCCAAACAGGAAGAACTCTTTCTTTCTGGATTCTTTCAAAACAGAGTCTTAACCAATCAAGGTCTTACTGGGAGAAATTTTGGAATTCCCAATCCATCTCTCCCTTCTTCAATCAGACTCTAACCATACCTTCTCAATTCCACTCCTCTGGCTAAAAATCACATATCTTTAAACATGTCTGCCTATGCCAGCACAGGAAATATAAAAGAGAGCAGATAGTTAGGATTCCACTTTGGTGTCCTCTGCCCAGCTACATTTTTCCTAAGCTTTTGAATTCCCTTGCTCTGATACAGCTCATCTCCTCATTTCCTGCCTCACCTGAACTCAAATAGCTCCCTGCCTGTAGCCTGTCTAACCCTAGACTTTCTGCCTGCTTCTGCCAACCTGGATATTCTACTTCTTACCTGCTAAAACTCACCAGAGCACCTGACCTAGTCTCCAGACTCTAGACTCTCAAGGACTGGGACTGTTTTGTCAATGTGGATCACATTCTTAAGCAAAGCAGTGGATTGAGACTAACTTTCAGGCTGCCCAGAGAGAGCCTTCCCTGGTAGAATTTTCTGGGTGAAGTCACCTCAGACTAGAATTTGTTCCTAAGTTTTGCATGTAAGAAACTCAACAATCATCCTCTCAAGAAATAACCATTCATTTAAGAATAGCTTATACCAAACATACAAGAAAGTAATGTATAAACTAGAATAGTTGCCATTTCTTTATTGAACAAGACACTGAGCTAAGAGCTTTGTGGACATGATCTCCTTCTGCCTTTACAGCAGTCAGAAGACATGAATGCACTTTAGCCCCACACATGAGAAAAATGACTTAGGTTCATGGAGATTATATAACTTGTCCAAAGTTAGACATCTGATGAGTTTTGAATGCCCATCTCTCTGATTCCAACATCCATGTTATCTGGTATTATTCTATATGTCTTCATTTTCACTAAGAATAGCACTGTTAGTCAACTGGATCTTGAAATAGTTTGAAAAGTGAATTTGACCCCTGAGGGAATGCTGCACAGAAAGCCAAAATGCAATTTAGAGGTGACTTGACAAGCCTGGAGACTAAGCAAGGGGAGTGAGTCAGGTGATGTAAACTGTGAATTACTTGAGGACAAGGAATTCAATTTTTATCTAGCATCTTGTTTTGGTACACTGATGCTCAATAAATACTGGTTGGCTAAATAAATGATGGGATTCATCATAACACTTTAATGCACTCCTTCCTACCACAGTAATATGTCCTGGGAAGTGGGGAGCAGACACTGATGATTATTCTCATCAGTTTCCTTCAGGAAGCTAATGGCATACATGGAAATTAGGATGATTTAAAGAGGATTTAATAAAAGCACTATTTACAAATGTGTGGACATGATGTAGGAAAAGGGCATGATCTTGGGGTTGTTGCAACCCAATAATCCTACATACAAGAGAGAGAGATCACTAGCATCCAAAAAATGAGCTTGTACAAAGGACAATCTTAGAGGAGCTGTGACCTCTGGTCACGGACACAACTGCTTCTGGGTGATCTCTTAAGAAGGGTCTCTGGTGGTAGCAGCCCAAGATGATCTATTAACAAACAACATGAGAGAAAAGCTATGGAATAAAAGCTATGATCAACCTAGACAGCATATTAAAAAGCAGAGACACTACTTTGCCAACAAAGGTCCATCTAGTCAAAGCCATGGTTTTTCCAGTAGTCATGTATGGATGTGAGAGTTGGACTATAAAGAAAGCTGAGCACCGAAGAACTGATGTTTTTGAACTGTGGTGTTGGAAAAGACTCTTGAGAGTCCCTTGGCCTGTAAGGAGATCCAACCAGTCCATCCTAAAGGAAATCATTCCTGAATATTCATTGGAAGGACTGATGTTGAAACTCCAATACTTTGGCCACCTGATGTGAAGAACTGACTCACTGGAAAAGACCCTGATGCTGGGAAAGATTGAAGGCAGGAGGAGAAGGGGACGACAGAGGATGAGATGGTTGGATGGCATCACCAACTCTATGGACATGAGTTTGAGCAAGCTCTGGGAGTTCGTGATGGACAGGGAATCCTGGTGTGCTGCAGTCCATGGGGTCACAAAGAGTCAGACACGATTGACTGACTGAACTGAACTCAACTTGAGAGAAAAATAGATCCTCTATCAGGTTAATCCATAGGAGTCAGATTCCTATTTTATACAATCATATTTAATCTTGAATTGATATACCCTCCAAGCAATCAGATAGGAGTAAAGCCAGGCAAGGTCATTCTTTCCCCTTGGAAATAGTATTGGATTCATATACACAAATGTTGTATCTCAAAACTTTTTGATTGGTCTTTCCTTGATGACTTTTGGTCTTCCATTCTCATACTCTGGCATCCTACTGGTTAAGCTATGATTGGGTTTTGGTAGCCTGGGTGTCACTTCTCTTTTGAGTAAATTTCATAACTTTTTTCATCAGTTATGCAGACTTCATTACAAAGTTCTAGCAATGACTTCCTATGACTGCCTACCATCAAGTCATCCAGGGATAGATATTCTGTTATCTACTACTACCAAAATAACTAACATTTGTGGAACAGTTACTATGTACCAGGCACTGTAGAATACTTTGTTTATTCCTGTCTATATTTTTCATCTCATTTTATAAATCAGGAAACTGACACTTGGAGAGGCTATGTTTCTTGGCCAAGGATACCCAGTTAACAAGAGTCACAGCCATTATTTTGGCCTTGGTGGTCTAATTTCAGAACTTGCATTACTGTAAAACAGTATATTAATGGTTAAGGATGTATTCTCTGACTGCCTGAAATCTAAACCCAGCACTGCTATTTAGCAGCTATGTGAGTCTGTGGAGTTAATCTCTATGCCTTGGTTTCCACATCCATGAAATGGGAATAGAAATAATGCATTTTGTGAGTCTTAAGTAAATCAATGCACAGTGCTTAACACAACATCTGACACAAAATAGCAACTTGGTCACTGTTAGTTCTTATTATTCACCACAGGAGCAATATGGTGGCTCTGATCAGATAGATAATGAGATGGCATCTCTTTGGAGCTAAAGTGGAATGAAGAAAGCACTGGATTGTGTGACTTAGGCAAGTCATTTACCACCTCTCACCTTAATTTTTTACATCACTAAAATGGGAATAAAAATCTATACTTACCTCACAGTGTTTTATGAGCACTGTATAACTGCTTCACAAAGCACTATATAAATATGTCATTTGATTTGTTACTCATTCAACTATCTCAGGGCTTCCCTGGTGACTCAGCTGGTAAAGAATCTGCCTGCAATGCAGGATACCTGGGTTCCATCCATGGGTAGGGAAGATTCCCTGGAGAAGTGAAAGGCTACTCACTCCAATATTCTGGCCTGGAGAATTCAATGGACTGTATAGTCCATGGGGTCGCAAAGAGTCAGACACAAGTAAGGGACTTTCACTTTCACTTTCAACTATCTCAAGATAACGGAGAAATAGCCAGAAGCAATGTCACCACTGCACACAGTATGTTAGAATTACTTTTCTTTGTCTCTTTTGGAACAGTTGTTCAAACTTTTGGAGGAGCTTTTTTTTATTATTATTATAATTGAAGGATAATTACTTTACAATGTTGTGTTGGTTTCTATCATACAACTTGCAGAGCTCTTTAAACTAAACTGAGCTGCATTCCACTGCTGGGCTCAAGATATATTCCAGAAATAATGGGAAGATCTTAATATACCACGGATCTTTCATCTTGTGGTTGAAATGCCCCTTTCAAAGTCAAAGTTCAAAGAGTCACAGTTCCCAATGCAGATACTTTAAGGTATGACTAATTTAGTCACTGAGTATATTAAACACTTTCTATAGGTCAGACACTTTCTTGTCACTGGAGATGAAATAGTAAATCAAAAAGTTAACATCTTGACAGACTTACATTGAGTCACGAAGATAGACATGAAGACACATCATTATAATACAATGTTCCCAGAGGGAAAATTGTGCCTGAAGGAGTAAGATTTCTAGGGGCGGTGACACATGAGCTGAGTCTTAAAGAAGGACATGCAGAAGAGTGATAAGAGAAAGAACAGGCAACTCTTTTAGATATCTATACTGAGATGGCACATTATAGTCTATTGTGGGAAGATTAAGCCCCTTCTACAACCACTAGACCATTCAGGTATGACCTAAATAAAATCCCTTATGATTATACAGTGGAAGTGAGAAATAGATTTAAGGGACTAGATCTGATAGATAGAGTGTCTGATGAACTATGGATGGAGGTTCGTGACATTGTACAGGAGACAGGGATCAAGATCATCCCCATGGAAAAGAAATGCAAAAAAGCAAATGGCTGTCTGAGGAAGCCTTACAAATAGCTGTGAAAAGAAGAGAAGTGAAAAGCAAAGGAGAAAAGAAAAGATATAAGCATCTGAATGCAGAGTTCCAAAGAATAGCAAGGAGAAATAAGAAAGCCTTCTTCAGTGATCAATGCAAAGAAATAGAGGAAAAAAACAGAATGGGAAAGACTAGAGATCTCTTCAAGAAAATTAGAGATACCCGGGGAACATTTCATGGAAGATGGGCTCGATAAAGGACAGAAATGGTATGGACCTAACAGAAGCAGAAGATATTAAGAAGAGATGGCAAGAATACACAGAACTGTACGAAAAAGATCTTCACGACCCAGATAATCACGATGGTGTGATCACTCACCTAGAGCCAGACATCCTCGAATGTGAAGTCAAGTGGGCCTTAGAAAGCATCACTATGAACAAAGCTAGTGGAGGTGATGGAATTCCAGTTGAGCTATTTCAAATCCTGAAAGATGATGTTGTGAAAGTGCTGCACTCAATATGCCAGCAAATTTGGAAACCTCAGCAGTGGGCACAGGACTGGAAAAGGTCAGTGTTCATTCCAATCCCAAAGAAAGGCAATGCCAAAGAATGCTCAAACTACCAGACAAATTGCACTCATCTCACATGCTAGTAGGAGAAGGCAATGGCACCCCACTCCAGTACTCTTGCCTGGAAAATCCCATGGATGGAGGAGCCTAATAGACTGCAGTCCATGGGGTCTCTAAGAGTCGGGCACGACTGAGCAACTTCACTTTCACTTTTTACTTTCATGCATTGGAGGAGGAAATGGCAACCCACTCCAGTATTCTTGCCTGGAGAAACCCAGGGATAGAGAAGCCTAGTGGGCTGCCGTCTATGGGGTCTCACAGAGTTGGACACGACTGAAGCGCCTTAGCAGCAGCAGCAGTACACACTAGTAAAGTAATGCTCAAAATTCTCCAAGCCAGGCTTCAGCAATATGTGAACCGTGAACTTCCAGATGTTCAAGCTGGTTTTAGAAAAGGCAGAGGAACCAGAGATCAAATTGCCAACATCCGCTGGATCGTCGAAAAAGGAAGAGTTCCAGAAACATTTATTTCTGCTTTATTGACTATGCCAAAGCCATTGACTGTGTGGATCACAATAAACTGTGAAAAATTCTGAAAGAGATGGGAATACCAGACCACCTGACCTGCCTCTTGAGAAACCTGTGTGCAGGTCAGGAAGCAACAGTTAGAACTGGACATGGAACAACAGACTGGTTCCAAATAGGAAAAGGAGTACATCAAGGCTGTATATTATCACCCTGCTTATTTAACTTATACACAGAGTACATCATGAAAAATGCTGGACTGGATGAAGCACAAGCTGGAATCAAGATTGCCGGGAGAAATATCAATAACCTCAGATATGCAGATGACACTACCCTTATGGCAGAAAGTGAAGAGGAACTAAAAAGCCTCTTGATGAAAGTGAAAGAGGAGAGTGAAAAAGTTGGCTTAAAGCTCAACATTCAGAAAACGAAGATCATGGCATCTGGTCCCATCACTTCATGGGAAATAGATGGGGAAACAGGGGAAACAGTGTCAGACTTTATTTGGGGGAGCTCCAAAATCACTGCAAATGGTGATTACAGCCATGAAATTAAAAGATGCTTACTCCTTGGAAGGAAAGTTATGACCAATCTAGATAGCATATTCAAAAGCAGAAACATTACTTTGCCAACAAAGGTCAGTCTAGTCAAGGCTATGGTTTTTCCAGTGGTCATGTATGGATGTTTTGGACTATAAAGAAAGCTGATCGCCAAAGAATTGATGCTTTTGAACTGTGATGTTGGAGGAGACTCTGGAGAGTCCCTTGGACTGCAAGGAGATCCAACCAGTCCATTCAAAGATCAGTCCTGGGTGTTCATGGGAAGGACTGATGCTAAAGCTGAAACTCCAATACTTTGGCCACATCATGCGAAGAGTTGACTCATTGGAAAAGACCCTGATGCTGGGAGGGATTGGGGGCAGGAGGAGAAGGGGACAACAGAGGATGAGATGGTTGGATGGCATCACCGACTCAATGGACATGAGTTTGGGTAAACTTTGGGATTTGGTGATGGACAGGGAGGCCTGGCGTGCTGCAATTCATGGGGTCACAAAGAGTTGGACATGACTGATCGACTGAACTGAACTGAACTGAACTGCCTCATGTCTCATTAGTCTGGCCTTTCTGATGGGGAGAAGGGCAGAGAGAAAGATGAATTAAAGCCAAAAAGCCAAAGAAAAACTTCCTACTTAACCAACTCAAGCCCATACAAGGAGCACAAACCAGGTGTCCGCAGCCTACCATTTGAAGATAGTGTGTCTGTGCCTGTGTGCGTATGTGTGTATGTATAAGAGAGAAAGAGATCTGTGTTTGATATTGTCTTTGGATAGCTTAGTGTCTTCTTGGATGAGTCAAAACAATTTTCAGTCTTTCAGACTTTCACCCCCAATGCCACACTCCAACTTGGCATCAGGGTATTTGAAGAGGGTAAATGGAGTGGTGCTTACATAATCTAATCACATTTTTTCCAAATTTTTCTTAAAATTAAAAAAAAATCTCTTATGACTTTAATAGACATTAAATAAATCAAGGTGCACCTTGCAATAAGATCTATTTGTGAAAAAACAAATAAAGAACTCTTTAAAAGTCTTTAAAGCCTATTGCTCCAGTGGTCAGGTAGGTGTTACTAAATTTTAAAGATGAAATTTCAGGGTGAAAATATCTCTGCAGAAACAAGTGCCCCTTCTCAGATTATCTTGGTCTCTCCAGCTCTGAGGAGAGTTCACTCAGGAAGAGCCTTTATCTGAAGGCTAACAATGAAACAAGAGATACAGGCATCCAACAAATTTAGTGACCTTCACCAAGCTGGGTTCATGACAGGCCCCTGGATGCAAAGATAAACTGGACATAACCCTATGTGAAGGACTATGAAGGGGATCACAGTCTGGAATCCTGAATAATCTGAGATTTCAGTCCCACCTCTCCTCCTAAAAATGGTC
Source organism: Bos javanicus (assembly GCF_032452875.1). Lineage (NCBI taxonomy): Eukaryota > Metazoa > Chordata > Mammalia > Artiodactyla > Bovidae > Bos > Bos javanicus. The sequence goes on along the minus strand of NC_083873.1, from coordinate 38,028,928 downwards.
CTGGATTCTCCATCCCTAGTAAAATCCCAGGCAAGGATTCCTAATGCTAACTAGATGGCAATTAAAAAGTGTCAAAGCTGAGATCACAGAAGTCATTTAAATCTACTAACCCCATCTTATACTGAATATGCAGGCTTCAGCAGCATACTGCAGACTTTTTATGATGAAGGACTTTTTTTGCAAAGTCTCTCCATTTGGTAGGTGTCTTCCATGGCACTTTCCACCAGGCCCCCTCAACCATCTCAAAGTCTCAGATAGTTGGTCTCCCCAGTTCCTTCTGGCCTTGTATAATCAGTGCTTCTCCACAGGATACTGCATTCATTTCTCTAGTATTAGTACTGACTTTGAAATCATCCTGCCTTTTAAAACTCAGCTTTCTTGTCCATCTCTGGCACTGTCTATACAATACAAAATGAAATAATTATGTGGCAGTTCTTCATTTGTCTGATTCTTGTGGATAGCAAAATCAGATCCTTTGATCCAAGAAACCAACTCTGCAGCATCAGCTATCCCACTTGACCTTATGATTGAAATTTATTAAATAACCACCGAATCTTCACTACATAATGGGACTGATTATATAAGTGAGCAATTTCACTTGAGACAAAGAAGGATTTTATTACATAGCATTTACATTTTTTAAATTCAGCACTTTGAAGACTATTATTCACATTTGGAAAATTATTATTTCCCTGACACATGATAAATTTTCAAGTATACTTGTGAAAAAATGAACAAATTTAAAAAATGGAAGGAAAGTTTGTAATTTTAAATTCTAATGTTCAAAATCACTGTTAAAATGGGCACATAGCTCCAAAAAACTTGAAGCACAATAATAATAGTTAAATTGATATTTTAAAATATGTTAATTTTATTTAACCTTTATTGGCTTCCTAGAAGCAATATATAATAAAATACAAATCCATAATTCAGTAAATAGACCAAGGAATGAATGATCCAGATTGAGCTGATCAAAAACTCCTATTTTTCTAAACATCAGAAACAAGAAAATCAGTACCTTTATTGGCCTTTGAAAATTCCACAAATATTTATTTTTCCCCTCCAGGTAGATTTAATGAAATCAGAGATCTTATTGTCCTGCTTTTTGCTTACCTCCCAATATAGTAGGTGCTCATGAGTACCCGCATGGTTTGGTGTTCATCATATTGACATCCATAATTTATAAATACCTCTCCAGCTACACCTATACCTCCCAAACTTGCTCCTTGACTGAATAAATGTAGCACCTATCATATTCTGAGGCGCTAAGCACGTGTCAGAGCAATGCAATGGCTCCTACCTTCAAAGGGCTTACTATCTATGGCAATGGTTTTCATATATTAGTGTGCATCTAACTCAGCTTTAAGGAGGGCACTGGGAATCTGCATTTCTCATACAGTTCCAGGTGGTATAGACATTCTTTTGGGGACCATACTTTAAGAACCACTGGCCATACATTTCTTTGAAAATTTAAAAATAGAACTACCATATGATCCTGAGGTAGTTCTGGGCATATATACAAAAGAAATGAAATCAGGATTCAAAAAAATCTGTTCCCATGGGTTTTTTTTGCAGCATTATTCAAAATAGCCAACCTCAACATCCATCAACCAATAAAAGGATAAAGATGTGGTGTGCATATGCATGCACACATACATATGTATATGTGTGTATACACACACAAACACGCATACACACACACACACACACACAAATGGAATATTATTCAGCCATGAGAAAGACAGGCATCCTATTATTTGCTACAATACGGATGAAACTTGAGGACATGCTATGTGAAATGTCAGGCAAAGAAAGACAAATACTATATGACAACAATCATATGTGGATCTAAAAATACCTAACTCACAGAAACAGACTGGAATGATGGTTACCCTGGAGCTGCGGGGTCGGGGGGGAAGGGAGATGTCAGTCATAGTATAAACTTTAAGTTACAGGAAGATCAAGTTCTGGGGATAGAGTGTAGGGCATAGTGACTATAGCCCAAATACTATATAACATATTTGAACACTGCTGAGAGTAGATCTTAAATTCCTCACCACTAAAAAAGAAATGGTAACTATGTGACATGATTACAGGTGTTAGGTAATGCTACAGTGATATCCATTCTGCAATATATGTGTGTATCCTAGTGGATTCCTAGAGATTCCTTAAAGAAATTGGCAATCCAGATGAGCAAGGCAAGCACCCAGCTGGAAAGTTACCATGTGTCCCTTATACTACTTCTCAAGAAAGAGCTTACCACATACTCAGCCTCCAAATAAGTGTGATTAAGATCTTAATAATCTTCTGCCTGCAAAAACTTAAGTAAGTCAGTAATTCTGGCCCTTTAAAAATATTTTAAATAAATAAACATTTTAGTGAAGATATAAGATCTGAAAAATAACTGAAAAAATCTATCTTATATATGGGTTGTTTTCTGTTCATTTATAAATAAGCTTGCCAAATTGTACTGAATATGTTTTATAATGCTTTTTACAATGTAAGACTTTTCTCTGAAAATATGTCCTAACAATCCAATGTGCTGTTTATTTCCCTCCTTAAAAATCCTAAAAATTTGCACTGCTTGTTTAAATTTCAATCTTTTCAATTTATTAATGATACCAAAATGAAATACTTGACTGACTTCTCCTTGTAAATAACTCAAATAATATAGACAATGTGAAGCCCTCTCTGAGTTCCTATTCCCCACATCTGCCCCTCCCTGACTTGAAGGCAAGGATACTCAGTTTGTTTTCAGGTAAATCCCTTTTCAGTTGTTGGTGGTGGTCGTCATATTTTCTAATCAATTTCATATCATTTACTCACAGAAATTTATAATTTTGCTTTTATTTCTAATATAAATATATGTTAATAACAAATGTATTCTTCTGCAACTGGCCTTTGCCCTTTAATACGTTATGGTATTCTTATGAAGTCATTGTATGTAAATATATCTCACTACTTATAATTTCTGCACAGTTCAGTTCATTTCAGTCCTCAGTCATGTCTGACCCTTTACTACCCCATGGACTGCAGCACACCAGGCTTCCCTGTCCATCACCAACTCCCAGAGCTTGAGCAAACTCATGTCCATCGAGTCGGTGATGCCATCCAACCATCTTATCCTCTGTCGTCCACTTCTCCTCCCGCCTTCAATCTTTCCCAGCATCAGGGTATTTTCAAATGAGTCAGTTCTTCACATCAGGTGGCCAAAGTACTGGAGTTTCAGCTTCAGCATCAGTCCTTCCAATGAACATTCAGGACTGATTTCCTTTAGGATTGACTGGTTTGATCTTGCAGTCCAAAGGACTCTCAAGAGTCTTCTCCAATACCACAGTTCAAAAGCATCAATTCTTCAGCATTCAGCCTTCAACTCTCACATCCATACATGACTACTGGAAAACCTTATCTTTGACTAGATGGACCTTTGTCAGCAAAGTAATGTCTCTGTTTTATAATATGCTGTCTAGGTTGGTCAGCTTTTCTTCCAAGAAGCAAGCATCTTTTAATTTCATGGCTGCAGTTTCCATCTGCAGTGATTTTGGAGCCCAAGAAAATAAAGGCTGTCACTGTTTCCACTATTTCCCCATCTATTTGCCATGAAGTGATGGGACCAGATGCCGTGATCTTTGTTTTTTTTTTTTTGAACGTTGAGTTTTAAGCCAACTTTTTCACTCTCCTCTTTCACTTTCATTAAGAGTCTCTTTAGTTCCTCTTTGCTTTCTGCCATAAGGGTGGTATCATCTGCATATATGGCTATTCTCCATAATACAGAAATTCATTATTTATCATTTCTACTCATTTTTAATAGACAGACTATTTCTAATTTTTATGAATATTTTTTAACATGCCCCATTTTGAAGAGATTCAAGCATGATATTGCTGGGTCTTAAGAGTATCTATTAATACATTTAAAAATGTAATTAGACATTGCCAAAGAGTTCTCCCAAAAAGCTACATCAATTTGCACTCTCAAAAGCACTGTTTAAATACAAACTTCTCCCCACATTCTCACCCACGCTGGATATTATCAAACTCTTCACATTTTACAATATGACAGACATCCAAAACCAGTTTTTACATGAACTTAAAAAACTATTCTTCATTCCCAATGAATCTTCTGAATATAGACTTCTTTTAAAACCCTACCTGCTATATACACAAACTGATTTCATTTGAATTTAACTGATCTCATTTTCCATTTTCTCTCTGCTAAATAATAGAGATGCCAGTCCTCTGAGTTTGGATGAGTTACCAATGCCCTCAATAAAAAGACATGAGTTCCAAATGAAAGTGAAAGTGTTTGTCACTCTGTCCTGTCAGACTCTTTGCAACCCCATGGACTGTAACTCCTCTGTCCATGAATTTTCCAGGCAAGAACACTGGAATGCCTCAAATACATCAAAATATTAATGGTAGTTGCTTCCTGGTGATAGGCAATATTTTCCTTATTTATTTTCTTTCCTGTCTTTCCAAATTTTCTCCAATAACTAATATTTTTGGGGTACTAACTATTTGGCAGGCACTATTCTAAGCATTTTCTGTGCTTTATCTCATTTTATCCTCAAAAGAAGCATATGAAGGAAATATTACTATTATCTCTGTTTTATACATAAGGCTTAAAAAGGTAAACTAATTTTCTCCAAACTCCACAGCTATGATGGATTTGAACACAGGCCATCTGATTTCAAATCTTAACCACTGTACCATAATTCTGGCTATAAACATCTAAAAATCAACTGAAAGCATCTATATTTACTAACCAGAAATCAATAGCATTATGACCTGTGAGCTTATTCCTCCCTTTGCAAGCTTTCTCAAAGGTAATCTTACCTTCCTAGCCACACCAAACCTCTTCTCCCCAGCCTCATCTCTGTCCAAAGACTTAAAGATACAAGCTTCAAAAACCTAGAGGTTTTATGGTCTTTTAATCTCCCTATAATTCATTTTTATCAGCTTTCCTTTGTCTCCTGTGAAGACATCTTGTTCTGTAAAGCACACACTGCAATTTAATTGTTGGCTCCTCTGTGTGATATTCTTAGCCAGCTTCTGCTCCTTTTTTGAAGCTCCTCAATCTAGCTGATAATCTATATTTCTTAATATCAATGGGAATAGCTGTAATACCCAGCACTGACATACAGTTCCCTCAGCAAAGCCTCTGTGTTTAGGATTCCAACTCTTTAGCAGTGGTGGCAGCGACTGAGAATCACCATCAAAGAACACCAACAGATTGCATTACAATCTGTCAATCCTTCTCTAGAGAAAGGAATTGGCAACTCATTATATTAAAGAATTGCAATCAAGCATCTGGAATATGGCAAAGCACATCGATTTTATGTGAATTAATGAGTTTCAGCAATTTATTACCCTGAACTTCTTGATATAATCTTATCCACAACATCTCTAACGCAAATGTACATTTTGTGTGAATCACAATTGTTATTCAAGCCACACCTTTGTGAATACTCCATTTCAGAGGTTTAGCTTTGGAGACTTACATATACACTTATGCCAAAAACAGAAATTATGTACTTTTACATTTTTAATTAACAAAATACATGCCCTCTTCATTTGCCTCATGCCAGCAGGAAATTAAGACAGCTTCTTAATAAAACATTTGTATCAAGCCATGTCGTGTTAAGCAATAACCTCATCGTTTTCCCCACACAGAGTCAACAGTTAGGTAAAGCAGACAGGCTACAAAAGGCCTGAGGTCTTCCTCATAAAAATTAGTTTATTGAACACTCACAGTGTGCCCAGCACTATGCCTCCATTTTACATGCATTTTTTCCAATAAATCTTCCCAGCTGTCCTGTGATATAAGTGTTGTTATTATCACCATGTAACAAAGAAAGAAAGTAAGGCTCCAAGATGAAGCAATCTGCACACAGTCATATAGCGAATAAGTAGAAGAACTGGGATTATCTACCAGTTAGCTTTGCTGCATAACAAACTACTCCAAAACTTAGTGACTCAAAATAACAATCATTCATTTAGTTCATAGAATATAGGTCAGAGATTTGGACTGAGCTCAAGAGATTTCAGCTGGGCCTCACTGATGTGTCTACAGCTGGCTGCTGGGTCAGCTGTTGGGTCAGCTGGGAGCTGGTAGAGGACCTGGGTTCTCATTCGTGCAGCTTCCCATTATCCAAAGGCTAGTTCAGGCTCATTCACCTGGCAGCCCCAGAGATCTACAAACTGCAAGAAAAGGCAAGTCCAAAAGTGCATAACCTTTTCAATCCTCTGCTTACATTCCATTTCCTACTCTCCATTGATTAAACCCAGGCTCAAAACCGGCCCAGTTCAAGTTCAGAGGAGAGAAAGAAAGACTGTGACTGTACTTCTAGAGAGATCACTTTTATGGTCTACCACAATTTCAACCCACATTTTGCTGATGCCAAAACCCACTCTGTGTGCCACTCCTGGATTTGTCTGGCCTCAGATCTAGTCCTAACCTCTCATCTGCTCTGCTCTGTATAACATGCACACTGATTCTTACAGGCTGTTTCCAGACACCTGTGAAAGTCAGTACCAGGTAATGGAAAGAGATTAGAAGGTAAGAAAAAAGAAAAGCAGGGTAGACATCATCCTCCCTCTCTGCCTCAGGCTGCATGTCCAGCAGGGAGGCCCCTCTACACAGGTCTGCCATGGTTTCAGACGCCGCCTCCTCCACATGGCCCTTCTTCCCAGGAAGGGTTTCCTATCCTTTGACTTCCTAGCCCCTCCAAAACCTATGTAACCAAGTCTTGGCGTTAAATTCCCTCTGTTCTAAATATTTAATGATTTCTGTTGTTCTGGTTGAACATGCATGCTACACACACACACCCCTGATTTTTGAATCTCCTAGCAGCAACCACTATGTAGTTTCCCTCCTACAGTGCCAAGTACTATGAAAGCAACCATATTCATTCACTCAGAAAACATTCATTGAGAAACTACTAGGACCGAACACTGGGTCAAAGACTGTTTGCAAAGTTGAATAATATCTTACGAGACTAACCCAAAGGAGATAGAGTTATGTATAAATAATAACCATATAGTCAAGTTCTTTAATGAAAATGTAAATAGACTTTATTAGAAAAGCAGTCAGATGTGATGGGTCTGTGCACAAGTTCTGGGGTCAGATCACCTAGATCAGAATCTAGGACACGTTTACTATCAGAATCTGGGGCACTTTTACAACCAATAAAGCAAGTTATTTATACTCGGCTTCTTCCTTGATCCAAAGAGGCATAATAGGATCAATTTCAGAGGGATACTGTAAAGACCAAAAGCAATAATACCTTCTTGGAGCTTATGCCTGTGCATGTCTGGTCCATAAGTGTTCAAAAGGTGTTAGGTATGAACTTTATGGAAACACAATATGAAAAAATATCCATTTGTTTTGGGAATTGGGGAAGTCCGGAAAAGAACACGCCTTTTAGAGGACTAAAGAATAAGTGATAACTAGGTGAAATACTTCTCCCAAAGAAGTTTCTTCAAACCCCATCTATAAGTGATTCATCCTCCTTCTGACCACCCACGGCATTTTGTTTTCATACTCTCGAAACAGTGAGATCTCAATTTTTGTCTTGTTACACATGCTTTATCTGCCCGATGAAACTGAAAACTCCTTGAAGGCAAACACAAGCCTCTCCACCCTTGTCCACCCATAAAGCTCAGCACACTGCTTGCCACATAGCAGGTGTGCCAATTATTAAGCTGTTGTTTCTCAGCTCCAAAACCACCCTGCTATACTTACTCCATGATGCTGGGATTGGAATTACAACCAAACTTCTGCTCTGGGGTACACTAGAGGGACAATGCAAGACTGAAGGAGGGAGGTGGCAATTGCTCATTATTTCCTTCCTGTTAATATCATGTCTGTTCCCTATTCCTAGGTGAACAGCACATTAGAAATGCTTCTTCACCTCAGGCAATGCCTTCCTGGAGTGGCAGCTGAAACCACTTTGGGGTTCTCCCTCCCACTGGTAGAACCAGCCTTATCCTGCCACCTCTGTGACACCAGTACCATTACTGGTACCCTGCCACTGAGGTCAGAGTTTGAAACCCATTTCAAAATCCTCCTCTAATTTTTCCTTCTAACCAACTTTGTTGACCTTTAATTCATATAAAACAAAATGTTACCATGTTAATTATACAGTTTTACAAACTGTGGAAAACTCTTAAAGAGATGGGAATACCAGATCACCTTACTTGCCTCCTGAGAAATCTGTATGCAGGCCAAGAAGAAACATTTACAACCAGACATGGAACAACAGACTGGTTCCAAATTGGGAAAGGAGCATGTCAAGGCTGTATATTGTTACCCTGCTTATTTAACTATATGCAGAGTACAACACGTGAAATGCCAGGCTGGATGAAGCATAAGCTGGAATCAAGCTTGCCAGGAGAAACATCAATAATCTCAGTTATGCAGATGATATCACCCTTATGGCAGAAAGTGAAGAGAAACTAAAGAGCCCCTTGAGGAGAGTGAAGAAGTTGGCTTAAAGCTCAACTCTCAGAAAACTAAGATATGGCATCCGGTCCCATCACTTCATGGCAAATAGATGGGGAAACAACGGAAATAGTGACAACCTTTATTTTCTTGGGCTCCAAAATCACTGCAGATGGTGAATGCAGTCATAAAATTAAAAGGTGCTTGCTCTTTGGAAGAAAAGCTATGACCAACCTAGACAGCATATTAAAAAGCAGAGACATTACTTTGCCAACAAAGATTTGTATAGTCAAGGCTATGGTTTTTCCAGTAGTCATGTATGGATGTGAGTGTTGGACCATAAGAAGGCTGAGTGCCAAAGAATTGATGCTTTTGAACTGTGGTGTTGAAGAAGACTCTTGAGAGTACCTTGGACTGCAATATCAAACCAGTCAATCCTAAGGGAAATCAGTCCTGAATATTCATTGAAAGGACTGATGCTGAAGCTGAAGCTCCAATACTCTGGCCACCTGATGCGAAGAACTGACTCATTTGAAAAGACCCTGATGCTGGGAAAGATTGAGGGCAGGAGGAAAAGGGGATGACAGAGGATAAGATGGTTGGATGTCATCACTGACTCAATGGATATGAGTCTGAAAAAGCTCTGGGAGTTTGTGATAGACAGGAAAGCCTGGCGTGCTGCAGTCCACTGGGTCAAAAAAAGTCACCACAATGCAGTAAGATTAGATCTCAATTATGGGAGAAAAACTATTAAAACTTCCAACATATGGAGGCTGAACAACACGCTGCTGAATAACCAACAAATCACAGAAGAAATGAAAATTAAACACAACAACCCAAAACCTGTGGGACACTGTAAAAGCAGTGCTAAGGGGAAGATCATAGCAATATAAGCATACCTCAGAAAACAAGAAAAAAGTCAAATAAATAACCTAACTCTACACCTAAAGTTGGAGAAGGCAATGGCACCCTATTCCAGTACTCTTGCCTGGAAAATCCCATGGATGGAGGAGCCTGGTAGGCTCCAGTCCATGGGGTCGCTAAGAGTTGGATACGACTGAGCGACTTCACTTTCACTTTTCACTTTCATGCATTGGAGAAGGAAATGGCAACCCACTCCAGTGTTCTTGCCTGGAGAATCCCAGGGACAGGGGAGCCTGGTGGGCTGCCATCTATGGGGTCACACAAAGTCGGACACAACTGAAGTGACTTAGCAGTAGCAGCAGCAACCTAAAGCAACTAGAAAGGAAAGAAATTAAGAACCCCAGGGTTAGTAGAAGGAAAGAAATCATAAAACTTAGGGCAGAAATAAATGCAAAAGAAACAAAAGAGACCATAGCAAAAATCAACAAAGCCAAAAGCTGGTTCTTTGAAAGGATAAATAAAATTGACAAACCATTAGCCAGACTCATTAAGAAACAAAGGGAGAAAAATCAAATCAATTAAAATAAGAAATGAAAATGGAGAGATCACAACAGACAATACAGAAATACAAAGGATCATAAGAGACTACTATCAGCAATTATATGCCAATAAAATAGACAACTTGGAAGAAATGAACAAATTCTTAGAAAAGTACAACTTTCCAAAACTGAACCAGGATGAAATAGAAAATCTTAACAGACCCATCACAAGCATGGAAATTGAAACTGTAATCAGAAATCTTCCAGCAAACAAAAGCCCAGGTCCAGTTGGCTTCACAGCTGAATTCTACCAAAAATTTAGAGAAGAGCTAACACCTATCCTACTCACTCTTCCAGAAAATTGCAGAGGAAGGTAAACTTCCAAACTCATTCTATGAGGCCACCATCACCCTAATACCAAAACCTGACAAAGATGCCACAAAAAAAGAAAACTACAGGCTAATATCACTGATGAACATAGACACAAAAATCCTTAACAAAATTCTAGCAATCAGAATCCAAAAACACATTTAAAAGATCATACATCATGACCAAGTGGGCTTTATCCCAGGGATGCAAGGATTCTTCAATATCTGCAAATCAATCAGTGTAATACACCACATTAACAAGTTGAAAAATAAAAGCCATATGATCATCTCAATAGATGCAGAGAAAGCCTTTGACAAAATTCAACATCCATTTATGATAAAAAAACTCTCCAGAAAGCAGGAATAGAAGGAACATACCTCAACATAATAAAAGCTATATATGACAAACCCACAGCAAACATTATCCTCAATGGTGAAAAATTGAAAGCATTTCCCCTAAAGTCAGGAACAAGACAAGGGTGCCACTCTCACAACTACTATTCAACATAGTTTTGGAAGTTTTGGCCACAGCAATCAGAGCAGAATAAGAAATAAAAGGAATCCAAAAAGAAGAAGTAAAACTCTCACTGTTTGCAGATGACATGATCCTCTACATAGAAAACCCTAAAGACTCCACCAGAAAATTACTAGAACTAATCAATGAATATAGTAAAGTTGCAGGATATAAAGTCAACACACAGAAATCCCTTGCATTCCTATACACTAATAATGAGAAAATAGAAAGAGAAATTAAGGAAACAATTCCATTCACCATTGCAACGGAAAGAATAAAATACTTAGGAATATATCTACCTAAAGAAACTAAAGACTTATATATAGAAAACTATAAAACACTGGTGAAAGAAATCAAAGAGGACACTAATGGATGGAGAAATATACCATGTTCATGGATTGGAAGAATCAATATAGTGAAAATGAGTATACTACCCAAAGCAATCTATAGATTCAATGCAATCCCTATCAAGCTACCAACGGTATTCTTCACAGAGCTAGAACAAATAATTTCACAATTTGTATGGAAATACAAAAAACCTTGAATAGCCAAAGCAATCTTGAGAAAGAAGAATGGAACTGGAGGAATCAACCTGCCTGACTTCAGTCTCTATTACAAAGGCCACAGTCATTAAGACAGCATGGTACTGGCACAAAGACAGAAATATAGATCAATGGAGCAAAATAGAAAGCCCAGAGATAAATCCACGCACCTATGGACACCTTATCTTTGACAAAGGAGGCAAAAATATACAATGGAGAAAATACAACCTCTTTAACAAGTGGTCCTGGGAAAACTGGTCAACCACTTGTAAAAGAATGCAACTAGAACACTTTCTAACACCATACACAAAAATAAACTCAAAATGGATTAAAGATCTAAACATAAGACCAGAAACTATAAAACTCCTAGAGGAGAACATAGGCAAAACACTCTCTGACATACATCACAGCGGGATCCTCTATGACCTACCTTCCAGGATATTGGAAATAAAAGCAAAAATAAACAAATGGGACCTAACTAAAATTAAAAGCTTCTGCACAACAAAGGAAACTATAAGCAAGGTGAAAAGACAGCCTTCTGAATGGGAGAAAATAATAGCAAATGAAGCAATTGACAAACAACTAATCTCAAAAATATACAAGCAACTCCTACAGCTCAACTCCAGAAAAATAAACGACCCAATCAAAAAATGGACCAAAGAACTAAACAGACATTTCTCCAAAGAAGACATACAGATGGCTAACAAACACATGAAAAGATGCTCAACATCACTCATTATCAGAGAAATGCAAATCAAAACCACTATGAGGTACCATTTCATGCCAGTCAGAATGGCTGCAATCCAAAAGTCTACAAGCAATAAAATGCTGGAGAGAGTGTGGAGAAAAGGGAACCTTCTTACACGGTTGGTGGGAATGCAAACTAGTACAGCCACTATGGAGAACAATGTGGAGATTCCTTAAAAAACTGGAAATAGAACTGCCTTACGACCCAGCAATCCCACTGCTGGGCATACACACCGAGGAAACCAGAATTAAAAGAGACACGTGTACCCCAATGTTCATCGCAGCACTGTTTATAATAGCCAGGACATGGAAGCAACTTAGATGTCCATCAGCAGATGAATGGGTAAGAAAGCTGTGGTACATATACACAATGGAGCATTACTCAGCCACTAAAAAAAATACATTTGAATCAGTTCTAATGAGGTGGATGAAACTGGAGACTATTATACAGAGTGAAGTAAGCCAGAAAGAAAAACACCAATACAGTATACTAACGCATGGAATTTAGAAAGATGGTAACGATAACCCTGTATGCGAGACAGCAAAAGAGACACAGATATATAGAACAGTCTTTTGGACTCTGTGGGAGAGGGAGAGGGTGGGATGATTGGGCAGAATGACATTGAAACATGTATAATATCATATAAGAAACAAATTGCCAGTCCAATTTCGATGCAAGATACAGGATGCTTGGGGCTGGTGCACTGGGATGACCCAGAGGGCTGATACGGGGAGGGAGGTGAGAGGGGGGTTCAGGATGGGGAACACGTGTACACCCATGGCAGATTTATGTTGATGTATGGCAAAACCAATACAATATTGTAAAGTAATTAGCCTCTAATTAAAATAAATAAATTTAAATTAAAAAAACAAAGAGTCAGACACAACTGAGTGACTGAAATGAACCGATGAGTTTGATATATATGAATATAATTATTTCAATTAAAATACAAATAATTTCTATCACTCCAAAAAGCACTTTTGTGCTCCTCTGCAATCAGTATCTCTCCCCATACAGTCTCAGAAAACATGATGTGTTTTCTATTTCCTATTTTTTGCTTTTACTAGGATTTCATAACACTGATATCATGCAGTATGCACACTCTGTGTATGGCGTTATTTATTCAGCATAATTTCAAGATTAATCTGTAGTTATGAGAATCAGTAACTTTCTTCTTTTTATTGCTGATAACTATTTCTCAGTATATTTGTACCACAGTTTATGTATCTACTCACCTGTTGTTGGACAGGTAGATTTTTCCAGTGTTGGGAAACTACTATGCCACTTGTACTATTGACTTGTACTATTCGATGTACAAGTCACGAATGGAGATATGCTTTCACTTCTCTCAGATAAATATCTAGTAGTGGGATTGGTGAGTCGAATAGCTTTATAAGATGTCAAACTGTTTTTAAAAGAGCTTGTACCACGTTATATTCCCATCAGCAGTGTCTGCAAGTTCCAGTTCCTCCACATTCTCATCAGCACTTGCTGTGGTCAGTCTTTTAATTTTAGTCATTCCATTGGGTGTGCAAGGGTATTTGATTGTGGTTTAATTTGCATTTCCTAAAGACTAAGGACTTTCAGCATATCTTCATTGTTCATTAACTAGTCACATATCTTCTTCTGTAAAGTGTCTGTTCATGTACTTTGTCACCTTATTAGTTGGATAATTTGTCTTCTATTCAGTCCTTCATATATTATGGGTGCATGTTCTTTATCAGGTTTATATGTTGGAATATTTTCTCCCAGTCTGTGGCTTCCCATTTTATTTCCTCTGAGTATCTTACAGAGAACAAATATCAATTTTTGATGAATTCCAAATTGTCAATATTTTCCTTTCTGATTCAACTATTGTGGCCTGAGTAATCTTTTCCTGCCCAAGATCATAAAGAATTATTTCTATGTCTTGTTCTAGAAGTTTTAAAATTTCAGCTTTTATATTTATATATATTCATCCAATAATAGAGCTTAAAACATGAGAAACAAATATTGACAGAACTGAAGATAGAAATTAATTTTGATCAAATATTTTAATACCCCTCTCAATAACTATCTTCATCAGATTGAGATCCCATAGCTGAGTATTATAAACTAGATGGCTGCAGAACACTGACTATTTTCTCACAGTTCAGGGAGCTGGAAGTCTGAGATTAATGTGTCAGCAAGGTCAGAATCTAGTGAGAGCTATCTTCCTAATTTGCAGATGGCTGCCTCTGGCTGTGTTCTTATGTGGCAGAGAGAGAAAGTTCTCTAGTGTCTCTTGTTAAAAGGATGCTAATTTCATCTTGAGGGCTCCACTCTCATGATGCTGTCTAAACCTAATTACTTCCCAAAGCCTCATTTCCATATACCATCACACTGGGGTTTAGGGAGGACACAACTCAATCCACAGAAACAATCAGCAGAATGACTAAACAGAAAACCAGTAAAGCACAGAAGATGTGAGCAATGTATTTAACAAGCTTGATTTAATTGACACTTGTGGAATACTTAAAGAGACTTCCCTGGTGGTCCACTGGCTAAAAGTCCACACTCCCAATGCAGGGGAACTGGGTTCAATCCCTAGAGGGGAAATGAAGATCCCACATACTGCAAGGTAATGCTCAAAATCCTTCAAGCCAGGCTTCAACAGTACTTATACAAGCTGGATTTGGAAAACACAAGAGGAACCAGACATCAAATTGTCAACATCCACTAGATCATAGAAAAGGCAAGGGAATTTCAGAAAAACATCTGTTTCATTAACTCCTTTGATTGTGTAGACCACAACAAACTGTGAAAAATTCTTAAAGAGTTGGTAATTCCAGACCACCTTAACTGCCTCTTGAGGAAACCTGTATACACATCAAGAAGCAGTTAGAACCAGACATGGATCAATGGATTGGTTTCAAATTGGGAAAGGAATACATCAAGGCTGTATTTTGGCACCCTGCTTATTTAACTTATATGCAGAGTACATCATGTGAAATGCTGGGCTGTATGAAGCTCAAGCAGAAATCAAGATTTCTGGGAGAAATATCAATAATCTCAGATATGCAGATAATACCACCTTAATGTCAGAAAAACAGAGGAACTAAAGAGCCTCTTGATGAAGGTGAAAGAGGAGAGTGAAAAAACTGGCTTAAAACTCAACATTCAAAAAACTAAGATCATGGCATCCAGTACCATCACTTCAAGGCAAATAGATGGGGAAACAATGGAAATAGTGACAGTCTTTACTTTCTTTGGCTCCAAAATCACTGCAGATGGTGACTGCAGCCATGAAATTAAAAGATGCTTGCTCCTTGGAAGAAAAGCTATGACCAATCTAGATAGCATATTAAAAAGCAAAGACATTACTTTGCCAACAAAATCCATAAAAAGTTGTGGTTTTTCCAGTAGTCATGTATGGATGTGAGAGTTGGACCATTAAGAAGGCTGAGCACTGAAAAATTGATGCTTTGAACTATGGTGTTGGAGAAGACTCTTGAGAGTCCCTTGGACTGCAAGGAGATCAAACCAGTCAATCCTGAAGGAAATCAACCCTGAATATACATTGGCAGGACTGATGCTAAAGCTGAAGCTCCAATAGTTTGGCCACCTGAGGTGAAGAATTGACTCATTGGAAAAGACCCTGATGCTGGGAAAGACTGAAGGCAGGAGGAGAAGAGAATGACAGAAGATGAGATGGTTGGATGGCAACACTGACTCAATGGACATGAGTTTGTGCAAACTCCGCAAGATAGTGAAGGACTAGAATACCTGGCAAGCTGCAGACCATGCGGTGGCAAAGAGTCAAACACAACACAGCAACTGAACAACAACGAAAGAACACCCCACACAACAGAAAAATAAACATTTTTCTCCTGATGCACACAGAACAGTTACCTGCACATCATATTCTGGGTCATTAAAATGTTTTCAATGAATTTAAAAGTATGTTCTCTGACCACAGTGGAATTTTGTAAGAACTCAAGAACAAACACATTTCTAGAAAATGTCTAAATATTTGAAATGTAAACAACTAAATAGTCCATGGATCAAAGATGATTTCAAAAGAGGGATTAGAAAGGGTTTGAACTGAACGGAATAAAAATGAGAACACATTAAAGTTTAGGGGATGCAACTAAATATGTAGGAAGAGATACAGAGCATTAAATGCCTATCTTGATAAAAGGGAAAATGTCTCAAATTATTTTTTAAAAAAGCTTTGCACATTAACAAACTAGAAAAATAGGAACAAATTAAAGTCATAGTAGAAGAAAAAATATAGTAATAAGGACAAGAGTAGAAATCAATGAAATACTAAAAACAAGTGATAATTAGTGACACCAAAACCTTGCTCTTTGAGATAGAACAAATATATGCCAAAAAATTCAAATTACATGAAATACACAAATCCCTTGAAAGATATAAATTAATAACATTCACATAAGAAGAAATAGATAAAATGAATAGCCATATATCTATTAAATAAAATGAATTTATAATTAAAGTCCTACTCAGAAGGAAAAATGCAGATCTAGATGACTTTCTTGATGAATTCTACCAAACATTTAAGGAACAAATTATACCAACTTACACATTCTTCCAGAAAACTAAGAAGAAGAGAATACTTCCTAAATCAATAAGACCATCATTGCCCTGATAACAAGAAGGACACTGCAAGAAAACAACTTATGGATAATCTGTAATGAACACAGACATGGGTTCGATCCCTGGGTCGGGAAGATCCCCTGGAGAAGGAAATGGCAACCCACTCCAGTACTCTTGCTTGGAGAATCCCATGGAGGGAGAAGCCTGGTGGGCTACAGTCCATGGGGTCCCAAAGAGTCAGACACGACTGAGAGACTTCACTCACTCACTCAATGAACACAGATGAATACATTCTGAACAAACTTTATCAAATCAAACCTTTATACATTACTAGTGTGAATTTAAAATGTGGGATCCACTTTGGAAAACAGTTTGTAGTTCTCCAAAATGTTAAACACAGAGTTACCACATGTCACAACAATTCTACTCCCAGGTATCTATCCAAAAGAAATAAAACAAAGCATGTGTCCACACAAAAATGTGTACATAGATGTTTACAACATCATTAATCGTAAAAACCAAAAATGGAAACCCAAATTCTCATTACTTGTATAGATAAACAAATGTGGTATACGTACACAATAGACTATTTGGAAATAAAAAGGAGTATATTACTGATACACACTACAAAACAGGTGAGCCTTAAAAAATATAAAAAGTGCAAGGAGTCATACACAAAAAAAAACACACAGATTATGTGATTTCATATATAAAATGTTCAGAGTAGGCAAATCTATAAGACATAATTAGATTAGTGATGCTCTAATAGTGGATGGGAAGGTTCCCTAGCAGAGACCAATGGAACCAGGGTTTCCTTGGAGGATCATGAGAAATGTTCTAAAATTAGATTATGATAATTGTTGTACCAATCTGTACCATAATTAAAACCATTAAATTTTATACTTTAAATAAGGATACTCCAGTATCCTTGCCTGGAAAATCCCATGGACAGAGGAGCTACAGTCCACGGGGTCACAAGAGTCGGACACGACTTAGCGACTAAACCATCACCACCACCACCAAGGCTATTGAGTAAATTAAAAACTGAAACCCAACAATATATGAAAAAGATAATATAACATTTTGTTGTTTAGTCACTTAAGTTGTGTCCAACTCTTTTGTGACCCCATGGACTGTAGCCCACTGGGCTCCTCTGTCCATAGGATTTCCCAGGCAAGAATACTGGAGTGGGTTGCTATTTCCTTCTCCAGGGGATCTTCCAGACCCAAGGATCGAACCTGTGTCTCCTGCATTGGCAGGTGGATTCTTTACCACTGAGCCACCGGGGAAACCCAGTATACATCATTCAGGTCAGATCAGATCAGTCGCTCAGTCATGTCCAACTCTTTGCGACCCCATGAATCACAGCACGCCAGGCCTTCCTGTCCATCACCAACTCCCGGAGTTCACTCAGACTCACATCCATCGAGTCAGTGATGCCATCCAGCCATCTCATCCTCTGTCGTCCCCTTCTCCTCCTGCCCCCAATCCCTCCCAGCATCAGAGTCTTTTCCAATCAGTCAACTCTTCTCATGAGGTGGCCAAAGTACTGGAGTTTCAGCTTCAGCATCATTCCCTCCAAAGAAATCCCAGGGCTGATCTCCTTCAGAATGGACTGGTTGGATCTCCTTGCAGTCCAAGGGACTCTCAAGAGTCTTCTCCAACACCACAGTTCAAAAGCATCAGTTCTTCGGTGCTCAGCCTTCTTCACAGTCCAACTCTCACATCCATACATGACCACAGGAAAAACCATAGCCTTGACTAGACGAACCTTTGTTGGCAAAATAATGTCTCTGCTTTTGAATATGCTACATCATTAGATATACAGATATATATATTTTATATACAAAAAACATAAGTGAGAATTACCCAAGGAATGCAAGACTTGTTAACAAACTAAACATATAAACAAACTAAAAGGTAAAAGTCACACTATCATTCTAGCAAAAAAAGCACCTGACAAAATTCAATATCCATTCCTAATAAAGCCTATCAAAAAACTAGGAATGAAAGGGAGCTTCCTCAACCTGATAAAGAACATCCACAAAAACCCTCAAACTAACATCATACCTAATGGGGTATGATTGAATACTTCCTCTGTAAGATCAGTAACAAAGCAAGGTGTCTGATCTCCCCACTTCTATTTAACCTTTCACTCAAATTTCCAGCCAGTGAAATAAAGCAGTATTTTAAAATTTAAAACATGTAGAATAGAAAGAAAAAATTAAAATGCTTTTATTTGCAAGCAACATAATCATTTATGTAGAGGGTCCATCCAGTAAAATCGACCAAAGGTTACCATAATAAATCAGTGAATTTAGCAAGGTTGTAGGATGTAAGACAAGTAGATTAAAACAATTGTAAAACAGTTTACAGCAACATCAAAATATGTAAAATATTTAGAGATAAATATGACAAAATGCATAAAAAGCTGTACACTAGAAATTACAAAACACTGTTTATAGAAATTTAATAAAGTATAAATAAATGGAAAGACATCATGTTCATGGAACAGAAGACTCCATTTTGTTAACATGATAATTTTTCCTAAACTGATCTGTAGGTTCAATACAATCACAATCAAAATCCAAACAGACTTCTGCTTTGTAGAAATTTGACAAGCTAATTCTAACACTCATATGAAAAGGCAAATGATCTACAATAATTAAAACAACTTTGACCAAAAAAACATAAAGGTGGAGAATTTTCCAGTAGTCATGTATGGATGTGAGAGTTGGATAGTAAAAAAAGCTGAGTGCTGAAGAATTGATGCTTTTGAACTGTGATGCTGGAGAAGACTCTTGAGAGTCCCTTGGACTTCAAGATCAAACCAGTCAATCCTAAAGGAAATCAATCCTGAATATTCATTGGAAGGACTGATGCTGAAGCTTAAGCTCCAATAGTTTGGCCACCTGATGCGAAGAACTGACTCACTGGAAAAGACCCTGATGCTGGGAAAGACTGAAGGTTGGAGGAGAAGGGGACAACAGAGGATGAGATGGTTGGATGGCATCACTGACTTGATGGATATGAGTTTGAGCCACCTCCAGGAGTTGGTAACGAACAGGGAAGTCTGGCGTGCTGCAGTCCATGGGGTCACAAAGAGTCAGACATGACTGAACAACTGAACTGAAGTGAAGAAATTAAAACTGTTCTTTGCATGACAGTGTTAAGGGAATGATAAGAAAACAACATAATGGCAGAAAATATTTTCAAACCATGTATCTGATAAAGGAATTGTATCTAGACTATATAAAGAAATACAGATGGCAAACAAGCCAATGACAGTGCAACAACATTAGTTATTATGTTCACAATGAGATACCATTAGATACCTCCTCAGTTCAGTCCAGTTCAGTCGCTCAGTCGTGTCCAACTCTTGTGACCCCATGGACTGCAGCATACCAGGCTTCCCTGTCCATCACCAACTCCCAGAGCTTGCCCAAACTCATGTCCACTGAGTCGGTGATGCCATCCAAGCATCTCATCCTCTGTTGTCCCCTTCTCCTCCTGCCTTCAATCTTTCCCAGCATCAGGGTCTTTTCAAATGAGTCAACTCTTCACACGAGGTAGCCAAAGTATTGGAGTTTCAGCTTCAGCATCAGTCCTTCCAATGAACACCCAGGACTGATCTCCTTTAGGATGGACTGGTTGGATCTCCTTGCAGTCCAAGGGACACTCAAGAGTCTTGTCCAACACCACAGTTCAAAAGCATCAAGTCTTGGGCACTCAGCTTTCATTATAGTACAACTCTCACATCCATACATGACTACTGGAAAAACCATAGCCTTGACTAGACGGAACTTTGTTGGCAAAGTAATGTCTCTGCTTTTTAATATGCTGTCTAGGTTGGTCATAACTTTCCTTCCAAGGAGTATACATCTTTTAATTTTATGGCTGCAATCACCATCTGCAGTGATTTTGGAGCCCCAAAAAATAAAGTCAGCCACTGTTTCCACTGTTTCCCCATCTATTTGCCATGAAGTGATGGGACTGGATGACATGATCTTAGTTTTCTGAATGTTGAGCTTTAAGCCAACTTCTTTTTTAGATACCTCCTAGAGATGAGAAAATTTAAACAACTAATAGTGTCAAGCACTGGTAAGAAGGTAAAGGAACTGGACCTCTCACACAGCTGCTGGAAATGTAAAATGGCACAATCACTTTGGAAAACCATTTGGCTGTTTCTCAAAAAGTTAAATGTTTGCCTACCATATAATTTAGTCTTTACAGTCTAGATACTTACTCAAAAGGAATGAAAGCATGTATTCATTCAAAGACCTATACACAAATGCTCATAGAAATTTGTTTATAATAGCTAAAAACTGAAAACAACCCAAATGTCCATGAAAAAGTGACTGAATAAGCTATGGTAGGTTGTTATTGTTCAGTCGCTAAGTCATGTCTTACTGTTTTGTGACCCCATGGAATATAGCCCAGCAGGCTCCTCTGTCCATGGAATTTTCCAGGCAAGAATACTAGAGTGGTTTGCCATTTTCTTCTCCAAGGGATCTTCCCAACCCAATGACTGAACCCATGACTCCTGCTTTACAGGAGGATTCTTTAATCTACACATGAAATAACATTCACCAACAGAAAGGAATGGATGACTGATACATGCTACAACATGGATGACTCTCAGAATAATTATGATGAATGAAATAAAACAGAAAAAAAGGAATTCACAGTGCATTGTCTTATTTATATAAAGTCTTAGGAAATGAAAATTAATTTACAATAACAAAGCAGACCTCTGGTGCCTAAGGATGAGGCAGGGGGTAGGTGGGGGGAGTGAAAGGAACTATTAAACGGCACAGGAAATTACTGGAGGTGATGAAGTTGTTCCTTATCTTGACTGTAAAGATGGCTTTGCGGGTATATGCATATGAGACAACATCAAATTTTACACATTACACATGCACAGTTTTCTCTGAATCAATAATACTTCAATAAATTTGTTTAATGATTTCTGTTTCCTGACTGGACATTGATTATTAGAATGAAACAAAGAGAGAGAGGCAAGGAAGAAACTCTTAAGAATGGAATTAAACAGCATGGGAAAGGAAAGGAGCTAATGGAATGAAATGGAAAGGTCCATCTCTTATTGAAATCTCCACAAAAGGCCCTTCCAGATAAACCAGAAAATGATTTGGGGTCTTATTGTTGCATAATTATTTAAGGAGAGAATACCTTCAGGATGCTTTAGTATTTCATGGCATAGAATTAGAGATGAGTTATGCTTTGACAAACTTTTACTTAAACTTTTTGTTCAAAACAGTTTTTCTGAAAAAAGAAAACTACATTCCCTAATTTCATCCTGTATATTTTATAAGTATAGCAATGTCTTCCTTTTTTTTTTTTTTTTTTTTTTCATTTTAACTAGTGAGTTGACAGATTCAGATAAAGACCCTACAGTTCTTCAAGGGAAAGCTTACTGCCTAGTTCATGGGGACAGCACCATAAAGGCATAAAATCCATATTGGAAGATCTCTACAGCATTTCCCATTCCCCATAGGAGAAGCTATTGTTTCAAGCTACTAAGGAATTTTACTATTAACAACAAAAAAAGCTACTCCTTCAATAAATGTGTGCAATTCTAGGAAAATTAAGAGTAGCTCCTTATGACAGAGCCTGCTAAATGACCCTAATGTCTAGTCTTTGCTTCTTCCTTTTAATATTTCATCCCCCCCAAAAAAGGTTGACCATGAAATATAGCCAACCAATGGCCTAATAGATTTTCCAGATTCCCATGAATCTAAACATAGCTACAGTAATCAACACAGTACAGCACTGACACAAAATCAGAAATATGGATCAACGGAACAGGACAGAAAGCCTAGAAATCAACCCACGCACCTATGGTTGATTCATCTACCACAAAGGAGGCAAGACTACACATTGGAGAAAAGACAGTCTCTTCAGTCAGCAGTGATAAGAAAACTGGATAGCTACTTGCAAAAGAATGAAATTATAACATTCACTAACACCATACACAAAAATAAACTCGAAATGGATTAAAGACCTAAATATAAGACCAGATACTATAAAAGGAAAAAAGATACTTGACATAAATTGCAGCAGTCTTTTTTGGATTCATCTCCTAAAGTAATGAAAATAAGCAAAGGAAACCATAAATAAAAGAAAAGACAACCCCACAGAATGGGAGAAAATATCTGCAAAAGATGCAACCAACAAGTGATTAATCTCCAAAGTTACAAACAGTATATGCAGCTCAATATCAAAACAAACAAACCCAATTGAAAAATGGGCAGAAGAACTAAATAGACATTTCTCCAAAGAAGACACATAGATGGCCAAAAAGCACATGAAAAAATGCTCAACATTTCTAATTATTAGAGAAATACAAATCAAAATTACATGAGATATCACATCACACTGGTCAGAATGGGCAATAAATGCTGGAGAAGGTGTGGAGAAAAAGGAGCCCTCCTACACCATTATATTTACATGATAGGAATGTAAATTGGTACAGTTTACAGGAGAACAGTATGGAGGTTTCTTAAAAAACTGAAAATAGAGCTACCTAATGATCCAGCAATCCCACTTCTGTGCATGTATCTGGAGAAAACTATAAATCAAAAAGATGCAGTGTTTACTGCAGCACTGTTTACAATAGCCAAAACATGGAAGCAACCTATATGTCCATTGACAGATGAATGGATGAAGATGTGGTGCATATATACAATGGAATATTATTCATCTGAAAAAAAGAATGAAATAATGTTATTTGCAGCAACATGGATGGACCTAGAAATTATCATATTAAATGAAGTAAGTCTGATAGAGAAAGACAAATACTGTGTGGTATCATTTATATGTAGAATCAAAAATAAATAAATAACAAAAATGAACTTATTTACAAAGCAGAAACAGACTCACAGACTGCAAAAACAAACTTATGGTTATCAAAAGGGAAAGAGGGGGAAAGAATTAGGAGTTTGGGAGTAACATATAAACACTACTACATATAAAACAAATAATCAACAAGAACCTACTGTATAGCACAGGGAACTCTATGTGATAACCTATATGGTTAAAGATTCTGAAAAAGAATAGATACAGGCATATGTATAAATGAATCATTTTGCTATACACCTGAAACTAACATATCACTGCAAATCAACTATACTTCAATATAAAATTTTTTTAAATTTAGTTAAAAATAAATAAATATGGCCAAGTAACTTAAGTTCTCACCAATGGGATGTAAACGGGAGTAATGGGTGCAGTTTTTACATCACTGCCTTTAAATGGGAATCATTTGCCTTCTACTTCTGTTTTCCTCTTCCTGAAGAGTAGAACATAAATGTGGCCATAAAATACAAGCATCAAAAATGCAGATGTGGACTACACCCTAGTCAACAGCAGGGCAACATGATTAAAGTAACTGAATTCCTGACTGACCTTGTGAGTCAGAGTCATTTTCCTGTCTAGGATTACTCCCTCCCTCTGGAACACTAAGTGAGAGAGAAATAAGCCTGTCTGTCAGTCAGGCTTTTATAGACTGGGATTTCCTTGCTAGAGCAGCATAGTGTCTTCTCAGATAATTGGGGATCTTTGTCCTTCCCTACCTAAACTTGGTATATTTCTTGAAATAAAAGAGATGTGGGAAGAGTTATGAATAAGAGGCATAAAAATGTGATAATAGTAAAGCTGAATGAAGGAAATGACTAACCAGAGACATAGAAATGAAAGCAAAAATAGAAATTTAAGGATGACAGAGGCAAAGAACTCATCTGAAGAAGGAAAGAAGGGAGAGAAGAGAGTCTTCCTAGTACTAAACCTCTTATTTTGAATCAAGAGGAATTTGAAAAATTCCTAGCAAAGACCATTTCGCTTTCCTGCCATAATTTAAAGTTAATAGTGTGTTTTTAGCAATGTTGGGTTATCTAATCACACAGGCAAATGCGTCGATGAAATAAAGTGGTATCTCTCCCCATTAAGCAAAAGCCCTTTATTATGCAAATGTACAAATAACTTTGAATTCTCCATCTTCTAATAAAGTGCATTTTCATCTAGTCTTTCAACTATACAGCAATAATTAAGAGTTAGATATGTATTCATCTTATTTCTCTTTTATCCCTTGTCTTAATAACAAGTTCAAGAAATGTGCTGTTTCATGAGACTCTTTGGTCTTTGTAAAATAAAAACAATCACTCTTAGAATGAAATATTGCCATTTAAAACTTCAATGTGTGTCATAAGGACATCAAGTCTAACAGGTAACTGTGGCATTTCACTGGCTCTGCCCTCCCACTGAAATGCAATCCTGAATTCCCACAGTTCCTTCTCAAGAAAACCTTACTGACATCACTCCATCATCTATATTACCTATTTCTAGCAATAATCCCCTATCGGTTCATTACGGTTATAATAGTGCTGTATAACAATCTCTGCAGCATACAATAATAAGGTTGCATTTATCTCATGGATGTGGGTAAATTGATTCACACTGGGCTCAGCTGGGCAATGTTATGCTTCTCACCTGTGCCCATTTACACATCTGAAGGTTGCCAGGGGGCCAGCAGATTCTAACTGGGATCAACTCTAGCAAATTGTCTCTGCTTCATTTGTCTATCATCTTGCTCCTGGTAATAGAAGCAAGCTCAATCATGCAGGACTTTTTAAAGTCTGTGGTTATGTCATGCCTGTTAACATCCCATTGGCAAAATCCTATGTCTGAACCCCAAATAAAAAAGGAGGGATATAGACTCTGCCTCTTTAGTGAATTAAACTGAACAGTCATATAACAATGCACATGTATATATGGAGAAGGGAAGAATACTGGATTGGCAACCCACACCAGAATCTTTGCCTGGAGAATTTCATGGACAGAGGAGCCTGGTGGGCTACAGTCCACAGGATTGCAGAATCAGACACGACTGAGCAACTAACATTTACTTACACTTACTTACTGATTTCTTATAAAAGCATATACAGGAGGCTTTCTTTTTCTCCACACCCTCTCCAGCATTTGTTATTTGTAGACGTTTTAATGGTGGCCATTCTGACTGGTGTGAGATGTACCTCATTGTATTTTGATATGCATTTCTCTAATAGTAAACACCCTCTTCCAACAACACAAGAGAAGACTCTACACATGGACATCACCAGATGGTCAACACCGAAATCAGATTGATTATATTCTTCACAGCCAAAGATGGAGAAGCTCTATACAGTCAACAAAAACAAGACCAGGAGCTGACTGTGGCTCAGATCATGAACTTCTTATTGCCAAATTCAGACTGAAATTGAAGACAGTAGGGAAAACCACTAGACCATTCAGGTATGACCTAAATCAAATCCCTATGATTATACAGTGGAAAATTACATTACCATATGTAAAATAAATAGCCAACGGGAATTTGCTGTATGGCTCAGGAAACTCAAACAGGGGCTCTGGATCAACCTAGAGGGGTGAGATGGGGAGAGTGATGGGATGGAGTTCCAAAAGGGAGCGGATATATGTATACCTATGGCTGATTCATGTTGAGGTTTGACAGAAAACAGCAAAATTCTGTAAAGCAATTATCCTTCAATAAAAAATGAATTAATTTTTTTTTAAAAAAGAAGATGCCACAGCCCATGGAATGTAGGCAGCTTCTAGAAGCTGAATGGCAAGGAAACAAATTGTCTCAGAGTAGGGCTTCCCCAGTAGCTCAGAGGGTAAAGCGTCTGCCCGCAATGTGGGAAACCTGGGTTTGATCCCTGGGTCGGGAAGATCCCCTGGAGAAGGAAATGGCAACCCACTCCAGTGTTCTTGCCTGGAGAATCCCAGGGACAGAGGAGCCTAATGGGCTGCCGTCTATGGGGTCGCACAGAGTCGGACACGACTGAAGCGACTTAGCAGCAGTAGCAGTAGCAGCATATTTTCAATGTTCCTGTTGGCCATCCAGATATCTTCTTTGGAGAACTGTCTATTTAGGTTTTCTGCACACTTTTTTTTTTTTTTTTATTAAGCTGTATGAGCTGGTTTTATATTTTGGAAATTAATCTCTTGTCAGTTGCTTCATTTGCAAATATTTTCTCCCATTCCATAGGTTCATTTTATTTACAGCTTCCTTTGTTATGCAAAAGTTTTTAAGTTTTATTAGGTCTCATTTGTTTACTTTTGCTTTTATTTCCAATTTTCTAAGAGACAGATCCAAAAAAAAATTTTTTTTGCTGCAATTTATGTCAAAGAGTTTTCTGCCTATGTTTTCTTTTAGGAGGTTTGTAGTATCCAGTCTTACACTTAAGCCTTTAAGCCATTTTGAGTTTATTTCTGTATATGCTATTAGAGAATGTTCTAATTTCATTCTTTTGCAAGTAGCTGTCCAGTTTTACCAACATCACTTATTGAAACAGCTGTTTTTTCTTCATTGTATGTTCTTGCCTCCCTTTTAGTAGATTAATTGACCATAAGTAGATGGGTTTATTTCTGGGATTTTTATCCTTCTGCCTGTTTTTATGCCAGTATGATACTGTTTTGATGACTGTGGCTTTGTAGTATAGTCTGTAGTGAGGGAGCCTGATTACTCCATCTTGAGAATCTTCTTTCTAAAGATTGCTTAGGCTATTTAGGGCTTTTTGTTGCTTAAATACAAATTTTAAAATTATTTTCTCTAGTTCTGTAAAAAGTGCCAATGATAATTTTATAGAGATTGCACTGAATATGTATATTGCCTTGGAGAGTATGGTCATTTTCACAATATCGATTCTTCTAATCCAAGAACACTATATATCCATCTGTTTATATCATATTCAATTTCTTTCATTAGTATCTTATAGTTTTTGGAGTACAGGTCTTTTGCCTTCTTAGGTAGGTTTATTCCTAGACATTTTACTTTTTGATACAAGGTTAAATAGAAATGTTTACTAATTCCTATTTCTGATATTTCATTGGAAGGAAACTTCCCGCACTGTTGGTGGCAATGTAAATTGGAACAATCACTATGGAAAACTGTATCAGTTTAGTTTGGTTCAGTTCAGTCACTCAGTCATGTCCAACTATTTGTGACCCCATGAATAGCAACATGCCAGGCCTCCCTGTCCATTACCAACTCCCAGAGTTTACCCAAACTCATGTCCATCAAGTCAATGATGCCATCCAGCCATCTCATCCTCTGTCGTCCCCTTCTCCTCCTGCCCACAATCCCTCCCAGCGTCAGGGTCTTTTCCAATGAGTCAACTCTTAGCATGAGGTGTCCAAAGTATTGTAGTTTCAGCTTCAGCATCAGTCCTTCCAATAAACACCAGGACTGATATCCTTTAGGATGGACTGGTTGGATCTCCTTGCAGTCCATGGGACTCCCAACAGTCTTCTCCAACACCAGAGTTCAAAAGCATCAATTCTTCAGTACTCAGCTTTCTTCAGAGTCCAACTTTCACATCCATACATGACCATTGGAAAAACCATAGCCTTGACGAGATGGACCTTTGTTGGCAAAGTAATGCCTCTGCTTTTCAATATGCTATCTAGGTTGGTCATAACTTTCCTTCCAAGGAGTAAGCGTCTTTTAATTTCATGACTGCAATCACCATCTGCAGTGATTCTGGAGCCCAAAAAAATTAGGTCTGACAGTGTTTCCACTGTTTTCCCGTCTATTTGCCATGAAGTGATGGGACCAGATGCCATGATCTTAGTTTTCTGAATGTTGAGCTTTAAGCTAACTTTTTCACTCTCCTCTTTCACTTTCATCAAGAGGCTCTTTAGTTCCTCTTCACTTTCTGCCATAAGTGGTGTCCTCTGCATATCTGAGGTTATTGGTATTTCTCCCAACAATCTTGATTCCAGCTTGTGCTTCTTCCAACCCAGCATTTCTCATGATGTACTCTGCATATGAGTTAAATAAGCAGGGTGACAATATACAGCCTTGATGTACTCCTTTTCCTATTTGGAACCAGTCTGTTGTTCCATGTCCAGTTCTAACTGTTGCTTCCTGACCTGCATATAGGTTTCTCAAGAGGCAGGTCAGGTGGTCTGGTATTCCCATCTCTTTCAGAATTTCCCACAGTTTATTGTGATCCACATAGTCAAAGGCTTTGGCATAATCAATAAAGCAGAAATAGATGTTTTTCTGGAACTCTCTTGCTTTTTCCATGATCCAGCAGATGTTGGCAATTTGATCTCTGGTTCCTCTGCCTTTTCTAAAACCAGCTTGAACAACTGGAAGTTCACAGTTCATGTATTGCTGAAGCCTGGTTTGGAGAAGTTTGAGCATTACTTTACTAGCATGTGAGATGAGTGCAATTGTGCAGTAGTGTGAGCATTCTTTGGCATTGCCTTTCTTTGGGATTGGAATGAAAACTGACCTTTTCCAGTCCTGTGGCCACTGCTGAGTTTTCCAAATTTGCTGGCATATTGAGTGCAGCACTTTCCCAGCATCATCTTTCAGGATTTGAAAGAGCTCCACTGGAATTCCATCACTTCCACTAGCTTTGTTCATAGTGATGCTTTCTAAGGCCCACTTGATTTCACATTCCAGGATGTCTGGCTCTAGGTCAGTGATCACCCATCATGATTATCTGGGTCATGAAGATCTTTTTGTACAGTTCTGTGTTTTCTTGCTACCTCTTCTTAGTATCTTCTGCTTCTGTTAGGTCCATACCATTTCTGTCCTTTATTGAGCCCATCTTTGCATAAAATGTTCCCTTGGTATGTCTAATTTTCTTGAAGAGATCCCTAGTCATTTCCATTCTGTTGTTTTCCTCTATTTCTTTGCATTGATCACTGCGGAAGCCCTCTTATCTCTTCTTGCTATTCTTTAGAACTCTGCATTCAGATGCTTATATCTTTCCTTTTCTCCTTTGCTTTTCACTTCTCTTCTTTTCACAGCTATTTGTAAGGCCTCCCCAGACAGCCATTTTGCTTTTTTGCATTTCTTTTCCATGGGGATGGTCTTGATCTCTGTCTCCTATACTATGTCACGAACCGCCGTCCATGGTTCATCAGGCACTCTATCAGATCTAGTCCCTTAAATCTATTGCTCACTTCTACTGTATAATCAAAAAGGATTTGATTTAGGTCATACCTGAAGGGTCTAGTGGTTTTCCCTAGTTTCTTCAATTTAAATCTGAATTTGGCAATAAGGAATTCATGATCTGAGCCACAGTCAGCTCCCAGTCTTGTTTTTGCTGACTGTATAGAGCTTCTCCATCTTTGGCTGCAAAGAATATAATCAATCTGATTTCGGTATTGACCATCTGGTGATGTCCATGTGTAGAGTCTTCTCTTGTGTTGTTGGAAGAGGGTGTTTGCTATAATTGTATAGTGGTTCCTTAAAAAATTATGATGGTCTTGCAATCTCACTCCAGGGCATATACTGAAAGAAAACTATAATTCAAAAAGATATGTGTACCCCAATATTCACCACAGCACTATTTACAATTGCCAAGACATGGAAGCAACCTACATCTCCATCAACAGATGAATGGATAAAGAAGTGGTACATATATACAATGGAATATTACTCAATCATAAAAAAGAATGAAATAATGCCATTTGCAGCAACATGGATGGACTTAGAGATTATCATATTAACTGAATAAGTCAGAGAAAGACAAATCTATATATCACTTACATGTGGAATCATTAAGAATGATGCAAATGAGCTTATTTACAAAACAGAACAAAAAAAACAGACTCACAGACATAAGAAACAAACCTACAGTTATCAAATGAATGGAGGAGTAGACAGAGAAATAAATTAGGAATTTGGGAATAACAGATACACACTACTATATACAAAATAGATAAACAAGGACCTATTGTATAGTACAGGGAATTATATTCAGTGTCTTGTAATAACCTTTAATGGAAAATAATCTGAAAAATTAAAATTAATCTCAAAAAAATCTTTTTTCAAGAATGTTATAGACTTAATTTTTACAGTAGTCATATATGGATGTGAAAGTTGGACTATAAAGAAAGTTGAGTGCTGAAATACTAAAGCTTTTGAACTGTGGTAGTGGAGAAGACTCTTAAGAGTCCCTTGGACTGCAAGGAGATCAAACCAGCCAATCCTAAAGGAAATGAGTCCTGAATATTCATTGAAAGGACTGATGCTGAAACAAACTCCAATCCTTTGGCCACTTGATGCGAAGAACTGACTCATTTGAAAAGACCCTGATGCTAGGAAAGATTGAAGGCAGGAGGAGAAGGGGATGACAGAGGATGAAATGGTTGGATGGCATCACCAACTCAATGGAGATGAGTTTGGGTAAACTCTGGGAGTTGGTGATGGACAGGGAGGCCTGGCATGCTGCAGTCCATGGGGTCGCAAAGAGTTGGACACAACTGAGTGACTGAACTAAACTAATGGAATTTATCACATTAATTATTATAGGGAGATAATCCGAGCCTCAGTTCAAATCAACAGCCACTGAAATCATACTACATGATCGAGTATTATTACCCTAGTGTTGAGAATACATGTGTAACTGAATAACTTTACTGTATAAATTTGCTGCATGTGTTTGCTGTATACCTGAAACTGATACAACATTGTATATTAACTAGGCTTCAACTAAAAAATAGTTTAAAAATGATATGTAGATGGGTATGGCAAGGTACATGGGAAGTGGTACAGAGCCTCCATCCCCTCTCCCGGTGTACCATCCTCCCAGCGCCAATCCAAAAGCTCTCTGAACCCCATATTTCAGGGATTTTTATAGAAATGTCATTATATAGTCATGATTAATGAAATCATTCATCATTCTGGATTAAATCGACTTCCAACCTCTTTGCCCTCCCCCAAGTCAAGAAATGGAGCTGAAAGTTTCAACTCTCTAATCACAAGGTTGGTTTCCCTAGCAACCAGCTTCTATCGTTAAGGGCTTTCCAAAAATCACCTCATTAATATAAATTCAGGTGTGGCCAAAATGGGCTTGTGATGACTAACTCTTATAGGAATTTCTAAGAGTTTTAAAGCTTCTGTGCTAGGAACCAAGAGGAAAACAAAATGATATGGGCTTCCCAGGTGGCACTAGTGGTAAAGAACCTGGCTGCCAATGCAGGAGACATAACAGACGTGGGTTCAATCCCTAGGTTGGTCAGATCTCCTGGAGGAGGGCATGGCAACCCACTCCAGTATGCCTGCATAGAGAATCCCATGGACAGAGAAGCCCAGTGGTGAGTCCATAGGGTCACGAAGAGTTGGACATGACTGAAATGATTTAGTCATGTCATCCAGTACATACGTGGCTGAAACGGGCTTATTATGACCAATAAAAGATTCTTTATTGCTCTTATGGGAATTTTCAAGAGTTTTAAAAGCTCTGTGCTAGGAATCAAGAGAAAAATCAAATGTATATCATTATAAATCACAAGTATACACACAAATCCTCATACATACACACACACTCCTATTCTGTTGTCTCCTGCTCACCTGTTGCCTCTTCTTAGGATGTTTTTCCTAAAAGTCTCTTGACTTATATATAGTTGCAGCTACATTAATGTAGTAAAAAAAAAAGCAGAGACTAGGAGTCAGCCAACATATTCATATTCTGGATAAGTCACTAATCAACAATGTAACAAATGAGAGCTCTGGAAATAATCTCTTCAAGTTTCTTTCCAACTCTTAATTCCCAGTTCTGTGTTTAGACTGCGTTCCCATCATGCCCTTCCAAGTTCTCACAACCATCAGATATCATCTTCATTTCTTCAGCAAACATCAACTGGGTGCCTTTTGTATGTTAGGACCTACTCCAGGAACTAAGAATTCAGAGAAATATTAAGCCAATCTTCATCTTTACGGAATCACAACCTAGTGGATAAAATAGACAGCTAAAGCAACAATACCAATAACTATTTGTAGTAAAGTGCCTAACAATTAGCTCTTTTGATTGTAATCTAAGTGCCAGACATTAAGCTTTTGATTGCCAAGGCATCCATTTCAAAGACATTCATCTCTAAAAAACACATTGCCAACTACACAACTAGATAAAAAGCCAGGCCACCCCATGTACAAAGTTCCCATTTTGGAAACCTTGGGTGACTTAGATAACTGACCACTGGAGTAACCCTGCTTTTCCCTTCCTACATTTTAACTCTTACTTCTGTATTTAAATTCACCAATTAATAATGAATCTGCAAAACTGTAGGCACTCCACAT
Organism: Bos javanicus; assembly: GCF_032452875.1. NCBI lineage: Eukaryota > Metazoa > Chordata > Mammalia > Artiodactyla > Bovidae > Bos > Bos javanicus. The sequence goes on along the minus strand of NC_083873.1, from coordinate 37,996,221 downwards.
TTGACCCCACAAAAACATTAGAACCTCAGATCCACTCCCTCCCTCTCTCTTTCCCTTTCTCTCTCTCTCTCTAGCTGTGATCTCCCCGTGTGATCTTGGGCATGCCCTGTACCCTCCTAGTCCTGTGAGTAATAAACTTTTTTTTAAGTCCCTGGTGGTTATTGCTAAGGTGCATCTTGCAATCATAGTAAGAATCAGAGGGACTAATCCAGCCACAACATTGCCTCTGGTCTGGGAAATGTCTGTGAGGGCCCAGAGAGTGCCTCAGGCATTCCTAACTGACAACATCACCATCAATAGGCTGAGACTGACACAAAACACAAGAACTTTGATAAAGTTCTGACAGACAGCTAAGTAAGCCTGAAGGAAGGACACATAAATCAAATCATCTCCTTGCTGTTATACTACATACTGCTAGGTCAAAGATGCTAGGTGATTTGTACAACTGATATAAAAATTTCAAGGAAGCTACCTTGGCTATCTCCAGGATTAGACTGACCCAATTTCTATCCCAAAGATACCAAAAGGATTGTGTTACTGTTTTTCAGTCACTCAGTCACATCCAACTCTGCGAACCCATGGACTGCAGCACACCGGGCTTCTCTGACACCATCTCCTGGAATTCACTCAAACTCATGTCCACTGATTTGGTGATGTCATCCAACCATCTCAACCTCTGTTGTCCCCTTTTCCTCCAGCACTCAATCTTCCCCAGCATCAGGGTTCTTCACATCAAGCGGCCAAAGTATTGGACCTTCAGCATCGGTCCTTCTAATGAATATTCAGGGTTGATTTCCTTTAGGATTGACCAGTTTGATGTCCTTGCTGTCCAAGGGACTCGCAAGACTCTTCTCCAATTGTGAGCACATTTTAATTAGGAAAAGGTAGAATCTGAGCATTTCTGCTTATATTTCACTGGTGAGAACTTGGTCATATGGCCATGCTAGCTATGAAAGAGGCTAGGAAATGAGTTATCTAGCTAGCTGTCTCTGTGTCTAGATAAGTGTGGGAAGCTGGAGTCCAACACCAAAAAGTAGAATAAATGGAGAATTAAATATTGAGTACAACTGTGAAGTTTCTGTCACAAAAAAACTACCCTTAATTTCCTTGGAATCCAGATTTCATGTGACTCCCATCTTATCACTCAATAAAGTTTAGCAGTTCCCTGCCATTATGGTCACTTTCCAGTCAACAGGAAATGGGAAAAGTGGGATGGCATATGCCTTCCTTTTAAGAGCATGCCCTGGAAGTTGCATCTAACACCTTCTCTTATATCATTGAACCTGAACTTAGCTGCAAGAGAGGCCAGGAAATGGACTCCATTAATTGGCTGAGCATGGGCCCAATGGTAAAACTTCTATCACCAAGGAAGAAAATGAACAGATATTGGAAGACAATTCAATTTCTGTCAAGAAACCAACAGTAAGATAAGCCATAACTGGATGTCTGGGGGGAAAAAATCTGGTGGGTAAAGTGTTTTAACAGTGAAATCTGTTTTCACTCAAGAATCAAAAAGCAAGTGGTTAAGTTTCTCATATGTGTGTGTCTGATTAAATGTATTCATGTAGGCACAAAAGCTAATAAAGTCATGCTCACAAACTACTCCACTCCCTCTTCAGGTGCAAGTTCAGTTCAGTTCAGTCACTCATCGTGTCCGACTCTTTGCGACGCCATGAACTACAGCACACCAGGCCTCCTTGTCCATCACCAACTCCCTGAGTCTACCCAAACCCATGTCAATTGTATCAGTGATGCGATCCAACCATCTCATCCTCTGTCGTCCCCTTCTCCTCATGCTTTCAATCTTTTCCAGCAACAGGGTCTTTTCAAATGAGTCAGCTTTCCACATCAGGTAACCGTAGTATTGGAGTTTCAGCTTCAACGTCAGTCCTTCCAATGAACACCTAGGACTGATCTCCTTTAGGATGGACTGGTTGGATCTCCTTGCAGTCCAAGGGACTCTCAAGAGTCTTCTCCAACATCACAGTTCAAAAGCATCAAATCTTGGGCACTCAGCTTTTGTTATAGTCCAACTCTCACATCCATACATGACCACTGGAAAAACCATAACCTTGACAAGATGCACCTTTGTTGACAAAGTAATGTCTCTGTTTTTTAATATGCTATCTAGGTTGGTCATAACTTTCCTTCCAAGGAGTAAGTGTCTTTTAATTTCATGGCTACAATCACCATCTGCAGTGATTTTGGAGCCCCAAAAATAAAATCAGCCACTGTTTCCACTGTCTCCCCATATATTTGCCATGAAGTGATGGGACTGGATGCCATGATCTTAGTTTTCTGAATGTTGAGCTTTAAGCCAACTTTTTCACTCTCCTCTTTCACTTTCATCAAGAGGCTCTGTAGTTCTTCTTCACTTTCTGCCATAAGGGTGGTGTCATCTGCATATCTGAGGTTATTGATATTTCTCCCAGCAATCCTGATTGGGTCCAGGTGCAAGAGTTCCCTGAAATTGCCTCCCTAGACTGGCTCCTCAATTCTTTTAGAAGGGAAAGATTCTCTTCTGCTCAAAGGAAATCTAAGCTGATTTTCCTAATAAAATGAGAGTTAGAAGGGCAGGACACATAATAAAGTTAATAAGCCTGGACTTGATTAATAGGAAGAAATATTTAGAGAATTGAAGAATGAGTTGAGTGAGCCTAGGGAGATGAGAGAAGAGCAGAGAAGAGAAAGGAGATTTTAATGAATTCTAAAAAACAGTATTAGTCATTTTTCTATTAACACATGACTAACTAATAGCCTTAGAGACTTAAAAACAACACAAATTTATTACCTCACAGTTCCCTTGGATCAAAAATCTAGACACACCTTATCTGGACCTTCTGTTCAGCATCTCACAAAGTTATAGTCGATGCACTGACTGTGCTGCAGTACTCATTTGGAGCATCGTTCTTTTCCAAGCACATTTACTCATTCCATATTGCCTGAATTCAATTCCTTGTGGTTGTAGGACTGAAAAAGTATATATTTTCTTGCTAGCTGTTGGTAACTAGGGACCATGTTCAGTGTCCAGAAGTCACCCACAGTTCTTACCTTATGTCTTATATTCAGGTCACAATATAGTCAAGTTTGCTTTCTTCCAGGCCACCACTTCTTCTTCTAATCTTCATCAGATTAGGTGATTCCCACCCAGGATAATCCCTTTGGATTAACTCAAAATCAACTGATCAGTAACCTAATATTCCCTGAACTCATCTATACTCGTGTATCCCAGGTAATAATCCAAGCAAGGTGCCTTCCAGGCTACCTTCCCAGGATGCCTGCCATGCTAATGGGACACACATATGTCACAAACCATAAGATACAAAGGAAAGGAAAGGAGGGAACTTACAAACTGAGTTGATTGTCGATTTTAAAGAAAAAGAAAGGGAGGCCACATCATACTAAATTAGAGATTGCTAAGCAGGAAACTCGAGTAATACAGAAGCTTAGGAGTTTAAAACACATTTTAACCACCAGAAAGAAATTGAGTCACTGAAAGTTGCCATCCTCTCCTTTCCCACAGCAATAACTTTTATTCCATCAGAATGGCATCTTTAACAAACATATTTTTTTAACATATTGTTTCACTGGTTTACCGTGTGTCACTAGCTTAATATTCATGGCTCAGTGGTAAAGAATTCACCTGCAATGCAGGAGACTTGGGTTCGATCCTTGGGTTGGTAGAACTCCCTAGAGAGGGAAACAACAACCCACTCCAGTATCCTTGCCTGGGAAATCCCATGGACAGAGGAGTCTAGGGGGGCTACAGTCCATGCGGTCTCAAGAGTCAGACATGACTTAGCAACTAAACCACCACCACCACCACACCTCAAGAGCTTCTCCAGAGGATAATATATGAAAGCAGCAGGTTGCCTATGAAATCCTAGAATTGTTCATCTAAATGCCTATATATTCTTTATCTGACTCTGAACTATATTAGCTCTGAAAATTTGGTGTGATGCCATACTCAAATTTTGTCACTAGAAATTAATAACATCATATGGTATCACAACACAATGTAATAAAACATAACAAAGAGTCCCCATAAGAAAAACTATGCTTACAGAAGATGCCATTCTTCCATAAACTAAAAGATATCTATGGTGATTTGTCCTTGGGGAAAAGACTGACTTTTGGATGATTGAATCTGGTATTAAAATAAGAAGTTATTAAGAACTGGATACACATCCCTTCACTTAGAAGCTCTGGGACTCTGGAAAATCACTTAACTTTTTACAGATTCCATTCTCTTGCCTATGGAATGAAGAAAATAATAGAATCTACCAAGTAGAGCTGTTGTGAAGGTTAAATGAACAATGTGTATAATCTATGTAGTAGCTACAAACAAAATAGCTCAACAAATGTTAGCTATTTTTATTTAATGTACAGGCACTAAGCATTCATGTCTTTCTGTATGCAGCAACTAAACTCTTAAGAAAGACTCAGATAGAAAATTAGGAAAAAGTCCACCCAAGTTCCTTCCTAAACAACAATAATATTTCTAGCTGCTGGAGGAAAATATTGCATATAATCCTGCTCAAGTCTTTTATTAGATTCTTGCTTGACTATTAGGGCCACTTCTGAATTTGTTATTTAGAATACTGACTAAATTTATTCTTTATAGAACTCAGCAACATTCCATTCTCCATGGCTACACGTCTTCAGCATCCATTATCTATAATTTTCTTTTTCTGTCTTCCTAGAAGTGTTCTTATTGGCAATGGTTACTAGCTGGGCCTTCTTTTCTCTATAATTACTTCTTTAGAAAAATATTCTTATTTTGCTTACAAATTATTCTCCCTATGTGCAGTCAGAGTTCTTTCAACTATTGACACTCTTCTTGCCCTAACCCAGGACAGCCACCCAGTATGCCCGCTTGGTAATTATTTCGTTAGGCCCACTATTTCAAGGAAATCTTTCTTTCCTGCACTATATATGGACTTAGAGCATGAGTGTTAGATAAACAAAGCATAATGAAAACACTTAAGAGGCAGAAGAAAATAACAGTTTCTTTTAAGTGAATTAATGTCATAAATTTAAGGTAAACATATTTTTAGGGATTATTCCAGGTGCAAGAAACAGAATTTTGATGTCTTTATTAATCTCCTGCACTATGCCAAGTACCCAAATAAGTGCTGAGACCCCAACTGTAAACAAGACAAATGTGGTCTCTGCCCCCACAGAGCTTGGAGTACAAGGGATAAGCAGAAAAGACAAATGCCAAACAAATAATCGTATAATAATGGAAGAAGGCAGGGGTGAGGTAAGTACTAGGAGTTACTGGAGTGAGACAGAGAAAAATCATCTATACAAAAAATTATCACTTCTTCTGTCCTCCCAAAATTCATATTGAAACCCTAATCCCCAAAGGGAAGTGTTTGGAGGTGGAGAACTGGGAGGTAATCAGGTTTACATGAGGTTATGAGAGTGGGCCTCCAAGTTCAGATCAGTGTCTGTACAAGAAGAGGAAGAGACCAGAGCTCACTTTCTCTTCAGCCTGATGATGTTACAGTGAGAAGGTGACTGTCTACAGGACAGGAAGAGGGCCCTCACCAAGCCAAACCTGCCAGCACCTTGATCTTGAACTTCTCAGCCTCCAGGTCTATTGTTTTTAAATTCACTTTAAAATAGAATACATTTTATTATACTTTATAAAACATCAGTCTATGATGGATTGTTAATAGAAGTACCAGCTCTTCATCACAGATTGTGCAGCAGACTACATTTTCCATTGTCTTCTTGTGTCAAGGCAGAGTCTTGGGATGAAGCCCCCACACCCCAACCCCCTCAATGGTGAGTGAGAAGGGATCTTAAGGGATGCACACCATGTCTGCACTAACATCAGAATGAGGTGTTGTGCCTTCTCCACTCTCTTCCTCCTTTCATCAGCTTCACACAGATGATGCCAAAGTCTGAAGGGCAGTAGAGCTATAATCAAGAGGTTAATTCCTCAATCATCATATGAAAGCTGCTCACTGACCAAAACCACCTGTATTGTACGAGTATTATGGGTTGAATGATACTGAAGTCATAACTCCCAATATCTTAGAATATGGCCTTATTTGGAAATAGAGTCGTTAGAGAAGTAAACAATTTTAAATCAGATCATCAGAGTGAGCCTTAATTCAATATGATGGTGTCCTTAAAAAAGGAAGAAATGGTCACAGAGACACACACACAGTGGACAGACACTGTGAATACACCCAGGAAGAAAACGGCCACGTAATTGGAGTGATGCATCTACAAGTCAAGGAATACAAAGGATTACTAGCAAATACCAGGGAGAAGACAATGGCACCCCACTCCAGTACTCTTGCCTGGAAAATCCCATGGATGGAGGAGCCTGGTAGGCTGCAGTCCATGGAGTCGCTAGGAGTCAGACATGACTGAAGCGACTTAGCAGCAGCAGCAGCAGCAAATACCAGAGGCTAGAAAAGACAAAGAAAGAATTCTCCCTGAGAGTCATCAGAAAGAATATCTGACATCTTGATTTCAGATTTCTAGGCTCCAAACCTGTGAGATAATAACTTTCTGTTGTTTTAAGCAATCCTGCTTTTGATACTTTATTACATCAGCCCTAGAAAGTTAATATAATAAATAAGAAATAAACTGTGTAAAACCACTGAAATTAGGAAGTTAAATTAGTTAGCATCACCCTAACTAATGTGGAGGCTTCCCTGGTGGCTCAGTGGTAAAGAATCTGCCTGCAATGCAAGAGATGCAGGTTTGATCCTTGGGTTGGAAAAATCCCCTGAAGAAACAAATGGCATCCCACTCCAGTATTCTTGCCTGTAAAATCCCATGGATGGAGGAGCTTGGTGGGCTGTAGCCAGCCCACGGCCTCTGCAAGAGAGTCAGACACTACTTAGTGACTAACCAGCAACTAACACAGAGAATGTATTTTAAGCAAATGCAATGTAGACTATGTTGTCAAAGACATTACCTCTGCAGTAAGGCATTTAACAGAGATCTGAGAAATGAGTAGGAATCATCTAACAAAAGGAGAGAGAGGGTGCTGGGACAGGGCAAATAGTTGATCACAGCAATAAAGCAGAAGGAATAATATCTAAGACAGTCCTGAAACAGAAAAGAATATGGTGGGTCCAGAAACTAAAATAAAAAAAAAAAGCCCAGTGTATCTAGAGCATGGAGAGCGGGATGATAGAGGTGAGCAGGTAGGCAGGTTGGAAGACAGGGATCAGAGCCTCTAGTTGAGAACTTGAGCCAGACGGGTATTTGTTATTAGCTTTAGGGAGGACAATAGTGTTCACAGACATTCATGGAAAAGGGGAATTGTTTATTGTTTTTGATCTAGTCAAAAAGTTACTTCACACATAGAGAAAGTCAGGATTGATTACCAGCTTCCTGTCCCTGCTGCCCACTGCCCAAGTCTAGAGGAACCTGGAGGAAAGAAAAGAGATGCTACTGAAAGCACAGAGCCACACAAAAGCAGCCTTGAGCAGCCAATGCTTTGAAAGAATATTGAAGAAAAGCAATTAAAAAAAAACTGTGGTTAGATGATGTCTTAGTTTGTTCAGGTTGCTATAACAAAATACCACAGACTGAATGACTTACAAGCAACAGAAATTCATTTCTCAGTTCTGGAGATTGGAAGTCCAAGACCAAGATGATCAGATTCTTGTGAGAACTTTCTTCATAGTTTGCAAACTTCTCACTGCATCCTCACACCACGGAAAGAGGGTAAGAGAGCACTTTGGAGTCCCTTTTATATGGAAACTATCCCATTCAGGAAGGCTCTGCCCTCATGCTCTAAGATCAACTCCAAAGGCCCCATTCCTAGTACCTTGGAGGTTAGAATTTCAATTCACAGATTTTGGGGTAACAGGAACATTCAGACCATAGCAGAATTTTAGCACCAAACAATTATAGAAGCAGAAAATGAGAAGTCCCAGAGTCTGGTGGTATCAGTTCAGTTCAGTCGCTCAGTCGTGGCCGACTCTTTGTGACCCCATGAATCGCAGCACACCAGGCCTCCCTGTCCATCACCAACTCCCAGAGTTCACCCAGAATCATGTCCATTGAGTCAGTGATGCCATCCAGCCATCTCATCCTCTGTCATCCCCTTCTCCTCCTGCCCCCAATCCCTCCCAGCATCAGTCTTTTCCAATGAATCAACTCTTCGCATGAGGTGCCCAAAGTACTGGAGTTTCAGCTTTAGCATCATTCCTTCCAAAGAACACCCAGGGCTGATCTCCTTCAGAATGGACTGGTTGGATCTCCTTGCAGTCCAAGGGACTCTCAAGAGTCTTCTCCAACACCACAGTTCAAAAGCATCAATTCTTCAGCACTCAGCCTTCTTCACAGTCCAACTCTCACATCCATACATGACCACTGGAAAAACCATAGCCTTGACTAGACGAACCTTTGTTGGCAAAGTAATGTCTCTGCTTTTGAATATGCTATCTAGGTTGGTCATAACTTTCCTTCCAAGGAGTAAGCGTCTTTTAATTTCATGGCTGCAGTCACCATCTGGTGGTATAATTCCATCTAATTCAAAAAAAAACCAGAGGAGCCAATGGCATAAGTCCTGGAGTCCCAAGGCCCAAGAATCAGAGCTCTGTTGTCTAAGGGTAAGAAAATATGGACTTTCCAGCTCAGAGAGAGACCTCACCCTTGCTCACTTTTGTATTCCACTCAGACCACCAACAGATTGAATGATGCCCACCCACGTTTGTGTGGGTGGCATGTCTTCTGAATCAAAGGCTGATCTCTTCTGGAAACAACCTACTGAAACACTCAGAAATGATGTTTTACCAGCCAACTGGGAATCCTTTAGCCTGGTCAAGCTGACACATAACATTACCCATCACACCCAATGAAGCATGGATGACTTTTCCATGACTAACTGGGATGTGGATCAATGGAGACTAAAGAAAGGGAGAATCCCAGAGTCTTTCCCTTGGCAATGTAAAGCTAAGGACAGCACTAGCTCTTAGGCAGAAGACCAGGAGGTTCTACCTAATTATTATTTATAATGCATTTAAAATGTAATGTGGTTTGTGCCTACATGTTTAGTAAAAAAAAAAAAAAAAACTGTACGTAGTTCTCATTTGCTAGTTGGGAATTCATTAGCAACCCCTTATATAACTTTATATAAAATTTCTAGTGAAAGAACTTCCTCAGTGTTAATTAAAACAATAATAATAGTAATCACAATATCCAGATGATGTTGACTCCATTAACAATTGTATTCAAAATATTAAATCCAGTGTGGGTAAAACAGGTATACAATTCTTCCTAATCCACTTACTAAAATGGTATAAAATGCTCCAAAATATACATTTATGTCTGGATATGCCACATGCTACAACACAATAGTTCTATTGTCTTAATTGCCGGGAAAAATATCAATAACCTCAGATATGCAGAGGACACCACCCTTATAGCAGAAAGTGAAGAGGAACTAAAAAAGCCTCTTGATGAAAGTGAAAGAGGAGAGTGAAAAAGTTGGCTTAAAGCTCAACATTCAGAAAACTAAGATCATGGCATCTGGTCCCATCACTTCATGGGAAATAGATGGGGAAACAGTGGAAACAGTGTTAGACTTTATTTTGGGGGGCTCCAAAATCACTGCAGATGGTGACTGTGGCCATGAAATTAAAAGACGCTTACTCCTTGGAAGGAAAGTTATGACCAACCTAGAAAGCATGTGGAAAAGCAGAGACATTACTTTGCCAACAAAAGTCCATCTAGTCAAGGCTATGGTTTTTCCTGTGGTCATGTATAGATGTGAGAGTTGGACTGTGAAGAAGGCTGAGCGCTGAAGAATTGATGCTTTTGAACTGTGGTGTTGGAGAAGTCTCTTGAGAGTCCCTTGGACTGCAAGGAGATCCAACCAGTCCATTCTGAAGGAGATCAGCCCTGGGATTTCTTTGGATCGAATGATGCTTGAAGCTGAAACTCCAGTACTCATGCGAAGACTTGACTCACTGGAAAAGACTCTGATGCTGGGAGGGATTGGGGGAAGGAGGAGAAGGGGACGACAGAGGATGAGATGGCTGGATGGCATCACTGACTTGATGGACGTGAGTCTGAGTGAACTCTGGGAGTCGGTGATGGACAGGGAGGCCTGGTGTGCTACAGTTCATGGGGTCGCAAAGAGTCGGACACGACTGAGCAACTGAACTGAACTGAACTGAATGTTAGCCCTTAGCACACAGTCAGTCCACTTTGCACTACTTTATGACTTCATTTGCATGTCTGTTTTTTTCCCTCTCCCAATGAGTTAAGTTTTCAAAAAATCCCAAAGGGCAAGTCTCATGTAAAGGAATCAGTCATTATTTTCATGCATAGAGACCAAAGTTTCCTTTCCCCCTGACTGTTGGCATAACACTTTCCCCCACACTCCCACCTCAAAATGCTCACGCCAAAAATGTTGATCTCACATATGACAGACATTTGCTATAATAAGTGAAACAAACAGAAGAGGTTATTGTGTTTTGAAATTTGGGAATCTGGAACTTCTAAATTCTGCCTCAGAAAATCAGCTAAAGCTAAAGCAAGCTGTGCGTTTGAATTCCTTAGATGGGGACCACCTGTTCTCGGTGAACTCCAACTGATGAATCTGCTCCCCTATAACTTCTTTATTGTGCTCTTGTCATGTACATACACCCTGGGAATTTCACAGATGTTTGTGGAATAAAGGAAGAAAGGCAGGTAGGGAAGGAAGGAGGAAGGGAGGGTAGAAAGAAGGGGAGACAAGCTAGCAAGAAACAGGCAGGAGAGGAAAAAGAAATGACATATATATATAAGGAAAATAGTGCATGCTGAGCTAGGACACTGCTGTTGAATCTTCTGTTTCTGATAGCAGGAGGAGATCAGTTTGAAGCATCAAGACTGCAGAGAATGCAGTCAATAAAAAAGGCAAACTTTTCTTCCCTTTCAATGTCACTCCAATGTCAAACCACACAGTGGTCTCTGAATTTCACTTGGATGTGGGTACTAGGTAATATTAATAAAAGTAGCTTGCAGTTCTCTGGAGAGAGAAATAAACTCATCCATATCCTAATGTCTGCCTCAGCTTTTCCTCTACTTGATGTGGTCTCCCCAAATCTCCACCTGCCTGCCTCCTTGCCATTTAGGTTTTGGATCAAAGGTAACTCCCTTGACAGGAATGTCTTTAACCACCCACTAGTAAAATAAATAGCGCCTCTAACTGATTGTCATCATAGCACTCAACACTAGCTAACATTTTTGTTTGTTTAGCATCTGTCTACCACTGCTAGAATGTAAGCCTCCTGGGAATAGGGATTGTAGCCTTAAGGTCTGATTCTCTGCTGTATCCCCAGTACCTGTAAGAATGCTGCAACAAAGAAGGCTTAAATAATTGCTTGTTGAAGTAATCCATTTCTGTTACTTTATTTTTTTAAAAAAGAAGGGTGAAATATCTGTGGCATGGAACAACAGATTGGTTCCAAACAGGGAAAGGAGAACATCAAGGCTGTATATTGTCACCCTACTTATTTAACTTATATGCAGAGTACATCATGAGAAACTCTGGGCTGGAGGAAACACAAGCTGGAATAAAGATTCCTGGGAGAAATATCAATAACCTCAGATATGCAGATGACACCACCCTTATGGCAGAAACTGAAGAGGAACTAAAAAGCCTCTTGATGAAAGTGAAAGAGGAGAGTGAAAATGTTGGCTTAAAACTCAACATTCAGAAAAGTAAGATCATGGAATCCGGCCCTGTCACTTCATGGGAAATAGATGGGGAAACAGTGGAAACACTGGCTGATTTTATTTTGAGGGGCTCCAAAATCACTGCAGATGGTGATTGCAGCCATGAAATTAAAAGACACTTACTCCTTGGAAGGAAAGTTATGACCAACCTAGACAGCATATTAAAAAGCAGAGACATTACTTTACCAACAAAGGTCCATCTAGTCAAGGCTATGGTTTTTCCAGTAGTCATGTATTAATGTGAGAGTTGGACTATAAGGAAAGCTGAGCACTGAAGAATTGTTGCTTTTGAACTGTCGTGTTGGAGAAGACTCTAGAGAGTCCCTTGGACTGCAAGGAGATCCAACCAGTTCATCATAAAGGATATCAGTCCTGGGTGTTCATTGGAAGGATTGATGTTGAAGCTGAAACTCCAATACTTTGGCCACCAAACAAATGGTTCACATTTGTTTCACAGATGTGAACAGCTGACTCATTTGAAAAGACCCTGATGCTGGGAAAGATTGAGGACAGGAGGAGAAGGGGACAATAGAGGATGAGATGGTTGGATGGCATCACCGACTCAATGGACATGAGTTTGGGTAGGCTCCAGGAGTTGGTGATGGACAGGGAGGCCTGGTGTGCTGCAGTCCACAGGATCACAAAGAGTCAGACACGACTGAGCGACAGAACTGAACTGAACTGATGACATAGACTCCCACCATCTTTACTCAACTTAATTAACATCCACTTTGGAGTAAAAAATTCGTCTTTGTAATGTATTGACTTCCAGATTACTAATTTTGTTTTCCCACAGATCACCCATCCCTGTTAACTTTCCAAATGGCTGATCATTGCCTTTATATAGTAACTTAAATCATTTATGGTACTTGATTGATTCTTTAAATAAGTGAAGAATATATATGCATGTATACTTTTCTTTATTAAAAAACAAGGATATTTCACAAATTTAAGACTTCAAAACAGAATCTTGATAATCCAGTAGGTTTTCCAGAGTAATTCAATCAATAGCAGAAGTATTTCACCACATAGAGACAAAAACAAAAAAAGATGTTTACCAAACAAGTAAATGCCACATTGGGGAATAAGTTCTATGTGTTATAAACTTAGATTTGAAAATTCTCAGAAATCCATGAATTATACAGATTTTATGCAACTGTTTTTTCTATCATTCAATAGTTTCCATAGCAACTCTGGCATTAAATTGTGTATATGCTACCTTGAAGACACAAAGCATCATTCTCTCTACTTAAAGTGAAGTACTATGTTATTTCTCAGCGTTATGTTCTGTTTAGAGAAAAAAAATATACTGCCACTGAACACAATGCTGTTGTGTTAGCTTCACATTGTTTGGCTTAATGTAGATTTGAATTCTCCTTTGTTAAAGTTTTCAAGTTGTTAAAAAGAAATAGGGCAAGTGTACAATAAAATTAAGATATTTTCCTTTCTGGTGAGAAGGAAAATTTTAAAACAGTGGGAGAAGTAAAAATATGGGAGACAAATTTAAAACTGTACTCTTAAGATCGGATTGAAAATGAGGCTATGCATTTGCAAGAACAGAAGCCAGGCCATTCCCATTACAAGATGATTTCTGGGAACCAAGGAATATTCTGTTTCTTGATCTGGGTACTAATTTCACAGATATGGTCAGTTTATGATATTTATTGAGTAGTACATGTAGGGCATGTGCACTTTTCTGAATGTGTACTGTACTAAATTTTAAAATCCTTTAGAAGTCGGTCTGTTCCAAAACCTGTTTGTCTTATCTGCTGTGCAGTCAAATCTTTTCTTTAAAAAACCAGATAGTGAACATTGTAGGCTTTATGAGACACCATTTCTATCTTTTGGGTTAGAGGGTTTGGTTGGTTGCTTGCTTGGCTTTTTATAACTCTTTAAAATGAAAAATCATTCTTCACTTGAGAGTTGTACAAAAACAGGTCATGGGCAACTTATGAAGTCAGGAGAATTTGGGATCACCAAGGGAGTGAATCCAGACAGAGAGGAAATAGGACCACAGACTGAACCCCAGGATCTCCAATATTAAGTTATACCTATTAAACCTATTATTATGATAAATTACATCATTAAATTTCCTAATATTAAGCCTTTTCATTTCTGACTAAGTCATGTTATATTATTCTTTAATGTGCTACCAAGTTTTCTTTAATGCCCTTTTTTTTTTAGTATTTTTTATTTTTATTTGTAAAGTGAGATAGTTTTAGTTTCCTTTTCTGTAAAATTTTTCTTAAGCTTTGTTATCAATGTTGTACATACATCACAAGAATTGATCTGGAAGTTTTTCTTCTTTCTCCATGCTCTAGAATATATAAAATAGCAATAAAAGTATCTGCAATTGAAAGTTTTCATTGAAGTTTTCTACAAATCTGTCTAGGCCAAAGGCTTTGTAAATTTTTTTGATAACAGCAATAATTTAACATAGCATTTACTCTTTGCCAGACCTTGTTCTAAGAACAAGGTCATTTAATCTTCACAACAACCTAATGAGCTAAGTATGATTATCATCATTATCATCATCATCATCATCTCCATTTTGAATCTGAGGAAACTGAAGCAAGACAGGTTAAATGGGGATGGCAGGTGGACACTGTCTATTTTAACAGATGGAATTCAATGTAGGAAATTGATTACATAAGTATGGAAAAGATGAAGGAGTAAGAAAGGAATATTGAGGCAAAGCAAAACAAAGGCTGGTACCACTCTTAGGGGTGTAGCAACAAAGTGGAAGAAAGTTAGAACAAGAACGTAGGAGCTTGGGGATTTCCAGGTGGTGCTAGTGGTAAAGACCCCCCTGTCAATGCAGGAGACATAAGAAACGGGTTCAATCCCTACATCAGGAAGATGCCCTGGAGGAGGGCATGGCAATCCATTCCAGTATTGTTGCCTGGAGAATCCCATGGACAGAGGAGAGTGGTGGGCTACAGTCCATTGGGGTCACATAGAATTGGACAAAGCAACTTAGCACGTGGGAGCTTAGAGGAAGAGCCCAGCAGAATGGAGCCTCTGATCTCAGGGGCATGATGAAGCTGTTTCCAGGGATGTCCTTAGAAGCAGAAGGATGTGTGACAAACAGAAACAGCAACAAATCAAAAGAAAGTCCATTTTCTATAGCTCCTGACTTTCACCTTTCTCAGTGCTCCCTATCTACAGAAGGCAGTGGGCAAAAGAACCTGTGAACTGAAGTTTGCAAAGGCCCAGCATCAGAGAACATTTTAAGACGGATTTCAGAGCTCAAGGGCAGTGGATGGAGAAGCCAGAATCTCTCTATTTTTTCTCCCTTGGTTATTGGTTTGTTGGGATTTTCTTTCTCTCCTGGGTACTTTTGTCATAATTGGCATATCTCATATGTTTAAGTCATATTTTCTGAGAAAATTATTCAGGTTTTAAAATTTAATTTTATAGAGTTACACAAACTACCCTCTTATGTTTTAATTTCCTCTTTTTGTTTCATTTTCCCATTTCTTATATATGTACTTTTTTCCTTTTCTCTTAATTAGATTCTCATCATTTATCAATTTTTTTTTTCAAATCACTAGATTTTATTGTTGTTATGTTCTCTAACTCCTTCCCATTCTGCCTTTTTCTTTGTGAATTCTTTCCTTTGACTTTCTTTTGGTTTATTCTGTTCCTTTTTTATCTTTTGTGCCATGTTTTTATGGTTTCTTTTTATTGCTGTAAGTATTTAAGGAGATAAATTTTCTTCTGAGCATGGCTCAGGATTCTGATATGCAGTATTTTCACTATTTTCAATAAATTCCACACTTCCTGCTCAATTCTTCTTTTTCCTAAAGAGTCCTTTAATATAGCTTTAAATTACTTTTTCAAAGAGGAAAATCTGTTTCATTCTGTGCTTTTGTCATTAATTTCTAGTTTTACTGCCTTGTGATAGTTGTCCATGGTCTGTTTTCATTTTTGAATCATGACCTAATAATATATAGTCAATTTTATGACAGTTTCAAAGATATTTGAAAAAATATATATCCTCTATTATCAGGATACAGAATTTGATATATATCCCACCAGAGGTACCTTACTGATTATAATGTATAGGTTACTCACCTATACCTATTTCAGTCCCACTGATCTTACACTAAAGAGATGATTGAAAGCTTTCTACTAGCAGTGTGTTTTTGCCTATTCTTTAATAATTGCCTCTATTTTCTCCTTTATGAATTTACTAGATAAAAAGATAATTATGACAGTTACATCTTTGTTGTAAATTGTATCCTTCAACACTATATAACTGTTTTAAATACAAATTGAATGATTTTTTGTCTACTTTAATGACTTTGGAACTAAATATTTTGGACTGCAATCCTTGATTTTTAGTTTTGGCTTTCATTTATAAACATTTGTTTACCATTTTATTTTTAACATTTCATTTTAATTTGTGTTAAGTATATCTTTTAGATTCAGCACAGAATTGGCTTTTGTTCAGTGTCCAATCTAAAGATCTTTTTTGTTTCAATGGATGAATTAAGCCCATTCATAATTATTACAAAAAAACATAGTTTTTGGTTTAGTTCTGTCATATTATAGGAGGAAGGCTGGATGGGGAACAGATAGATGCTCTCACTACGTGGTCTCGTTCATTTTCCTTTTATAGTTCTGATGTTTTGGAAGGCTTCAGTTTTGTTCCAGTGGGTACCCTTAGTCAGTGTTGAGAATTCCTAATATCACCCCAGTTTCAATAATTACACAGGAGACTCACAGGACAACTCACGGAGTTGCACTCAAGCTATGATCTTTTACAGTGAAAGATCAGCAAACAAGATCAGCAAAGAGCAAAAGCACATGAGGCACTGTCTTGAGAAAACCAGACACAACCTTAAAAGAGTCTTCTCCCAGTGATATCACATAAGACATGCTCAATTCCCCCAGCCACAGGTCATGAGGTCACATGTGAAATTCTGTCTACTAGGAAAGCTCACTAGAGACTCAACACTCAAGAATTTTATTGACAGTGAGTCACACAGGCACCCTCTGTTTAGCATGCAGCAAAATTCTAGACTCCCAAAAGGAAAGCAGGTGTTTAGCGAAACCATAATGCTTGCACAAACAGTATAGGCACAGAAAACCACTTTTATGGTCTGAAAGGTAGGAACCCTCCTGAAATCCAAGTTCCTAGGCACCAGCCAAAGACTAGTCATCTGGAGAGGCTTTTAAAGGACAACAGCCTCAGTTCTTATTGAACCATTTTTTAGCTATATTTTTACATTGTCAGAACACATAATATTAATATGCCACACTGACACCCTTATCTTACCTATGATTTTGCCCTAGAACTGTGATTAAATGTATTCACTGCTCACTATTTTGCTGAAATTTCCTCTACCATCTCTTAGTAGATTGTAGTTAGTCCACTAGTATATTCTCCTAAGAATGGCTTATGTGAACAATATACACTTAGCTTTTGCATGTTCAATACTATATACTTGGATGACAACTTGAATAAATACAAAATTCTTAACACACATTTTTCCTCAAATAAGTTATAAATGTTCTATTATCATCTGAAATTCAATATTGCAGTGGAAAAGCCTGATAACTGCCTGATTTTCTCTCCCTTACAGGTGACATAATCTTTTTATCTGTTTTTCCAATACATACTGTCTTTATATTTAAACGACCTAATTTGCTATATTCTGGGTCATTTTTCCATGGAATGTGATGTATCCTTTTTCTACGAGCTCAATGTTTGTGTGTTCATTCACTCAATCATACCCAACTCTGGGCAACCCTATGGACTGTGGCCTGCCAGGCTCTTCTGTCCATGGGATTTCCCAGGCAAGAACACTGGTGTAAGTTGCCATTTACTTCTCCATCAATGTTTGTACCCCTACCCCAAATTCAATGGATAACCCTCAATGTGATGGTATTAGGAAGAAGGACTTTTGGAAGGTAATTAAATCATGATAGCTCCACCAAATCATGAGATTAATATCTTTATGAAAGGAACCCAAGAAAGTTCTCTCTGCTCTCCACCATGTGAGAATACTATGAGAAGAAAGCCACCTTCAAACCAAGAAGACGTCAGATCAGCCAGCACCTTGATTTTGAGGTTCCTAGGCTCCAGAACCAAGAGAAATGTTGTCTAAGCCAATTAGTCTATGATAATTCCTTATGCAGGCAAAACTTACTAAAATGCTTTTCAATTAAAAAAAAAAGCAAGAAAGTTCCAGAAAAACATCTATTTTTGCTTTACTGACTATGCCAAAGATTTTGACTGTGTGGATCACAGTAAACTGTGGAAAATTCTGAAAGAGATGGGAATACCAGACCACCTGACCTGTCTCTTGAGAAACCTTTATGCAGGTCAGGAAGCAACAGTTAGAACTGGACATGGAACAACAGACTGGTTCCAAATAGGAAAAGGAGTACGTCAAGGCTGTATATTGTCACACTGCTTATTTAACTTACATGCAGAGTACATCATGAGTACACTGGGCTGGAAGAAGCACAAGATGGAATCAAGATTGTTGGGAGAAATACCAATAACCTCAGATATGCAGATGACACCACCTTTATGGCAGAAAGTGAAGAGGAACTAAAAAGCCTCTTGATGAAAGTGAAAGAGGAGAGTGAAAAAGTTGGCTTAAAGCTCAACATTCAGAAAACTAAGATCAAGGCATCTGGTCCCATCACTTCATGGCAAATAGATGGGGAAACAGTGGAAACCATGTCAGACTTTATTTTTTTGAGCTCCAAAATCACTGCAGATGGTGACTGCAGCCATGAAATTAAAAGATGCTTACTCCTTGGAAGGAAAGTTATGTCCAACCTAGATACCATATTCAAAAACAGAGACATTACTTTACCAACAAAAGTCCATCTAGTCAAGGCTACGGTTTTTCCAGTGGTCATGTATGGATGTGAGAGTTGGACTGTGAAGAAAGCTGAGCACCAAAGAACTGATGATTTTGAACTGTGGTGTTGGAGAAGACTCTGGAGAGTCCCTTGGACTGCAAGGAGATACATCCAGTCCATCCTAAAGGAGATCAGTCCTGGGTGTTCATTGGAAGGACTGATGCTGAAGCTTAAACTCCAGTACTTTGGCCACCTCATGTGAAGCGTTGACTCATTGGAAAAGACCCTGATGCTGGGAGGGATTGGGGGCAGGAGGAGAAGGGGACGACAGAGGATGAGATGGCTGGATGGCATCACCAACTCAATGGACATGGGTTTGGGTAAACTCCAAGAGTTGGTGATGAACAGAGAGACCTGGCATGCTGCGATTCATGGGGTCGCAAACAGTTGGACATGACTGAGTGACTGAAGTGAACTGAACTGATGTAACTTAGATTTTCGTTTTTTTAGGAGAGATTTTATAAATTACATTTTTATATAATTGCTGTATTATGGCCACCTCATGCAAAGAGTTGACTCATTGGAAAAGACTCTGATGCTGGGAGGGATTGGGGGCAGGAGGAGAAGGGGCGACAGAGGATGAGATGGCTGGATGGCATCACTGACTCGATGGACGTGAGTCTCAGTGAACTCCGGGAGTTGGTGATGGACAGGGAGGCCCGGCGTGCTGCGATTCACGGGGTCGCAAAGAGTTGGACATGACTGAGCGACTGAACTGACTGACTGACTGACTGATACCACTTTTGGTTTCCCCTACCTTACCCCGGCACTTTGGAAACTTCAATTATAAACATATTGTATCTCCTTTGTCTTTATTCTAAAGTGAAAGTGAAAGTGTTAGTTGCTCAGTTGTGTCTGACTCTTTGAGACCCCATGGACTGTAGTCTGCCAGGCTCCTCTGTCTGTGGAATTCTCCAGGCAAGAATATTGGAGTGGGTTGTCATTCCCTTCTCCAGAGGAACTTCCCAACCCAGGGAAGAAAAAATAGCTTTTCTCTCTAATCATTGTATCTCCTTATTTGTACTTCATTTGCTTATTTTTCCTCATTTTTTTCCTTCTATGTCCCTTACTGTGCTTCCTAACATATCTGTTCCCTGTTTTATGTTTTGAAATTTAGTCTTCACTTCTAAATTATTTTCTTTTTCTTCTTTCTCTTTTCTGAAAGTTACCACTTTATGCTTCAACTCCTGCAACAATCTAGCTGATACTTCTTGTTGACTGTTCAGCTTTTCTATGGCTTATTATATTTCTGATATATATATATATATATATGATATTACTTGAGAGTTGTAATTGCTACATTCAAGTTTTTAATTCACACTGAAATGTAAGATTTTAATTTTTATTTGCCTCATGCAATATTTTCCAATGAGATTTCTTTCTATATAGGGGATTTTGGTGCTCTTTTGCATATTTTTCGTATTGTTTTTGTGTTTGGATACTGCCTTTAATTCATTTTTGTTATGCATGTTTAAATGAGTTGAATTTTCCTAGACCAGTTATTAATAAGAGACCCTGTGAACAGTTTTCTAAGTTTCTTTGTTCAAAAGTTCTCTCTGGTATTGCTAAAATAGTAGACTATTTAAAATATAATCCATAGCTCCTTTGCCACTTAACACCTAGCCTGGTTCAGAAGAGATTCTATCCCCAACTCTAATTTCCCTTGGATCCTTTGCTTATCACTGATACCAAGGGGATATACCTCTTGATTTCCAAACTGTTCACTCTCTTTTGGAACACGGAATTTTCTAAGGCATGTCAGTGACCTCTTGACTTCCTCGGATACTTTCTGCAACTTCTCTCCCCACCTGTGTTAGTAATTACACCCTGTTCTGTCCAGTTCACAGCACTTCCCATTCAAACATGGGTCTGCTCCTTCCAGGAGTGAATGTTTGCTTCTGATTTCTAATATCCCCCACTGCTAATCCTTTCTATGTTCCCAAATTCTTCATCCTATTCTCAGCACCCAAAGCCCCATCATTCCCATAAAGCTGATGTTGATTTCATTTGCCTTGGTACAGTTAAAGGTAACCAAGAGTTTGTGAATTCTCTGTTTTCTAGGGGGAAAATTTTATTTATATTCTCCTTATGATTTCCAAGAAAAAAAATGGTAAGATTTCCAACTAAGCTGTCTATGCCCCTATTATATCCATTCTGATGATTAATTTATTTCTACTGAAACTATAGGTGCAAGAATTGCCAGTCCTACTGACGATAAAACCAATGGTCAAAAAGGAAGTCAATGCCCTATATTTAGGCTTATAAAATTTCCGAAGTATTTTTATTATATCTCCAGGATGTCTTCTGTGTCTAATGTACTTCTTAATGCCCTTTGATCTGAAGTGTTGACTCTGTAAATATTTTTTGTCTGAGCAATGTACAGTGGAATCACAATATCACCTTTCATAAGGATAATGCATGGTACTAAAAGGCCAGCTAATAGTGCAATTCCCCATTTAATTATCTTTTCTGGCATAAAATAACCACCTACTTTCAATTATTATACTCATCATAATTAAGTCATAGAGACGCTCTGTCTCTGAATATGTGAACAGTACATTTGAACAAAGGACAGAGAGTCAGAATACAACTTGGAATGACTTTCTATTTACTGAAGCATTTTGCTATTACAGAAAGTGTTCCATTTCATGCAAATTTTTTACATTTCATACAAATGTCTTTTCAATATATTGAAAAGACAAATTTCAAGGAAAGCATTTCAAGTAAGTGTCTACAAGTGGTTTAAAAAGTTGCCCAAGGAAGTTGTACAAACCTGGGCTTGAATCACAGGGTCTTTGTTATCTATTCGACTTTTAAAGCTTCACTTTCTTCATATTTCGTCTGACCCGTATTACTTTGGGATACACAGCAAAGTCATCCTTTTAATATCCAAATTAGTACATCTCAAATCCCACTCTGCGAACCTCAGTTCATATTCCTTCTAACCATTCCCTCCACTGCAAGTGCTGCTTTCTCTGTCCATAGCAAAAATTCTATTTAAAATTGTCAAGAATACCATCAGCCCATGCAAACAGATCTCTTCCCTGATGCTGGCTCTTCATACACTAAACCTGGGAATCCTGGGAAATTTCGACCGAATTCCTGATAATTGTCTTCACTGCTGCCTCCTACAACAGTTCCCCAGGAGACGGGACATGGAAGGATTTTAGTATCAGTGATGTGTTAAATCCAAAACCAGCCCTCTCCCTCCAGTTACTCAAATCATGTGCACATACTTCTCCCTTGACTCACAAGGCACACCTTATTGTTATTATTATTGCCATGGTTAGCACATAGTAAAGATTATATAAATTGTTGTTGGGTATATGGATGGATGGGTAGATGAATACAGAGCACCTTCCCCCTTGAGTTGTAAACTTAAATGAAAGAACACACGGAAAGTGTCAGCATAAAGCAGTACAGGACTTAAAAAATATACTAGTTTCTTGTCATTTTTGGTGACAATATTAGTGAAATATCTCTAATTTATCACGTGCTTCAAAACATGATTTTAAAAAGCAACAAATATTCACTTTTGAAATGAGTTAATCCTTCAGTGTCTATAGTTACAAATTTGAATGAAATTAGCAATTAAGTTTTACTTCAGTATCAACAACCTTGAAACCATAGCTTCCAATTATGTAAAATACCATAGTGAAACCACAGACCTCACTTCATCACTTCGAACCACTGAATCTAAACATTTCTAGTTCTTTTGATAAAAAGGCTTATTTTTATCCTACCTTTTGGGAAAAATAAGTAAATAAGGCATGACAGCAATGTATGTCCACAGTCAAGGAGAAAGCAGAAATTCTCTAAGAAACTGACATTTCAAATTTACTTGAATAAGCAAGAGTGTTCAAATTCTTTGTTATACTAATTTCATAGCTTTTGAAATAATTGTGAATATCGTACATATTTCCATGGTATATGATCATATTTCTTTAAAAACACTGTATTTAATAAACCATTTGTTTTATATTATTATTATAACTTGATCTTTTTTATTATGATTAATTATTATGCCCACTTTACTCCCAGGGTTTCAAATGTAAACAATTTTATTCAGGGTTGTCTCATACTCTTTGCTTCACAGTCTCCAGAGAATCTATAATTGTGATGAGACATGGTAGACATGAAATGAATATTTATGGAATTAATGAAATGTGTGTGATACCAAGTATGTATCATTTTGGTAAACAGAACCACAAAACTGCTGCTGAATAAGTTTGAAGCCTATGTTTGTTCTTTCCTGAGTGTCAATTAACCACTTATTTCAGATCAGATCAGTCACTCAGTGGTGTCCAACTCTTTGCGACCCCATGAATCGCAGCACGCCAGGCCTCCCTGTCCATCACCAACTCCCGGAGTTCACTCAGACTCACGTCCATCGAGCCAACAATGCCATCCAGCCATCTCATCCTCTGTCGTCCCCTTCTCCTCCTGCCCCCAATCCTTCCCAGCATCAGAGTCCTTTCCAATGAGTCAACTCTTCGCATGAGGTAGCCAAAGTACTGGAGTTTCAGCTTTAGCATCATTCCTTCCAAAGAAATCCCAGTGCTGATCTCCTTCAGAATGGACTGGTTGGATATCCTTGCAGTCCAAGGGACTCTCAAGAGTCTTCTCCAACACCACAGTTCAAAATCAGTGTTAAATAGGAGACTATGCTAGAAATGGGAGTCATTATGGAGGCATAAAAATTGGGGGAACTGGGATTTTTAAAAATTAAAAAGTGTAGTCTTGAATTAGGAGGGAGAGAATTTGTTTTTGCATTTTTTTTGTATTTCCTTCCCCATAAATTCCATGTAAATGTTAACTCAGTAAACTCAGTAAGTCCCTTGATTAAGCTGTCCAGGCTTAAGAAGATAACAATGAAATTTAAAAAGATACATGCACCCCAACATTCACAGCAGTGTTATTTACAACTACCAAGATATGAAAGCAAACTAAGTGACCACCAAAAGATGAATGGATAAAGAAGCAGTATGCTGCTGCTGCTAAGTCACTTCAGTCGTGTCCGACTCTGTGCAACCCCATAGACGGCAGCCCACCTGGCTCCCCCGTCCCTGGGATTCTCCAGACAAGAACACTGGAGTGGGTTGCCATTTCCTTCTCCAATGCATGAAAGTGAAAGGTGAAAGTGAAGTCACTCAGTCGTGTCTGACTCTTAGCGACCCCATGGACTGCAGCCTACCAGGCTCCTCCATCCATGGGATTTTCCAGGCAAGAGTACTGGAGTGGGGTGCCATTGCAGTATAAATATATACAATGGAATACTATTCAGCCATTAAAAAGAATGAAATTATGCCATTTGCAGCAATATGGATGGACTTTGAGGGCATGCGCTGTGTGCTAAGTTGCTTCAGTCATGTCCAACTCTGCGACCCTATGGACCATAGTCTGCCAGGCTCCTCTGTCCACGGGATTTCCTTGGCAAGAATACTGGAATAGGTTGCCATTCCCTTCTACAAGGGATCTTCCTGACCCAGGGATCAAACCCAGGTCTCCTGCATTGCACTCGGATTCTTTACCATCTGAGCCACCAGGGAAGCCTAGAGGGCATTACACTAATGAAACCTTTCCCTTCTCCAGTGGGTCTTCCCAACCCAGAGATTAAACCCAGGTCTCCTGCAGTGCAGGTGGATTCTTTACCAGCTGAGCCACAAGGGAAGCCCAAGAATGCTGGAGTGGGTAGCCTATCCCTTCTCCAGGAGATCTTCCCAACCTAGGAATGGAACTGGGGCCTCCTGCATTGCAGGTGGATTCTTTACCAACTGAGCTATCAGGAAAGCCTGAAATAAGTCACACAGAGAAAGATAAACACTGTATTATATCACTTACGTGTGGAATCTAAAAAAATACAACATACTAGTGAACATAACCAAAAAAAAAAAAAAAAGAAGAAGAAGCAGATTCACAGATATAGAGAACAAATGAGTGGTTACCAGTGGGGAGAAGGGAGGGAAGTGGAGGAGAGAGGAGTGAGACAGGAATAGGGGATTAAGAGGTACAAACTATTAGATACAAAATAAGCTATAAGGATATACAGTATAACTCAGGAATATAGCCAATATTTTATAGTAACTATATATGGAGTATAACCTTTAAATATTGGGAATCACTACATTGTACACCTGTAAATTATATAATACTATATGCTTTGCTGGAGCAGCCATGAAGAGATAACCCACGCCCAAGGTAAGAGAAACCCAAGTAAGACAGTAGGTGTTGCAAGAGGGCATCAGAGGGCAAACACACTGAAACCATACTCACAGAAAACTAGTCAATCTAATCACACTAGGACCACAGCCTTGTCTAACTCAATGAAACTAAGCCATGCCCATGGGGCAACCCAAGATGGGCAGGTCTTGGTGGAGAGATCTGACAGAATGTGGTCCACTGGAGAAGGGAATGGCAAACCACTTCAGTATTCTTGCCTTGAGAACCCCATGAACAGTATGAAAAAGGCAAAATGATAGGATACTGAAAGAGAAACTCCCCAGGTCAGTAGGTGCCCAATATGCTACTGGAGATCAGTGGAGAAATAACTCCAGAAAGAATGAAGGGATGGAGCCAAAGCAAAAAGAATACCCAGCTGTGGATGTGACTGGTGATAGAAGCAAGGTCCGATGCTGTAAAGAGCAATATTGCATAGGAACCTGGAATGTCAGGTCCATGATTCAAGGCAAATTGGAAGTGGTCAAACAAGAGATGGCAAGAGTGAAAGTCGACATTCTAGGAATCAGCGAACTGAAATGGACTGGAATGGGTGAATTTAACTCAGATGACCATTATATCTACTACTGCGGGCAGGAATCCCTCAGAAGAAATGGAGTAGCCATCATGGTCAACAAGAGAGTCCAAAATGCAGTACTTGGATGCAATCTCAAAAACGACAGAATGATCTCTCTTTGTTTCCAAGGCAAACCATTCAATATCACAGTAATCCAAGTCTATGCCCCAACCAGTAATGCTGAAGAAGCTGAAGTTGAATGGGTCTATGAAGACCTACAAGACCTTTTAGAACTAACACCCAAAAAAGATGTCCTTCTCATTATAGGGGACTGGAATGCAAAAGTAAGAAGTCAAGAAACACCTGGAGTAACAGGCAAATTTGGCCTTGGAATACACAATGAAGCAAGGCAAAGACTGATAGAGTTTTGCCAAGAAAATGCACTGGTCTTAACAAACACCCTCTTCCAACAACACAAGAGAAGACTCTATACGTGGACAGCACTAGATGGTCAACACCGAAATCAGATTGATTCTATTATTCGCAGCCAAAGATGGAGAAGCTCTATACAGTCAGCAAAAACAAGACCAGGGGCTGACTGTGGCTCAGACCATGAACTCTTTATTGCCAAATTCAGACTTAAATTAAAGAAAGTAGGGAGAACCACTAGACCATTCAGGTATGACCTAAATCAAATCCCTTATGATTATACAGTGGAAGTGAGAAATAGATTTAAGGGCCTAGATCTGATAGATAGAGTGCCTGATGAACTATGGGCTGAGGTTCATGACATTGTACAGAAGATAGGGATCAAGACCGTCCCCATGGAAAAGAAATGCAAAACAGTAAAATGGCTGTCTGGAGAGGCATTACAAATAGCTGTGAAAAGAAGAGAAGCGAAAAGCAAAGGAGAAAAGGAAAGATATAAACATCTGAATGCAGAGTTCCAAAGAATAGCAAGAAGAGATAAGAAAGCCTTCTTCAGTGATCAGTGCAAAGAAATAGAAAACAACAGAATGGGAAAGACTAGAGATCTCTTCAAGAAAATCAGAGATACCAAGGGAACATTTCATGCAAAAATGGGCTCGATAAAGGACAGAAAAGGTATGGACCTAACAGAAGCAGAAGATATTAAGAAGAGATGGCAAGAATACACAGAACTGTACAAAAAGATCTTCATGATCCAGATAATCACGGTGGTGTGATCACTGACCAAGAGCCAGACATCCTGGAATGTGAAGTCAAGTGGACCTTAGGAAGCATCACTACGAACAAAGCTAGTGGAGGTAATGGAATTCCAGTGGAGCTATTTCAAATCCTGAAAGATGATGCTGTGAAAGTGGTGCACTCAGTATGACAGCAAATTTGGAAAACTCAGCAGTGGCCACAGGACTGGAAAAGGTCAGTTTTCATTCCCACCCCAAAGAAAGGCAATGCCAAAGAATGCTCAAACTACCGCACAATTGCACTCATCTCACACGCTAGTAAAGTAATGCTCAAAATTCTCCAAGCCAGGCTTCAGCAATACATGAACCGTGAACTTCTAGATGTTCAAGCTGGTTTTAGAAAAGGCAGAGAAACCAGAGATCAAATTGCCAACATTTGCCGGATCATGGAAAAAGCAAGAGAGTTCCAGAAAAACATCTATTTCTGCTTTATTGACTATGCCAAAGACTTTGACTTTGTGGATCACAATAAACTGTGGGAAATTCTGAAAGAGATGGGAATACCAGACCACTTGACCTGCCTCTTGAGAAACCTATATGCAGGTCAGGAAGCAACAGTTAGAACTGGACATGGAACAACAGACTGGTTCCAAATAGGAAAAGGAGTATGTCAAGGCTGTAT
This sequence comes from Bos javanicus, assembly GCF_032452875.1. Classification (NCBI taxonomy): domain Eukaryota; kingdom Metazoa; phylum Chordata; class Mammalia; order Artiodactyla; family Bovidae; genus Bos; species Bos javanicus. The sequence continues at coordinate 37,969,049 of NC_083873.1, read as the reverse complement.
ATGGTCACCCTGTTTATTTAACTTATAGGCAGAGTACATCATGAGAAACGCTGGACTGGAAGAAACACAAGCTGGAATCAAGATTGCTGGGAGAAATACCAATAACCTCAGATATGCAGATGACACCACCCTTATGGCAGAAATTGAAGAGGAACTAAAAAGCCTCTTGATGAAAGTGAAGGCGGAGAGTGAAAAAGTTGGCTTAAAGCTCAACATTCAGAAAACGAAGATCATGGCATCTGGTCCCATCACTTCATGGGAAATAGATGAGGAAACAGTGGAAACAGTGTCAGACTTTATTTTTGGGGGGCTCCAAAATCACTGCAGATGGTGACTGCAGCCATGAAATTAAAAGACGCTTACTCCTTGGAAGGAAAGTTATGACCAACCTAGATAGCATATTCAAAAGCAGAGACGTTACTTTGTCAACAAAGGGCCCTCTAGTCAAGCCTATGGTTTTTCCTGTGGTCATGTATGAATGTGAGAGTTGGACTGTGAAGAAGGCTGAGTGCCAAAGAATTGATGTTTTGAACTGTGATGTTGGAGAAGAGTCTTGAGAGTCCCTTGGACTGCAAGGAGATCCAACAGGTCCATTCTAAAGGAGATCAGCCCTGGGATTTCTTTGGAAGGAATGATGCTAAAGCTGAAACTCCAGTACTTTGGCCACCTCATGCGAAGAGTTGACTCATTGGAAAAGACTCTGACGCTGGGAGGGATTGGGGGCAGGAGGAAGAGGGGACGACAGAGGATGAGATGGCTGGATGGCATCACTGACTCGATGGAATTGAGTCTGAGTGAACTCCAGGAGTTGGTGTTGGACAGGGAGGCCTGGCGTGCTGTGATTCATGGCATTGCAAAGAGTCAGACATGACCGAGCGACTGATCTGATCTGATCTGATACATCTACTATACCTCAATTTAAAAAATTCTGAAGGAAAATAAGAAGTTGACAGTGAAAATGATCATACAACACTGATAATTCACATCCGGTTAGTCACTAAATTGTTTTGTGAGGTCCAGCCTGACCACGCTTATATTTCAAAGGAAGGAGATGAGAGCTTCCCTGAAGGGAATGCGCTTTTCCTTTCTATCACCCCATGAAAAGATTAATCCAATCAGGAAATAGAATCTAAAGACTGGAAGATAGAAAGATATCTACTTATGTTAGAGCTAAAACCATCTGGACTAAAAATCTGCGTGCCAGAGAGGCTCAGCCCATTCTGAATATGGAATCTCTTCACTACATAAAACCATACAGAAACCAGGTGGTTCTGCGAAGTTTGGGGTTTTTGTGGTAACAATAAGAATCATACAGACAAGGGATGACATTCTGAGATTACCAAGTGCTCTGACCTCAAAAGAATCAGAGACTGTGTTATGGATGCCTTTGTGAATGATTAAACAGAAACAGACACAAGATTAATCTCCAAAATATACAAACAGCTCATGCAACTCAATATCAAAAAAAAAAAAAAAAAAAAAAACCAAGAAAAAAATGGGCAGAAGACCAAAACAGACATTTCTCCAAAGACGACATACAGATAGCCAAGAAACACATGAAAAGACGTTCAACATCACTAATTATCAAAGAAATACAAATCAAAACTACAATGAGATATCACCTCACACCAGTCAGAACAGCCATCATCAAAAAAAATGTCAAAGAGTAAATGTTCAGAGTGTGGAGAAAAGGGAACCCTCCTACACCATTGGTGGGAATGTAAACTGGTACAGCCACAATGGAGAAGAGTACAGAGATTCCTTAAAAAAACAGAACTAGAGTTACCTTATGATCCAGCAATTCCACTCTTGGGCATATATCTGGAGAAAATCATAATTCAAAGAGATAGATAAACTCCAATATTCACTGAAGCACTATTTACAATAGCCCAGAAAAGGAAGGAACCTAAATGTCCATTGATGGAAGAACGGATATAGAAGATGTGGCATATATATACAATGGAATATTATTCAGCCATAAAAATAATTAAATAATGCCATTTGCAGTGACATGGATGGACCTAGAGATTGTCATATTTAGCAAAGTAAGTCAGACAATGAAAAATATTATATGATATTGCTTTTATGTGGAATCCAAAAATAGGGTAAAATCAACCTTTTTACAAGAAAGAAACAGAGTCACAGATATAGAAAACAAATTTATGGTTACCAAGAAGGAAAGGGGCAGAGAGATAAATTGGGAGATTGGAACTGACAAATACACACTCTACTGTGCATGCTGTGCTTAGCCACTCAGTCATGTCCAACTCTTTGTGATCCCATGGACTAGCTGGCCAGGCTCCTCTGTCCCTGGGGATTCTCCAGACAAGTATTCTGGAGTGGGTTGCCATGCCCTCCTGCAGAGGATCTTCCCAACCCAGGCATCAAACCCAGGTATATTGCAGGCAGATTCTTCACCATCTGAGCTACCAGGGAAGCTCAAGAACACTGGAGTGGGTAGCCTATCCCTCCTCCAGGGGAACTTCCAACCCAGAAATCGAATGGGGATCACCTGTATTGCAGACAGATTATTTATCAGATGAACTACCAGGGAAGCCCATACACACTACTATATACAAAATAAAAAACTAATAGGAACCTATTGTATAGTACAGGGAACTCTACTCAACACTCTGTAATGACCTATATGGGAATAGAATCTAAAAAGAGTGGATATATGTATATGTATGGGCTTCCCTTTTGGCTCAGCTGGTAAAGAATCTGCCTGCAAGGCAGAAGACCTGGGTTCAATCCTTGGGTTGGGAAGATCCCCTGGAGAAGGGAAAGGCTACCCACTCCAGTATTCTGGCCTGGAGAATTCCATGGACTGTATAGTCCATGGGATCACAATGGGACCTATATGGGAACAGAATCCAAATAGGGTCATAATGGGACCTACATGGGAATAGAATCTAAAAAAGAATGGATATATGTATATGTATAAATGATTGACTTTGCTGTACAGCAGAAACTAACATAACATTGTAAATCAACTACACTCCAATAAAAATTAATTTAAAAAACAATGACCTGTTAGGCCCCACTAAGCCCCTGGGGATTAAAGAGCATATCGATAGGAGAGTCTCTAAGGACAGATTGGATAAAAGGCCCGCTAATACATAAACCCACGGGAATTCAGAATTGCTGCATCTGGGAATATCAATCACTGTATTCCAACCTAGATAAATCAATTACATTTGGAAAGAAGTATTAAACTGAACCTCTGAGAAGAAATTAGATTTGAAATCTCAAAAGCAAGAATTTTGTGTCATGAGAAAAACAGACTGTAGTGATATAAGTTCTAGGGGTATGATATGTAGGAAGCAAAATCTTTTAAAACAATTTTTAAAATGTTTATATTTTTGACTTTGATTTTTGACTATAGATCTTTGACTATAGATCTTTGACTATAGATCTTTTGACTATAGATCTTATATTTTTGACTTTGATTTTTGACTATAGATCTTTGACTATTCTTATATCAATTTACATAATAATCCTACATATTTTCACTGACTATTGAAATATAGCATTTTAAAACTAAAACTCATAAACTCATGGAATCTAAGAGTTGTGAAGGTCATGTCTGACTCCTTTGGATCCCAACAACTGTAGCCTGCCAGGCTCCTCTGTCCATGAAATTCTCCAGGCAAGAATACTGGAGTGGGTTGCCATTCCTTTCGCCAAGGGATCTTCCCAAATCAGGGATCAAAGGCATTTATGAGGGCATCAGGACTAATTTCCCCCTCTAATAATTCAGATTCCCTTATATAATGTCCCAGACCACAGAACCACAACAAGGAACTGTGTTCTTGTATGGTATTGATGATCTGAGTAGGACGAACCAATCTTTTAACATTTAAGGGGATTAAAAGGAGCATCACCTAGTTATGACTCAATCCTCTTATAAGAACTATTGACTAGGCTCCCTTACCAATTAATTCCTACTAAAGAAAACATATTAAATATTGCTTAGAAGTCAAGTTCATCTCTAAAGAAGAAAAAATAAAACTACTGAATCTGAGGGCTTGCTAACTAGCATTTGTTTGTGGGAGTAGAGCACAGCCTCCGTTGGAATTCAGAATGAACTTTAGACTAAAATCTTGACGGAGACACACAACAACGTTATTTTCTTAGCTCCTAGGACTTAACTTCTTTTCATGAACCATAGAATATTTTTAAATCCACAATAAACATTTCTAGTGTTGGTGGTATGACATTATGTTAATTTGGCTGTAAATCACTCACACATATTGTAAAATAATAAGAAATGTTAGGGCTGATCATGAATACACTGGTTGTCTTATTATCTGCACTGTAGGATAATGTCTCAATAAGGATTTTAAATTTTTTGAAAGGAGCTTTTAAGTACTCACATAGTGCTGGCCCTATTTCACATACAGAAAGGGGCACACAAGACATGCAGATGGCTTTTAATTATGCACTGCTTCTAATTATACCATTTAGGGTTAGCTTATTGGCCTCTCTCCTCTGTCAGAAAGGATCAGCTCAGAGGATTTGGATCTTCAATGCCTTGCATTTAAGGCTTTTCAATTCTTTAAGCTGCTGATACATTGTCAGGGCAATGCTGAAAATAAAAAGTTTGCTGTTGCAGAGAACCTTTCAGAAGGTGTTATTAAAATCTATAAAGACACCTTTCAGAAGGTGTCTTAGATAAAGTCATGTTGTCTAGACTGGTTCCTATAATATTATCTTGGATTCTCTAATTAGAAAACTAAAATGGTTTCTCTGTGAATTGCTCCCAATGCTCTTCCAAAATTTAAGCTTTTTTGGGTAGCTTCCAAGCAAAACATACATTTTTGAAGGGTCAGAAGCTTTCAAAATTTCCATGATGAGTGAGCATACTTTACAAGTGTTTTGACAGAACTGCTGTTGCAAATATTACTAGAACTCTACTCAATACATAAAAGAGTTTTCTAGCAGCATAAAAGTACTGGAAGAAATGAATACTAAATCCCTTAAGAAAAATGTTCTCAGCAATTTTTAAATAGTTAACAAGATGGGGTTCCTTGAAGGAAATTATGACAATGCTCTCTGTGGCAATTACTAGCCTTTGTATTGAGTCTGGCCTTATTTTTTTAGTCACCAAATAAAAAATAAGAAATTAAGATGTGCTGAGTTATAAAATACAAACTACAACAGAATATGTGTGAGAAAGATTTTTAGATAATTAAACAATAAGCCTTATCATTTGTCAAAAAAGATGATACAATGGAGTAAAAATTATTTAGGATTCTAAGTCCAAATGACACAGCATCACTGCTAGAGGTCATGGGAAGAAGTTAACTGATGGAAAAATAGCAGTGAAAAAGAAGATTTGAGCTCATTTTTTAGTTATAATAGGGTTTGTTGAAGCCAAATATGTGGAAGTATGAAGATAAGATTTATGTGGCATAAAGAATTATTAATACATGAATTGTATTATTAGAAAATGTAAATGTACTCTCTTTTGGAATTATTATAGCTGCTTAGATAGTCAATTTTCTTGGACATTAACCCTCCAAGATGAATGTGAATGTTCTACTCTCCTTAGAGCTCTAGCTCATCTGTGTCGGATAATCCCTGAAAAACTTAGTGGGGCTGAGACTTATCTTTTTCTCAGGAACTCAGATTTTGACATCAGGTAGATGGCTTCTATTTTCTGTAGGTCACTGAAATTTAAGGGCAAAATCACCAAGGTAATTTGGCTTAACCTGTCATCATAAGCTCTGTTCTTTTATACCAAACATATTTAAAACAAATTTTTTTTATTTCCCTAAGAAGCATAGCTCATGCTTTACAGATGTAACAGTTATTTTACTATTCTAAGTATTTGGTATAATTAGTCTTTTCCTATGTATTAACCCATGTTCAACAATTTAACCTCTTCCAGCTTAGCAATATCATAGAAAAATAGCCATCTTAATACTTCATAAGTCAGTCAAAATCCTAACTAATTTAAAGTAGACTGATAGCTGCCAATACTTCTTCTGAGTATTTTCTGATCTTGACTGACATAGACGTTACTAGATCAGTCATGCTAAGGTAATTTCACACATCCGAAAGAGAAAATGAGATTTTTCACTAAAATAAAAAAGTTAGCCCTTTGAATAGCTCTGACTCAAAATTTCAGGAAGATGGAAACAGGAGAATATTCAATGTCACGAGTTGATCAGGATAAAACAATAAAGTACCATATATACTTACCATATTGGCAAAAACAAAAAGTTATTTTAACCAATGCCCTGGAAAATGACACAAAAAAATAGAAAATAAGAGAACCCAATACCCACCTCATTCCAATAGAAGAGTTAATTTGAGGCAGATCATAAACTGTACTGGAAAAATTGGAACCAGAGAGCCTAGAAGAAAACATAGGAGAACGTCTTTGTAACCTTGTGGTAGGTAAAAAGTTCATAAAATACACAAGAAACAGCTAAATACAAAAGAAAAAAAATGATATATTGTACTTTATCCTAACTATAATTTCTGCTTATAAAAGCTACATTCTAGAAAATGAAATTCACAACAGACATATCTGATGAACTTGTGTTCAAAATATATAAAGAGCTCCTATAAACAATAAAAAGAAAACTAAATTTGCAAAAATGGACAAAAGACCTGAACAAATCCTTTACAGAAGATATAGAAACAGCCAGTAAGCATTAAAAGGAGCTCAACATTCTTAGTCAAAAGGAAAACATAAATTTACATTCTCACAGCCACTTGAATGGCTAAAATGTATGACCAACAATACAACTGTTTGCTGGGGTAAGAAGCATCTAGAACTCTCACACATTGCTGCTGGGGGAAGCATAAAGTTGTACAACCACTTCTCAGAGCTACAGGTCAGTTTCCTTAAAAGTTAAAAAGGCATCTACCTTACGACCCAGCAATCCCATCTTAGGTATTTTCAAGACAAATTAAATGAAAAACATATGTTCACAAAAAGTCATATTCTTTATAGCCCAAACCTGGAAATAACAGAAGTATTTATCAACCTGAGAGATTTTTTTCTCAGTGTAGTAACATCATACAACAGAACATCACTGATATTTGCAACAACAAGGATAAATCTAAAAAAATGAAAGCAAAGAAATTAGAAAGGAAATACTTCCTGTATTATTCTATCTATGTGAAGTTAAAAAATGGGCAAAATTAGAACTCAAGACAATATTTGCCTCTGTGGGATGGGGATTAAGGAAAGGGGCACAATATAACTTTCTAGGTAATGGAAACATTCTATACCTTTTTTTGTGTGTAACAGTTCAGTTCAGTTCAGTTCAGTCACTCAGTCATGTCCGATAATTTGCGACCCCATGAAGCATATACAAAAACTTGAGGAACTGAGTACTTAAGACCTATGGACTTATTCTGTGCAAATTACCTCAAAAACATTTTTACAAATGTAACACTGTATAGCAATCTCTCTCTTTCTCTCTCTCTCTCTCTCTCTCTCTCTCTCTATATATATATATATATATATATATGTATGTATGTATGTTCCCAGTGGTATGGTAAATTAATGCAGAAATACTGGCAGTTAATTTGATAATGAATGTTAAAAATGTGAAAGACCTTTGACCAAGTAATTCTATTTATAGGAATTTATTTTGGGGAAATGATTAGAGATCTCTATGCATGCATATATACACACGTATATACACAAGTGAGTGTTAAACTGTATATAAGATTTATAGCAGTAGAATTTTCATTCCAGTATTATTCAGTTCAGTTCAGTCGCTCAGTCGTGTCCAACTCTTTGTGATCCCAAGGACCACAGTATGACAAGTCTCCCTGTCCATCACCAAGTCCCAGAGTCTACTCAAACTCATGTCCATTGAGTCAGTGATGCCATCCAGCCATCTCATCCTCTGTCGTCCCCTTCTCCTCTTGCCTTCAATGTTTCCCAGCATCAGTCTTTTCCAGTGAGTCAGTTCTTTGCATCAGGTGGCCAAAGTATTGGAGTTTCAGCTTCAACATCAGTCCTTCCAATGAACATTCAAGACTGATCTCCTTTAAGATGGACTGGTTAGATCTCCTTGTAGTCCAAGGGGCTTGCAACAGTCTTCTCCAACACCACAGTTCAAAAGCATCAATTCTTCAGCGCTCAGCTTTCTTCACAGTCCAACTCTCACATCCATACATAACCACTGGAAAAACCATAGCCTCGACTAGATGGACCTTTGTTGGTAAAGTAATGTCTCTGCTTTTTAATATGCTGTCTAGGTTGGTTATAACTTTCCTTCCAAGGAGTAAGTGTCTTTTAATTTCATGGCTGCAGTCACCATCTGCAGTGATTTTGGAGCCCAAAAAAATAAAGTCTGACACTGTTTCCACTGTTTCCCCATCTATTTCCCATGAAGTGATGGGACCAGATGCCATGATCTTAGTTTTCTGAATGTTGAGCTTTAAGCCAACTTTTTCACTCTCCTCTTTCACTTTCATCAGAGGCTTTTTAATTCCTCTTCACTTTCTGCTATAAGGATGGTGTCATCTGCATATCCGAGGTTCTTTATTTCTCCCAGCAATCTTGATTCCAGCTTGTACATACAACATGAATATTAATTTGGCTGCCTTGACAATAGCAGTTGTTTAAACAAGATGGAAGTTTTACTTTTTCCTTCTATGAGACCTGCTGTTCACTCTTGGCAGGTAGGCAGCTCTGCTCTACACAGTAATATGAAGATCCAGATCTTTCTGTCTAGTCGTTCCACAACCCCTGGAGTGTCTTTTTCTGCAGGATTAAAGCTGGCTCACTAACCCCATGTCTGCTTTTCATTGCAAGGAGTGAAAGAAAAAGGGGAAGATAAGCAGCTTCCTTTAAGGATCTGAACTAGAACCTGCACACACCTCTTCTCCTATCTTGCTAGTAAGAACATGGTCATAACAACTTTCTTAGTAGCTCAGGATGCTATAACAAAATACCACAGAGTAGGTGACTTACAAACAGTAGAAATTCATTTATCACAGTTCTGGATGCTGAAAGTCCAAGATGGTGGCACCCACATGGTTGAATGGAGCTCTTCTTCCTGTTTGCTGAGAATTCTGCTTATATCCTCACATGGTAGAAGGGTTAGCGAGCTCTGTGGGGATCTCTTTTATAAAGGCACTAATCCCATTCCTGGTGGCTCGAATGGTAAAGAATTCACTTGCAATGCAGGAAACCTGGGTTTGATCCCTGGGTTGGGAAAATCCCCTGGAGAAGGGAATGGCAGTCCACTCCAGTATTCTTGCCTGGAGAATTCCATAGACAGAGGAGCCTGGTGGGCTACAGTCCATGGGGTCGCAAAGAGCTGCTCACAACTGAGCAACTAACACTTTTCACTTTTATTCCATTTAAGTGAGTTCCACTCTCATGATCTAATCACCTACCAAAGGCCTCACTTTCTGATAACCATTACTTTTAGGGGTTAGGATTTCAACGTGAATTTTGGAGGGACACAAGCATTCAGACCATAGCCCTATACTACCAGGGACACTCAGAAACGTCTCTAAGTGGGCCACCATGTGCCCACCCAAAACTGGTGACTCATAGTTTCAATGCTTAAAGGAAAAAAGGGAAAATGGGTGAGCTTAAACGCAAATCTTGGAGACAATTCTGGAACTCTCTTTTAAGAAAACCATATCATCAATCCTTTTGATAGCACAAAGAATGAAACCATTAGGAAAAACACAGATATAAACACCTCCAAATCAAAAAATGACATGGAACTTTTGGACTTTGAATGTGAAGAGGTTTTAGGGCTCCTTTAACCAAATTGTTTTTCTTATATTTTCTTTTTGACATGTATTCTAAAGCCATCCATAATATATTTATATTTAAACAAGTCAAAAAGAACTTTTCCAATTAGCGTAAACTTTTTAATAGAAAAGAAAGTAGTATATCATAGCCTGACTGCATTTCTCCTTTCATAGTGGTAAAATAGTTGAAGTTCTAGCCGATAGTGTCTTCAGTTTGATGAAACACAGTAAAAACTATTAGTAATTATTTGACATTGATAATTATTTTACATAGTTGGATTACAGTTGGTCTTTATATCATTGTTTATACTTCTATTTATTTTCTCTTTTTTTTGCAATAAATAAAATTAGATGAATAACACACATTTCAAATGGCCCAATGGGGGCAGCCTCATATGGTAGGAAGACTAAACAAAATATCAAAAAAGGATAGCCTGAGTAAAGAAGATGTGGTGTGTACGTATATACACACACAATGGGATAGTACTCAGCCATAGAAAAGAAGAAAATAATAACATTTGAAGCAACATAGATGAACTTAGTGTTATACTGAATGAAGTAATTCAGACAGAGAAGAAGAAATATCATATAACATCCCTTATATGTGGAATCTAAAAAGAATTAATACAAATGAATTTACTTACAAAACAGAAACAGACTCACAGACTTCTAGAAGGAGCTTATAGTTGCTAGGAGGAAGGATGGGGGAAAGGATAGTTAGGGTATTTGGAATGGGCATGTACACACTGCTGTATTTTAAATGGATAACCAACAGGGACTTACTGTATAACATATGGAACTCTGATCAATGTCATGTGGCAGCCTGGATGGGAGCGGGGTTTGGGGGAGAAAGGATGCATGTATATGTATGGCTGAGTCCCTTCACTGTTCACCTGAAGCTATCACAACATTGTTTATCGACTATACCCTGATACAAAATTAAAAGTTTTTTAAAAAAGGATAGCCTGAGTACATTAATTCAAATATTAAAGAACCAGGTAAAGCAAGAGGGTGTCATGCCTGAGTCTGAAAGATGGGAGGGGAGGAAGATACTTGCAGATCCTGGACATTTACATGGCTCAGTTGTATGACTACGTTATTTCCATTTAAAATTTAAACATAAATATGACTAAAAAGTATGGCAACCTGATTGATTAAGAAAGAGTGAATAAGTGTCAAGCTAATCAACTACTATATCTGATAATTTATCTGTAAAGCTAAAACCAAGGCAGTCCCTTCCTCTGCACCCTAACTTATTTAAAAATTAGCATTATTTAAGTAGATGCATCTCCATAATAAGAAGCTTTTCCTTTCTGAGCTGCCTATGCCTACCTGACTTTCTTAATCTGAGTAATGGCTCAAGTCATTTAACATGTTTTCAAAATTCAACAGTGTGTTCAATTTTATCCTTCTCATTTCCTACTATTATATCATCCTTAAACTTATTTTTATATCAACTTATTGTGGTAGCTCAGCTGGTGAAAAATCCACCTACAATGCAGGTGACCGCAGTTCGATTCCTGGGTCTGGAAGACCCCCTGGAGAAGGGATAGACTACCCACTCCAGTATTTTGGGGCTTCCCTGGTGGCTCAGACAGTAAAGAATCAGCCTGCAATGTGGGAGACCTGGGTTTGAGCCCTGGATTGGGAAGATCCTCTGGAGAAGGGAATGGCTACCCACTTCAGTATTCTGGCCTAGAGAATTCCACGGATGGAGGGGCCTGGCAGGGTACAGTTCATGAGGTTGCAGAGAGTCAGACATGACTGAGCAACTTTTACTTACTCACTCATCCTTATCTCACTATCTTACCCTCTTCCCTAGACAGTAATAATCACGTTAGAATAGTTTTAATCCAAACCAATTCCAGATTAATAAACTATTCTACAACAAAGAAACTATTTTACAGATTTATTTTGACTATAAAATAGCAAAAGCTTACAGAATAATTTGTTTATAATCTATGATCACACATCAGTATTACTTGATTCCTAATTAGAATCAAGCAGGAGATCAGGTACTGTTATCCAGCTTGTTTGCACTCAAGCAACCTTTATGAATCAAGAGTACCTGGGAAGGAAGTATAGGCATGAAAGTAGTCCTTTTGCAAATCCATTAAATAGATACATAAGATAGAAACGCAGTAATATCAACGAATCCATTAAGGACTAATAAAAACAACCAGAATAACAGTGCAGATAATTTAGTCTGGTCCCCTTTCCCAGACATGTGGGAGCCCACAGACTGAACTAAGACTAATTATAGGGAGAAAAGGTTTTCCCAGAGGTTGCAGTGCGTTAAACCAATATTCGTGATCTGAGGGTGAAGGTCAAAGATGGACACCAAAAGCAATCTCTGGCAGATATCACAAGCAGGTTATCAGTCTAAATGGGGCAGGCTAAATGACAGAAACAGAAAAGAGCCCACAAGTCAGAAACCATGGAAACAAGAAAAGGGTGAGAGTGTCCAAACTGGAGAGTGAGAAGCAGAGCATGAAAGAATTTCTTGAGATACAGGAGCACAATTTTAGCAACTTTTTATAGAAAAATCACCATACTATGCATGAGCTGAAAATCTGCTATTAAGGTCACTATACAGGCATTTCATGCAAAGATGGGCTCAATAAAGGACAGAAATGGTATGAACCTAACAGAAGCAGAAGATATTAAGAGGTGGCAAGAATACACAGAAAACCTACCAAAAAGATCTTCATGACACAGATAATCATGATAGAGTGATCACTCACCTAGAGCCAGACATCCTGGAATTTGAAGTCAAGTGGGCCTTAGGAAGCATCACTACGAACAAAGCTAGTGGAGGTGATGGAATATCAGTTGAGCTATTTCAAATCCTGAAAGATGATGCTGTGAAAGTGCTGCACTCAATATGCCAGCAAATTTGGAAAACTCAGCAGTGGCCACAGGACTGGAAAAGGTCAGTTTTCGTTCCAATACCAAAGAAAGGCAATGCCAAAGAATGCTCACACTACTGCACAATTGCACTCATCTCACACGCTAGTAAAGTAATGCTCAAAATTCTCCGAGCCAGGCTTTAGCAATACGTGAACCATGAACTTCTAGATGTTCAAGCTAGTTTTAGAAAAGGCAGAGGAACCAAAGATCAAATTGCCAACATCTGCTGGATCATGGAAAAAGCAAGAGAGTTCCAGAAAAACATCTATTTCTGCTTTATTGACTATGCCAAAGCCATTGACTGTGTGGATCACAATAAACTGTGGAAAATTCTGAAACAGATGGGAATACCAGACCACCTGACCTGCCTCCTGAAAAATCTGTATGCAGGTCAGGAAGCAACAGTTAGAACTGGACATGGAACAGACTGGTTCCAAATAGGAAAAGGAGTATGTCAAGGCTGTATATTGTCACCCTGCTTATTTAACTTATAGGCAGAGTACATCATAAGAAACGCTGGGCTGGATGAATCATAGGCTGGAATCAAGATTGCCGAGAGAAATATCAATAACCTCAGATATGCAGATGACACCACCCTTATGGCAGAAAGTGAAGAGGAACTCAAAAGCCTCTGATGAGAGTGAAAGAGGAGAGTGAAAGGATTGGCTTAAAGCTCAACATTCAGAAAACAAAGATCATGGCATCTGGTCCCATCAATTCATGGCAAATAGATGGGGAAACAGTGTCATACCTTATTTTTTGGAGCTCCAAAATCACTGCAGATGGTGATTGCAACCATGAAATTAAAAGATGCTTACTCCTTGGAAGGAAAGTTATGACCAACCTAGACAGCATATTAAAAAACAGAGACATTTCCAACAAAGGTCTGTCTAGTCAAGGCTATGGTTTTTCCAGTGGTCATGTATGGATGTGAGAGTTGGACTATAAGGAAAGCTGAGAGCCAAAGAATTGATGCTTTTGAGCTGTGGTGTTGAAGAAGACTGTTGAGAGTCCCTTGGACTGCAAGGAGATCCAACCAGTTCATCCTAAATGATATCAATCCTGAGTGTTCATTGGAAGGACTGATGATGAAGCTGAAACTCCAATACTTTGGCCACCTGATGTGAACACTGACTCATTTGAAAAGACCCTGAGGCTAGGAAAGATTGAAGGCAGGAGGCAAAGGGGATGACAGAGGATGAGATGGTTGGATGTCATTACCGACTCAATGGACATAGTTTGAGTAGACTCCAGGAGTTGGTGACAGACAGGGAGGGCTGGCATGCTATGGTCCATGGGGTCGCAAAGAGTTGGACATGTCTGAGTGACTAACTGAACTGAACAGGCATATGTGGTTTAAGTTGCACATTAGCCCTTACATTGAACTGCTTCTTCCCCAAGGAGATTTTTTCTATTCGATAGTCAGGAGCATGAACACATGATCTACTTGGCCAAAGCGGTTCATTCCTCCATTCACAGTGATGGAGCCACAGAACGGGCATATAACTCACACCAGACCATATCTACTAGACTTCATAAAGGAACACTGAGATGAATAATGTCTCCTATGCACTTCTGTGAGAACCATGGAAGCCTGGAACTGCCAATGGCATACAAGATGCCTGACAAGGAAGCCAAAGAGAGAAAAGTTCAGCCAAGCTACAGAGCAAGAGGCTGTATCTAGAATGGCCTGTGAGCTCCTGGATCCAGTCTTATTTGAAGACAACTGAAGACTCTTGAGAGTCCCTTGGACTACAAGGAGATCCAACCAGTTCATTCTAAAGGAGATCAGCCCTGGGTGTTCTTTGGAAGGAATGATGCTAAAGCTGAAACTCCAGTACTTTGGCCACCCCATGCGAAGAGTTGACTCATTGGAAAAGACTCTGATGCTGGGAGGGATTGGGGGCAGGAGGAAGAGGGGACGACAGAGGATGAGATGGCTGGATGGCATCATCAACTCGATGGATGTGAGTTTGAGTGAACTCCGGGAGATGATGATGGACAGGGAGGCCTGACATGCTGCGATTCATGGGGTCACAAAGAGTCGGACACGACTGAGCGACTGAACTGAACTATACTTTTCAGTTAAATGAACCAGTTAATTTTACACATAAATAAAAAGCATATATTATCTCTATATCCTTATTTCTAAAACAAATGGGAATATACTCTATACACTGCTCCACATACTGATTTTTTTCACTTACCAACACATTTGTAGACTGCTCATATTAGCACTTACATAGCTACTTTATTATTCTTTAATAGGTGGATAAAACTCCATTGTGTGGGTGTGACATGGCATATTGTTCTATTTCTTCACTGGTCAACATTTAGGATGTTTACAATCAGTTGCTAAATCAAACTAAACAGCAATGAATATCCCTAGACTTGTGTCTTAAGTGTTTTGGTGCTGCATGCAAATATATCTCTAGGCTTTCAGGAAGCAACTGAAAAGCTGATTCTGAAATTTAAACAGAAATTCAAAAGATCTAAAACAGTCAACAAAACTTTACAGAAGAAACTGTGAACCATTCATGAAATGGATTTCAAGACATTATAAAGTTGGAGTAATCAGGACTGTAGCTTTAGTATAGGAATGGGTGAAGAGATCAATGTAACATGCTGTAGAGTTCAGGAAAAAAAATTGTACATGCACATTTAACTGAATTTCAACAAAGATACTAAAACAACAATGGGGAAAGAAAACTCTTCTCAATAAATCAAACTGAAACTAGAAAAAAAAAAAAAAACCTGTGGAAAATATGAACTTTAACCTCTATCTCATACCATACACAAAAATTAATTTGAAACAGATCATAAACCTAAGTGTATATAGACACACCTCAGCCATATTGCAGATATGGTTCCAGGTCACCACAGGAGATGCCCAAGGAGAAGTGCAGAGACAAGGGAACGGCCAATCAGTGGAGCTAACAGAACACACACAACATTTAACCATTAAGTTTGCCATCTCATATGGGTGCAGTTTATGCTGCCTCAAAATGATCATAACAGTCACATTGAAGATCACTGATCACAGATCACTATAACAAATACAATAATGAAAAAGTTTGAAATATTGTGAGAACTGCCAAAATGTGACACTGAAATGAAATGAGCAAATGCTGTTGGAAAAACGATGCTAATAGCCTTAATCAAATCAATGTTGCCACAAGTCTTCAGTTTAAAAAAAAAAAAAAAAGCAAAATCTGCAAGTCACAACAAATTGAAATGCAACAAAATAAGGTATACTAAAACCGCAAGGCTTACCAGAAGAAAATTCATTCAGGAGAGTATCTCTACAACCTTGGGCAAAAGTCCTGAATAGATACTTCACTAAAGAAGATGTGTGAATGGCCAATTAGCGCATGAAAAAGTGCTCAGCATCACTAGTCAGCAGAGAAATGAAAAATATAACTACAGTTAGCTGCCACTTCACACCTAATGGAATAACTTAAATTTTAAAAATGATAACGCCAAATGTTAGTAAAGAAACGTAGCAACATACGTTAAGACAGTATACATGCTGGTGAAAGTATAAAATTGTACAATCACTTTGTGTGTGTGTGTGTGTGTGTTAGTTGCTCAGCCATGTCCGACTCTTTGCAACCCCCATGGACTGCAGACCGCCAGGCTCCTCTGTCCGTGTAATTCTCCAGGCAAGAATACTAGAGTGGGTAGCCATTTTCTTCTCCAAGGGATCTTTCTGACCAAGGGATTGAACCTGGGTTTGCTGCAATGCAGTCAGATTCTCTACCGTTATAAAACTGTTTAGCAGCTTGTCACATTAAACATACACTTACACCATGACCCAGCAATTCAATTCCTAAGAATTTTACCCTAGAGAAATGAAAACCATGACCACAAGAAGTCTTGCACAAAAATGTTCATAACATTATTCATGATAATCAAAAACAACAAAAGCATCATCAATAGGGAAATAAATTCTAGTATATTCAAGATGTGAAACACTACCCGGCAATAAAGAACTGCCTTTTCACCGTGCGTGTTCATATTCCTAATGGAGAGTTTGTCAGGGTTTCTTTGGTTTTTACAAGAACAATTCCTCAGGACAATAATCACAAAGCGGTCACAAAGAGGTAGACACAACTTAGCGACTAAACAACAACAAAATTATTTACAAACCCTTTTGTGGTCCCAGCGCTGGATGCTGTGCTTCTTGCTGGGGAGAGGTTTCTGTCAGGCCCGTTAATTCATTCAAAAAATGTGCTGTTAAAATCATGGTTCCTTTCTGGGGCGGCTGCTCCCACGAGCCCTAGCACTGGCCAGAGAAAACACCAGCAACATCATCACCAACCCCTTACACGGTCACAAGGGTTGAAAAGCCTTGTTTGAACAGAAAATAAGACTGAAACGGCTGTGGTCCGGCGTTTTACCTGTATGCCGTTTGGGCGCTCATGCGCCCAAGGAGACGCGCCAGGGGTTTTTAATTAACTTGGATCACTTAATTGACTTGTAAGAAAGTCAATTTACTTGACTTGTAAGTAAGTAACATCATGGACTCAATACATGTGAATGTGAGCAAACTCTGGGAGACAGCGGAGGACAGAGAAGCCTAGTGTGAGTCCATGGGGTAGCAAAGAGTCAGACACGATTTATTGACTGAACAAGTATCAATAGAAAATAAGGATATTGATCTTTTATCAGTTTTATCTATCAAAGCATTTTCCCAAGATATTTTTCTTTTGCCATCTATTTTTTTCATAATCTTTCACATTATTTTATAACTTAATATGTGTAATTATTTTCTTTGTTAAATACTGCCTATGAAGTCTCACAAGGTTTCCCTGGTAGCTCAGCTGGTAAAAAAAATCCACCTGCAATGCAGGAGACCTGGTTCGATTACTGGATCAGGAAGATCCCCTGGAGAACAGATAGGCTACCCACTCCAGTATTCATGGGCTTCCCTGGTAGCTCAGATGGTAAAGAATCTGCCTACAATGCTGGATGCCTGGATTCTATCCTTGGGTTGGGAAGATCCCCTGGAGAAGGGAAGAGCTACCCACTCCAGTATTCTTGCCTGGAGAATTCCATGGACAGAGGAGCCTGGCAGGTTACAGTCCATGGGGTTGTAAAGAGTCTGACACAACTAAGCGACTAAACACACACAAACGCACACACACACGAAGTCTCACCATATCAAGAAAATGCTTATGCATTCGATAAACATCTTGTCACTAACAGCTACTTTAGATTCTAAAATGCATTTAAAATTTTAATTTCATAAATTTAGAATAGGTGTATGTTTTTGGACTCTAGCAAAAATAGGATAAACTCTATAATAGTAAACATCTTCCTTTCTTATTAGCCTTTGCCTATGTCAAATACATTTGTAAACTATTTTGCTTGCAGTATCTTAATACAGGGAAGAAATGAAAATACATGTGCCCCTTTAAGGAACAGAAACACCAGTCATCCTGCACGTCATAGATTTAAATGTGTTCCATAACTCTCTATCCTTACATTCAGTATCCAATCTATCCATCAAGTTCTCCAAAACGTATCTGTAATATGTTCAGGTCTTTCCCTCCCCATCACTACCATCTCAGTCCAAGCCACCATCCCCTTTCGTTAGAACTATCACTATAACCCCGTGGTGTCACGTTTCTTCCACTGTGACCTCTCCACCATCCATTCTCAACCCAGCAGCCAGAGTGCTGATTTTCATTTACATAACACAGTCCCTTTCTCTTATTTAAAACTTCTAACGACTTTCTAATCAAAATTAAAATAAAAACCAACTTCTTTCCTAGCTCACAAAGCCCTAGATGATCTGCCCTTGCTTTCCTTTCCACCCACATCTTGGGCTACTCTCTTCCTCATACACTGCAGTTTATCACAAAAGCCTTGCTTAAGCTCCTCTAACACACACTGAAGTTCTTGAGAACCTTTTGTCTCTTGCAAGCTGTTCCCTAGAGTTAAGTACTCCTCTGCCAGCCCCAACCCCTCCAGTCTTTGCATAGTTTGCTAGCTACCTTGTCAGGGGAGTCTCCTTTGGCCTCGCAGTCACCCCATATGATATCACCCAATTTAATTCTCTGCGCAATAATTGTCACTTTGATTTTTTGTTTGTGTTCACTATTTACTAGCATGTTTTTGTCTGCCCTCACTAAAATGTAAGTTCCAGGTTTTCAGACCTTGTCTTTCTTAACACTGTATACCCAGCACCAATAACTGTATTTGATGTACAGTAGATAACTTTCAGAAAATTAGAACAACCCTGAAATACAGTGGCCCTTCTCTGAGGCAGTATTCAAAAAAAGAGATTAGACAAATACCTATTAAGAAAGCTAGAGATTTTGATTCCAGGCAATATGATCAACCTGCAGTCTTCCACCTTTTACACTACTTGCATTTGCTGCTGCGAACTTCTGCCCATTCTTCAGTCCTTACCCTCCATGCTCTTACTCTATGAGCTGCCAACTGCCCTCAATTCTTGCCTAGCTCTTTAAACTTGATCTACAGTTTTGGCCTTCCTATATCCTTGAAAAAATTTTTCTTCTTTAGGAATTAAACACAGAAGAAATAGTAAAGAATGCTATAGCTGTACATAACCTCTTTATTATCCTCCCTGGATCTCCCATATGTATGCGCTAACATTTCATAGTTATCAGGTTCTGTTCCTTCTCAGAATTCCTATTATACATGGAAACATGTTTCTAACACTACCTTTATTCACATGACAGACCATTAACAAACATGAGAAGTGTTTTAACATGTCATTACAATATACAATTTCTCCTATAAAAATTCAGTAATTGTTAGTGAAAACTTTTAACTGATCTATAAGGATTTTATAGGGACAGAAACAAAAGAACTTACAAGGTCATAAACATAAATTTTGTGACTAAAATAAACTCCATGCTATGTATGCCTTAGTTGAATGACAAAGGATTACAGTCCATGGATTTTCAGGGTTGGTCAGGAATAGTGAAAAAGAAAACACAAATGTTAAAGCCAGTAATGTCAAGGTTTTCTCTCCGTAGAATCTTATTCAAAGATGCATTTTATGCTTCTATGCCATCCTATTTAGATTATCAAATAGCATCATATGTAACTATTAATACATATTATAAACAATTTACTTGACCGCCATGCATGCCTGTTCTTTAAAAGCTAATAATTCAGCACTTCCAGGAGATTTATAATGTACCAGCAATTCACTCAAAAGAGATTTAAAAGTGTCCTGCCCTCCAGCAGAGCATTAGCCTTCATACCTATTGTGAGGGACAAACACATCGATTTTTCTAGTTCTTCTCATAACAATTAAATACAGGTAGTTGAGAACAGAAAAAAATCTTAAGTCAGTTCTCTTGAAAAGGGGCCTCTAAGAATATTTAAATGTCCTTGGTCGTATTTTTAAAATTTGAAGAATTTACATGTCCATATAAACATTTCAGTCCATTTCTTTTTGTTCCTGAAAGCATTGTAATTCATAGATCAGCAAGTGTATATGAAGTGTAGAAATTTGTCATTGAATTTACACCTTTATGCGCTTGGGAAAGGAAGTGTTTCTGAGAGCAGGCAGCTTGTCCACACTTGTACATAACAACTTTACATCTAAGATCCTTTATTTCAAATATACAAGTAAGTGCCCAAACCTTTTTGTTCCTATCAGAAAATAAGGATATAGGTAGGCTTGAATTAGGAGAAACTGTCCAGTCTGAGCACAAATTTGGGGATACAGGTGGCTGGTAAAATTCACCCAAAGTTAAGTATTTCACCAGCCTATTGCTATTCTCTACGGTAGCTATGCTATGCTAAGTCACACTTCAGTCGTGTCCGACTCTGTGCGACCCCATAGACACCAGCCCACCAGGCTCCCCTGTCCCTGGGATTCTCCAGGCAAGAACACTGGAGTGGGTTGCCATTTCCTTCTCCAATGCATGAAAGTGAAAAGTGAAAGTGAAGTTACTCAGTCGTGTCCGACTCTCAGCGACCCCATGGACTGCAGCCTTCCAGGCTCCTCCATCCATGGGATTTTCCAGGCAAGAGTACTGGAGTGGGGTGCCATTGCCTTCTCCACTATGGTAGCTAGTAATTTTTAAAACAGAAACATGCTTGAGAGCAGCATGTTATATTTAATACATACTAAATGATTTTGTTAACCTCAAACAAGATAAAATCCTTATCATATAGGCAGAAACCAGCTGTGTCCTTCGTTTTGACAACCAACTCCCCCTCCCACCAGGGCTGGTCCATGTGCTCCCTCTGGGCATGTCTGGTCAGTGTCTGATTGCTCCATCTCTTTTCTGTCCTCTTCCCCTCAGTCCTCTCCTATGTGTAGTGCCATACTCACACAACCCCATTATGGTTATATTGTGCCTCTTTATTGCATTACTCAGACTTTCCTGCTCTGATGACTAGTTCTTAGAAGGTCACCTTGCCCTTCTCCTCTAATTGCTGGCCATTGCACAGTTTGTCTCTCTTCTGCATTTTCTCAGGTGGTGAGCTGCCACTGCCTACTTCAGGCTGAAAATATTTTGCCTTTCAGTGAACTTCCTGGAAAGTTCTTCATCTTTTCCATCTGAATGTCTTTATAGGAATGTCTTCCATCCAGTCATAGAATATTATTACGAGTATAAAGGAGGCTCTTCAGAACAATGAGTACCCAACTAACTCATAGCATCACCAACAGCTGGCTTTATTATCCCAGTATTTGCTAAGGTAAGGGCTCAACTGAAAGAACCTGGATGTATCCTAGAAGTAAGTTTTAAATGGCTTGATGTTGGTGTCACACAGCAGAGGGGAATGGATTCACAGGATTTATGGAAAATTTCAACCACTCCTCCCATATTGACTCATCTTGAGCACACTTTCACTGAAATACCCTCCCTTATATCCTTCCATCAGATCATATCCATCCTTCAAGTTCCTATTAGTCTAAATGAATGAGTGCCTGTAAGAATGTCCTTTCTAGTTCTAACAGACCAGCAACAAGCACTTTAGGAAATGTCTCTGTGGTTACATTCAGAACCTCAGGGCAAAACCCTGCCTCTTTTTCCCATACTGCTTGCTCTGTTGGGGAGTCTCTGATTCCTACCACATAACAGATTATCTCTCTGCCCAGACCATTAAATTAACGCTTTTGTAGTTATACGTTTGGATCTCAATTTCAACCTCAGCCCTGGACTGTTGTACATACCTCCCCTTGGCTCCATATTCTCAGGCTCTGCTTTTAGGAAACCAGACTGCAGACAATCCCTCATGGCCAAACTTAATTCTGATTAATCTAAAAGATGAAAAGAAAACATGGAAAAATTAAAATACACACTCAGTGAGAACATGTTTGCCCCAACACTGGCATCTTGACATAAGCTGACCAATCTAAGATTTGATCACGGGTCACCATTAAACAACAGAGGATAAGATGGTTGGATGGCATCACCGACTCAATGGACATGGGTTTGGGTGGACTCCAGGGAGTTGGTGATGGACAGGGAGGCCTGGCATGCTGCAGTTCATGGGGTTGCAAAGAGTCAGACACGACTGAGCGACTGAACTGAACTGAATACCATTAAAGTAAAACACAAATACCATCATCCAACTTTCCCCTCATTCAATTGCAATTCATGTTCATAACTTTTGAGTCTTTACCTGGCTCCAAACTTTTCCTTCTGAGTCCTTATATTTCCATCCCTCCAGACTTCCAGGCTGGCACTTGTGGTATTCTCCTTGGCAGAGGAGCCTCAGATTTACTCAGCAAACATTGCTTTGACTTATGCCTTTAGTTCCCCAAATCCTATGACTTTAGGTTGGATCTCTCTGTCATGGCCTTGTGTTTACAAGTTATAGTTCCTGGGTCAGAGAAAGGGACACTAGGTAATTTTTATTTCATTTTTAAATCACTTATTTCTATAATGAAAGTTGATGCACTGTAAGAGTTTTGTGAACTAAATTCAGTTCAGTTCAGTTGCTCAGTCGTGTCCGACTCTGCAACCCCATGAATCACAGCACACCAGGCCTCCCTGTCCATCACCAACTCCTGGAGTTCACCCAAACTCATGTGCATCGAGTCGGTGATGCCATCCAGCCATCTGATCCTCTGTCATCCCCTCTCCTCCTGTCCCCAATCCCTCCCAGCATCAGGGTCTTTTCCAATGAGTCAACTCTTCACATAAGGTGACCAAAGTATTGGAGTTTCAGCCTCAGCATCACTCCTTCCAATGAACACCCATGACTGATCTCCTTTAGGACGGAATGGTTGGATCTCCTTGCAGTCCAAGGGATTCTCAAGAGTCTTCTCCAGCACCATAGTTCAAAAGCATCAATTCTTCAGTGCTCAGGTTTCTTTAAAAAGAAAAATAAGTCTATCAAGAGGCAGATCCCACAGACATTATATACTACCATTCCAGGAAAGAACTTAAAACCATGAATGCCTGCAAATCTCCTATTAACATAGCATGTGAAATTTATTCCTATTTAAAATATATAAAACTTGTCCCAAAGTGGAAAAAAATGTGTGCAAATTATACAGTCTGAAATAAAGATATTAATTAGCTAGCTTTGAACTGCAAGTAAATTGTCTGCAACTTAAAGATTCTTATTTTTTACCAACTCTCATCAACTCCTTTAATTTTTTCCCACCTTTAATTTTATTTTTATGTAAAAAACTAAAGTTATGTTACTTTCCAGTCAATACAGAGGTTACCAATTGAAATTCAGCCAACAATTCTAACCACTTTGAACTTGTGTCTCATTAAAAAGAAAAACATTTACCAGAACTATATTCCAGTTCCCTAGGTAACCAAGACTTCATTTCAAAAGCGGACTGGATAGTCACAAGTAAGCATAATATACACACATACACTAAACCAAACAAAAGGCAATTTTACTTCATTTGCTAAAATAGATTTGACCAAGTGCTTTTGCATGACAGATGGTAGCTGCATTAATATTTATGTTGGACATGGCAAGACAGGCTCAGAGGAAAAGGAGTTTATATTGAAGATTTATCCTTGGAAATAGGTAAAAATCAAGTTGTCAGTGTAGAATAACCACAGGTTCCCAAATATGAGCATGAATCCATGCTCTGTCACCCTAAACAGATATATTATCTTGCATAAGTCTTATGTTCTCTAAACCTCATTTTCCCCATGAATTAGAACTAAATTATAAGACTTCAATGGAAATTAAGTGAGCTAATGCTTATAAATCGTAACTACAGCTACCATTTTCCACATGCTTCCTCTGGATTCATGCTTAGTTGCTCAATTGTGTCTGACTCTTTGACATGACATGGACTGTAGCCCACCAGGCTCTTCTGTCCATGGGACTCTCCAAGCAAGAATACTGGAGTGGGTAGCCATTCCCTTCTCCAAGAGATCTTCCCAATCCAGGAATCGAACTCAGGTCTCCTGCTTTGCAGGTGGATTCTTTACTGTCTGAGGTAACAGGGAAGCCCCAACCCGGATTAGACATACATAACAATTAGTCAGTTCAGTTCAGTTGCTCAGTCATGTCCGACTTTTGGCAGCCCCATGGACTGCAGCACACCAGGCTTCCTGTCCATCACCAAATCCCAGAGCTTACTCAAACTCATGTCCATCGAGTCAGTGATGCCATCCAACCATCTCATCCTCTGTCGTCCCCTTCTTCTGCCTTCAGTCTTTCCCATCATCAGAATCTTTTCCAATGAGTTGGTTCTTTGCATCAGGTGGCCAAAGTATTAGAGCTTCAGCTTCAGCATCAGTCCTTCCAATGAATATTCAGAACTTATTTCCTTTAGGATTGACTGGTTTGATCTCCTTGCAATCCAAGGGACTCTCAAGAGTCTTCCCCAACACCACGGTTCAAAAGCATCAGTTTTTTATCACTCAGCCTTCTTTATGGTCCAAGTCTCACATCCATACATGAATACTGGAAAAACCATAGCTTTGACCTGGTGGACCTTTGTCAGAAAAGTAATGTGTCTGCTTTTTAATATGCTGTCTGGGTTTGTCATAGCTTTTTTCCAAGGAACAAGCATCTTTTAATTTCATGGCTGCAGTCACCATCTGCAGTGATTTTAGAGCCCAAGAAAATATTGATGAGGTAAATATTGGCACCTTCATTTTACTGACAAAGAAAGGAAGATTCTGAGACTTTAGATAATTTGTCCATGGCCTCACAACTGATAAGTGAAAGGTGTGAAATTCAAAACTAAGGTTTCAAAGTCCTTGCTCTGGACCATTCCACTGACCTGCAGCAAGATTGTAACTTAATTACAGTAGGCATTCTATAATGCTTTTTCTTCTTAAGTAGTATTGCAAATGCAAGGGGCACTTTTAGGGCTTCCAACTTGCATGACTCTAGAGGAACAATTCACATCTGAGTCTACATGAATGGCTCACCCTTGGGAGTTATGCACTGAACAGCTAATATTTCTGTACATGGTAACCCTTGGCACTATTTTTCACAGGTCTCTGTAATTAAGAAAGGAGAGATGGAAATATATTTAAAAGAGAATCTTTATTTATGGTGGGCCTATAATATTTTGGCTCTCCCAACAGCTTCAGAACAACTTTTACATGTTTAAAGAACGCCTTAAATTATGACTCTTATCTCTAAAGCTAGAACTCAGAATCCCTTTTCCTTGCTTAGGAAGTTTGAGTACAAGTATATATAATCATGGGGGATGAATTAAGCCAATCAAGCTCATCTGTATTTCATTCCAGAAGTAGTAAATGTGGGGCACCATACCTGACTTTCACTGTTTACCTCCTCTTAAAATGTTTAATTTTCACTTTTGCCATCTCCTTACAGCATGGTCTTCATACTGGGTCACCAGTCCTCACTTTCCACCATCACAGTAGTCTAACAAAGTTTTCTAAATAACTCTTCTCTTCCTAAAATAACTTTTTTGGCAATGCCAGCTGTCAAGATAGAAATATTTTTCAGTCTCTCCTCATGGTATATACTTGATATAAGTGGATGGCACAGAGAAAGTGCTCAGTAAATGCTAGTTCCCTTGCTGTCCTCCCTACACATCCCAGTTCCTCTTCGAGAGTAGGAAGTAGGCCTTATACCTACTACTGTGCCCAAAGCGTCCAGTGTTGTATGTCAGGAGGCGCACAACATGTTGACTCGGTGATGGTGGTGGTGGGAAGGACCCAAGACACAACTGTAAAGCACAAAGTGCCCATAACTACCTGCTATAGGCAAATATGTTTTTCCTTCAAAATTAATATCCCAAAGTGTTGGTATTTGAAGGAAGAGCTTGTGGAAAGTGAAGAGGTCATGAGGACAGAGACCTCATGATCAGGATTAGTGCCCTTATGAAAGAGGCACCAGAGAGTTTTCACGCCCCTTCTGTCACGTGAGGATACAATCAGAAGGTGACTGTCTCTGAACCAGGAAGTAGGCCTCATCAGTTATAGATCTGCCAGTGCAATAATCCTGGACTTCCAGCCTTCAGAACCGTGAGAAAGAAACTTGTTTAAAAGACACCCATCTATGATATTTCAGTTATAGTAGCCTAAACAGACTAAGACACCACCCGTGCCCAAATAATGTATTTCATTTTACAAGTGCCCTATGGAAAAGAGACAAAGAAAATTAAATACCAACTTTTGCTAATCATCTTTTCCCTTTTAAATAATGCATTTTGTTTTTTCATATAATCCTTCAAGTATCAGAGCCTTCTTTCTATCTTGAACTATTTTTCTTTGTTCAACTATCTCTTTTGTTTTATTAAAACTCTCAACTGAGCATTCCCAAAGGCTCTGGGCAATGTAAATTAATTCCTAGGGGCTCAGCCTTAATCATCTGGTAACAGAGCAGTAGTGAGAATATGACCTGCCTTGGGTATCAGGAGTTGCCCCAGCTGCCTAGTGATAACCATTATTTACACAGACACGCCCTTCACAAGAACCTTAACCCCTTCTACTCTGTCAGCAACTTTAAAGGCTTAACGATCTTAAAGCGGCAGATTACCCACCTCCCAAGCCTGTTCGAGCTCTCCAGGTTAGCCAGCTGGGTCTTCACCATCTCCTGTAACACTAGCTGATCACGCCTCTCTGTGCGTGAGCCTCCACAGAATCTGCCTGTCCATCTCTTCTTTTGAACTTCAGTGAAATGCCCCTTCTGCCTCTCCTCCAGCTCCAGAGTAAATGTTAGTAATTATTCAATGAATATTATATTTTTTCTTGTTTAATTTTTATTTTATCTTGGAATATAGCTGATTTACAATATCGTGTTAGTTTCAGGTGTACAGCAAAGTGATTCAGTTTCATATATATATATATAAAAGTGAAAGTGTTAGTCGCTCAGTCATGTCCAATTCTTTGTGACCCCATGAACTGTAGCCCACCGGGCTCCTCTGCCCATGGCATTCTCCAGGTAAGAATACTGGAGCTGATTGCCACTTCTTTCTCCAGGAGATCTTCCCAACCCAGGAATCGAACCCAGGTCTCCCATATTGTGGTCAGATTCTTTACTATCTGAGCTACCAGAAAAATTATACTCAGTTATATATGAATATATATATATATGAAACAATCACTTTGCTGCACACCTGAAACTAATATGAGTGTATATATATATAAAACACTGAATATATATATATATATAACTGAATCATTTTCCTGTACAACTGAAACTAACACAATATTGCAAATCAACTACATTCCAAGGTAAAACAAAAATTGTTGTTCAGTCATGTCCAACTCTTTGCAACCCCATGGACTGCAGCATGCCAGGCTTCCCTATCCATCACCATTTCCCAGAGCTTGCTCAAACTCATGTCCATTGAATCAGTGATGCCATCCAACCATCTCATCCTCTGTCGTCCCCTTCTCCTCCTGCCTTCAGTCTATACCAGCATCAGGGTCTTTTCCGTTGAGTCAGCCCTTCACATCAGGTGGCCAAAGTATTGGAGCTTCAGCTTCAGCTTCAGTCCTTCCAATGAATATCCAGGGTTGAGTTCTTTTAGGGTGGACTGGTTTGATCTCCTTGCTGTCCAAGGGACTCTCAAGAGTCTTCTCCAACACCACAGTTCAAAAGCATCAATTCTTCGGCACTCAGCCTTCTTTATGGTCCAAGTCTCACATCCATACATGAATACTGGAAAAAAAAAAAAATAGCTTTGACTATATGGACCTTCAACAGCAAAGTAATGTTTCTGCTTTTTAATATGTTGTCTAGGTTTGTCATAGCTTTTCTTCCCAGGAGCAAATGTCTTTTAATTTCATGGCTACAGTCACCATCCACAGTGATTTTGGAGCCCAAGCAAATAAAGTCTGTCATGGTTTCATTTTTTTCCCATCTATTTGCCATGAAGTCATGAGACCAGATGTCATGATCTTCATTTTTTGAATGTTGAGTTTTAAGCCAACTTTTTCACTTTCCTTTTTCACATTCATCCAGAGGCTCTTTAGCTCCTCTTCACTTTCTACCATAAGGGTGGTGTCATGTGTATATCTGATGTCATCTACATATCTAATTTAAATAAAAATTAAATTTAAGAAAAATATTAACATTCACTGAGTAATTATTAACATTCTATATTCATTCTAACTATTAGGTTAGTACAAACATAACTGTGGTCTCAGACCATGAATTTTAATCATTATATTAATAACTAGGCTCAAACACATCTTTATTAATCAAAATAGAAACCATTACAATCAACAATTTGGCCAACAAGAAATAAGTTTGTTTATTCCTGTAGCATAAAAATCCATGCTTCAGGATTCAGTGAACTCTTGGAAAGCATTTTCTGCATCCTGCTGGTTGTGAAAGCTTCCCAGGTGGCACTAATGGTAACAACCTGCCTGACAAAGCAGGAGATGGAAAAAACGCAGGTTCGATCCCTGAGTTGGGAAGATCCCCTGGAGGAGGGCATGGCAACCCACTCCAGTATTCTTGTCTGGAAAATACCATGGACAGAGGAGCCTGGCAGACTATACCCCATTGGGTCATGAAGAGTTGGACATGACTGAAGCCAATTAACACACATACACACACACATATATACGGGCTTTCCTGGTGGCTCAGAGGTTAAAGCGTCTGCCTGGAATGCAGGAGACCCAGGTTCGATCCCTGGATCAGGAAGATCCCCTGGAGAAGGAAATGGCAACCCACTCCAGTACTCTTGCCTGGAGAATCCCATGGAGGGAGAAGCCTAGTAGGCTACAGTCCCTGGGGTCCCAAAGAATTGCACACGACTTCACTTTCACTTTCACACACACATATATATATATATATACATTCTTTTTCAGATTCTTTTCCCATATAGGTAATTACAGAGTATTGAGTAGAGTTATCAGTGCTATACAGTACATCCTTGTTGATTATTTTATCTATTTTATATAGTGAATGTATAGTGAGTATACATTAATCCCAAGCTCCTAATTTATCCCCCCTATCTTTCCCCTTTGGTAACCATAAATCTGTGTGCAAATTTGTATCTTTTTCTATTTTGTAAAGAAGTTCATTTGTATCATTTTTTAGATTTCACATATAAGTGATATTTGTCTTTGTCTGATTTACTTCACTTAGTATGATCATCTTTAGGTCCATCCAGGTTGATATCCATTCATCTGATGATGGACATTTAGGTTGCCTCTGCTGCTGCTGCTAAGTTGCTTCAGTCGTGTCCAACTCTGTGCGACCCCAGAGACGGCAGCCCACTAGGCTCCTCCGTCCCTGAGATTCTCCAGGCAAGAACACTGGAGTGGGTTGCCATTTCCTTCTCCAATGCATGAAAGTGAAAAGTGAAAGTGAAGTCGCTCCGTCGTGTCCGACCCTTAGCGACCCCATGGACTGCAGCCTAACAGGCTCCTCCGTCCATGGGATTTTCCAGGCAAGAGTGCTGGAGTGGGTTGCCATTGCCTTCTCCATAGGTCGCCTCTATGTCTTGGCTATTGTCAATAGTGCTGCAATGATTTTTTTTAAATTGGAGTATAATTGCTTTACACTGTTGTGTCAGTTTCTGCTGTACTGCAAAGTGAATCAGCCATGTGTATACATGTATCCCCTCTCTTTTGGGTTTCCTTCCCATTTAGGTCACCACAGAACACTGAGTTCCCTATGCTCTATAGTATGTTCTCCTTAATTATCTGTTTTCTACATGGTAGTGTACATATGCCAATCTCAATCTCTCAAATCAGCCCGCCCACCACCTTTCCCCCATGGTCTCCATATTTTTGTTCCCTAGTATATGTCTCTATTTCTGCTTTGCAAAAAAATCATCTATACCCTCTTTGTAGATTCCACATATATACAGTAATATATTATATTTGTTTTTCTCTACTTCATTCTGTATGATAGTCTCTAGGTCCATCCATGTCTCTGCCAAAGACACAACTGTGTTACTTTTTACAGCTGAGTAATATTCTGTGGTATATATGTACCACATCTTCTTTATTCATTTCTCTATTGATAGACATTCAGGTTGCTTCCACATCTTGGCTATTGTAAATAGTGCTGCAATGAACATTGGGGTGCATGTATCTTTTTGAATTACAGTTTTCTTTGGGTACATGCACAATAGTGGGATTGCTGAGTTATATGGTAGTTCAATTTTTAGCTTTTTATGGAACCTCCATACTGTTCTCCATAGGGCTATATCAATTTACATTCCCACCAACAGGGAAAGAGGGTTCCCTTTTCTCCACACCTTCTCCATCATTTATTGTTTGTAGATTTTTTGATGATGGCAATTCTGACCACTGTGAGGTGATAACTCATTGTAGTTTTGATTTGCATTCTTCTAATAATTACTGGTCTCCAGCATCTTTTCCGGAGAAGGCGATGGCACCCCACTCCAGTACTCTTGCCTGGAAAATCCCATGGATGGAGGAGCCTGGTAGGCTGCAGTCCATGGGGTCGCTAAGGGTCGGACACGATGGAGCGACTTCACTTTCACTTTTCACTTTCATGCATTGGAGAAGGAAATGGCAACCCACTCCAGTGTTCTTGCCTGGAGAATCCCAGGGACAGGAGAGCCTAGTGGGCTGCCGTCTCTGGGGTTGCACAGAGTTGGACACGACTGAAGTGACTTAGCAGCAGCATCTTTTCATGTGTTTGTTGACCATCTGTATATCTTCTCTGAAGAAATGTCTATTTCTTCAGAGAAGAAGAGTCTTCCACCTATTTTTTTTATTGGGTTGTGTTTTGTTTTCTTTTGTTTTTTATTGCAATGCATGAGCTGTTTGTATATTTTGGAGAGTGATCCTTTGTCAGTTACTTCATTTACAAATATTTTCTCCCATTCTGAGGGTAATCTTTTCATCTTGTTTATGGTTTCATTTCCTGTGCAAAAGCCCTTAAGTTTAATTATGTCCCATTTGTTTATTTCTGTTCTTATTTTCATTACTCTGGTAGGGGTCAAAAAAGATCTTGCTGTGATCTATGTCAAAGAGCATTCTACCTATGTTTTCCTCTAGGAGTTTTAT
Source organism: Bos javanicus (assembly GCF_032452875.1). Lineage (NCBI taxonomy): Eukaryota > Metazoa > Chordata > Mammalia > Artiodactyla > Bovidae > Bos > Bos javanicus. Next base: position 37,937,994 of record NC_083873.1, on the reverse strand, counting down.
AGCATCCGGCCTTACATTTAGGTCTTTAATCCATTTTGAGTTTATTATCCTGTATGGTGTTAGACAGTGGTCTAGTTTCATTCTTTTACATGTAGCTGTCCAGTTTTCCCAGCACCACTTATTGAATAGAATGTCTTTTCTTCATTGTATACTCTTGCCTCCTTTGTCATAAAGTAGGTGACCATAGGTGGGTGTGTTTCTCTCTGAGCTTTCTATTCTGTTCCATTGATCTAGATTTCTGTTTTTGTGCCAGAGCCATACTGTTGAATCTGTAGCTTTGTAGTATAGTCTGAAGTCAGGAGCCTGATTTCTCCAGCTCCATTTTTCTTTCCCAAGATTGCTTTGGCTATTCGGAATCTTTTGTGTTTCCATACAAATTGTAAAACGTTTTGTTCTAATTCTGTGAAAAATACCATTGGTAATTTGATAGGGCTTGTTTTGAATCCATAAATTTCTTTGGGTAGTAAAGTCATTTTCACAATATTGATTCTTCCAATCCTAGAACCTGGTATCTCTCTCCATCTATTTGTCATCATGGATTTATTTCATCAATATCTTAGAGTTTTCTGCATACAGGTCTTTTGCCTACTTAGATAGGCTTATCCCTAGATATTTTATACTTTTTGTTGCAATAGTAAATGGGATTGTTTCCTTAATTTCTCTTTCTTATATTTTGTTGTTAGCATATAAGAATACAAGAGATTTCTGTGTATTAATTTTGTATCCTATGACTTTACTAAACTCATTGATTAGCTCTAGTAGTTTTCTAGTGGTATTGTTAGGATTTCTATGTATGGTATCATGTCATCTGCGACGTGACAGTTTTACTTCTCCTTTTCTAATTTGGATTCCCTTTGTTTCTTTTTCTTCTCTGATTGACATGGCTAGGACTTTGAAAACCATGTTGAATAATAGTGGTAAGAGTGCACACCCTTGTCTTGTTCCTGATCTTAGAGGAAATGCTTTCAGCATTTTACCACTGACCATGATGTTTGCTGTGGATTTGTCATATATGGTCTTTATTAAGTTGAGGTAGGTTCCTTCTATGCTCACTTTCTTGAGAGTTTTTATCATAATGGGTATTGAATTTTGTCAAAAGTTTATTCTGCATCTGTTGAGGTGACCACATGATTTTTATTCTACTCCAAAACAGGAGACACACTCAAGCTGGGGTGTACAGGGCTTCAGTACAGACCAAGGGTATAGTTCTTGCTTTGCCCTGCCTTCCACAAACTGCCCACTACATTCTCCTTTGATCCCCTAAAGGTTCATTTCTGTCCCAGCTGATTTTCCCACTGTGAAGGGGTGGTTTTCTGAGTACAGAAACCTCTCCTCACCTTCAACTTCCCACCAGAGTTTCTGGTCCCTTTTTTGACTCCTTTTTTCTTCCTTTATTTTTCTTTCTTTTATCCTACCTGATTGCAAGGGAATTTTTCTCGTCCTTTAAGTTGTCTGAAGTCTTCCACGAATGTTCAGCAGGTGCTCTGTGAGAACTGTCCCATTTGTAGATGTATTCTGGATGTGCTTGTGAGGAGAAAGGAATTCTGTATCCTCCTATTCCATCATCTTGACACCTCCCCCTCAACATTCATTTTTGTATCCGCAATATGAGAGCAACAGAACCTGCTTCAGCATTGTTCTCAGGGTTCGATGGCATGAGGTATGTAAAGCGCCTGGCACAGTGCCTGGTATAACAATGCTCAGTAGAAATAGGCTTCCTGCCTTCTCCTCCTCCAGCCCTCAGTAGTCTCTCTTCTCCCTGACTCTTCTAATACAGAGTTTTATTTCTTCTTCCACTTGTCTAGGCCCTGGCAAGCTCTTTTATTTAATTTAATCATTTATTTAATCAACATTGAATTTGTCTAAAACTGTTCTATGAATTTGAGATGATGTACAAAATACACTCAGGGGCTTGTCGTCAACAAATGCACAGTGTATAACGGGCAGTAAATTGTTTTAATTACACATAATTGTACTACAAGGTAGTCTCTGCTACAAAGAACTGATGTATAAAGGACAAAGTGACAGACACTGCCACAGAAAATGAATGAAAACCTCAGTAAAAAGATATTTAAGCTGGGTTATAAATAATTAATAAAACTTCATACAATATGGCCAAAAAGTTGCTCAAGCAGAGAAAAGAAAATTTGTCCTAAAGAAATAGCTCACTATAGGAAAAAATCCTGTAGGCATATTTTGGCTTATTGTATTATGATTGGTGATTATCAAGACCATATTTTTTAAAGCAACAAACAGGATACCTAAATACAAAGGAAATAATAGGGATAATGGAACAAAACATTTAGAAAACCTAAATGTGTAGTTGTTATTTCTAGGAAAGTAAAATGAATGAACAAAAACCTAATTATAAAAAAATAAGGAAATGGTTAAATAAGTAGTGACTAACCAAATCAAGGTACTATGTAGACTTTAATAATGATAATAATGGAATAAATGCAATATCATTTCAAATTTTTAAAATAATCTAAAATTGAAAGTTCTTATAATATGTGAACAAAGACTTCAAAGGAAAATGCTTAAGAAAAACATGGCTGTTATTTGATGTGGCAATGGTCACTATTTTATAAAAATCTTTTTGAAATCCTCTTAGAGTGTACAACTTCAAAAAGAAAAGATGAGGTGTTACTATTCAGGAAATGCTTTTATGTCTATAAAATTATTTTTAAATATTTTTCAGATTAACTTTAACAATTTTTTACTCGCACTAAAAACAACAAACCGGAAGCATCAAGTATTCACTAAAGTAAATATTCCCACAATGTTAACTTACACTGCATTCTGGGAGCTTCCACCTTGCCCCTCCCTATCTCCAAAACTCAAGTCACTCCCGTTTAGGAAGATTGAAGGGTTTTTTTCGCCCAGCGAAGAGCATATTTAATATTCAAAGCACAGAGCATTTAATTACCTATGGTATAAGGATTTTCAGCTGAAGTTGCCTCAACAAGAACACATGTATTTGGTGACAAAATGAATTCTCCTACTTCTTGCCTTTTCCAAACAGTAAGATAAAACGGGGAAAACTTCACCAGACACATGATGCCTAAACATGAAATCAGTTGTCAATCTAATGTGGAGTCAGAAGAAAGAATAAGGGAAGATCAAAAGTTAAGAAAAAGGAACATGCTAACTCCTAGTAATTTTTCTATTTCCTAACATTTAAAATCATGAATGCTTTAGCATTTGATTTTTAATGTGCCTGAAAGATCCATTCTTGAGTTTCTTATTAACTAATTGTTACAGAATTTTAGTTTCCCAAATTATAAGATTAGTGCACATATTTTTAAGAAAATATCAAAATAATTAAGAGTCTTAAGAATGTCACACATCCAATTTTAAAGAAGGAAACTGGACTGACTTGACATTATTACTGCCTTTTAAGTGTGATAGATATGCATATGTGTTTTATTAAATTTTTAATAAATGTAACAAACTACACTACAAGCAGTAAAATAATTACTTCCTTCAACACTCAGGATTTTCTTTTTTCATTTGTGGGGAATACCACAGTTTCTCTTTCACAGGAATTATTAATCTTGAAAGGTCAACTATAAATATCTTTTCCTAATATCTGTGGCTGGGTAAAACTAAACGTCTGCCTAATGAGCATGATGCTCATCAGCCTTGATTTTCTTTCTGTGGCTAGAGGAAATCAGCAACGCCAAATACATTTCCTAGAGCTACTCAGCAACAAGGGCCCAAAGTTTTCTGAGGTACCTGCTAGTATGGGGAGTTAGCAAGTGAAAGAAAGAGAAAAGGCAGTGAGCTTTCTGAATTTCCAAATGTTACATCTCCAGGAAATGTAACAAGCATCTGCCACTTATGTAAATAAATCACATTTAAGCAGCACATTACTCTTTCTTAAGCATCTTATACAATACATATCCTCCTCCCTCTAGATGATAGAACAGTCTCAGAGAGCCCAAGGTCATGGCCATGGCCACAGCTACTGAAGAGGCTGGAGATGAAATCTTCCTGCCCCAAATCTGAAGCTCTTCAAGTGCACCACCATAGCCCATGGTGTTTAGAGTCAGACAAACCTATGCTTAGTTGTCGCGGTTTCTGCCACTTTCTAGTTTTGGCCAAGTCACTCAAGACCTCTGTGTCTCAGCTTCCTCATTTGTAAAATGGGATAACAGGAGCCTAGATAGCATACGCTTGTTATGAGCACAAAATACTATAGATAAATCCCTTAGCACACTCGCAGCCCTGAGATCATCCAGTTGTTCTCTTTGTTGTAAATTGCTGCTGCTGTTGCTGTCATTCATCTCTAAATGCAGCCACCAGGACGATTCTTGTAGAAGGCAGCATGGTGTGGTGGCTAGGAATGTTGAGCTCTCAAGCTAAACCCATCTGGGTTCAAAACCTACCACTCCTAAGTAAAAGCTGTATGACTCTAAGCAGATGACTTAATGATAATAATAACCTTTTGTCATCTCCATTTCCTTTAAAATGAAAGCAATGATAATAAACCTAACTCTTTTGGCTTTTGGGAGGATTAAACCAAGTGCACACTTGGAATACTTACAACAGTGCCTAATCTATAGAAAGCACTTAATAAGTGCTAACTATAATCTATCATCAACAATATCTTATTAATTTCCAGCAGCTTCCCCCAAGGTTCTGACATTAAACTTACTTTAAGACATCTGGACATCTGTTATGTGTAGATTATGGCAATACATGGAAAGAAAGTGACACTTCCTGGGTGTGGTTACAATCTATTTTACTAGCTAGGATATAAATCTATACTTACAATGCAAGGCATCATAATCTGTCAATGAAGGGTAAAGACAACAGGTAGGACCAGAGTCCAGAGGAGGAAACCATTTTGAAAGCAGTAGCCTTTCATTTTGGGGAGCAGATTTGTTATTTATGGCCGAAAGAAGACAAAGAAGTGAGACCTGGTTCTAAGACTGAAATTTCATGGTCCTATAATATTAGTTTAAAAATCAAGGGAAATAGGACCCTTTAATCCATTTTTATTTTATCTTGAAGTTTGAAGCACTAAGAAAGTCATCTATTCCCTATTCATATCCTAGGTTCTCAAGAGAAAGGACATTTAATTCTAGAAATCAGTAGAAAGAAATAACCTCAGAATGAAGAAACAATCATTACCAAAAAAGGAAACAGTGATTGAGTGTATGTATGTGTCTTGTGCACGTGTACATATATATATTCAGAGGCACATGCAATGGCATCTCTTTGTTTCTGATTTCTCTTCAGGCTGATGTAAATAAACCTCATCACAACCTTAAGCAGGTCAAATTCACAAACTAGCTTTTGGCAATCACTGGGGTAAAGTGAACTTCAGAGTATAACAGGTGTGGACCAGATCTATACTGGCAGAGCAAAGCAAAGAAATGGAATTAGATCATTTTAATCAAAATGTTTGTTTGGCTTCAGTTACTGAAATAACTTCTTTCCTAAAATCTGCTTCCGTTTCCTGATTCTGTTTGCTGAAAATAACAACTTTTTCAGACTAATCATGCCAACAATACCAGCCCAGGGAACAGGAGCCACAGTGGGTTAAACTGAAAATCATAAGCCAGGCCAGTAAATGGAGATGAATTGTTAGTGTTCCTAGAAAGAACAGCTCCGTTTTCCAGATTTCCTGAGGAAGGAGCTGCATAAAGTGGTTTATTTGATTTTGCAGACGGAAGCAGGTAGCACGAATCTAGCAGGAAACAGAGCCCTCGAGGGAATATTCAGAGAATGTTTAAAAGGAAGCATTTTAGAAAAATTTTTAAATAACTATTTCAAACAAAGTTGGAGATATTATGTGGAGTAAAGGGCACAAGCTGTAAATCCCTACACTACTTACTGGTGATATCTTGAGCCATCCTCTCAACCTCTCTGAGCCTCAGTTTTCTCATCTATAAAATGGGGACAGAACAATACACCCTTTGCAGGGTTAAACTACAATAAATTACAATGTATATAAGTTGCCTGGCCCTTATTAGGTATTCAAAATGAATAGCCATCACATGACAGAAGATTTACTCGAATGGGGACCACTAATGTCTTTTTACTCATTTGGCAAATATGTATTGGACACTTGCAAGGTCACACAAGTCTTTGAATCCAAGGTGCTCAAAGTCCAGTGGCAGAGAAATAGTCTAATAGATTTTAACTGATTCTACAATTTAAAAAGCATAAATAAGGTAGTTTTGGAATCATGGACCAAGGTACAGAGCAATCAAATGCGTAGAGGAGAAGCCCAGGAAAAACAGTATTTGAACTGTCTTGAAAGACATACAGGAACACTCTCAGTGGAGAAGGAAAGAAATGGCATTTCAGTCTGGGGGACTTGCATATACAACAGCATGAAAATACAAAAACCCCTGGTGCATTCAGGGAACCTTAAGTAATCACTTTCTGGGAACCTTCAAACATTTAATTTGTCATGAGGATTTAAATAGGCCATTCATGCCATTTTATTCAAAACAGTAAAACTGTATTTGCAACAAATATGGCCATGCAAAATATATATATGGCCATAAGGCAACTGACAATTTGCTCCTATCCTACATTTAACATTGTCACCGGGCAATTTTGACAATTTTCAAGGGTTAGTTTTCTTCAGTGAATAGAGAGGTAGTGTTAAAAGTGACTCTTCCCCCAACATTTTTCAGTTTAGTGAATGATGCACATTTTGACTGTAATAACTGATCTATCTCCTATACATCTAATAGATGAAAAACATGTTTTTATTTCCTTCTCTGCACAATAACTGGAATAATTTTTAAATGTATATTGCTTTTGTTTAACATTGTAACAATAAAGCACTACGATATTCATGACTAAAGTTTGGGACTATATTTAACATTGTGGAAGGAATTTGCTCTGTTTATATACTAAGAACACTAATACCCAAATAACACGTGGATTTAGCACATACATTTCTGTCAGACCGAATATAGTTTAGTGTCAAATTTGACTGAGTTCTTCAATGTTTTTATTAATATTTTAAAGCATAACATCTGAGCCATTTCTGAATCAAAATCTTTAGTTACAGAAATCTTTCCTAGACTTTATTAGTCTTAGGATAATCAATTATTTGCCAAAGGGAAAGAAATATCACATCCAGGAGCAAACTCAAATTGTCAGACAGCAAAGAACATGCATCGCTCTCAGCATGCTGTTGAGATGACCCTTAGAGAATCAAGATGGAATCATTATTCAGAGCCATAACAAGCTAGAAAAACACCTTCGTTTTCTACATCGGGAAACTGTGATCCTTGAAAACGGGAACTGTGGCTTACTGGCCTACAGAGTTACATCAGTTAGGACTACACACCCAACCCAAACCAGCTCGAAGGTTTTTGATTGAACTAGAAGTCCAAAGGTGAGGCAGATTCTGAGGTGCGGCCCAATGTAGGTGCTTACCTACGACAGTGATGTGACCAGCACATAGCTGCTTTTTCCTCTCTATCTATCATTGCCTTCTGCTCTGCTGGCGTTCATCCAAGACTCCGTGTAGTAATAAGTGACTCCAGCTCCACCCTCTCCCAACACCAAGCCAAGAGGAAAAGAAGATCCATTTCCCACAGCTCTCCCCAAAGTCTAGGATTCCTCCTGAACCCAGTTCTGTCACTTGCCTCCTCTGAATTAATCTAGTTCCTGGAGCCAGACCACACAAATGTCATTCTTCGGGAAAAGATACAGCCCTGAAACTGGAGTCCAACCTGGTTCACACAGACAGAAGATGGGGAGTGTATGGCTCCCCAGTGAAACCTGAAAATTATTGCTGAAAGGCAGGGGAAGGGATTCTAGAGAGGTAAACACCTAATTAATCCTATTTCTGCTCCTTACTTCATGCTACCTAGGGAAAGTCAATTACTTAAGTTTTAGTTTCCTAATCTGTAATTCAGTAGTCATCTCACACACTTCAGCTACATCACTGAGTATATTTGAAGATTAGGAGAAAAAGATATAAAATCTCTTCCTATATATGATAAAAAGTATTAACATAAAAGAAAAACATAAGATTTAAATCTGAACATGTGTACACACACAGCCCTATAGTATTTTGCAAAGATACGCTATATTGTAAACAAATCAAATTAATTTCCTAATCTTTATAGTCATAAGTCAGCCTTCACACACTTTCACTTAGGTATACTCATGTAGAGAATACCTGAGATTTTAAACAGGAAAAGCCTAACTGCATTGCACTTTCTCACAAGGTACAGCTCTTAATTCTAAATGTTGTCTATTTCAGAAGGAATGGAAGTTTTTGTAGGAGTCAGGGAACATTCCCAAGGGAAAGGACTTCAGAGTGACAGGGAGTAGTCATCTAGGCCAGTCTTGAGTTTTGGGGTTTTTTTTTCCTGCTCCAAACCAGAGTGGACTATAATCCTATTCCCACTTTAGCAATTGTAAGCAAAAGGCATTATTCAGAGCATCTCTTCTCTCTGTCATTTCTGGCCTTGCTTAGATTTGTACAATAGCAAGTCAGAACAAAAATAGCTAATCCAATAAATATGTAGTAGTTGAATACTAATTGATAATGAAAAATTGAACTCTAACCAACCAGCGTTGCTCTATACTGAGGAAAAATGTTCTGATACCAAAGGCAATCAGTCTAGTGGAGAAACCAACATGGAAATAAAAGAAGAGTTCCAAGCAGAATAACACAACACACACAAAATAACTCAAAGAAAGAATTCCTGTCTGGGTGAGGTCACAGGACTGCCAGCAACCCTTTCTAAAGAAAGCTGCTTGGAGATGAGAACCGCACCTTAGTTATCCTTACCTACACAATAATTAGCATAGCACAGCTTCCATCAGATAGTAAGCATTTGTTATTTTTTAAAATATACTTGACTTCAATGAGCAGAGTTGGAATGAAGTAAAAGACACTGTGTTATCCCTTCTAACAAAGGCAGTGCCTGCTGCAAGTACTCTGAAATAAGTCAAAACCAGGCCCAGACCCATATGCTCTAACCGATCAGTCTACCTATCTATCTATATCTATCTTATCTTTGTACTATTTGCAGTTTTCTGTGTATATTTATGAGCTAGTACAATAAGCATAGACTATTCCTTACTGTCCATTTCTCAACCAATCTCTTGTCTTTCAGAGACCTGAGTTAAAGGTGGCCCTTTAAAGTTATCAGTAAAGAAAAATAGCAGAATACATTGTGCCAAATCTATGCTTGTACTTACTTACTTGTTACTTACTTTGAGTGAAGTGATAAATAGTCTTCCTAGCAGAATTATTTACAAATAATTCTGGTTGAGCAACATCCTACAGGATATGTGAAATAGTCACAGAACATTAGGATGCATTTTAAAGCTAGTAACCTAACAGACTGGTTCCAAATAGGAAAAGGAGTACGTCAAGGCTGTATATTGTCACCCTGCTTATTTAACTTATATGCAGAGTATATCATGAGAAACGCTGGACTGGAAGAAACACAAGCTGGAATCAAGATTGCTGGGAGAAATATCAATAACCTCAGATATGCAGAGGACACCACCCTTATGGCAGAAAGTGAAGAGGAACTCAAAAGCCTCTTGATGAAAGTGAAAGAGGAGAATGAAAGGGTTGGCTTAAAGCTCAACATTCAGAAAACAAAGATCATGGCATCTGGTCCCATCACTTCATGGGAAATAGATGGGGAAACAGTGGAAACAGTGTCAGACTTTATTTTGGGGGGCTCCAAAATCACTGCAGATGGTGACTGTAGCCATGAAATTAAAAGATGTTTACTCCTTGGAAGGAAAGTTATGACCAACCTAGATAGCGTATTGAAAAGCAGAGACATTACTTTGCCAACAAAGGTCCGTCTAGTCCAGGCTATGGTTTTTCCTGTGGTCATGTAAGGATGTGAGAGTTGGACTGTGAAGAAAGCTGAGCGCCGAAGAATTAATGCTTTTGAAGTGTGGTGTTGGAGAAGACTCTTGAGAGTTCCTTGGACTGCAAGGAGATCCAACCAGTCCATTCTGAAGATCAGCCCTGGGATTTCTTTGGAGGGAATGATGCTAAAGCTGAAACTCCAGTACTTTGGCCACCTCATGCGAAGAGTTGACTCATTGGAAAAGACTCTGATGCTGGGAGGGATTGGGGGCAGGAGAAGGGGATGACAGAAGATGAGATGGCTGGATGGAATCACTGACTCTATGGACGTGAGTCTGGGTGAACTCCAGGAGTTGGTGATGGACAGGGAGGCCTGGTGTGCTGCGATTCATGGGGTCACGAAGAGTCGGACATGACTGAGCGACTGAACTGAACTGAACTGAACCTAACAGAGATTTAGGGGGAAAAAATTGCTACTTTCTAACTCTGTATGTATCATGTCCCTCTAAGCAAACAGCTCTAAAGTCTGAGATACTCAGTCCCCTGGAATTCTTTATACCTCTGTTCAAAACTCCACAGAGAAATTGCCTTTTCCTTTTAGGATGGCCTCAGCATGTAGAAATAAAGTGAAGAACACTTAAGGAAGGTATATTAATGCAGCTTTTGGACCTGGAGCCCGAGAGCCCAAATCCAGAATCATCTTGCAGGCTTTCCATCCATTGCACCAGCCTCTCTGTTATTCAAATAAAGCCAGTAAGGACTGGATTACAAGTCAGAAGTCTATTGTGACCTGTTTTGTGGCTCTTCCAGAGCCTTAATACCAAGAACAGTAACTGTAATGAGTAGTATAGAACCCTTGAAATGGGCATGGCTCCTGCAGCAGCAAAACACAACCACCACCTTCAGAAAGCAGCTCAACTACCTTTACCTCCATGTATCTTTAAGCCATGCATCACCAAGCTTCTGGTTCTAAACTCACCACTATCATCAGCTTGATCTGGCAGCTTCTGCGTTCTAATCCTGACACTGCCTAGCTGACTTTTGTGCACTAAAGTCCTCCTCTGTAAAATGAGGATTTTACATACATGAGGTACGTTGACTAGCTCAAAACTGACGTCATGTCTTATAAACATCATGTCGTTGAGAAAGCTGAAGGGTGATTAGTCTAAAATAAGTAAACTTTTTGACTGGGATTAAACTACAAATTTCAATAGCAACTAACCTTTATTAGGGGCTTATTATGTATCAGACACTGTTCTAAACATTGCACGTGTTTTGAACTATTAAATTTTCAGAAATTGGGTCTTCCCTGGTGGCTCAGTGGTAAAGAATTCACTTGCCAATGCAGGAGACACAGTTTGATACCTTATCCAGGAAGATCCCACATGCCATGGATCAACTAAATCCATGTGCCACAGCTACTGAGCCTGTGCTCTAGAGCCCTGGAGTCGCAACTACTGAGCCCACGTGCCCTAGAGCCTGTGCTCTACAAGAAAAGCCAACACAATGAGAAACCCATGCTCGGCAACTAGAGAGTAACCCCCATTTGCCGCAACTAGAGAAAACCCACACTCAACAACAAAGACTCAGCACAGCCAAAAATAAGTAAATAAATGAATAAAATTAACTTCAGAAGTCATTTAAGGTAGGTCCTACTGCTATCCTTATATCACAGGTAAGGAAACTGAGGCAATATTACAAAGCATGCCCATAGTCATGCAGATGATGGCCTGGGACTTAAACACCAGAATCTTGGTCCAGTGGAGAAGGAAATGGCAACCCACTCCAGTGTTCTTGCCTGGGAAATCCCATGGACTGAGGAGCCTGGTGGGCTACAGTCCATGGGTTTGAAAAGACTTGGACACGACTGAGTGACTAACACACACACACAGTGAGAGTTAAGGAACTGAAAGAAGCTGAATAAGGCTCAGGCAGAGAAAGCAAGGGCGAAAGTGGTGAGAGAATGAATTGGACACGTTTGCAGAAGCTAAATCATAAATAGCTATATTAAGACATTTGGACAAAGGCAGAATTACCTTAAAGCTAATAAAGTGCTCCACTCCCATGAAAGGCCTTGGCAAGCAGTTCACGTAGTCACAGTCTTTGAAAATTTGCAAAAGAAAGGTACTTTTCACTGAAATTGGCAGAGACAGCTGTCTATTTCATTAAACATCCTGTGGTGTCAGTTGGCATCAAAGTGGCTATGGCACTTGGGGGAACCCAATTATGGAAAGTACGGTTGACTAGATATTAGTTTGGGTTTACTATTCACAATCATTTCCAGATATGGGGAACTTACTGAAAGCCATTTCAGTGTTAAGAAAGGCTTTTTTCCTTTTTTTCTTTTTTTTGATGAGAATGGCATATTTGATAAAATTCAAATGCACAGCATTTATTGCCATTTGGAAGACATATCCATAAAACAAGTTGGGAATTAAAGACTTCTAACACGAGTGTCTATGACAGGTATCTTCTTTTATTACTTTCAATTTTTTAAAAAAATAGCTGATAAACTACAGGTTAAAACAATGAAATATGAAATAGATGCAATAGAAATTAGAAATGAAATCAATAAGAATTGCTCTAAAATTGAAAAGCAGATTTTTACAATAAGCTCTCAGATCATACCAAATGATTAATTAAGAGGAGGAAGTAATAACTTTGGAATAAAAGTAATAACTAGACTCCTGGATGTTTTGATAATCCAATTAATGCAGAGAAGTGAGTCATATGAACACATTGGGAAAGGATTTAAAATTCTTGCTAATTTGAAATAAAATACTTGAGTCAACAAAGATGACACTTAACTCTTAATATGCCATTGCAGAGGGGCCATCAACAACCAGTTGCTTAATGTGTATCATGAGCTTTACTGGTCCTGAAGATTAGTCACTGAACAAGAAAATTTGAAACATTCTAAAATCTTACAACTCATATTTAGAAGAATTTTGATAGATGATTCCCCAAATTTGACAATAAACTTAAACAGTTACAAGGCATATCAATAATGAGTTGTAAAGTTTTTCTAAAAAGAAAACTTCTAAAAAAATAAATAATCAAAAATCAATTTGAAAACATCAAATTTTGGTTACCATTTTAAAGAAAAGATTGAATTATCAACCTACTCTGTTTAGATTTTAGAAGATTTTATAAAACCACTGTCATGTGAAAACATGATCAAAACACATGCATCTAAAAAATTAAGGAAGTATTCCAGTGGTATACTAGTCAGATAATTAATAAAAATAAAATATTATTTTATTCAATTTTAGAATATTTGTGGCGTTTGTCAAATTTTAATGTATGCTTTGCTCATTCTCAAACATTCACTTTGTTCCTAATTTTTGTATTGATAATCTTGTGTTGTTTTCCCTAAAGAGGGCCCCCAAATTGTATAAACACTGAAATCTGCCTCTGAGCTTGGACATTATTCCAAGGTTTTGTCTTCCTCTTCTATCCAGTCTATTTTATGCTCTGCCCAGATGTCACCTGTACACCATATTTCTTCATGTTAATGTCTGTTTTCACAAAGGAAAGAGGGACTAAAATGTTTTAAACAACTGTTCTCTACTGGGCATCATATTAGATGCCTTATGACATTACCTTGTTTAATTATATACATATCTTGAAGGTAGGACAATTGTTTTCCATAACATTTCCCCAAATCAAAAATAAATGCTGGTTGCAATAAGGCCTGCTCTTTATGAATGCTACCTTGCCAACTGCATATCTTAACAAGTCCTTCATACGTGTGTTGATTAAAGATAACATATAACCCCTTCAGGTGACCCATTTTAAATTTGAACATAGCTCTCCAAAATGCAGCTTTGGGTTAACTGTGGGTTCTTTGTTCATAAACACTGTCAATGTTAAGGTTGCGTGGGCAAACTGTTCACTTAAGGACTTGAATGCGCTTTGTTTTCTGTACCTCACCCTGCCTGAGCATATTCCCTTCTAGCTCATAGTAGTCGGTGCTTAACACCCCACTGAGAATGACACTCTAATCCTGGGGGATTAAGCAAACACTGCCCCTAGTCTTTAACATTACATTGTTAATCCATTAGGATTTACAAAAGTACAATTTGAAAAACAAGGAAATAATTCTATTGCCCATAATTTAGGATGGCAAAATCAGATCAATTAAGGCTGCCAACATATGATTTAATTAACACAACCATTGTTTGGAGGGTGTTGCAGCACATATGGTATGATATGTAAAACCAAGCAACGTTTATTTTATAATGTGTGAATATAGATAATATAAAGTTAAAGATCAAGTAGCAATTTCTTCCCTAGCTCTACCTTGGGTTGCATTTTTAACCTGACCCTGACTATATCAAGTGTCAATTTCATATATGATGATGAAATTGTCTATTGAAATAAAAAGTTATAACCAGCATTTTTTACTTTATATGTCAGGTTCTTAATAGTTTCCTAAATAACAAGGAACACTCTTAGTCAGTTGGCATTTTCCAGTGTTTTAATTGCCTGCTGTGATATAATTATTGTGACATTTTGGGATGTTTTTAACATCCTGAATTAAATATTCTGACATCCCACAGAGCACTTCATGAAAACAGTCAAACTGTATTCAAGTCATTAGCAGTCTACAGCTGTCCTTTAATATTAAAATTATTTTCCAACACAAAACACAGATGAAAATTAAAGTATTTAACAACTTTGAGCTCAGGTTAGATTTGAGCTATATATTAGCCTAATTTGGCAGGTAAGGAAGATCAAGGTGACTCTGAGATTCTTCCATTAAACTTTATCTGAAGCACCAAGTGAATTAAAGCCACCTCGTGATAAAAGATAATGAACAAAATGTACTGATTTCAACAGTGCAATTAGCCCCAGATTACACAGCCACAAATTCTGCATTAAGGATAATCACCAGAACACCACATCTCTTTTTCAACTGTTCTGGAAAGCTGGCTTGCTTTATTTTTTTCAGGTATTTATTTATCTATCCATCAATCTGTTTATTTATTTGCTTCATATGATATATTCAAATAAAATCTTACAGATAATTTAGATAATTTATTTTCCAAATTTTTATAAAATTTTTAAAGGTAACACCCCATTTGCAGTTATTACAAAATGTTGGCTAGGTATCCCATGCTGTACAATGCATTCTGGAGTCCATCTTACACCCAATGGTTTGTGCCTCACACTCCCCTACGCCTATGTTGCCTCTCCCCTCAGCCCACCCATAATTACTAGGTTATTCTCTATATCTATGAGTCTGCCTTGTTATGCCTTGTGAGCTCTTTTTCTGTTATGCTCACTAATTTGTTGCATTTATTAAATTCCACACATAAGTGACATTATACGATATTTATCTTTTTCTATCTGACTTATTGTACTTAGTGTAATGCCCTCCAAGTCTGTGCATGTTAACACAAATAGCATATTTTCATTCTTTTTTATGACTGAGCATTATTGCACTATAGCCCACCAAGTTCCTCTGTCCATGGAATTTCCCAGGCAAGAATACTGGAGTGGGTTGCCATTTCCTTCTCCAGGGGATCTTCCTGACCCAGGGATCAAACCTGAATCTGGTGGATTGGCAGATGGATTCTTTATCACTAAGCTACCAGGGAAGTCCTAGTAGTCCATTGTTAGATAATTGATATATTTTAAATAACAGACCCTATGCTGTACTCAATGTGACAAGGTCCTAACGTATTTCCGAAGGGAAAGCCTAGCTGGGTTGACCAGTGATTAGCACAGGGATAACTCACCATCTTCACTTGGATGTCTTTCAAACATCTCAGAATTAGCACATCTGAAATCTTCTTCATTCCCTTACCTTCTCTGCCCATAGTCTCCCCAATCTCAGGGAAAGGCAACTCCATGCTTTCAGCTGCTTAGGTTCACAAACTTATTATCCCTGTATTATGCCAGTATTATCCCTGATTCTTTTCTTGCTCTCACATATTAAAATGCAAAACACCAAAGAATCCTATTGGCTAAAATTCAAACTCCAATGCTTCCTACCACCTCTTCCTCTGTCTCCTAGTTCAAGCCACTATCACCTTTTTTAATTTGGTAAAATAGACATTAAAAAGGGACTTCCTTGGTGGTCCAGAGTTAAGACTCCATGTCCCCAAGGCACAGGGTGCACATTTGATCCCTGGTCACAGAACTAAGATCCCACATGTCATGAGGCATAGCTAAAAAAAAAAAAAAAAAAAAAGGGCATAAAATTTGCCATGCTAACTATTTCAAAGCATATATTCACATGGCTTCCTTGGTGGTTCAGACGGTTAAGAATCCACTTGCAATGCAGGAGACTTGGATCAATCCCTGGGTTGGGAAGATCCCCTGGAGGGAATGGCTAGCACTCTAGTATTCTTTCCTGGAGAATTCTATGGACAGAGGAGCCTGGGAGGTTACAGTTAACGGGGTCACAAAGAGTTGGACACAGCTGAATCACTAACACACACCATGGAATTAAGTACATTCACAATGCTGTGCAACTATCACCACTATCCATTTCTAGAACTTTTTCATCATCCCAAACCTATGAAACAGTAACTGCCCATTTCCCATCTCCCTCCACCAGTGCCTGATAACCCCACTCCACTTTCTCTACGAATCTAATTCTCACAAATATTTCATATAAATGAAATCATGTAATATTTGTCCTTTTATGTTTGGCTCATTTCACTTAGCATTTTTAAAGGCTTATCCATGTTATAGCATGTATCAAATTTTTCTTTTCCTTTTTAAGGCTGAGTAATATACCATTGTATGCCTATTAAAATAGATGAGTTTTTAAGATTGACATACTCTCAATTTAAACTCTCCAAGGTAAGGTAAGAGAATGCTTACTTTAGGGGTGCCTGACAATCACTGGTGTTACCTACAGCAACAATAGCTACGCAGTGAAATAAACAGAACAACCTCAGGGATGGGTTAGGAGGTGCATAAGTAATGGAGTAAGATTAGTGGAAAAGAGCACTGATGGGAACTGGGAAAGATAATATTAAAAAGAGACTTTACCTTCTTCACAATCTCTGCCTGGACTGACCAAGATGGAAAGCTGTAGTATAGGAGGAGCAGCATAAATAAATGCTAAGTATGTTTTTAGTTACCACAAAGAAATAAATAATAATTTTGATGCAAGCTCTGCATTGATTATGCCTGGTTTTTCTAAAAACGTTGGCTTTACACTCTGTGACATAGCAATTTAAAAGTTGCCTCTAAATTCAGTTTATTTCAATATTTGGATTTAATGGATTTATAGCTGTTTTTACAGCTGGAAAATACAAGCTTGCAAAGGCACAATACACACAATAGAAAATAAACAGGACAAAGTTTAGTAACAACAATGGATGAGATTCATATTTCAATTCACTGTAACTGTTTCAAGCCTTTTGGCCCAGTTCTGGTGGGGGTTAAATCATTGTTTTGTTATTTCAAAGTGACAACTTACAGTAGAAAGGAAGGGAAAGTACTCTTGTTCTTTATAAATTATTAAAATTCTCTTTGATAATGAGGTTTACTTATAGGAATGTTTTTAAGAAATGTGTCCGTTTTTTGTAGCATATATCAAATGCTACAAATGTAGCTACATGTATCAAATGTAGCATGTGTCCATTTTTTGGAAGATTGCTTCATTTCAGCCTGACAGTGTAAAACGTCTTACCCAGACATGAACTGGAATATAGCCTATTTCACTGGAAGTAAACAAGGTGGTACCAAGGGCAGTACCGCTGCCCTGTATCTGCTTGTGAAGCCCTCACATTTTCTCCCAACACCACACATCTTGTTCATGAAAAAGTCCATGTGGACCAAGGGAGACACTTCTGTCAATCAGCATGTTAAAACTTGGTAAAGCTCATTTCTCTTATTATTAGATGAAATTAATATCCGCAAGTTCTGATATTTCCTCTTGCACTCCACTTTAGAAATCACTGTTACAGGGAAAGAGCTACATTTTAGAAAAAAAAATCTCAATATGACATAATGCGATTTACAGTTTTCAAAGGACTTTAGTATCTACAAGGTTGTCAGCACTCACGAACTCCACTACTTACCATCCATTCAGTTCTCAACTTCTTCCAAACATCCTTCCATCTTTCTTCTATCTTTCTAATGAAGGCTTCCTTTTATTAAAAACAAAAAAGATACTTCTCAGTCTTCATCTGTCTCAATCCCTCTTTGACTATCAACATGGTTATATGCCTTCTTTCTGCTTTTTTCTTCACAGCATCAGTTCAGTTCAGTTCAGTCGCTCAGTCGTGTCTGACTCTTTGCGTCCCCATTAACTGCAGAACACCAGGCCTTCCTGTCCATCACCAACTCCCAGAGTTCACCCAAACCCATGTCCATTGAGTCGGTGATGCCATCCAGCCATCTGATCCTCTGTCATCCCCTTCTCCTCCTGCCCTCAATCTTTCGCATCAGGAGGCCAAAGTATTTTGAGGTATAATTTACTTATCATAAAATTCATCCATTTTAAGTGCAAAATTCAATTCTTTTTGGTAAATTTACAGAATCATGCAATCACTGCAACAGTCCAGTTTTAAAACATTTTCAAGCACTCCAAAAATATCGATGGCCCATTTTTGCATTTTTTCCTTAACAATTGCCTTCACTTTGGTCTGCACATTCTTGATTTCCCTGTTGTCTTTTTTCCCATTCTAGCCCATCCTCCTTGGTCTGTCCCTCCTTCTCTACACAACCTTTAAATATATTCCTTACAACCTAATCCTAGGCCTTTACAGCCTAGGCCTTGGGTTTCTTTTCTTACTCCACATGCTTTTCTTAAGCCACCTTGTCCTTTCCATGACTTTAATTACCACCCACCTACACCAAAATCTATTCTTATACTTGAAACAAACACAACATTGCAAATCAACTATACTTTAATTTTAAAAAATCTACTCTCCACTCAGACCTCTATTCTGGGCTCTAAATTTTTATATATTATCTGTGTACCACCTTCAACTTAACATGAAATGAACTTTAGTATTCTCTGTCTACCTGCATGCATGCTCAGTCACTTTAGCCATGTCCAGCTCTTTGAGACCCAGGGGACTGTAGCCCACCAGGCTCCTCTGTCCATGGGATTCTCTAGGCAAGAACACTGTGGTGGGTTGCCATGCCCTCCTCCAGGGGATCTTCCTGACCCCGGGATATAACTCTCTTCTCCTCTGTCTCCTGCATTGCAGGTGGATTCTTTACACACTGAGCTATCTGAGAAGCCCATTCTCTTTCTACTTTTCCTCCAAAACTGTTCCTCTTCCAATGTTTCTTCTCTCAGTAAAGACATCACTAACACCTTTCACTCAGTGGCCTGTACCAGAAAACTTATGCACTATCCTTAACCTCTCTCTCCCTATCCTACCATACTCAGGGCATCCCCTCTCCCCATCTCCATGGACACTTCCCTAGGCCCAAAGCAACAGCATTTCTTGCTTGGACAACTACTGTAACCTCCTAATGGTTTCTCTGCATCCACTCTGGACCCCTTCTACACTTTTCTCCACAATGCTATCAGAGCCAAATAAAAAGTAAATATAATTCAAATCTACTTTAAACGTTTCAATGGTTTCTATAACCTTTATGATAAATTCAGAATTCTTCATCATAGCCTACAGAGCCCTTCACCATCAGATCCCTAACAATCCCCCAGGCCCACAGGCATCCCTTTCATTCTTGCCTACTAAAATCCCACCACAGCCTTAACGTACCAAACTCTCCTCCCACTGTAGGTTACTTCCTCACCCTGAAATGTTCTTGCATGGGTCTCCCGACATCTCACGCTTACTCATTCTCAAGTGTTCCACATCTTCCCAAGAGAAACTTTCTTCCCTGACTCTAGATTCTTGGTCAGTTTCAATAAAATACTCTCTCATAGTACCCTGGTCCTTGGTAGGACTGATCACAACTGGAATTAAATAACAATCTATATTGTTTAATGTCTGTTTCCCTCTCTAGACTGTTATCTTCATCAGGGCAGGGACAATGTCAAATTTGCTTCATTATTGTATGCTTGGGAGCCTGACACATAGGAGGCACTCAGTAAATACCTGTCCAGGGACTGCATGGTTTCATTTAGTCCTCATAACAATCCTGAAAGTTAAGTAAAACCATTTATATAGCATAGGTAAAGAAATTATGATTCAGAGAATGCAGTTAACATGCCCAAGATCAATCACAGAGGATTTTATTAATAGAAGCATAAATAGAATAACACATTGAGCATCTTAGAATACTTGCTTAATCAAAGCTAGAGTAATGATAAATGATACACATTGTCATTAATATTGTCCAGCTTTTAAACAAATCTTCCAGCCAAGGAACCAAAGCAGTTAGTCAGCCTTAGGAAACAGAGTTACACCTACACATTTAATCTCTAACTCTCAAAAAATGCTTTTGAAGTAGAAATTAACATATAGAAAATTACTTTCTCCCAGGAAGTCCTAACCCAGTCCAAATAATGATCAGTCTATTATTTGTACACACCATATAAAGATGATTGATGAAAAGAATCCATGGTTTCTTCCACTCCTATACCCAATCACAACATGGTGAATAAACTTCTATGAATCAAGGAATCTAGGTAGTACTGGGTGGTATGGTAGATAGTAATAAGCACTTTATAAATATTTGTTGATTGGATATAGAAACGTTGATCAATAGAAATGAGCCAAAGCTTAAACCCTCAACTTCCTGATTCAAATTTTAAGGGTAACTTATACCTGGTGGGCTGCCGTCTATGGGGTCGCACAGAGTTGGACATGACTTAGCAACTTAGCAGCATACCTCAATCAAAAAAATTTAGATGGAACTTCTTGAGCCTCCCTGTTCCTAAGGCTTTACATGAACTAGCCCTTTCAAGGTACTAACTACCACCCCACCAGCACTAGGCAACTTCGCCAGAACTCTCTGGAGAGAAAAAATGAGGCTTTGAAATAAGATAAGACTGTATAGTAGACACAAGAACTTTTTGTAATAAACATAAAAGCCACTAACCAATTGATCAATTAAAAAACAAAACAAAAAAACCTAAGCAATAAAATCAGTGGATATTATTTAGCAAATACCTGTTGAGTGCCTGCATTTGCCACATAGTGTTGATAATGATGACCCACACTTGTATAGTTTATAAAATGTTAATACTTGCCTTTCCTCCCTTTCTGCAGTGAACTTGAACATGCCAACCTGTGGTCCAAGAGTCACTTACTTTTTGATCTATCCCCACTAAGATGCCAGCTCAGAGAAGTAGATTAGTCCTATGAGTTTTGTATCCAGCATACGAAGATAAGCCTCAAACTTTGATAAGCCCACCAAGCCCTGAACTTTAATAAGTGCCATTCAGAAGTCAGACATTATGATTGATTCTGGTTGCATCCTGCTCCTTGTTCAGAGTTCTCCCTTTGGCAAATCACTGGGGCTTTTTCTTAACATGGCATTTTCTTAACACTTTGGGAGTAAACATACAACTGGTTCTGCCACAAGTTCTAAATAGGACTCCAGTTCTTCCACTAGACCTGGGTTCTGACTAAACCCCATTCAAACAGAAATCTGATGAACACACTGACAATTGCTGGTCCTCTCTCAATGAGGCTGAGACCATATCTATGAAGTTTCTCCTTAAAGTCGACCAGAGTGGGCCAAACCAAGGCAAAAGATCAGCAGGATCTGCTGATCACATCAACTTTAATCTTGCTCAACTGCAAGATTAAATATCAGGACCAGATAAGATTTGATCAGCCTCCATAGTACACCAGGGCTATCAGAAGTGATGGAGAGCAAAAACCAAGTGTCAATCCGAGAGGCCAAATCTTAAACCCAGGCCAAGTATGTTACTTACAACCAACAGCATTAAATGATACACAAAGATCAGGACCACAGTAAATGCAGGAGAACAATTTGAGCCAAGGATCAAAGCAAATAAGCAGCAAAAGATTTCAAGGATCTAATTTTAAGGCCTCTTCCTATTAGCATTGAGTTAGTAAATGGCTGGCTGGGTTAAAGTCATAAGAATAAGGGGAGTCCGGAACTTGCAACCAAAAGAAAATTAAATAGGTCCTCTTAACAAGATAAAGTGTGCTATTACCATTTTACAGACAGAAACTGAGGTTTCAAAGCCCCAGTGATTTGCCAAAGGGAGAACTCTGAACAAGGAGCAGGATGCAACCAGAATCAATCATAATGTCTGACTTCTGAAAAGCACTTTATACATGTCTGTTGACTGGATCCAGGAACAAGCCAGAACTTGAACACTTCTGATTCATATTTTATCTGTAACTCTTGGGCTTTACTATAAAAGCATTTTACATAAACTAGCTCTTTAATTGTATTATCTACTATACCATCCTGTTTCCATTAGTGCTAAAGGTAAGTCAAATAACTTATGATTGGAATTAGTCTAATGCAAGTCAGTTTTGTAGAAAGAAGTTTTAAAGGTGAGACATGAACCCACAGAGAAGTCTTCCCTTACATTCAGTTCAGTTCAGTCACTCAGTCGTGTCTGACTCTCTCCAACCCCATGAATTACAGCAAACCAGACTTCCCTGTCCATCACCAACTCCTGGAGTTCACCCAAACTCATGTGCTTCGAGTTGGTGATGCCATCCAGCCATCTCATCCTTTGTCGTCCCCTTCTCCTCCTGCCCCTAATCCCTCCCAACATCAGGGTCTTTTCCAATGAGTCAACTCTTTGCATGAGGTGGCCAAAGTATTGGAGTTTCAGCCTCAGCATCAGTCCTTCCAATGAACACCCAGGACTGATCTCCTTCAGAATGGACTGGTTGGATCTCCTTGCAGTCCAAGGAACTCTCAAGAGTCTTCTCCAACACCACAGTTCAAAAGCATCAATTCTTCGGCACTCAGCTTTCTTCACAGCCCAACTCTCACATCCATACGTGACCACTGGAAAAACCATAGCCTTGACTAGACGAACCTTTGTTGGCAAAGTAATGTCTCTGCTTTTCTATATGCTATCTAGGTTGGTCATAACTTTGCTTCCAAGGAGTAAGCGTCTTTTAATTTCATGGCTGCAATCACCAATGGCAGTGATTTTGGAGCCCAAAAAAATAAAGTCTGACACTGTTTCCACTGTTTCCCCATCTATTTCTCATGAAGTGATGGGACCAGATGCCATGATCTTCGTTTTCTGAATGTTGAGCTTTAAGCCAACTTTTTCACTCTCCACTTTCACTTTCATCAAGAGGCTTTTGAGTTCCTCTTCACTTTCTGCCATAAGGGTGGTGTCCTCTGCATATCTGAGGTTATTGATATTTCTCCCGGCAATCTTGATTCCAGCTTGTGCTTCTTCCAGCCCAGCGTTTTTCATGATGTACTCTGCATATAAGTTAAATAAGCAGGGTGACAATATACAGCCTTGACACACTCCTTTTCCTATTTGGAACCAGTCTGTTGTTCCATGTCCAGTTCTAACTGTTGCTTCCTGACCTGCATATAGGTTTCTCAAGAAACAGGTCAGGTGGTTTGGTATTCCCATCTGTTTCAGAATTTTTCACAGTTGATTGTGATCCACATAGTCAAAGGCTTTGGCATAGTCAGTAAAGCAGAAATAGATGTTTTTCTGGAACTCTCTTGCTTTTTCCATGATTCAGTGGATGTTGGCCATTTGATCTCTGGTTCCTCTGCCTTTTCTAAAACCAGCTTGAACATCTGCAAGTTCATGGTTCACGTATTGCTGAAGCCTGGCTTGGAGAATTTTGAGCATTACTTTACTAGCGTGTGAGATGAGTGCAATTGTGTGGTAGTTTGAGCAATCTTTGGCACTGCCTTTCTTTGGGATTCCCTTACATTAGCAATAAACAAAAAAAAAAGTGAAAATAGAAGCCATATATATGCATGTTCTTGAGAGAAGCCGTATTTGCCTGGTTAAAGAAGCATCACAGTTAATTTCTGTATCCCACAGGCAAAGTCACAGTGGACACAATAGTTCAAACTTAAATGACACCCCTGCAATGACAACCTCAACACAGAATATTTCTCTTAACTCTCTCTCTCTCTCTCTCTGTGATATCTGCTCAAAGCCAGGGATGGAGAGTACCTATATGGTAATGTGTTCACTGTATTAATAATAAACATTTGTTTTGAATTATATCTTGAATTAATAATGAGACTCTCAGATTGAGAGCTCACTCACTGGAAGCCTGTGTTTGTGAATATTGTTGGTTAATCATTGAGCCACCCTATGAACTTATCAGGCACTATATACAATAAACATGTGACTACAGTTTGCCCTTCATGCCTCTGTGTTACCTAACTAATAGCATAGGTCTGAGAGCACAGTCTTGTAAATGATAGAATAAAATACGCAAAATAACAATAAGACAATTCAAAAATCTCAACAGATAGAGACATAAAAGGTTAAGGTTGACATTCTTTCTTTAAAGTCACTGTGATGAGATGAGAGTAGGAAAATGTCAAACACAAAGGAAGTAAAACAAATCAAATTCACCACAGCAGCTGAATTATGTCCAAATCTCAATGGTGACAAGAAAGGCCTTTCAAGTCTAAATAAAGATGGGGAAATACCAGTAATTATGCCTTCTGTTTATGACCTTTCAGTAGCTGAAGGCATTTTACAACCTTTAACTCATTAATCTTCAAAACATGACTGTGAGTTTAGAGGATGACAGCTGGTCCACCTTGTTTCACAGAAAAATGATGAGACCTAGGGGATGGGATTGGAGAAGGCAACGACACCACACTCCAGTACTCTTGCCTGGAAAATCCCATGGACGGAGGAGCCTGGTAGGCTGCAGTCCATGGGGTCGCTAAGAGTCAGACACGACTGAAGCGACTTAGCAGCAGCAGCAGCAGGGGATGGGATAAGTGGTAGAGCTGCTGCACCGCACCTGTGGGTCCACCAGGGAAGACATTTAAGCAAATAACTAGCCATTCTAAAATCCAGGCACTAAACCCACAGAAACACAGGCCTCCCCAAAGACATTGACCATCATAGCACAGTATTAAGTCCTAAGATTGGAAACTCATTCTCTTCTAATTAGCTGCTGGGAATATGATTCTCTGGTCTTTTCCTTCTAGGTGTTAATGAGAATTTTTTATTTGTGAAAAGAATCTTGATGCCATCAGTAATAATAAACATGTAACCAGAGATTTAAAAGCGTAAGTCATTAGATACTAAAGATGAGATCCATGTGTTATATTACCCTGTGCTTATACTACCCTCAAGTAGTCTGTATCATTCCCTGTTTGAAGTATTTGCTGTTAGTCTCTGGAGGAAACTGAAATTCCTGTAAGAAGATTAAATATGCCTAGCCTACTGAGGTCAGGCTTGACCATATAACTGCCTTTGGCCAGCAGAATGTAGGCAAAAGTCACATTTGTCACCTTTGAAGAGAAGTTTTAAAAATTAACATATGGTAGGCCATGGGAATTTCCCCTCTGTCAAGAAATCTGAAAGTTGCAGATAGAGACTCTTCCATCAGTTTATTCAAAGTCAAAGTTGGAAATGAACAAAGCTGAGACGTGAACCCAGGCATTTGAGTTCCAGCACCCATTTTCTTAATGATTATTCCAGGAAATTTTCACCACTGTAAGAATGTGGCCCAAAAGAGCCAAGAGTGAATTGTTCAATAAAAACTTTATAATTAGTAATTCCTTTAGGCACTAAGAGAACCTGACTGTGGTTTATAAAGGTAATCATTAATTAAATGTTTTTCTGTATATATGTTTGCTCAGGTCTTTATACAAGAGGTATATTTTTAATATTAGGTAGAAACCTATTTATACTTGAGAACAAAGTGACCAACTCTTTGTCTAATAGGCTAATACCTGCCCTCAAGGATTTCAATTGCAATTCTTTATTCCCAAAAATAAGCTGGACAACTGACAACTTCTAGATTCAACCACCTCTTTGTATGGCCTTTTAACAATGCTTATCCTTCCCAGTAGTTATTGTTCTTTGTCCCTCAGGTTTCTTTACTCTGGAAACAGATTAAAACTGCAAATTTGGGTATAATTTCCTACTCTAATCTGCTGTTTCCCAAGTCTTCCCCATCTCAGTAATCAGTACCTTCATTAAGCCAGGTGCTCAGAACACAAATTCGGAGTCACTCTTGAATCCTCACTTTCCCTCACACCCTTTATTTAATTCTTAAGCATCTACTGTCCTAAATATATCCTATATTCTGAAATTTCCTGCATAACATACCACTTCTCCCAAACTCTCAGCCAGCATCAGCACTGCCAGGGCTGTGGCAGTAAACTCCTAACTGGTCTCCTTACTGCCACTCCTGTCCTCAAACACATTGCTCTCCACAGAGCAGCCTGAGTCATCCTTCTAAAAGATAAATGGGATTGTGCCACACCCTCCTCTTTTAACAGTCAGAAAGCTCTCATCCAGTTTTACACTTGTCAATGTTTAATAACCTGTGTGACATCACCAAACACAAGGTTGGGAAGAGATGCTAACAGTCTGATCGCATGCATATTGTAAATGGTTTCTATGATATCACTGTTCCCTCCACGCTTAGAAAAAACTCCAGAGTTCTTGCTATGAATTCAAAGCTCTACATAAGCTGCCCCTGCTACCCCTCAGATCTTACCATTCTTCTTATTTGCTCTCCTGTAGCCATATTGGCCTCTTTGTTACTCCTCAAACATTCCAAACATATGTCCATCTCAGTGAATGTTCCTCCCACAGATATTCACAGGACTCTCATCTTCACTTAATTCTGAGTTCAAATGTTCCTTCCTTAATACCCTATATGAAATAAGAACCTCCCCTCTCCATTCCCTTACCCTTGATAGTTTTTAATCACTGTGTAACATACTATTATATTTATATACCCATAAATCCACTGGGGATAAATTCCTCACAGTGAATGACAATCACCTTGTTCATTGCCATATCCTCAGGATCTAGAACAGTTTGTAGCAAATTATAGATGCTCAATAAATGTCTACTGAGTAAAAGAATATACGAATAAATGAAACAACCAATGAATAAGTCAACAAATAAAGTTTTTCAAAACAAAAAGATAGGAATAAGACTAGCAGAGAGGAGTACAACGACCAAGTATCCTTTGAGTCCTAACAGAGTCCTGAAATATCAGTGAAATCCAAGTTATATATGCCTTGGTCTGTGTCAAAGTGGAGAGTAAAAACTAATTAAATGACAGAGGTGATGAAATGAAAGCAAAAATAATGTGTAAAACAAATTAGGCAAGTTTCAGTAACAAGAATCTGGGGAGGGGTTGTTATAAAAAAAAGAAAGAGTAAGGACATATTAAATATAATCTTGGTCCACTAGAGAAAGTCCATGAGTAGTCATCAGGATGGGCTTCCCAAGTGTCTCAGCAGTAAAGAATATGCCTGCAAAGCAGCAGACATGGGTTCAATCCCTGAGTAAGGAAGATCCCCTGGAGAAGGATATGCCAACCCACTCCACTAGTCTTCCCTGGGAAATCCCATGGGCAGAGGAGTCTCGTGGGCTACAGTCCACAGGGTTGCAAAGAATCTAACACAACTTAGGAACTGAATAGCACCAATCATCAGGATAATCCGACATTAATCCAAATACTTCCATTTACATGCTGAGTGAGCTCACCCAAGGGATTTTGCTTAGTTTTCTAATCTATATTAAAAATCAATAAAAATAGGGGATGGGATGTCATCGTTTCTCAAGACCATTCTTATTGGTTAATATCATATGGTTGCAAGGAAGAAACCAACTCTGGCTACCATAGGCAGTAAAGAAGTTCATAAAAAGAATTTGGGGAAGCTCTCTCAGAATCAATGGGAAGGCTGGAGAACCAGGACCAGGGAAGAACAGGAAGTAAGGTAGGTCTGGATGTCTCAAGGCAAGAACAGAATAATAATACTCCCAGTGTTAGCAATTGCAATTATAATATATACTGTATTTAAGATGTATCAGGAACATCCTAAACCCTTTAGATATTCTAACTTATTTAATTCTCATAATAACCCTATGAGTTAGGTACTATTAATGACTCCATTGTAGAAATAAGGAAACCTGGCCTAAAGAGGTTAAGTAACTTGTCCTAGTTACGGTCATTTAGCTAGTAAGGGGTCTGAACTCAGGCTATCTGGCTTAGTCTCTGCTCTTAGCCACTTAGCATACTCTGACCTCTGATAGTCACTTCAGGGCCCCAAGTGATTTAACAATTTTCCTGCATTTGTGTTCTTTCACCAGGATTCAAAGTCCTAAAAAAAAGAGGTGGCAGAATTGCAATGGTTTGAATCTCATGCTCAGCCCTTGGCTAAAGGAAGGCCTGTCACTTGCCTGACTGTACTCTGAAGATTACTCAGAAGAGAGCAAAAGGAACTCCCTTAAATGGAATGAGGGCGGCATCACCCAAAGCAAAAGAAATGGATCTCCAGCCAAACACAGAAGTCTCTAGTACTTCATTTCATTTAATCTTCTAATCACAGTTTCTCAAGTTTCCAAGATCCCACTCACTCCCAATCACATGTGATTGTGATTTTCATAAAATCTCTTAATAGTCAGGCAAGAACAAGCACAGGACACTAATGCACTTTGTAAGGAAAAAAAAGAAAGAAAATTGAGGACTATTTCCTGACCTTTTAATGTGTATCAGAGCACTGTGCTAACAGCTTTACATATAATCTCATTTCATTCTTTCAGTGTTATGAGATAGATATTTTAAATGACATTGAAGTTTAGAAAGATCTAGTGATTTGCCCAAGGTCATGTAGCTGGTAGAGCTGAGACTTAAACCCCAATTTGTCAAATTAAAATTTTAATTTTTTAATTTATAAGATATTAAGTTATGCTTCCCTGTACAAAAATTAGAATGATCTTTAGGTGATGAAAAAACAATTCTAAGATACATAAAATGCAAATTGTTTTATAACAGAAACCTAAGAAGGTTAAAAATAAATCTTAAGTTATTTTTATAATTGATCGAAGGCTATTAAAATCATATAATGATTATAAAATGTATTGACTCAGTAAAGTAACAAAAAGAATTGCTTTTATAATAAAGCATCATAACCTTGAACTTTCATTATAATCTTGCATTTGAGGTGTTGACAGCTTTGTGATCTCCAGCCCAGGGAA
Organism: Bos javanicus; assembly: GCF_032452875.1. Lineage (NCBI taxonomy): Eukaryota > Metazoa > Chordata > Mammalia > Artiodactyla > Bovidae > Bos > Bos javanicus. Next base: position 37,909,105 of record NC_083873.1, on the reverse strand, counting down.
GGAGAAAGGAGGGAAAAATGGAGAAGCCAAGACAAGGGGGAAAGGTTGAACATTGATGATGCCAGTGATGATGCCTTCCAGTTGCCCTCAAATCAAGTGAGTTGTCCATACAATTTAACTCTCCATTTTCCTTGCAAGGAAAAAGATCAGTTCACTTCTAAAGAAGATTTTGCAATCAATAACAACTCACTGTTACTTCAAATCATTTTTTTAACAAAGCAGAGGATAACAGGAAATTTTCCTTTCTTCTCAAGTTACAGGGAGGAAACATCAAAAAGAAAGATGCAAATAAATCTGTAATTAGTCATAAAGATCCACATACATCTATTCATGAAGGGAGGGGAATGACTATATCTATGTGTACAGTCTCTATACAACTTACAGAATGGAAATAAGCAGGCTAGCACTTTAAGCAACAAATAGAAACTGCAGGTAATCCAGGTTAAGTCAGTAACTACTTACATGACTCTAGGCAAGTCACTTGGTTTCTCTGCCCTTTAGTCCGCCCTCTGATTGGGCACTACACAGAAATTCCCTGAAAACCAGATGTTACATCAAAGGCAATATTTCCTGGAGGCCAGCCTTGCTGACTTCTTTGAAAGGCACTAAATTTAGAAATAGCATGCAAATAACACTGCTCAGATTAAACTCGCTTATTAGTGGTCCAGATGATAATCAAAGGCAAACAGATGGTCGCTTAACAAATGTTATTGGAAGGAAGGCATCTTTAAATATAGGATTTGTGTGAAAAGTTTGCTTTTTCTTACAAGTTATTTTGATGATTATGCTGGAATGTTGGTATCTTTTTTCAGAATATAACTTTGTGGCGTCTCATACACATGTTGAGAAAGATCAAAGCTTTGCAGCACCAGTGGAAGGTTGCTCCAAATCTAATAAGCAAAATTATGCAGTTAAAATGGAACTTGAAAACCGTAATCGTAAGTATATAGTTATCAAGAGCCAGAGGATTCATCTTAAGGAATCAGAGATATTGAATATAGCTTGTTTTTAGAAACCTAACCCAATCTACACAAGTGCCAGAATAGGAAATGTTGTTTCTTTTAGCCTAACATATTGAAAACAGGGTTGTTTTGTTTTGTTTTGTTTTTTCAAAAAACATGCTATCCTCTTTGCTCAAGAGAAAACAAAAAAGTGTGGTTATTAGCTATATCTCTTTCCCTTCTATACAGAAAAAAAAATTACAAACTGTATCCTAAGATACACAAGGATAGCCTTCCACATGACTACTGGAGCCTCTGAACCAACATTAACTCATGTTATTGATGTTAACTAATGTTAGTAACACAACTCATGTTATTTATAAAATCCTAGGTGTTAGGCACTTTTTACAGAAGATATTTGTCAAAATAAAGCTGCACACAGTTACCAGTTTTTCTGGAGGACAACTAGGATTGATAGAGGCACAACTCTACAAGGTAACATATCATTCAGGGTCCTTCTAGAATAAAGAAACCACACTAGTTAATTAAACAGAGAGAAGTCAATGTAAAGTATTCTTGAAAAGTAGTGAAAGTCACTCAGTCATGTCTGACTCTTTTCTACTGCATGGACTATATATAGCCTGCCAGGTTCCTCTACCATAGAATTCTCCAGGCAAGAATACTGGAGTGGATAGTCATTCCCTTCTCAGGAGGTTTTCCCAACCCAGCAATCAAACCCAGGTCTCCTGCATTACAGGCACATTCTTTATTATCTGAACCACCAACCATATACAAAGTAATTGCCTAGGTAACTGAAGGAGTGAAAGGAGAACTCTAGTTAGTAGTGGGCTGCTAAGTGTTTACAACTAGATGTCTGGTTGGGGAGATCTCATTTGTAGCATTTGCCAATTTCCATGGTGTAAATACTCCCATGGTGGCAGATTTCCAGCTACCAACAATTTAACATCTCACTTGCAAAACTCCTGAAAATTCAACAACAGACTCTGCAAGCCAATATGGGCTGGCTCCTGCACAGAGGTAGCAACTGCAGGAAACCACTAACACCCCTATGGCTGAGGAACAAAGAGGTTGAAATTATTGAAATTTAGAATCCTGGAGGAAGGACTCTGCAGGGTGGGGCAGCCTCTGCACGAGAGGTAACCTTGTGTACCTGAATGGCCTCAATCAAAAATGCAAATATATTGGAGGAGATGCAAAAGGGCTTGGTGGAGTAGGCTATTCAGTCCTCGGAGAAATATAACACTGAGAAGGGTATTTGACAAGTACAAGCCCACTTGGCACAGCATTGTGGAAGGAACTTGGTACTTATGTGATGTCTGTAAGTGAATACTTGATCTCCTTCTACCTGAGTCAGGTGGCTATTCTTCTGTTCAGATCTGGTTTGGAAACATGGAGTGTGCCATGCACCCAGTGATCCAGCCAAAAACAAGGACTTCAGCCTAAATTCCAAATACCAGAGGCTGAAATCTTCAGCCTCGCCTAAGGGAACACCTCATTCTTTGAACTTTTATTGTGTTGTTTTGAACTCTGACGTTTCTTGCATTATAAAACAAATAGCAAAACAGCTTCCATTTGTATTTTTTTTCCATTCCCCATGTTTTTCTGGACAAAATCTACTCTTTAAAAAAATCTGATGGAGAAATATGAAAAATAAATAAATGCCTTCATACATAAATACATAGACATAAGGAAGGTGTGACTAGTGCTGGTGACTGAAATCCACAATATTTGAAAGCATCAGAGTAACTGAAAACTGGATCAGTTCTGACTTAGGGAAGGAACTGCTGTATTAGGTAGAAAAGGACTGGTAGAGCACAGCTCACAGGTATAGGAAGAGATCTGGAAGCAATCAAGAAGGAGCATGGCTTTCTCCTCCAGCCTTGCTATCTCCTTCTAATACTCCCTGATCGAAGAGGAACAGGAAACTCAGGGCAAAGCTGGATGTGGTTTGCAGAGTCCCAGCCCCAGGACTACTGCTCTGAATCTAGAAACAATGGTTTGGAGCTGAAAGGCAATAATAGCTTAATAACAGGTCCAGTTATAATCAGAATACTGTATTTGTATAATTTTATAATTTGCAAAGCTTTTTTAAAAAATGCATTTGACATGATAACCACCATTTACTGCTTGGCTATGAGCCCAGAACCATGCTAAATTTTATATACAACATATTTCATTCAATTTTCAGAACGCTCTTATGAGCTAAGTATTGTTAACCTCATCCATTTTATGAAGAAACTGAGGTACAAAAAGTCTGACAGTTGCCTGAGATTACACAAGCTGATGGCAACTAAATGGTTGTTTCACATAAGTCCACCATGCTGTCTCTTAGCCACAGGGCTATTATTTTGCAGTTAAGAAATAAACCAAAATGATAGCAAACTTCATTTGAGGTCAATTCAGAAAGATTTCTATTCTTAACGGACTGTAGCAGAGATCCTATTAGTTCTGACACTTCCTGCTCTCAGTCATTGCATAGGAAAATTTTGGTAATATGCAAAAGATGCTCTTCTTAAGAGGTGTGTGTTAAAGTCAGGATCAACTGGAAACAAAATGTAAAAACAGAAACCTAAATAATTCAGGGGCTTCATTTTTGTCATAGAAAATGAGTCCAGAGTTTGGCCTTCCAAGAATGGTATAACACTCTGATGTCCTCAAGGATCTAGATACTTTCTAATTTTCACTGTTTATTATTCCTTTGCAGGTGTCTTCCCTTCTTGTGCTGCCTCCTCGTGCAAAGACTGTTCCTTCATATCAAATGTTGTGTTCCTGTTGAAGTTGAAAACGGAAGGACAAAGAACAGCTAATTCTTTTTAGAAGCCTCTCCCAGGAACTTCTGCTTACATCTGACTGTCCAGAATTGTGTCACGTGGCAACACACAGCTGAAAGGGAGGCTGGGAAATACTACTTGTAGCTAGGCATTTTTCCACACAATAAAATAGGGGTTCATTTAGCTTGAAAAGAACAAAGCATATTGGTTTGGAAATTATGTATATCAATCACAAAAGATAAGCAGGACTTGTAAGATTAACAGCTTATTTCCCCTTTACTTAATTCATCTGTCTTTGCTTTTTCCTACTTCCTTCATTCGTTGACTCTGTCCCAGATTTCCCAAGGCAGCCTCAGGTGAAAATGTTCATCCCTTTGTTCCTTAAACTCTCTCATGCTCACCAGCCTCGTGCCTTGATTTTGGCTTGGAAAACATGTGTCCATATAAACTATTTACTTGTTTTCTAGTGTATTCTACAATAGCCCTTCAGTTTCTCTTAATTCTCAATTTAGGCACAGCTGACTCTGAACCTAAAGTCCCAAAATGTCTCCATTTTTTTTTTCACCATTTTTTCAAACTTCTGTTGTTTTCAGTAACTCAAGATTCTTCGAGTTTAGAACCATTGCTAGATAAACTGAATAGAATATGTCAAGACAGCATATTAAACTTCATGTGGAATAATACCCTCCTTCAACAGAGTATCTACCTTCCATCCACAGCGATTATGAATTTGAAGATTAAGGGTTAGGAGGCCCTGAGCCTTCAGCCTGTGAGTACTTACTCTCTCCATCACTCTTTCTTCATACTATCTCAACGATAATAAGTAGAACCTTAAACAATAGGAAGATTTCAAAGACATAGGAAAGCATTCCAAGTAGGCACAGTACCCAGGATCTCCTTTCCTCTCCTTCTCCCTCTCTCTCCAAGAGACCATAGGCATGAGAATCAATAACCAAGCTCCAGTAGCCAATGACTTAATAGGAAGGTCTGTCAGGTAAGAGGTAGGTGACATCTCATAATTACTATGTAATATCTTAGCCTTTAACAGATTGTTATAAGGTGTCGATCTGTGTATGTGGGTGTGTGCATGTACTTAACTCTACAGCCCTATACCACCAGAGCAGGCCCTTATGTCTTTTTCCTTTTTTTATCCTAAGTGTTTTTTAACAATTTTTCTTAGAAAGGTTTTAGATTTGTAGCAAAATAAAGCAAATAGTACACAGTGTTACCATATACCCTCCCCTCAGGAAGTATACCCTATTATTAACATCTTACATAGAATGGTACATTTGTTATAGTTAATGAGCCAATGCTAAGTCACTTCAGTCGTGTCCAACTCTGTGTGACCCCATAGATGGCAGCCCACCAGGCTCCCCCGTCCCTGGGATTCTCCAGGCAAGAACACTGGAGTGGGTTGCCATTTCCTTCTCCAATGCATGAAAGTAAAAAGTGAAAGTGAAGTCGCTCAGTCGTGTCTGACTCTTAGCGACCCCATGGACTGCAGCCTACCAGGCTCCTCCGCCCATGGGATTTTCCAGGCAAGAGTACTGGAGTGGGGTGCCATTGCCTTATTGGTACATTATTATTAAATAAAGTCCATTTGTTGTCATTATTTACTTGCTAAGTCATGTCTGACTCTTTGTGGTCCCCTGGACTGTAACCTGCCAGGCTCCCTTGTCCATGGGGTTTCCCAGCCAAGAATATTGGAGTGGGCTGCCATTTCTTCCTCTAGTAGATCTTCCTGACCTAGGGATCAAACCCATGTCTCCTGGATCTCCTGCATTGGCAGGTATATTCTTTACCACTGAGTCACCAGGGAAGCCCAAATAAAGTCCATAGTTTATTCATATTTCCTTAGCTTTTATCTAATGTCCTTTTTCTGTTAGAGAATCCCACAGGGATACCACATCTATTGCATTTAGTCATCATATCTCCTTAGACTCTTCTTGGCTGTGACAGATTCTCTGACTTTCCTTATTTTTGTTTCTTTTTTAAATATCTTATTGGAGTATAGTTGAATTACAATGTTGTGTTAGTTTCTGCTGTACAGCAAAGTGAATCAGTTATATATATATATATATATATATATATATATATATATATATCTCACTCTTTTTGAGATTCTTTTCCCATTTAGGTCATTATAGAGTATTGAGTAGGATTCCCTATGCTACACAGTAGGCTTTATTAGTTATCGATTTTCCTTGTTTTAAAGACATTAACAGTTTTAAGGCATGCTGCTCAGGTGTGTTGTAAGATGCCCTCTATTGGAATTTGTCTGTTTTTCTCTTGTCTAGTTAGGGGTTATGTGTTTGGGAGAGAAAAATCACAGAGGTAAAGGGCCACTTTATTACAATCTTATCAGGGGTACATACAATCAGTTCTGTTCAGTTCAGTCACTCAGTCATGTCTGACTCTTTTAGACCCCATGGACTGCAGCACGCCAGGCCTCCCTGTCCATCACCAACTCCCGGAATGTACCTAAACATGTCCACTGAGTCAGTGATGCCATCCAATCATCTCATCCTCTGTTGTCCCCTTCTACTCCCATCCCACATCCAATCTTTCCCAGCATCAGGGTCTTTTCCATTGAGTCAATCCCTTCACATCAGGTGGCCAAAGTACTGGAGTTTCAGCTTCAGCAACAGTCCTTCCAGTGAATGTTCAGGACTGATTTCCTTTAGGATAGACTGGTTGGATATCCTTGCAGTCCAAGGGACTCTCAACAGTCTTCTCCAACACCACAGTTCAAAAGCATGAATTCTTTGTCCCTCAGCTTCCTTTATAGTCCAACTCTCACATCCATACATGACTACTGGAAAAGCCATAGCTTTGACTAGATGGACCTTTGTTGGAAAAGTAATGTCTCTGCTTTTTAATATGCTGTCTAGGTTGGTCATAGCTTTTCTTACAAGGAGCAAGCTTCTTTTAATTTCATGGCTGCAGTCACCATCTGCAGTGATTTTGGAGCCCAAAAAAATAAAGTCTCTCACTGTTTCCATAGTTTCCCCATCTTTTGCCATGAAGTGATGGGACCAGATGCCATGATCTTAGTTTTCTGAATGTTGAGTTTTAAGTCAACTTTTTCACTCTCCTCTTTCACTTTTGCCAAGAGGCTTTTTAGTTCTTCACTTTCTGCCGTAAGTGTGGTGCCATCTGCATATTTCAGGTTATTGATATTTCTCCCTGCAATCTTGATTCCAGCTTGTGCTTTATCCAATCTATCATTTCTCATGATGTACTCTGCATATAAGTTATATAAGCAGGGTGACAATATACAGCCTTGATGTAATCCTTTCCCAGATTGGAACAAGTCTGTTGTTCCATGTCAAGTTCTCACTGCTGCTTCTTGACCTGCATACAGATTTCTCAAGGGGCAGGTCAGGTGGTCTGGTATTCCCATCTCTTTCAGAATTTTCCACAGTTTGCTGTGATCCACACAGTCAAAGGCTTTGGCATGGTCAATAAAGCAGAAAAAGATGTTTTCTGGAATTCTCTTACTTTTTTGATGATCCAGCATATGTTGGCAATTTGCTCTGGTTCCTCTCCCTTTTCTAAATCCAGCTTGAACATCGGAAAGTTCATGGTTCACATGCTGTTGAAGCCTGTGTGCAGCTGGAGCAGCAGCTGCGTGGTGCTGGGGAGGCTATAAGGAGATACCCTACCTCCAGAGGCAAAGGAGAAGCCCATGAAGATGGTCAGTTCATTTCAGTTCAGTCACTCAGTCGTATCCGACTCTTTGCGACCCCATGAATCCCAGCACGCCAGGCCTCCCTGTCCATCCCCAACTCCCGGAGTTCACTCAGACTCACATGTCCATTGAGCCAGTGATGCCATCCAGCCATCTCATCCTCTGTCGTCCCCTTCTCCTGCCCCCATTCGCTCCCAACATCAGACTCTTTTCCACGAGTCAACTCTTCGCATGAGGTAGCCAAAGTACTGGAGTTTCAGCTTTAGCATCATTCCTTCCAAAGAAATCCCAGGGCTGATCTCCTTCAGAATGGACTGGTTGGATCTCCTTGCAGGCCAAGGGACTCTCAAGAGTCTTCTCCAACACCACAGTTCAAAAGCATCAATTCTTCGGCACTCAGCTTTCTTCACAGCCCAACTCTCACATCCATACATGACCACTGGAAAAACCATAGCCTTGACTAGACGGACCTTTGTTGGCAAAGTAATGTCTCTGCTTTTGAATATGCTATCTAGGTTGGTCATAACTTTTCTTCCAAGGACTAAGCATCTTTTAATTTCATGGCTTCAATCACCATCTGCAGTGATTTTGGAGCCCGAAAAATAAAATCTGACACTGTTTCCACTGTTTCCCCATCTATTTCCCATGAGGTGATTGGACCAGATGCCATGATCTTCGTTTTCTGAATGTTGAGCTTTAAGCCAACTTTTTCACTCTCCACTTTCACTTTCATCAAGAGGCTTTTTAGTTCTTCTTCACTTTCTGCCATAAGGGTAGTGTCATCCGCATATCTGAGGTTATTGATATTTCTCCCGGCAATCTTGATTCCAGCCTATGATTCATCCAGCCCAGCGTTTCTCATGATGTACTCTGCATAGAAGTTAAATAAGCAGGGTGACAATATACAGCCTTGACACACTCCTTTTCCTATTTGGAACCAGTCTGTTGTTCCATGTCCAGGTCTAACTGTTGCTTCCTGACCTGCATATAGGTTTCTCAAGAGGCAGGTCAGGTGGTCTGGTATTCCCATCTCTTTCAGAATTTTCCACAGTTGATTGTGATCCACACAGTCAAAGGCTTTGGCAGGGTCAATAAAGCAGAAATAGATGTTTTTCTGGAACTCTTTTGCTTTTTCCATGATCCAGCAGATGTTGGCAATTTGATCTCTGGTTCCTCTGCCTTTTCTAAAACCAGCTTGAACACCTGGAAGTTCATGGTTCACGTATTGCTGAAGCCTGGCTTGGAGAATTTTGAGTGTTACTTTACTAGTGTGTGAGATGAGTGCAATTGTGCGGTAGTTTGAGCATTCTTTGGCATTGCCTTTCTTTGGGATTGGAATGAAAACTGACCTTTTCCAGTCCTGTGGCCACTGCTGAGTTTTCCGAATTTGCTGGCATATTGAGTGCAGCACTTTCACAGCATCATCTTTCAGGATTTGAAATAGCTCAACTGGAATTCCATCACCTCCACTAGCTTTGTTCATAGTGATTCTTCCTGAGGCCCACTTGACTTCACATTCGAGGATGTCTGGCTCTTGGTCAGTGATCACACCATCGTGATTATCTTGGTCATGAAGATCTTTTTTGTACAGTTCTTCTCTGTATTCTTGCCACCTCTTCTTAATATCTTCTGCTTCTTTTAGGTCCATACCATTTCTGTCCTTTATCGAGCCCATCTTTGCATGAAATGTTCCCTTGGTATCTCTAATTTTCTTGAAGAGATCTCTAGTCTTTCGCATTCTATTTTTTTCCTCTATTTCTTTGCATTGATTGCTGAGGAAGGCTTTCTTATCTCTTCTTGCTATTCTTTGGAACTCTGCATTCAGATGCTTATATTTTTCCTTTTCTCCTTTGCTTTTCACTTCTCTTCTTTTCTCAGCTATTTGTAAGGCCTCCTCAGACAGCCATTTTGCTTTTTTGCATTTCTTTTCCATGGGGATGGTCTTGATCCCCTCTCCTATACAATGTCACGGACCTCAGTCCATAGTTCATCAGGCACTCTATCTATCAGATCTAGTCCCTTAAATCTATTTCTCACTTCCACTGTATAATCATAAGGGATTTGATTTAGGTCATACCTGAATGGTCTAGTGGTTTTCCTTACTTTCTTCAATTTAAGTCTGAATTTGGCAATAAGGAGTTCATGATCTGAGCCACAGTCAGCTCCTGGTCTTGTTTTTGTTGAATATATAGAGCTTCTCCATCTTTGGCTGCAAAGGGTAGGAGAGGCAAAATTGCATTTAGAATCAAACCCCATACCCATCAGAAATGCTCAGATGGCTCAAACAAACCTTGGGTACACCAGGACCCAGAGACCCCACAGAGACTGAGACAGAACTGTGTTTGAGTGCCTCCTGCAGGGCATGGGTCTGCAGTGGACTGCTGCAGAGGCAGGGGCTCTGGGTGTAGTAGACCTGGGTATGGAATAAGACCTCTTGGAGGAGGCCGCCATTAACCCTACCATAGAGCAGCCAGAACTTACACAGGACTGGGAGACAGGCTCTTTGAGGGCACTAACTAAACCTTGTTGTACCAGGACCCAGGAGAAAGGAACAGTGACCCCACAAGAGACTGAGCCAGACTTGCCCGTGTGTGTCTAGGAGTCTCTGGCAGAGGCATGGGTCAGCAGTGGCCTGCTGTAGGGTGCGGGGCACTGAGTGCATGGGACCTTTTGAAGGAAATCACCATTATCTTCATTACCTCCCCCATAGTTTGGCCTCAGCTCAAATAACAGGGAGGGAACACAGCCCCACCCATCAACAGAAAATTGGATTAAATGTTTATTGATCATGGCCCTGCCCATTAGAACAAGACCCAGTTTCCCCCTCAGTCAGTCTCTCCCATCAGGAAGCTTCCAAAAGCCTCTTATCCTTTTCCATCAGAGGGCAGACAGAATGAAAACCACACTCACAGAAAACTAACCAATCTGATCACATGGACCACAGCCTTGTCTAACTCAATGAAACTATGAGCCATGCTGTGTAGGGCCACCCAGGATGGATGGGTCATGCAATCAGCATGACATACAATCAGCATGACTAATTATTGTTAAAATTGATCTTGGTCCCCTGGCTAAAATAGTGTTTTTCAGGTTTACCTACTATAAAGTTACTCTTTATCCCCCTTTCTATACTGTATACATTTTTCAAGGAATCCAATGTATACAGTCCACACTTAAGAAGGGAGGAGTTATGCCCCCTCCTTTAGGATGGAGTACCTACACAACTTATTTGGACATCCTCTGTATGGGAGATTTGTCTCTTCTCCCCCATTTACCTATTTATTCAATCATATATCTCTATCACTGTGGACACACGAATATTTATTTACACTTTGGGTTATAATCCAGTGCTACTTTGCTTATTTTGTTGCTCAAATTTGTCCAGCTTTGCCTATTGGCATCACTTTCAATTGACTCTCATGCCCCTTTGACATAACATAAATCAATGAAGTTTTATTTTTTAGTTTGTTTGTTTATACCTTCCTTATTTATACATTCTACAAGATATGCCAGGCTCATCTTGTATTATTTCCTACCCCAGTCTTAGAATTAGCCATTTCTCCAATTACATTTTCATCTTTATTAACAATTTCAGTTTTTTCAACAATTTTTATTCAATAAATAAGCATGAATTTCCTGTTTCCATAAAGAAGAGATGAGAAGCACACACCAAAAAAAAAAAGTTTAGAAGATACAGATTCTTGAGAGAAGGAAGGAAGAAAGTGTTGCACATCTTCCTTTCCCTGAAGTTTCCAGAAGGTGAGTCACACTTCTGGACTGCCAGAGGGGGAAATCCATCTGCAGGAGAAAGTCACCACCCAGACCCCTTCAGAGCATCCCTAGAGTGAGTACTCCCCCTCCAGAAGAAACCCTGCTCTCTTTTTCTTGCAGGGAAAAACATCGCTTCTAGTATTGCAAAGAGAGGACACTATCTAGCACATACATGTTTGGAAATGGTCCAGATTCTGGTGGTAACAAGGAGAAGAATGAAAAGAGCCCAAGGAAGGTGTCTGAAGATGGAAATATCCACCAGCCCCTCAAAATATCAAAATACCCTGTGAGAGGTGCCAGTGTATGTGAAGTGGCCAGTGGATCTTTCAGGGAAGCAGTATCAAGTAAAACGCACTGACTTCCATTTCTTAGAGACACAGAAGTACGTTGATGGGACCACGTTACAGAGAAGAGGGCCCAGCAAACTGCATGCTCCTGAAGGCACCAACAAATGGATAGAGGAAATCAGACCCAGAAAAACTGGCTGGAGTTTTCGTTCTGATAGTTCGCAGAGGCTGTTTCCTCCAGAAAGCCCTCCCTGATCCATAGAATGGCCGAGTGGGGCATCATTGAGCCCCTAAAGCTGCGGACTCTCATTGATTTACCAACAAATGTTTATTCAGCCCCTAATATGAGTCAGGAAATAAGCTGTCTGCCAGGGATGAAGAGATGAATTTTACCCTGTCTCACAACTCACATACCAAGAAATGGAGAAGGAGAATGGGGTAATCACAAACATGTCAGTATGTAGTTGCAATCCATAACAGAAGGCAATAGACAAGAAAGAAAAGAAAAAACTATGCAGGCTAGGAGGTAAAGATGGCAGAGTGTATGAGGAAGCATCTAAGCAGTCTTAAAGGATGACAATTAATCCTCCAATTCCACTCGTTGACCATTCTTCATATTATTATAATATTATTGTATTCTTTTCTTGCTTTTTCTAACTCCTCTTAAAGACATCTTTCTGATTCTCAGTGTTATCAGTCAAGGTTGCACAAGCAAAATGGAACCAAAAGGATATATATATATGTATTGTATAAAATAATTATTATTTATGTATATATAATTATATATATATATATATATATATATATAGGAGAAGGAAATGGCAACCCACTTCAGTACTCTTGCCTAGAGAATCCTGTGGACAGAGGAGCCTGGTGGGCTGCCATCCGTGGGGTCGCACCAAGTCGGACATGACAGCAGCAACTTAGCAGCAGTAGCAGCAGCATATACATATATATAGATATATCTATATTGATATATATAGATAAAAAGAAAGAGAGACAGAGATTGACTGAAAGGAATTGGCTTACACAATTGTAGGAGGTGGCTAGGCTAGATTTACAGTTCAGTCGTTCAGTGTTGAGTTTTTGCAACCCCATGAACCGCAGCACACCAGGCCTCCCTGTCCATCACCAACTCCCAGAGTTTATCCAAACCCATGTCCATTGAGTCAGTGATGCCATCCAACCATCTCATCCTCTGTTATTCCCTTCTCCTCCTGCCCTCAATCTTTCCCAGCATCAGGGTCTTTTCAAATGAGTCAGCTCTTCACATCAGATGGCCAAAGTATTGGAGTTTCAGCGTCAACATCAGTCCTTCCAATGAACACCCAGGACTGATCTCCTTTAGGATGGAATGGATGGATCTCCTTGCAATCCAAGGAACTCTCAAGAGTCTTTTCCAATACCACAATTCAAAAGCATCAATTCTTCAGCGCTCAGCTTTCTTTATAGTCCACCTCTCACATCCATACAGGACTACTGGAAAAACCATAGCCTTGACTAGATGGACCTTTGTTGACAAAGTAATGTCTCTGCTTTTTAATATGCTGTCTAGGTTGGTCATAACTTTCCATCAGAGGAGTAAGCGTTTTTTAATTTCATGGCTGCAAATTTGCCATGAAGTGACGGAACCGGAGGACATGATCTTAGTTTTCTGAATGTTGAGCTTTAAGCCAACTTTTTCACTCTCTTCTTTCACTTTCATCAAGAGGCTCTTTAGTTCTTCTTCACTTTCTGTCATTCTAGGAAGACCTAAAGACCTTTTAGAACTAACACCCAAAAAAGATGTCCTTTTCATTATAGGGGACTGGAATGCAAAAGTAGGAAGTCAAGAAACTCCTGAAGTAACAGGCAAATTTGGCCTTGGAGTACAGAATGAAGCATGGCAAAGGCTAATAGAGTTTTGCTAAGAGAACGCACTGGTCATAGCAAACACCCTCTTCCAACAACACAAGAGAAAACTGTACACATTCACCAGATGGTCAACACCGAAATCAGATTGATTATATTGGCAGCCAAAGATGGAGAAGCTCTATACAGTCAGAAAAAACAAGACTAGGAACTGACTGTGACTCAGGTCATGAACTCCTTATTGCCAAATTCAGACTTAAATTGAAGAACGTAGTGAAAACCACTAGACCATTCAGGTATGACCTAAATCAAATCCCTTATGATTATACAGTGGAAGTGAGAAATAGATTTAAGGGCCTAGATCTGATTAGAGTTCCTGATGAACTATGGACTGAGGTTCGTGACATTGTACAGGAGACAGGGATCAAGACCATCCCCATGGAAAAGAAATGCAAAAAAGCAAAATGTCTGTCTGGGGAGGCCTTACAAATAGCTGTGAAATGAAGAGAAGCGAAAAACAAAGGATAAAAGGAAAGATATACCCATTTGAACGTGGAATTCCAAAGAATAGCAAGGAGAGATAAGAAAGCCTTCTTCAGTGATCAGTGCAAAGAAATAGAGGAAAACAATAGAATGGGAAAGACTAGAGATCTCTTCAAGAAAATTACAGACCAAGGGAACATTTCATGCAAAGATGGGCTCAATAAAGGACAGAAATGCTATGGACCTAACAGAAGCAGAAGATATGAAGAAGAGGTGGCAAGAATACAGAGAAGAACTGTACAAAAAAGATCTTCACGACCCAGGTAATCATGACGATGTGATCACTCACCTAGAGCCAGACATCCGGGAGTCCATAGTCAAGTGGGCCTCAGGAAGCATCACTATGAACAAAGCTAGTGGAGGTGATGGAATTCCAGTTGAGCTATTTCAAATCCTAAAAGATGATGCTGTGAAAGTGCTGCACTCAATATGCCAGCAAATTCGGAAAACTCAGCAGTGGCTACAGGACTGGAAAAAGTCAGTTTTCATTCCAATCCCAAAGAAAGGCAATGCCATAGAATGCTCAAACTACCACACAATTGCACTCATCTCACATGCTAGTAAAGTAACACTCAAAATTCTCCAAGCCAGGCTTCAGCAATACGGGAACCATGAACTTCCAGATGTTCAAGCTGGTTTTCGAAACGACAGAGGAACCAGAGATCAAATTGCCAACATCCTCTGGATCATGGAAAAAGCAAGACAGTTCCAGAAAAACATCTATTTCTGCTTTATTGACTATGCCAAAGCCTTTGACTGTGTGGATCACAATAAACTGTGGAAAATCCTGAAACAGATGGGAATACCAGACCACCTGACCTGCCTCTTGAGAAACCTATATGCAGGTCAGGAAGCAACAGTTAGAACTGGACATGCAACAACAGACTGGTCCCAAATCGGGAAAGGAGTACATCAAGGCTGTATATTGTCACCCTGCTTATTTAACTTATATGCAGAATACATCATGAGAAACGCTGGGCTGGAAGAAGCACAAGCTGGAATCAAGATTGCCAGGAGAAATATCAATAACCTCAGATATGCAGATGACACCACCCTTATGGCAGAAAGTGAAGAAGGACTAAAGAGCCTCTTGATGAAAGTGAAAGAGGCTAGATATATCAGTATCTACATTGATATATATATATATATTTATATATATGCGTAGCACCGAAGAATTGATGCTTTTGAACTGTGGTGTTGGAGAAGACTCTTGAGAGCCCCTTGGCCTGCAAGGAGATCCAACCGGTCCATTCTGAAGGAGATCAGCCCTGGGATTTCTTTGGAAGGAATGATGCTAAAGCTGAAACTCCAGTACTTTGGCCACCTCATGTGAAGAGTTGACTCATTGGAAAAGACTCTGATGCTGGGAGGGATTGGGGGCAAGAGGAGAAGGGGACGACAGAGGATGAGATGGCTGGATGGCATCACCGACTCGATGAACGTTAGTCTGAGTGAACTCCGGGAGTTGGTGATGGACAGGGAGGCCTGGCATGCTGCGATTCATGGAGTCGCAAAGAGTCAGACATGACTGGGCAGCTGAACTGAACTGATTATCTTTATATATTGTATTATTGTATTTATTTTATATATCAATGCTATGCTATGCTAAGTTGCTTCAGTCGTGTCCAACTCTGTGCGACCCCAGAGACAGCAGCCCACCAGGCTCCCCTGTCCCTGGGATTCTCCAGGCAAGAACACTGGAGTGGGTTGCCATTTCCTTCTCCAATGCATGAAAAGTGAAAAGTGAAAGTGAAGTAGCTCAGTCGTGTCCAACTCTTAGCAACCCCATGGACTGCAGCCTACCAGGCTCCTCTGCCCATGGGATTTTCCAGGCAAGAGTACTGGAGTGGGTTGCCATTGCCTTCTTCGATATATCAATATAATAATATAATAATTATTATATTATATAAAATAATGAAATGATAATTATTATTCATTTATATATAATTATATATTTACATATATCTATATCTATATATATAGACATATCTATATTTATATATATAGATAAAAAGAAAGAGAGAGACAGAGATTGACTGCAAGGAATTGGCTTACACAATTGTAGGAGGTGGCTAGACAGGTCTGAAATCCTAAGGGCAGGCTGCCAGGAAGGGCAGGCTGGAAACTCTCCCACAGGAGCTGACACTGCAGTCCACAGGTGGACTTTCTTCTTCCTCAGGGAGACTTCAATTCTCTTCTCAAAGCCTTTCAACTGATTGGATCTGGACCACCCAGATTTTTCAGGGTAATCTCCTTTTACTTAGAGACCTGATTTCAGGATAATCTCCTCTTACTAGTGATTGTAGATGTTAAACAGATCTATAAATTGCCTTCACAGCAATAAACATTTGATTGATTAACTGGGGGATTACAGCCTGACCAAGTGGACACAGAACTGACCACCACGCTCACCCATCTCTCTCTACCATCTGCCCTCAGCGCACAATTCACATGAGATCACAATGAGATTAATTCTTCCAGGACTTGTACAATGTAGTAGCCCTGCTTCCTCACTGATTCCCCCTGTCTCCTGCCCCACCACACCTGACTACTCGAAGCTTTTGCCTGGACTTGGGCCTGGCTATAGCTGTGTGTCTGGGTGTGCCCAGTGTAAGATCATACCGAACATTTCCTGGGTGAACAAACAGGACTATTCCAATACAGGTGAAAGGGGAAAGGATGCCACATAACTGTTTAGAAAAATGGTATGTAAGGCACAATCATTCAGAAATTAATGAAAGTTGAAAATAGGAGAGTTTGGAACCTTAGGAAAAAAAACTTCTATTCCTAAACCTGCCTTCCTTTCTCCTTTAAGTGTGCAAAACAGAAATTAAGTACTCAAGCCCCAAAATTAACTGGATTTGAAATCTAGATTATATAACCTATTTGAAATCTAGTGGAAGATTCATAACCACTGTGAACCTCAGTTTCTTCATCTTTGGCATGGAAAAATAATAAACCTTACTTCAGAAAGTTGTCATGAGGATGAAATGAGAAAATACATTAAAAAACACTTAGCACAAAGACAAGCATCCGATAGAGTTTTTTTTTTTTTTTTAAACTTTACAATATTGTATTAGTTTTGCCAAATATCGAAATGAATCCGCCACAGGTATACCCGCGTTCCCCATCCTGAACCCACCTCCCTCCTCCCTCCCCTACCCTCCCTCTGGCTCGTCCCAGTGCACCAGCCCCAAGCATCCAGTACCGTGCATCGAACCTGGACTGGCGACTCGTTTCATACCTGATATTACACATGTTTCAACGCTATTCTCCCAAATCTCCCCACCCTCTCCCTCTCCCACAGAGTCCATAAGACTGATCTATACATCGGTGTCTCTTTTGCTGTCTCATACACAGGGTTATTGTTACCATCTTTCTAAATTCCATATATATGTGTTAGTATACTGTATTGGTGTTTTTCTTTAGAGTTTTAAAAGTAGCTATTATTATCATTTTGCTGTTTGTTGTTTAGTCGCTAAGTTATGTCTGACTTCTTTGCAGCCCCATGGACTGTAGCCAGCCAGGTTCCTCTCTCCATAGCGTTTCCCAAGCAAGACTATTGGAGTGGGTTGCCGTTTCCTTCTCCAGGGAATCTTTCCAACCTAGGGACAAAACCTGTGTCTCCTGCATTGACAGGCGGATTCTTTACTATGGAGCCACCAGTATTATCAGTAAGTACCTACTATGTGCCAGGCAAAGTAAGGGATAGTGAGATAAGTAAGAAGCTTAAGTATCCCAGCCTAGGGATCAAGAAGACTTCACAGTGGAAATTCCACATGAATTGAGCTTCCAAGCACCAGCAGTGCCTTCCTGAGCACAAAAATGGCAAAGGGCATTACAAGCATGAGGAACAGCATGTGTCAATGCAGAGGCACAGAAGAGCATAGTGTGTCTAGAAGAGAGCTGAAGTCCAGTGTGAATGGAGCATAGGTGCTGTGTGGTTGGGGGAGAGGATGGGGTAAGATGGAGGAAGTGGAGAGTAGGAGGATGGCAAGGAATAAAGACATCTGATGATGGCTGATATGGCATGCTAAGGAGTTTGGCCTCTATCCTGAAGGCAGTTGGAGGCAGACTTCCAATTCTGCTTTTGGCCACAGAGCAATTGTAGTGTAAATTGATAAAGCAGCGTTTGTATTTACTTGTCTACAAGCCAGACATAGCAAATGCACACATCCCCATGGAAATGTTCCTCGCCAGGATCATCAGTAATCTGGGCAGAAGAGGGACAGGGGGATTACACACACCAAAAACAAGTCAACCATGGCGCCCAACCCAGTCCATTGCCTTACATCACCACATGGCTGGACTTATGGAGGATTTGGGGAGGAAGAAAACTTTCTTAGTTGAAACAAAAGGACATAGCCACAGATATATTTCTCTCTTCTCTCCCTTTTGCACACCCCAGCTCTGAACCATTTTACACACTTGAGTATTCCCTCCTCCTTTCAGCACTTGCTTCTCTTGGCTTCTAGGACAACCTCATTCTCCTGGGTGTCTTTCTACCTCACAGGTTTCTCCTTCTCAGTCTCCTTTACTGGTTCCTAATGTTGGAGACCCAGATTTCAGTCTTTGGATGTGTCCCTTATTTTCCCTCACTCCCTAGGTCCTTTCATGCAGATGTATTACTTTAAATATGATCAATGTGCTGACAATTTCCAAATTTATATCATCACCCCAGACCTCTCCTTTGAATTCCAAACTCTATATTCGATTGCCTGCTCAATATTTCTACTCGATGTGTCAGGCATCTCAAACTTCAGATAGAGAAAACTAAACTTTTGGTCTTCCAAGCCAAATCTGCTCAATAAACATAAATCACAAGATTATTTTAAAACATAAATTATCACCTCACTTCACTGCTCAAAATTGTCCAGGATTTCCTTGTTTCCTTCACAGTAAAAACCAAAGTCCTACAAAATCCCAACTATTGAATTTTCTCCCCTTTGCCTATCTGACATTGATCTTCTACCACTCTCCACCATGGCCACTCCACGCCGATCACACCAGCTTCTTCCTTTTCCTCATTTACACAAGAAGACAGGTGCCTCAGAGCCTTTACTCTTCTTCCCCCTCCTGAGGATGCTCTTCCCGCAGAATACTATAGACTGCATGTCACTTTCTCAGTTAATCTTCCCTAAGCACCTTATTTAAGATATTAACTGTCAACACCTCTTCCAGAATGCCATATCTCCTTTTCTGCTTCATTTTCTCCTTAGTACCAGTCACCATCTAATCAGGCATCTAATATACTTTTTATTTGTCACTTTGTTGTTATTTTTCTCTCTTGCACCACCCCTAGAATATGACAAAACATGACTTTTTTTTTCTTTTATTCAACATTGTATACCCTACTGCAAAAAAAAAAAAAAAAAAGAACCTGACACATAGCAACTACTCAATAAACATTTTTAAATTAATTAATCAATCTATGGAAAAAGCACTGCACTTAAAGTTTGAAGACTTGGGTTTGAATTCAGACTGTGACTTATCTCTTTGTACCTTTGGTCAAATGATTTATCTTTGGCCTCAGCTTCCTCCTTTGAAAATTGAGGATAGTAATCTCTGTTTAACATGTAGCAATGATTAACTAGGATTATAAAACACGATACAGTGGGCACTCAACAAATGATTATATACTCATTTATCTTATTTAATGTTCCTGGCAAATAAAAAAGTCAATCCTGTAATAGAATGAGAGCTTCATCCACTGCCAGCAGTTCTTAGACAAAATATGATTTGCAAAAACCAAGTTTAAACATCTACACTTTGAAGCATTATTATTTCCATACTTCATATTAACTCCTCAAACTTCAGTAGGAATTTAGGGTTCAGATATGTTTTGTCAAGTTAAACACAGAATAAAATGACAGATTGCCTGTTTTATGTCAGATATGCATTCACAAAGTTATTTATTTAACAAACACTTATTAGGTAACCACTATTTGCCAAACACTGTTCTAGGTTCTGAAGATAGAGCAGTGAATAGACAAAGTTTCTGCTTTCATGGTATTCATACTGTCACGGAGAAAGAAATGAATGAATACCTTAAGGTAGTAATGATTCACAAAGAAAAAGCAGTATAAAGGACCAGAGAGGGTTGTTATCTTTTACAGGATAGGCTGATAAAGTAAAATTAGATCAGAAGCCTGAATGAAATCATGGATAAAGCCATGGGAATATTTGGTAAGATAATGTTCCATAAATATAAAAGAGAGAAAAAAAAAAGGCCCTGAAGTTTGATGTGCTCAAAGAACAAAAAAAGAGGCCAGTTTGGCTGTAGCTGAGAGAGCAAGGAAGAAAATAGTCTGAAATGTAGTAACAGATTACCTAGGGACCATAGCATGTAAGAAGTTACAGCCACTGGCTTAACCACTAGCCACTAACCTTCAAATAATAGGACAAGTATTTTTAAATTACATGACTAATATTTGATAAATAAATATTTTGGCATATCCATCAAGTTTTTTCCTAATAATTTAGTAATGCTTTCTTTTGTACATTTTATGATCATACCATAAATACAGTCTTAAATCTTGCCTTTTATACTTAATGTATCGCACGTGCTTTGCATAGACTTCAGCATTCTTTAAGCATATATATTTAATGGTTGTATGATGTATCATTATGTTGGTGTACTGCAGATTAATTAACAATTCTCATTTTAGTCATTTCTTACATTTCACTATTGTACATAGTTCTCAGACTTGAATTAAGATAGGGGACCAGGCCAATTTCTTCTCCTGTCTGCTGCAATCTCTAGAAATGACAGAAGAAATATATAAGAAGTAGAGAGGAAAAGGAAGATGAGAAGGTGGGGATAAAGAAGAAGAGAAAGATGAAATGGGAAAATAAAAATAAATAAAAGATACCCAGTTTGGAAAAAAAGAAGTGAACTTATCTCTATTTGTGCATGACATGGTCTCAAGTATAGAAAGTCCTAAGGAATACACATGCACACACACAAGCTATTAGAACTAATAAGCAAATTCAGCAAGGTTGCCAAGACACAAGATGAGTGTATAAAATTCACTTATATTCTAACCCGTGTGAAATGCAGGAGACACAAGAGACTCAGGTTCAGCCCCTCGGTTGGGAAGATCCCCTGGAGAAGGAAATGACAACCCACTCCAGTATTCTTGGAATACATGGAAAATCCCATGGAGAGAGGAGCCTGGTGGGCTATAGTCCATGGGGTCACAAAAGGGTCAGACACAACTTAGCAACTAAACCACAATCAGCAATGAACAATTCAAAAATGAAATTAAGAAAATAATCCCATTTATAAAAGAATTCAAACAAGTAGAATACTTAAATTTAACAAAAATAATGTAAAATTTATATACTTAAGACCATAAAGTATCATTGAAAGCAATTAAAGAAGATCTAAACAAACGGAAAGACATCCCAGATTCATGGACCTGAAAGCCTCGGTATTGCTAACATTGCAATACACCTTACGTCGATCTACAGATTCAATACAATTTCTATCAAAATCCCACCAGCCATTTTTGCAGAAATTGACAAGTTGTTTCTAAATTCATAGGGAAATGCAAGGGACCCAGAAAAGTCAAATCAATCTTGAAAAAGAACAAAGCTGGAGATCTTGCTGATTTAAAATTTTAATATAAAGCTACAATAATCAAGGCAGTGTGATATTGACATAAAACTAGACATATAGATCAGTGGAATAAAACTGACAGTCCAGAAAGAAACCCTTGCATTTATAGTAAACTGATTTTCAATAAGGCAAGAGAATCCAATAATCCTTTAACAAATGGATTGCTTGTTTGTTACTTGAACAACTTGATACCCACATGCAAAAGAATGAGTTTGTACCCTATCCCTCATACTATGTATAAAAATTAACTCAAAATGAATATAATTGTAAGTTTTTCTCTAAAATTCAACACATGGATTGAATTGTATAATGGACGTGACTGCAGATAAATATTTGAGTTAGAAATCTAAGCCAGCCTATGCTTCCAGGACACAGTATGAAAGGACAGTGTGTTAAACGTGTAAAAGCAACTTAAAAAAAGATGTCATCTAGATTCAGATATTTAGAATTCAGTAAGATTTCTGTAGTAATAGAGAGACTGGAGGAAGACAGAACCAATGAAATAACCAATAAAGAAAATTTCCCAGAACTGTAGAAAGATAGAAATGTTTCCATTTAAAAAGTCCAAATGCATATGAATTTTCATTTTTCCAAGGAAAAGAAAAACATTCTAAAAGCTTTCAAGGAAGGCACAGAGGGGAGGAATTAACAGGTACACTACAGAGGACTGAGATTTAGATTGGCATCACAATTTTTATCAATTTTAGATGTCAGAGATAATAGAGTAATATTTTCCAAGTTCCAGAGGGAAACAATTATGAGTCTATTCAAGCAAGCAATCATATTACTCTAAAACGTTTACCTGTACAAAACTAGTATGCCACAAATCAAGGTAAGACAACTGGGATTCATTTAAAAATTAAGGGAAACCAGTTGTTCACCATATATATATTGAGCTCCTCATGCCAGGCAGCATTGTAGTTAGCTGTGACATAAGGGTGAACAGTATACAGTACATTCTCATCATTCGTGTGTCCTGTATTTGCCTCCTTACTAACCCTTACTCATTGCTCTTTTGTAGGCTTACACAGATTGGAAAAGATTGAATTGCCCTGCGTGCACGTTCCTACTGAGGTCAAACAAGGAGAAGCTCTGCCTTCTTATGTCAGCTCGCATACTGTAAACAAGTGTCAATGTTTCATGATCTATTTAGTATCACATTTTTCTCATTTTTCTGCCCTTTTTTGGAAAGGAGATTTTGCTATTTAAAGTGATCCCCAAGCATAATGGAGTAGTGCTGTCTAGGCACAAGAAGGCCTTGTGGAGAAAATACATGTGTTAGATAAACTTGGTTCAGCCATGAGTTATAGTACCACTGGACATGAGTTCATTGAATCAACAGCATATATTAAATAAGGTGTATTTAAATAGAAACATGAATAAAAACAAGATTGCATACTGATCAGTTGATAAAAATGTTGTGACCAGAGATTCACAGGAACTTAACTCTATATTTGCCCTGGGAGTGGAGATTCAATATTCAGCACTAATTCATTAATTCAGTATTTCTATCACAGTGACGTGATAGAAATAATCACCATGAATAATGGGAGTTGGCTAAAAAATTGCAAGTAGAGCCCCAAATTTTTAAAAATATGTAATTTTGCATAAATAAAAACAACTTAAACCATCTAAAGCCTGAAAAAAAATTCCAACCATATTCTTTAAAATTTATGAGCTGCCTTCCCTCTCCTTGTAATATCAAAAAGGTTCTAAACATAACCTTCTAGTACTAGTCTCCTTAAATTCCTGAAAAGATGATAAGAATATTTATATGACTACATCAGTCATCTTTTCTGGGTATTAAAGCACATTGTGTGTGTTTTTTAAATAATCATGAATTATTTTCTTGAATTTCTTGGAAATACTTTCTTTCAGAATTTCTGCAAGAGTCTAAGCACATCATCCACGTTAGGAGGGGGAGAAATCTGCTTTTTAATCTTTAAAATAGTCAACTAGTATCATCTTTTCTAAAATAAATTAGCCAATTAATCGGTAGGAAGTGGCAACGCAAAAACAAATCAAATTAATGGAACAAAAAGTAGAATACAAGAAATGGTGAACTGAATGAGCACAAAATGGGAAAATATGTTAAAAACTTTGAAATTTTATATTCATATTAATTCTTAGAAAAAAAACATCTTTTTGGATTGAATTTCTCTTTTACTTCCTTAAAAAATAGAACACATTCATTTTTAAGTAGAAATATTGAAATTACTCTCTATTTGCATATTTGGCAAGACTTGCTTCTATCAACCACTTAGTACTAAGATTTATGAAAGAACTAAAATACAAGATTAATGGGAGTATCACTCGAATATACTTTGAAGAGAAATGTATTCTTGCTTTCTCTGAATAATAAAGCAACTAAGTTTTCATACCACTTTGTTGAACAGGGAGTCGAAGATCAAGTGTGAGAGAGTGAAAATTTTAAAATTTTCCAAATGTTTCAAAACATACTTTACTAAAGCTGACTCCTACCTGTTTGGCTCCATTGTGATAAGCAAACAGACCCTGATTCCCAGTTTGCTAGGGGCAGAGTGTCCAGTACTTAACCTCATGATTATTAACATCATTTCCTTTCACCATCAAAAGTGTTCTAGCAATGAGGGACATATGGAGAGGGGGATTGAAAGAGCGAGCTGACATGATTCTCTTTCCTATTTCATTATTCCCTCAGGCAATTTTTTTTTCTGTGGTCTGCCTTTGTCCTTTTCCAGGTCTAAGAAAACACTTTTTTTTTTTAATTCCAATTTAAAAGCTCCTTCTTTTAATTGAGGACTTAATTGGAAAGATTTTATCATTTCATATAACAATAGCCGAACCAGTTTTTTATTTTGTTTATAATATGATATAAAATCAGAAGATAATTTTTTTTGTTTCCTGGGCCACCTAATTATAACTATTTTAAGAATATCTCATGAGATTTTAAGAGGAATTGCTAAACTAAAGTTAGAAACAGGCTTCTGTATCCTGTCTCATCAATAGTTTGGTCAAGAGGAATATTTGACCATCTGGGTCAATATGAGAATTCCAAGCCTTTGGGTACAGACTAAAAATAGCACTTTGGACTACAAAGAAACCACAGGCTTCCAAAGCATTGACCAGTAGGAATTTTTTTTTTTTTTTCAAAAAAAGAAAAGGAAGAAAGAAGAGGAAAGGAAGAAAAAGCTTTCTCTGCAATGTTGTTTTCAATTGCTTGACTTGCATTTTATTTAAATAATTGATAATTTTCCTTCTAGAGGAGTAGGCATCAGGGATTCCTTTTCCATGTTATTAGTAATAATAATAAATGCACACATTGTGATAGTAGAAGAAAATGCATAACAACAAAAAAGTATGAATTAATTACATTCATAACTGAAATTACATTGTTTGTCATACTTTCATCTTAATACTAAGTATATTTGTCATACTTAAGTATATTTGTCATACTATCATCTTATCATCTTTGGGAGTTGGTGATGGACAGGGAAGCCTGGCGTGCTGCAGTCTATGGGATCGCAAAGTGTCAGACATGACTGAGCAACTGAACTGAACTGAACTGATCATTTTAATTACGTAGAGAATATAGTCTTTAGACTATAGTTAATTTTTGGTATATATTTGAATTCATTAATCTTTTGGATAAATTTGAAGCTTGTCTAAGACTTTGAAGCCTGAAGGCTGGGAAACCACAGTCTGCAAGAAAGAATGTAGAAATTGGAACCAGTTAACTGTGGTTTTATTTCCAACTCTACCTCACTTGCTAGACTTGGGTAAATCACTGAATGATCTTGAACCTCAGTTTCCTCATCTGACGAAAGGAAGTCCTAGTACCAGGGACCACTGCTTAATGTTATGTGGCAGCCTGGATAGGAGCAGAGTGTAGGGAAGAATGATTACATGTACGTGTATGGATGAGCCCCTTTGCTGTCCACCTGAAACTATCACAACACTGTTAATTTGCTATACTCCAATATAAAATTAAAAGTTTGAAAAAAATTTTTAACTTTTAACTTAGAAAAAGAAATGCTAGTATCTTTCATACCACATCTAATTGTTATAAGGAACACATGAAAAAATAGAGGTAAAGAGGTTGATGCTTAGAAACTACTATACAATTTATTCAAATTGTTTATGAGTAGAAATAGCATTATCTGTTTAATGCCTAATTTTAACAAATAAAAACAAAACTTGCTAGAAACAGGCCAAGTAGAAATACGTGTGATTTTTATGTGTCTGGCAACAAAGTATTCTTTCTTAAAAATTAGATTCACTATGATACAGTCCTCATAGTGACTCACAGATGCAAATGAGAGCCCCTTATTATTTCCAAGGAAGGAAATTGTAAACTGAAAATATAGGGGTGAATAGTTCTGTATAGCCTCTCACGATCCTTATTCGTTTCCTACCTTATGTCACGGGTAAAGTACATTCCTTATCTCCCATTCAAATCATAAGGTCTTTGAGGATAAAGTTCCTGTTTGTTTCATCTTTGTTACCTTCACAGAGCCTTTGCACATAATTTGGAGCATAATAATTATGTCACAGGCACCTAATAAGAAATGAAGAAGCTCAGTTTCAAATCCAGGTCTTTCTAACAGTGAAAGCCTTCTCCTTTCCAGATATCATCTCAGTGCTATAAACTAGTTATTTTGTAAAACAATGTTGAGAGTTCCGTGGACAGCAGGTCTTACATATTTATATGTAAAATCATATATATAAATGTAAGATCTGCTGTCCATGGAACCCTCAACACTTTTGCAATGTGACTAGTTTATAGTACTGATTAGAAATGACTTGAGGTCCCCAAGTTGTGTTCCTGATTCATGTTCTTAGCCACTCATCGCCTTTGCTCTCACCACCTCAAACCTTTACCTCCTTGGTTCCTTTCCACAAAGAAAAGGTATCCAGAGCTCTTTAATTCTCTGAGCACAGGTAACCTCTTGGAGGCATCTCCCCACCACTAGGCAGGAAAGAAGATAATATACCCTCTGATTAGAATTCAAATTGATATTTTGAAAAATTCCAAAATAAATGTTGTCAATCAGCATCCCTCTTGATAGTAAACCATTGAAAAACTTCACTACTTCAAAATTCTTGAGTCCCATCTTGTCCCCATGTTCCCAGGGCTGACCTCAGTGGTTGGGTGACTTAGGGAATCTAAGTGTGTAAAGTCTTCAGTTAGGTCTACTTCATTGCTTGCCCCTCCTGGCCTTGTTCTCCAGCTTCTGGACCTCTTAGGGAAAAGTCATATCAAGGCAATCTAATAGTAAATGCAGCCCTACATTTTCTCAAAGCACGTTCCTCAGAAAGACAGTCCCAAGATTCTCCACCAAAAATAAGAAAAGAAGAAAAGATTCCCCAGGTTAAAAAAAGTAAAAGAGAAACTGCATACCATACATTTGCTTGCAGAATGACAGGAAATTCTCACCAGCCCTTCCTTTACTAAAGGCAGGCTTCTACTACGCCCCCAGTGCTTACAGTGTCTGGCCCTGGAAGGTGTTGAACAAGTATTTGTCAATCAAAAAATTAAATGCATTTCCAACACTACTCTGAGAAGAATTACCATTTAAAGCATCTTTTTCAGTTTTGTTTCACCCAGAGTTACCCAAAATACATTTGAACAAAGAGTCCTTTTCTCAAAGAAATTGTAGGAATAGTTTTTGGGCACAGTAAATCAAACCAAAGAAAACCTATTTTGCTCTGAGGGTTAGAGAATACTTTGTTTTAATTCTCTAGAATCTTGACTAGCCCTAAAAACACTCATACTCTTATCCAGTGGTCTGAATAATTCCCATTAGAGAGTGGAGTTCAAGAAAGAAGTAGAGAACTTAGAATTTTTTTAATTTGCTTAGTGTCCTATCCTTATGGGAAGATTGAACAGTTGTAGGAGATGGGCTAGTTCTGGATTCGCTAATGGTTTGTTTTCCTCAAACTGTGTAAATACTAGTTTACCATCTTTATCAGATTTTTGAGATAAAAATACAACTCTTTATCCCAATGTCAATAAATCTTTAACATTCTTAAAGATTAAGAGCAAAAAGAAATCTTAGATATTAATTGATCTAGTTCTATGAGCATAGAAAGAAATAAGAATTCCCGAAGAATTTTGAATTCAAAAGTCTCAGTTTCATATTTTTTTAAAACTTTCTGAAAAAATATTTTAAATGAATTTTATTCTTTCAAAACTGTTGATAACTTCCCCTTGAACTTCTCTCCTTCCTTGACCTGTATGATTGAACTGCGTTGTCTTTCCATCCAACTCTCTGATTGCTGTCATTTATTTCTTTCTTCTCGTATTCTCTCACTGTTGTACAGTCCAAAGATTTGCCCTGGACATTCTTTTCTCTCTTCATACTTTCTCTCCCCAACAAATCCATCCATTGTCATAACTGCCTTGACTACATCTGGGTAGATAACAACCAACTCTACCTCCACTATTGACTCCTTGCACGCACTCCTTGCCCTTATCCAGCTGAGTCCAAGCATTTGTGTGATTGTCACACTATTTGTTTTCACTCATCATGACTAAAATGCCAGTCATTGTCATCCCTGCTGTGGCCTCTGTACATCATCATCCATCTTTCCAAACAAAAGGAACAAACTCTCCACTTAAGTAGAAAATGAATTGTTTTGGTAGTCTGTAAGGACTGTCTCACAAGATTGATGGAAGGGCTGGAGAACCGGCCTCAAAAATAAGCAGAAACCAAGACACAGCTACACCCCACCATATATGCAGTCTGCTGAGGATACTGCCCTTATATCATCACCACTTAACAATTATCTTGTGCTACTGGACTCATAACTCTGCCACAAGAAAAAAAAAAAAATCCCTGGCCATCCACTGCCTTATTTCATTACTCCCTCAAGAACTTTAAGCTCCAGATGGGTGTATCTGATGTTTCCAGCCTAGGCGACGTTCCTACACTTAAGTTACTGTATGAAGAAGCTTGGAGGGAGATTATCTGCTCCTGCATATAAACTTTTGGTTCCCATGATAGAAGGTAGGACTCTGCCTTCTTATTTTGCAATCCTTCCCAAATACGAAGAATGTTTAGATACTGGGCAACGAAAAAAGTGTAAGTGTTTCTATACCTTCCTATAAAACCAGCTTTCCCTCCTGATCACACTGCTTTTGTCATCACCTTCAGATCATTATGAGCAAACGCAACCTGATCATCAATCAATTTGGGGGTAACATCAAACTTTCTTCATAGTACTCCTTCACCCCAGTCCATTATTTCATCACCTCATATGGTGCTTTTGAAATGATCTCATTGGATCCCTGCCTCTAGCTTCTTCCCTTACATATTTGCTGTGGACATTTGTTCTTTAGCAGCAGTGCTCCAGTTTTCTTTTGGATAATTACCTCTCTTTCATTGTATCTGGGACTGTTAAGCAAGGTGACTTGACCTACAACTCCTAACAGCAGATCTGTGACCCTAGGTAGACCATGAATACAAATATTGGCCTGATATAATACAAAGACTGAAAATGGTCAGATCTAATTTATTTCAGTCAAGGCATCATGACAGTGCCATAGAACAGTTCCTTCTAAGCTGACCCTTGAAGTAAACTTGGTCCTATGTTTTTTCAAGTCTAATTCTCTAGGTTTCCCATCTGTGAGTTCCCATACAGTGTCCCACCCATAAAATGATTTTTTGAGCTTAAGTTACTTTTCAACCATAACTCTGTTAAAACACTGCAGTCAAATCAGTTTTTCAGAAATATCTCTGTAATCATAGTACTGCTCTGTTCATAAACTTCAAAAGCTTCCCACAGGACGAATGTGAAGCCTTTTCAAATGCTCTCTAAGACCTTTCACATTGTGGTTTCAAGCTATTCGTTTTAGGTTGAATTATGTCACCCTCAAAATTCACACATTGAAGCCCCAGCCAGTCTCCCACCTAGGACTTCAGAATGTGACCTTATTTGGAAATAGGGTCATTGTGATGTCATTAGATAAGATGAGGTTATACTGGAGTAGGGTAGGCCTCTAATATTGTCCTTAAGAAAAGAATATCATGTGAAGAAAGACATGGATAGATGACATGAGGACACAGGGAGAACACCATCCACATGAGTGCAAAATATTGCCAGCAAACAGAAGCTAGGAGAAAGGCATGGAACCAACTTCCTTCAGAAGGACAACCCTACAAACACCTTGATCTCAGACACCTAGCCTCCAGATCTTCGAGGCAATTTATTTCTGTTGTTTATGCCACCCAAGTTTGTAGTACTTTGTTTCAGCAGCCCTAGTAATTTAATACACCATCTTTCTGGATTAAGTGCCATCAGTTCAGCTCAGTTCAGTCGCTCAGTCGTGTCCGACTCTTTGCGACCCCATGAGTCGCAGCACACCAGGCCTCCCTGTCCATCACCAACTCCCGGAGCTCACTCAGACTCACGTCCATCGAGTCAGTGATGCCATCCAGCCATCTCATCCTCTGTCGTCCCCTTCTCCTCCTGCCCCTAATCCCTCCCAGCATCAGAGTCTTTTCCAATGAGTCAACTCTTCGCATGAGGTGGCCAAAGAAATCCCAGGGCTGATCTCCTTCAGAATGGACTGGTTGGATCTCCTTGCAGTCCAAGGGACTCTCAAGAGTCTTCTCCAGCACCACAGTTCAAAAGCATCAATTCTTCGGCGCTCAGCCTTCTTCACAGTCCAACTCTCACATCCATACATGACCACTGGAAAAACCATAGCCTTGACTAGACGAACCTTTGTTGGCAAAGTAATGTCTCTGCTTTTGAATATGCTATCTAGGTTGGTCATAACTTTCCTTCCAAGGAGTAAGCATCTTTTAATTTCATGGCTACAGTCACCATCTGCAGTGATTTTAGAGCCCAAAAAAATAAAGTCTGACACTGTTTCCACTGTTTCCTCATCTATTTCCCATGAAGTGATGGGACCAGATGCCATGATCTTAGTTTTCTGAATGTTGAGCTTTAAGCCAACTTTTTCACTCTCCACTTTCACTTTCATCAAGAGGCTTTTTAGTTCCTCTTTCTGCCATAAGGGTGGTGTCCTCTGCATATCTGAGGTTATTGATATTTCTCCCAGCAATCTTGATTCCAGCTTGTGTTTCTTCCAGTCCAGCGTTTCTCATGATGTACTCTGCATAGAAGTTAAATAAGCAGGGTGACAATATACAGCCTTGACGTACTCCTTTTCCTATTTGGAACCAGTCTGTTGTTCCATGTCCAGTTCTAACTGTTGCTTCCTGACCTGCATACAAATTTCTCAAGAGGCAGATCAGGTGGTCTGATATTCCCATCTCTTTCAGAATTTTCCACACCTTACAAAAATAATTTTCTTACATGAAATAATGAATCATTATACCATTCTCCTTATTTTTATATACACTTGAAATTTTTGTGACAAAAAGTTTTTTTTTCCTAAATCCCAACAGATTTCTTCTAGGACAACAAACTGGTTTTAAACTTTACATGGACAAAGATCTAAACTGCCTGGAAAATAAAATAAAATGTAGGAAATGGCCCTATCAGATATCAGACTTAATATGAATTTATTTTAATTAATATAGCATCTTCTAAACACATAGATAAAGAAATTGACCAATTACAGTGCCAAAAAAAGAGAGTTACATATTACAACATCTTGATCCCTAGCAGAGACAACTCTGTGGGTAACTAGGAGAAAAACAACTTATTTAAATGATGCTGAAACAACCAACTATCACATGGAAAAAAAATAAAAGTAAATTGAAATCACAATGTATGTCATACATAAAAATTAAATTCTAATGGATTACAAAACAAAATGTGATGGTAAAACTGTAAAGTTTTCAGAACAAAATCTAAAACAGTATCCTATGGCCTTGGGATAGCAAAGTATTTCTTAGATGAGATCTATTACAGAAAAGACATAAATTCTACTATAATAAGATCAAAGACTTCTTTTCATCAAAAGACACCATAATGAAATTGAAAAGACAAGCCAGAAACTATTAAGAAAAACTGCAACACAAATGAGTGACAAAGAATTAGTTTCCAGAATACACTAAGAACTTCTGTGAATCAATAATAAAAAGTCAAATAACTCAGCAGGAAAATGCCCAAAAGATGTGGACAATAATTGCATTAAAAAGAAAGCAAACAGCCCAATAAACATGAAAATGCCCTCAGTTCCATTAATAACATAGAAATGTAAACTAGGCACGTGAAATAGCCACTAGATTGGCAGAGATTAGGAAATATAACAATAATAAATATTGACAAGACCACTGCTAGTAAGATTATAGCTTGATACAATTACTTTAGAAAAGAAGTTGGCACTATCTTCTAAAGTTGAAAATGTACACACTTACAGTCCAACAATTTAACTCCTATACATCCCACAGAAACCAAGAAATATGCTAAAGGATAGTCATGATTCTAATAGCAAAAATAATGAATATAACCAAAATGTCCAATAATAGGAGGTTGGATAAATTATAATATGTTGATACATTGGGTTATTACTGAATGAACCAAAACCATATGCAACAATAGGAATAAATGTTAATAATATAACCACAAGCAGAAAAAATACAGGCCACAGAGGACTACATTGAGTATGGTATTTTATAAAGCTCATAAGCAAACAAAACTGGATAATACATTGTCTAAGGATACATACATATATTGAATTTATTACTAATTTGAACACAAGCAAAGGAAGAATAAATATTAATTTCAAGATAGAGTTTATCTGATTGGAATAGAGAAGGGGAGACCCAGAAAAAGAAGGGAAGGATCCTAACATAACACTGATAGCTTCATCAGCATTGGGAGTATTCTATTTCTTAAATTGAATGGTGGGCTCAAAGATGTTCATTCTCAAATTATGCATCAAATCTCATACATATAGTGCATGTATCCTTTTCTGCACCTAATATTACATAATTAAAAATTAAGGAACAAGTCACACTATGATATAGGTTTGTTTTATGTTTCATTGTTTCATTCCTTTCTACTGAAAGCAGTAATACTTACAGGGTTTATTGTGACGTATTATGAAGAGGTGATTCTCTATGTTTATTTACCTCACCCCAATAAGGTAAATAATGAGTTTTCTATTGATGTATAACACTTTACAACAAACTTAGCAGCCTAAAAAACAATGTCACTTTATTAGCTCGTAGTCCTGTAGGCCAGAAGTTCAATTATGACATGACTGAGGGCTCTGCTCAGGGGCTCATGGAGCTGAAATCAAGGTATTGGCTGAGCTCTCTCTTTCGGGAAAGTATGGGGAAGAATCTGCTTCCAAGTTCATTCCAATTATTGGCTGAACTGTAGCCCTTGTGACTGCGGAACTGAGGTGCATATTAACTGTCAGGGTGACTAAGCTCTTCCAGAGACTTCCCACATATTCAGTCAGTAAAGGAGACTCTGTCTCATGTGGAATCCTTCTCACACTCCACATCTCCTTCCAGAAAGAGCTTATCCTTTTTAAGAGTTCATCTGATAAGAGGATCCATCTGGATCTTCTCTGTATTTTTAAGGACAAGTGGTCTGGGACCTTAATTACATCTGCAAAATTCCTTCACAGAAATACCTAGATTAGTACTTATCTAAATAGCTAGGAGTATATGTGTCTGCACCAGGAGCCATACATCTTGAGGGTCATTTTAGAATTATACTCACCATTGTTAGCCAATTATCAAGCTTGAGTTCATAATTTCTCCCATTGCCAGTTAATTCTTTTATGCCACCTTTATCATATTAAAAATGTTTGTACTATATATTAGCCAAGATCCTGTTTTCAGGTTATCTATATTTTTAATAGTGATTAGTTCATCTATTCTGATAGTATTTCCATCCAATAATCTTTAATTATAATATTTATAAAGTATTTTAATACTTTACATGACATGTTTTCCCCCATTACTGTTCTTCTCCATATTTTGGTCTGGTTTTATATTGCATGTTACCCCAAATTTTTAAAAGTTAAAAATAAAGTGAAACAAATAATTCCTTTGGAAATTTTATCATAGTTAAATATTTTATAGACTTTGAGACTTAAATCTGACAAAACTGGAAATTTTATTGGAACTGTATTTGAGAACAACTGACATTTGTATTAATCTGAACTCTTACCATTGGTGGTAAAAGTCAGTTAATACAAAAACTGTTAATATTTGTAAACCATCTTAAACAGGATCTGACAAAAAGTCAAAGTGTCAGTTTAATACTTAAACAAACTATTATTTTGGTTTCAGCTTAAATATTTTATCATCAGAAAGGTCTTTCCTGGCATTCCACACTGAAGTAGTCCTTCCACCATTTTCCATTCCATCCATTAAAATTTTGCAAATTGTAAAGTTCAGGTGACTGTAAAGAAATTAAACTTACTTTCTAAAGCAAACATTCAAGGACTTATACTTTAAATATATGGACTTCCTTCATAGTCAGTCGGTAAAGAATCTGCCCACAATGCAGGAGACCTGGGTTCGATTCCTGGGTTGGGAAGATCCCCTGGAGTAGGAAATGGCAATCCACTCCAGTATTCTTGCCTGGAAAATCCCATGGACAGAGGAGCCTGGTGGCCTACAGTCCATGGGGTCACAGAGTCAGACACGACTTAGCAACTAAACCACCACCATACTTTAAATAAGTGGACTATCTCCCTCGAGGTTGTAACCTTGCAACTTATAGAAAACACCTCTGGGACATATTCCCAGTTTCTGCTTCCCTTATCTGAGAATTCCCCAGGTAGATCAAATGGTAAAGAATCTGCCTGCAATGTGGGAGATCTGGGTTTCATCCCTGGGCACAGGAAGATCCCCTGGAGAAGGAAATGGCAACCCATTCCAGTATTTTTGCCTGGAGAATCCCATGGACAGAGGAAGCTGGTGGGCTACAGTCCATGGGGTCACAGAGTCAGACACGACTAAGCGACTAACACTTTCTCTGAGGACTTCTCCCAAGCCCATGTCACTTCGCCCAAGGTCTTAAGCCTTTGTATTGGGTCAGTTCTGTTGCCCAACCACAGTCAAATAGGCACTGAGACAACTTGGACTACCGAGCTCTCTCTACTGGGAATTTGTAAATGAGAACTTGAGATACAATAACCTTACGCAAATGCTAAGCTTGTGTATAAGGGATCAGTCATCTTCTGCCTTCCTCCCTGTCACCATGTGCACAGAAAATTGGAAAAACTAAAGAGGGAGGAGGAGTGATAATTAATTATACAGATATGCAAATTTTAATGGACCATGTGGCTTTAGAGGGAGAAAGAGATAAAGGAAAAGTAGATTTTGATAACTTGTCAAATCCCACTTTCAGCTTTATAAAACATGGTACTATTTCTTGTATTTGGATTTCTCCAAGATATCCTTTCTTCAGGTAAGTTGCCCCTTATGTTAAGCTGTTTTGTGTGGGCTTCTGCTACTTGCAAATAAAGAAATTCCAATTAAGAAAAGTTACTATATCCCTTTCTAATTATTCTTTGAAATGCAAGGCACGTTTGAAACATTACTCTAGAATTGCCTTCTGAACCTGGATCATTATCTTTCGTTTGATGACATATCTTAATCTTTAAAAAAAAATTTTAACAACCAAAAGTCTTTCAAAGACACACAGCTTAAAAATGTGAAGAACACTCACTGAAAATTCATGTTTTAAATAATTGGCTTAATTGTTTTACAGTAACAAATTTTTCCTGCAGCGTTAGAATGTGATTGAGGCTAAGATGATAGGTTCAGGAATTAGATTTCCTTGGTTCAAATTCTGGCTCTGTCACTTATTAACTGTGTAACTGCGAAAGTTACAGGGTTACAATGAGATACACATAAGACATCCATAAAACACATAAAACGGTGTCATGTAGTAAGTGTTCAACAAATATTAGCTACTATTACTACTGTTCTTATTATGTGCAATATGCAAAGCAACGTAATACATACTACAGAGGAGTGCCAACTGAATATTAGAAGGAATTTCTACCTTCATGAATAAACAACCTATAAATAATAGCTTGAACTCAAGAGAACTAGAGGTATAGTATCCTTAATGGTCTCAGTTCAGTTCAGTTCAGTTCAGTTGCTCAGTCGTGTCCAATTCTTTGTGACCCCATTAACCACAGCACGCCTCCCTGTCCATCACCAACTCTCGGAGTCCACCCAAACCCATGTCCATTGAGTCGGTGATGCCATCCAACTATCTCATCCTCTGTCATCTCCTTCTCCTCCTGCCCTCAGTCTTTTCCAGAATCAGGGTCTTTTCACAAAGGCTTAGTTGTGTGAATTCATACACAACAATGTTTTAAATGAATTAGTTAAATATAAATTACATACATAATGTAATAGCTTTCATAGAAGAAGCATTTAACGTTAAAAACATTTTGACCACTTTTGAGTAAATAAGTTTTTAGTGCTTTTGTCAGTAGAAATGTTTCTCTATACCTGAATTTCATTCATTCCTACACACTCTCAAATATTTACTATGTATTTACTGTATGTTATGTTTTAAGTGCTATGGATACAGCTATGAAGAAGAGAAGATCTAGCTGGAGTTTTACTGTATGAAATCAGGCAATAAGCAAATAATTAACGTAGTGACTTTAGCTATTGATAAGTGCTGTGAAGGAAAGGAAACAGGAGAGTGATTGGGATGACATAGTACTCGGTGAGTTCCAGGTCTCTGGGGAAGGGGCACCAAGTGAAGCTCATACAGCTAGAGTACCCACCTAGAGATGGACCCACCTAGAGTACCCTATGCATTTCTCAGCCATGAAATTCCTTTTGGCCATAAATGACCAAAGTTTATGTTTAATTCTTTATTTTTGTATTGCTGATACTTCAGATCCAATTTTTTTGAGCACAGAAAAAAATCTAAATAAATATGTAAAGCTTGTGACTAGTTTAACCTGACTATTTTAAAAGAAGTCTATTTTCCTTGTTGCATTTTAAACCTCACACGTAATGATACAGAACTGGAAGGAAATGGTGATCAGAAAATGCAAATTTCATTTAAACTGTTTCAGTACCCAGTATCCTTCCTAGAATGACTGGACCTGTCTGGATACCCAAGATGTAGGGAACTCTGTGTGAACATTTCAAGCACAAATCCATCTTCAGTTTTGCTTTCAGAGATTTTGGCAGCTGATCCCAGTTCTGGGAGAATTGTTGGGCCTCATAGGAAACCTGGATGGCTCCAGTTCTGTGAGGAAATAAAATCTTGGATAATAACACATACATTTCACAATTGCTGCAAATTTTGAACAACTGATAAAATTGAGTTGTATTTACAAAATTATTTCCAATGGGAGAGTACTAAAATCTCTCAACAAAATAATGAATTCTATCAATAATAGAAAAGAGAAGTAAAAAGGCTAAATTGAGAAAGATACCAAGATCTAAAATCAGTAAGACCAAGAATCTTTAGGTTAGGTATCTTATCTCCCATCCCACTAGATCCAGCTTTAACCAATGTCAAACCTTAAGTCTTATCCGTTAGGTCTGTATCTAAATATCTTTTTAAGGTGTTGTTTTCTGATCACTCTATCTGAAAAAGGTTATCTACCCTATTCCTCATTTTCTTCTCTCATTATATGCTCTTTATTTCTTTCAGAACACTTTCCATGATTTATGATAATGTGCTTGCTGTTTGCTTATTCATTATTTGCCTACACTAGATAGATAATGTAAGTTCTTAAGGGCAGAGAAGAGTACTCCTCCATTCTGTTCTGTGCTACATATCAGACACCACCAGAGCACCTAGCATGAAGTAGATATTCCATAAACACTGGTGAGGTCGGACATTGAATGCCATCCACCCTCCCTACTTTGTTCCATCTCCATCAAAATATTCCATTTTCATCAACTTGTTCTTATCAGCATTCTTACTATCAACACATTATCATCATCTGCTTCCAGTCTCAGGATCATGTTAGTTTGGGCTGTTGGTGCTCTATACAAAGACACTATGCTGAGGGGATAAGGGGGGCTGAAATCCAGCTTGTGCTCTCTCTCCAGCTGTGAGCCCTGGCGTGGTGACTGCGTCCACCCTGAGGGACCATTTTTCCTAATTCTCATAGTCTCCATTACAGGCTAACAGAGGTCCCTTTCTGACTATTCGCTTCGGAGTCTGAGTTCTCTCTCTGCTTTATATTCTGTGATGGGTTGATTTATGCCCTCCACAAAAACAAACAAACAAAAAAATATGTTGAAGTCCTAACCCCAAGCTACTCCAGAATGTGACCGTATTTGGAACTAGGGTCATTGCAGATGTGAATAGTCGAGTTAAAGTGAAGTCATACTGCAGTAGGGTGGGCCTATAATCCAGAATGACTGTTGTCCTTATAAGGCAGACATGTGAAGACAGAGACACACAGGGAGAACATCAAGTGACAATAATGGCAGAGATTGGAGCGATGCAGCTGCAAGCAAGAACCTCCAAAGATTTCCAACAAATCATCAGAAGCTAGGAAGAGGCAAAGGAGAATTCTCTTACTGGTTTCAGAGAAAAGTAGCCTTAGCAACACCTTGATTTCTGACTCTTGGCCTCCAGAACTGTGTGATGATACACTTAGTTTCTTTTAAGCCACCCAGTTTGTGGCGTTTTTTACAACAGCCCTAGAAAACTGATATGCATCCCTATATCTTTTCACTTTGTTAGGCTGATTAAATATAGACACACACACCCCAACACACACACACACACACAAAATAAATACCCTGCTTACTGAGGACTTAGCAGATTTTTTACCCCCTGTTTCATTCTTTTTGAACCCTAGCTGTATAGAAGCCTATTGGACCAAGGTAGAAGCTATAGTGAACTTAAGGAGATCCTCTTTACACAACCAGCAATAGATGACTTGGCACCTAAACTTGCACAAAAAAATCATAGATTGTGGAAACATTATTTTAAGCTTAGAAATTTGACTTCATGCAAAGTTTCCTTGCTACCTATTCCTATTTATTTTGAAACTTGCCTCTTCAAAATAAATTCAGAGATTAGACACTAATAGCTATCACTACATGACTTGCAAGCTATAAATAGCAAGCTTGTTCCTGAGATTTAAACTCTCAAGAGTAGAAGCTTCCTAAACCTGAAACATTCCATGACAACAAAAACTTTCTTCACACATCTGTATGGTCTTTCTACATCTCTATCATAGGCACTCTGGGAGGAAAAACACCTGGTTGAAATACAAAGATATTAATGGTCAAGGGGACAACAAGGTATATTCAGACCAAGATGTGAGTATAGATCTCATTAATAGTCTCCAATAACAGTCTCTCATCTGCAGGCAGAGCAAAGTTTTTAGTAAATAAACAATATGGTAAAGTCAAACTGTGCACTTTAGAATATATATGCTACCACAAATACAAACTTGCATTCCATTAACATTACAGAGATTACTAAATTACCAGATTCTCTACTTTCAAAAGAAATCAGACCTAGGTTACCAGAGAAGCCATTCAATTGACCTCATTTCATGAATAAAATCCATGGTGTTGATCCAAATAGTTTTTTATTTTTTATCTTTGCAAAAGAGCTTGATTTAGAAAGATGGTAACAATAACCCTGTGCACGAGACAGCAAAAGAGACACTGATGTACAGATCAGTCTTATGGACTCTGTGGGAGAGGGAGAGGGTGGGGAGATTTGAGAGAACGACATTGAAACATGTATAATATCATGTATGAAACGAGTCGCCAGTCCAGGTTCGATGCACGATACTGGATGCTTGGGGCTGGTGCACTGGGATGACCCAGAGGGAGGGTATGGGGAGGGAGGAGGGAGGAGGGTTCAGGATGGGGAACACAGGTATACA
Organism: Bos javanicus; assembly: GCF_032452875.1. Taxonomy (NCBI): domain Eukaryota; kingdom Metazoa; phylum Chordata; class Mammalia; order Artiodactyla; family Bovidae; genus Bos; species Bos javanicus. The sequence goes on along the minus strand of NC_083873.1, from coordinate 37,869,838 downwards.
TGTTGGCGGATTCATTTCGATATTTGGCAAAACTAATACAATATTGTAAAGTTTAAAAATAAAATGAAATTTAAAAATAAATAAATAAAATAAATAAATAAACAAAACTTACTAGTTAATGATAATTATTTTAAAACTTTTTAGAGAAGAAAATCATTGTGAGAATACTGTCTAATTCATGAATGTTTGCAAATTCAGGCTTAAATTGAAGCTAAATGTAGTCCCACAAAACAGGAAAAAGTCACCTTTGTGGCTGAATTTTTTCATATATTTCAGGCCAATTCATTTACTTTTAAAGTGAGGTAGTTAATAAAAATTTTTTAGAAACTTAACAATATGAAATATTTTCCATTTAAATTCTAAAGCAGCTACACTATGAAATCCTAAATTTTTCAAGTAAATTATCCTTCAGGGTAGATATTTTTAATGCAACAAAAATTTTAAATTAGCCTTGTATGTATTTTAAGGATGAAAATTAAATATAGTCACTGAACCACTTCGGTTAACAGGAGAACAAACCCAAAACAGATAAAGTACATTTTCATGTATAACTCTGAAACGGTCTCAATTATCTGGAAGAAAAATAAACATTTTTGAAACTTTCTGATTTGAATAATCCATTTTGAAAAACTAGTTTCTTTTTATTCACACATTCATTTACTTAGTCTATCAAATATTTACTGAGTGTTTGCTTTGTATAAGGTCCTGCTAAATACTATCACTCTACTATTCTATTATATGGACTTTTTTCTTAAATGTATGTGATCTTAACAAAAGTCAGGTATATGCCTGAAAAACAAACAAAAGCAAATAATTTAGAGAAAATAACAGTGGTTTTCAGTAGCCATTGGAACCTGTGGTAGATACTATGACGGCTTACAATTCATTCACCCCCTTCCCCAGTCTTGTCATGGTTCATCTTGTGCAAAATATACATGTCTTCCATTGACATTGGACTTAACTATGTGACTCCATTTAACCAGTGGAATTGCAGCTAATGTGATATGAAGAAGGACTTTAAATGTTTCGTGTTGTCTTGCTTGCCCTCATGCCTAACTGTCATCTTATGATAAGAGCATGCCCTGAGTAGCCAGATCCCAGAATAAGGCATGTGCATAAAAATCTGGTTCCAAATAGGAAAAGGAGTTCGTCAAGGCTGCATATTGTCACCCTGTTTATTTAACTTATATGCAGAGTACATCATGAGAAACGCTGGTCTGGAAGAAACACAAGCTGGAATCAAGATTGCCGGGAGAAATATCAATCACCTCAGATATGCAGATGACACCACCCTTATGGCAGAAAGTGAAGAGGAACTAAAAAGCCTCTTGATAAAAGTGAAAGTGGAGAGTGAAAAAGGTGGCTTAAAGCTCAACATTCAGAAAACAAAGATCATGGCATCCGGTCCCATCACTTCATGGCAAACAGATGGGGAAACAGTGGAAACAGTGTCAGACTTTATTTTTCTGGGCTCCAAAATCACTACAGATGATGACTGTAGCCATGAAATTAAAAGACGCTTACTCCTTGGAAGGAAAGTTATGACCAACCTAGATAGCATATTCAAAAGCAGAGACATTACTTTGGCAACAAAGTTCTGTCTAGTCAAGGCTATGGTTTTTCCAGTGGTCATGTATGGATGTGAGAGTTGGACTGTGAAGAAGGCTGAGCGCTGAAGAATTAATGCTTTTGAACTGTGGTGTTGGAGAAGTCTCTTGAGAGTCCCTTGGACTGCAAGGAGATCCAACCAGTCCATTCTGAAGGAGATCAGCCCTGGGATTTCTTTGGAAGGAATGATGCTAAAGCTGAAACTCCAGTACTTTGGCCACCTCATGCGAAGAGTTGACTCATTGGAAAAGACTCTGATGCTGGGAGGGATTGGGGGCAAGAGGAGAAGGGGACGACAGAGGATGAGATGGCTGGATGGCATCACTGATTCGATGGACGTGAGTCTGAGTGAACTCCGGGAGTTGGTGACGGACAGGGAGGCCTGGCGTGCTGTGATTCATGAGGTCGGAAAGAGTAGGACATGACTGAGCCACTGATCTGATCTGATCTGATCTGATAAAAATCTGACCCACAACCTGGACCTAAACCTACCCAAACCCAGGTAGTCCACAGACTCATCAAACTGAGGGGGGAGGCTAAAAAAAAACTTCAGAAAATGAAAATTAAATTGCTTGGTTGTTGAGGAAATATAGTCATAGCATGTAGACAACATTTGCATGCAAACCAGCTCAGTCATGTCCAACTCTGTGATCCCGTGGACCGTAGCCCACTAGGCTCTTCAGTCCATGTGATTTTCCAGGCAAGAATATTGGAGTGGGTTGCCATCCAGGCGACCTTCATTATCCTAGGATCAAACCTGGGTCTTTTTCATCTCCTGCATTGGCAGGCGGATTCTTTACCACTGAGCCACCTGGGAAGACATTTACTGATGATCAATTTTTAGGATCAACCCAGAGACAAAGCATATAACACCTATATATGGTTGCAGAGTAGATTGTAAATATGATCAAACTTGATGCGAAAATGCAGATGATGAAAAGTGAAAACTGAAAGGGAAAGAGAGCAAATGGAAAGGTAAGGGTGCTAAAAACCTTCATCTGGAAAAGTGGAGAATCAAATACACTGGCTACTGTTGATGAAACAAGCAATAAAAATATATTAAATAATTTAAAATTTTTATTTTATTCATTATTAGTTTGCTATGGCTGCCCTAGAAAAATACAACAGACTGTGTGGCTTAGCAATACATTTATTTTCTTATATTTCTGGAGGTTGGAAGTCTGAGATCAAGGTGGCTTACAAATGGCTGCCTTCTCGTGTCCTCACATGATCATTTCTCTGTGCACACATTCCTGGTGTCTTTTTGTGTCCAAATTTCCTCTTCTTATAAGCATACCAGTCAGAATGAATTAGTGCCTGACCTTATGGTCTCATTTTAACTTAATCACCTTTTTTTAGGGTCCTATCTCCAAATGCTGTCACTGTCTGAAGTAGTGTGGGTAGGGTTTTAATATATGAATTTTCAGACAACATATCCAAGCACATAGCAAGCACCCACATGTTTAAAAATGTGTATTCATCTTTTCATGCGTTTGTTAGCCATCTGTATGTCTTCTTTGGAGAAATGTCTGTTTAGTTCTTTGGCCCATTTTTTGATTGGGTCATTTATTTTTCTGGAATTGAGCTATAGGAGTTGCTTGTATATTTTTGAGATTAGTTGTTTGTCAGTTGCTTCATTCGCTATTATTTTCTCCCATTCTGAAGCCTGTCTTTTCAACTTGCTTATAGTTTCCTTTGTTGTGCAGAAGCTTTTAAGTTTAATTAGGTCCCATTTGTTTATTTTTGCTTTTATTTCCAGTATTCTGGGAGGTGGGTCTTAGAGGATCCTGCTGTGATGTATGTCGGAGAGTGTTTTGCCTATGTTCTCCTCTAGGAGTTTTATAGTTTCTGGTCTTACGTTTAGATCTTTAATCCATTTTGAGTTTATTTTTGTGTATGGTGTTAGAAAGTGCTCTAGTTTCATTCTTTTACAAGTGGTTGACCAGTTTTCCCAGCACCACTTGTTAAAGAGATTGTCTTTAATCCATTGTATATTCTTGCCTCCTTTGTCAAAGATAAGGTGTCCATATGTGCATGGATTTATCTCTGGGCTTTCTATTTTGTTCCATTGATCTATATTTTTTTCTTTGCTCCAGTACCATACTGTCTTGATGAAAAGATGCTCAACATCACTCATTATCAGAGAAATGCAAATCAAAACCACTATGAGGTACCATTTCACACCAGTCAGAATGGCTGTGATCCAAAAGTCCAGAAAAAATAAATGCTAGAGAGGGTGTGGAGAAAAGGGAACGCTCTTACACTGTTGGTGGGAATGCAAACTAGTACAGCCACTATGGAGAACAGTGTGGAGATTCCTTAAAAAACTGGAAATAGAACTGCCTTATGATCCAGCAATCCCACTGCTGGGCATACACACTGAGGAAACCAGAATTGAAGGAGACACGTGTACCCCAATGTTCATTGCAGCACTGTTTATAATAGCCAGGACATGGAAGCAACCTAGATATCCATCAGCAGATGAATGGATAAAGAAAGCTGTGGTACATATACACAATGGAGTATTACTCAGCCATTAAAAAGAATACATTTGAATCAGTTCTAATGAGGTGGATGAAACCGGAGCCTATTATACAGAGTGAAGTAAGCCAGAAAGAAAAATACCAATACAGTATACTAACACATATATATGGAATTTAGAAAGATGGTAACAATGACCCTGTATACAAGACAGCAAAAGAGACACTGATGTATAGAACAGTCTTTTGGACTCTGTGGGAGAGGGAAAAGGTGGGATGATTTGGGAGAATGGCATTAAAATATGTATAATATCATATATGAAATGAGTCACCAGTCCAGGTTCGATGCACGATACTGGATGCTTGGGGCTGGTGCACTGGGACAACCCAGAGGGATGGTATGGGGAGGGAGGAAGGAAGAGGGTTCAGGATGGGGAACACATGTATACCTGTGGCAGATTCATTTTGATATATGGCAAAACCAATAGAATATTGTAAAGTTAAATAAAATTTTTTAAAAAATGTGTATTCAAGACTTCTCTGGTGGTCCTGTGCATAAGAATCTGACTGTCAGTGCAAGGGATGTGGGTTCGATCCCTGGTCTGGAGATCCCACATGCCTCAGAGTAACTAAAGCTGTGTGCCACTACTACTGAGCTCTACATGCTGCAGCTACTGAAGCCCATGTGCCTAGAGCATGTGCTCCACAAGAGAAGCTGCCACAGTGAGAAGCCTGCTCACCGCAAGAAAGAATAGCCCCCACTTGCCATAACAAGAGAAAGCTCACACAACAATGAAGACCCAGTACAGCCAAAAAGAAACAAAATTAATTTTTTTAATGCAAAGGGCCAAATACACCTATTAAAATACTAAAACTGTCATTAAAATATATTCAAATAGTGATTCAACTATATTGAAAGGTAGGAAAAAGGAAAATAGGTTGATAAGGTCAAAAATTGAAGTCAAGAACTAGTTGTAAACACATACTATTCAAGATATGGAGCTATTTTAGGGCTGCCACAGTTGTATAACTGAATACAGAGGTTCTGAGCAACCAGAAGAATAAATTTCCACATAAACAATTAAGAAGTTAAAATAGTTAGCTGTGGAGAACAGGACTGGATTGAGGAAGGGCAAGGTAGACATGTGTTTTCATTAAAAATCACTCAGTGCTAGTTTATTCTTAAATCATGTGTACACATTAGTTTGATTTAAAATTTTAACTCTAATAAAATTAATGAATTCATGAACTAATATTTCATTTCTTCTTTGCCTTCTCTCCACCACTCCTCTATTTCCAAATGTTATTAACTCTTGAATGGACTATGGTAAAGTCTTCTAAATGTTTTCCTTGCCTTTAGTATCCTCCAACCCATCCTGCAATGCCTCTAGAGGGTTCTGTCTCAAATAAAAACATGATTACACCACCTTAAAAAAACTGATTCTAAATCAAGGAAACTAGATGGGAAAAAATTCTAAAAATGTTCTTGTTGCTATTGTCATATAAGAATATACTTCTAGTGGATTGAACCATATGTAAAATTTTATAGGTCAGACACACTCAAATATCAGCAATTTTGTACAGTTCAATACAGTAGATCAGAGATTGAACTTGATATGATGCAAATGACTGTCTTCCATGAATTCACAATCCGTGCATATGTGTGCTAAGTTGCTTCAGTCATGTCCAATTCTTTGCAACCCTATGAACTGTAGCCCACCAGGCTCCTCTGTCCATGGGATTCTCCAGGCAAGAATACTGAAGTGGGTTGCCATGACCTCCTCCAGGGGATCTTCCCTACCCACGGACAGAACCTGTGTCTCTTATGTCTCCTGCATTGGCAGGCAGGTTCTTTAGCACAAGCACCACCTGGGAAGCCCAAGGTCACAATCTAATACTTATTAAAATGTGTCCTCACATATTCAATTTCTTATTGCAGCTTTTGTTCTAATTCATTGAGTGCTTGCTTAAATAAAGCACTCTGTAAATGATTTTTACAAAACCAATATGACCATGTCACCCCTTTGCTTAAAATATGTTAGTGATCCTACCATCCTCTGTGTAATGGACAAGATCTTTGATTAGTTCCTTGTCTCTTTCTCTAGTCTTTTCTCTGAGCACTCTATTATTGTCATTTTATATTTTCTCAAAACTGCTGCTAAGTCACTTTAGTCGTGTCCGACTCTGTGCAACCCTATAGACGGCAGCCCATTAGGCTCCTCTGTCCCTGGGATTCTCCAGGCAAGGACACTGGAGTGGGTTGCCATTTCCTTCTCCAATGCATGAAAGTGAAAAGTGAAAGTGAAGTTGCTCAGTCGTGTCTGACTCTTAGTGACCCTATGGACCACAGTCTACCAGGCTTCTCCATCCATGGGATTTTCCAGGCAAGAGTACTGGAGTGGGGTGCCACTGCCTTCACTAACTGAGGTTTTTCTCCTTTTATCCTGCTGTTGCTGCCTTTAATCTTGTATTATCTGGCTGGAAGGCTTGCTGTTCTTCTAAAATCTGACATCTCCCCTCCCCTCCAAATCACTGCTCTCATTGGTCTTATTCTCTACTTTGCTTCTTTTTGTCCAAGGTTACTGGCTTTAGACAAAGCTCATTGTAAGACTTGGTTTTCCTCTCTCCTTTTGTGAGCTCCATGCCTTGGCAGTGGTTTCATTCTCAAACACCATGTACTTAGTTGCAAATGGTCGCGGCACATTTAGTGGAAAAGAGCAAAGATCTCTCCCAAATTTCGCTGTGTCTCGTTAGCACTGACTACTTATGTGTCCATTCTTGTGCCAGTCACTATACTAAGGAATCCAATGTTCTGACTGGCCAGTCCTGACTCACCTGCTCAAGTCTGCAGTCAGGCTGCTGCTGCTGCTGCTAAGTCGCTTCAGTCGTGTCCGACTCTGTGTGACCCCATAGACGGCAGCCCATCAGGCACCCCCGTCCCTGGGATTCTCCAGGCAAGAACACTGGAGTGGGTTGCCATTTCCTTCTCCAACGAGTGAAAGTGAAAGTGAAGTCGCTCAGTTGTGTCCAACTCTTAGAGACCCCATGGACTGCAGCCTACCAGGCTCCTCCATCCATGAGATGGAGTCAGTTCCATAGGAAGCAGGTAAACAGAGAACAGGAGAGGACATGGTCCTTAGGGGAAAATTAAGATCTAATTTCTTAAAGGAAGGTCTACAAACTGTGTAAAAAACACTAAAGGCATATGTCATGATCAATCTGTTTTGTGAAACTTACCCTTCACGTCCAGTGTTACACTTGAAAAACACTAAATGCCAAAATGTTTATTGAATTTTTATGTGCAGAGTATTGTTTTCCGGCTAAAAGATTTTTATGATAAAGTGTATATCTTAAGTAATGACATTTTAAAATTAACTCATATACAAACACAAATTGTTTAAGATATTTCTGTGAAAATGAACAGTATTTTATAGCAGCATATAAATTATAATCATACTAAATTTGCAGAATAAAATTCTGTTACATGTTTATATATACTGCAGTTTTGTTTGAATTGAGAAAATAATACAAAATCTATCCCAAAGTAGTTGACATTTTGGAGGGCTTTTTATTTTATTTTTCATCTTTCTTAAAGAGTCCTTAAACACCAACTCTTTAAAAGAAAATGCTGCTTCAGCAATAAGTTTTACATAATCCTCAAGGTGCCAAAATAAACCCTCGGATCAAGTGATTCATAATAGAAAAAGAGCCTGCTTTTTAAACACACAAAAAAGTACATATGAAGATTTATCCTCAAAAGCATGAGCAAAGCAGACTTCTTTAAGGAATAAAGGTGCACTAACAGATATTCTACCTTAGCAGTTGAGATTCCCCCAACAACATGATGCAATTATTTCATTAGCTGTGTATGGGTAATTTGATTCTTCTCACTCTTTCTATTCCTTGTAGAACTTATCTGGGCAGCTATTTAATAGTACCAGGCCAAATTCCTTCATTTTTTCCTGCCGAGTAGTACCATAATTGTCATCAAGATGTGATCATCTGTTTCACATTGCTTTAACTCATGCTGAATAAAACCACCAGAGTGATTTGCCATTTTATTTCAGCTCTCATTCCTGAAAAGTATAAAATATGTGAACACTTCTTTTTATTCCTTTTTCAAAATCATAAGACTGTGAATTAGTTAACATTGTCCTATTTGATTGGAGGGAGAAAGATGATTAGAATGGAAATAGAAGTTTTTTAAGAGAGGAAATTGGTTGGGAGGTGGGTAAGGATAAAGCCTTCACTTAATAGAATATAAAAGCTTTCACTGTCCATAAATACTTTGTCCAATATGGTAGTCTTCATCCATATGTGGCTAATCTGAATTGAAATGTGCTGCAAGAGTAAAATACACATGGAATTTCAAAGAATATAGAAAAAATAATATAAAATAGTTCATCGAAACTTTTATATTGATTATATGTTGAAGCAATATTGGATTAAATAAAATATATTTTAAAAATGAATTTCACTTTTACTTTTTAATTATGACTACTAGAAAATTTAAAATTGGAAATGTGGCTTACATTTATGTCTCACATTATACTTCTATTGAACAAAGCTGGTCTACCATCTACATGTTGAGAAGTTAGAAAGACTGGAGATGAGCTATAAGAAGATATATGAAGTCATATTTAACAAGAAATCTCAAATGCTATTTTCTGTTTTGAAAGACTTATTTGGAGGAATATGCATGTCTCTAGTAGAGGTCAGGGTAAACTAAGTGAATTTTTTTCAATAAAGTGCTATTTGGTTTTGCCTGTCTAGATATCTACATTTCCTTTTTCTGATAATAGTGCCCTTTGAGGAACTCTCTGATTTTGAGTCCATCTTTGTTTGGATGAGGCTGACCCATGGTTCTAGGGTTGGTCATGTGACCCAGGCCTACCTAATCAGAATATTCTATTCCCCTGGCCAAAATAATTAGCTCAAGAAGTCGATAAAAGTTGATCAACTTTTAATAAGCTGTATATGTTGGAGCAGATAATAAAAAAGAGGTGTTGTTAATCTTGGGAAGGGGCTCGTAACAACCTAGAGGGGTGGGATGGGGAAGGAGATGGGACATATGTATACCTATCCCCAATTCATGTTGATGTTTGGCAGAAACCAACAAAATTCTAAATAAAGCAATTACCCTTCAACTAAAAAATAAATAAATTTAATTTAAAATAAAGTATTAAGTCTATAACTACTAGTGGTTACTTTGGCCAAGCACTTGTGGAGATCTGACCTAAGAATCAACCTCTTAGAAGCAACCAAGAAGAAAGCAATGGTAGGAGACAGAGAAACAGATTACTTTTGAGTACCTGGATTCGTTCAATGACTAAAGGTTACCACCTGGAATTTTTCAGAATCTTAATAAATTCCTTACTTCAAACAAATTTAAATTTAATTTCTGTTTTTCAAAACTAAGAAATCTGACTAATAAAAAGGGATTAACAAATGATTAAGTAAACAATATGCAATCACAAAATTCAATAAACATTCACAGAATTTTGTCTATGTTCAAGAAACTGTCAGGTGGAGGAAGGCACAAAGTCATTATTATTATTATGACATTATTAATTCATCCATTCATTTACCCTTCCATTTATTCATACAGTAAGCACTCACTGAGATCCTCTTCCATGCCAGGCACTATCATAGATACTGGAGGAGCAAAGATAAAAACTCAAAGTCACGTACATTGAAGGATTATTCATTTTCTAGGTTATCTATGTACCTATTACTAGTTCTTTTTGCTCTCCCCAACATTCTTTAAATTTTCAGTTTTGCACAGATCAAGTTCAGTTCAGTTCAGTTGCTCAGTCATGTCCAAATCTTTGGGACCCCATGGATTGCAGCACGCCTGACTTCCCCGTCCATCACCAACTCCTGGAGCATACTCAAACTCATGTCCATAGAGTCGGTGATACCATCCAACCATCTTATCCTCTGTTGTCCCCTTCTCCTCCTGCCTTCAATCTTTCCCAGCATCAGGGTCTTTTCAAATGAGTCAGTTCTTCGCATCAGGTGGCCAAAGTCTTGGAGTTTCAGCTTCAAAATCAGTCCTTCCAGTGAATATTCAGTACTGATTTTCTTTAGTATGGACTGGTTGGATCTCCTTCCAGCCCAAGGGATTCTTAAGAGTCTTCTCCAACACCACAGTTCAAAAGCATCAGTTCTTCAGTGCCCAGCTTTCTTTATGGTCCAACTTGCACATCCATACATGACCACTGGAAAAACCATAGCTTTGACTAGACAGACTTTTGTTGGTAAAATAATCTCTGCTTTTTAATATGCTGTCTAGGTTGGTTATAGCTTTTCTTCCAAGGAGCAAGCTTTTTTTAATTTCATGTCTACAGTCACCATCTGCAGGGATTTTAGAGCCCCCCAAAATAAAGTCTGTCACTGTTTCCATTGTTTCCCCATCTATTTGCCATGAAGTGATGGGACTGGATGCCATGATCTTAGTTTTCTGAATGTTGAGCTTTAAGCCAACTTTTTGACTCTCTTCTTTCACTTTCATCAAGAGGCTCTTTAGTTCTTCTTCACTTTCTGCCATAAGGATGGTGTCATCTGCATATCTGAGGTTATTGATATTTATCCTGGCAATCTTGATTTCAGCTTGTGCTTCATCCAGCCCAGCATTTTGTATGATATGTACTCTGCATAGAAGTTAAATAAGCAGGGTGAAATTATTCAGCCTTGACGTATTCCTCTCCCAATTTGGAACCAGTCTGTTGTTCCATGTCCAGTTCTAACTGTTACTTCTTGAACTGTATACAGATTTCTCAGGAGCAGGTAAGGTGTTCTGGTATTCCCATCTCTAAGAATTTTCCACAGTTTGTTGTGATTCACACAGTTAAAGGCTTTGGTGTAGCCAATAAAGCAGAAGTAGATGTTTTTCTGGAACTCTCTTGCTTTTTCTATGATGCAACAAATGTCAGCAATTTGATCTCTGGTTCCTCTGCTTCTTCTAAATCCAGCTTGAACATCTGGAATTTCTTAGTGCGTGTACTGTTGAAGCCTCACTTGGAGAATTTTGAGCATTACTTTGCCTGCATGTGAGATGACTGCAATTGTGCAGTAGTTTGAGTATTCTTTGGCATTGCCCTTCTTTGGGATTGGAATGAAAATGGACCTTTTCCAGTCCTGTGGCCACTGCTGAGTTTTCCAAATTTGTTGGCATATTGAGTGCAGCATTTTCACAGCACCATCTTTTAGGACTTGAAATAGCTCAGCTAGAATTCCATCACCTAGACTAACTTTGTTCGTGTGATGCTTCCTAAGGCCCACATGACTTTGGACTCCAGGATGTCTGGCTCCAGGTGAGTGATCAAACCATCGTGGTTATCTGGGTCATGAAGACGTTTTTTTGATAGTTCTTCTGTGTATTCTGCCACCTTTTTAAAATATCTTCTGATTCTCTTAGATCCATACTGTTTCTGTCCTTTATTGTGCCCATTGTTGCATGAATTGTTCCCTTGGTATCTCTAATTTTCTTGAAGAGATCTCTAGTCTTTCCCATTCTATTACCCATCTGAATGCAGAGTTCCAAAGAATATCAAGAAGAGATAAGAAAGCCTTCCCCAGTGATTAATGCAAAGAAATAGAGGAAAATACAAGTCAAACCTGTATATGATTTCTGTTTCATTTTGTCCCAAGAAATTCTTTCTTGGATTCTTTCACCATCCTACTTGCATTTGGACTTGCTTTTGAAATCTTCTGCTAAATCTCTTTTATAACTGTCCTCTCCTTCCTCATCTTAGGAATCCCTTTGATCTCTTTTATGGTGGATTCCCGGTTTCCCTGATTACTTACATCCTTAGTTATAATAAAAGCACATCCTCCAGTAGCATGTGGGAAAAAAATACATGGGAAGTAAATGTTTTGAGACTTTGCAAGCCTGAATAGATATACTCTGATCCCATAACTGACTGATAGATTGGAAATCATTTTAATTTTAATTCTGAAGATGTTTTCCATTGTCCTCTGCTGAGATATCTAATACTATTCTGACTCTATTCACTGTATACATGGCCTACCTTTTCTGTCTAGAAGTTTTTAGAATTGTCTCATTATTCCTGGGATTGTGAAATTTCATGATTGTATGACTTGGAGTGAAGCCACTTAATCTAGAGGTTCATTTCCCCCGGTTCTGGGAACTTATATTATTTCTTTGAAAATACCTTCCCCTCAGTTTGTCTATAATCTCTTTTTGGAACTCAGGTTGGTCAGATATTGGACTCCCCAGATTGATCTTGAAATTTCCACACCTTCTGTTGTCTGTCTCTACATCGTTTTGGTTTTTTGATGCTACTTCGAAGAAATTTTCTGTCTTAATCTCTCAACATTTCTATGGAATTTTGTCTTAATTTCATCAAAAATATTTTTAATTTCCAAGAGATCTTTCTTGATTCTTTGTTGTTCTCTTCTCTCACAGCATCTTGTTTCAAAGTATTTTGTTTTAATGATGCAGTATCTTCCAGCAACACAAGAGAAGACTCTATACATGGACATCACCAGATGGTTAACACCGAAGTTGGATTGATTATATTCTTTGCAGCCAAAGATGGAGAAGCTCCATACAGTCAGCAAAAACAAGACCAGGAGCTGACTGTGGCTCAGACCATGAACCCCTTATTGCCAAACTCAGACTTAAATTGAAGAAAGTAGGGAAAACCACTAGACCATTCAGGTATGACCTAAATCAAATCCCTTATGATTATACAGTGGAAATGAGAAATAGATTTAAGGGACTAGATCTGATAGATAGAGTGCCTGATGAACTATGGAATGAGGTTCGTGACATTGTACAGGAGACAGGGATCAAGACCATCCCCATGGAAAAGAAATGCAAAAAAGAAAAATGGCTGTCCGGGGAGGCCTTACAAATAGCTGTGAAAAGAAGAGAAGCAAAAAGCAAAGGAGAAAAGGAAAGATATAAACATCTGAATGCAGAGTTCCAAAAAATAGCAAGAAGAGATAAGAAAGCTTTCTTCAGCGATCAATGCAAAGAAATAGAGGAAAACAACAGAATGGGAAAGACTAGAGATCTCTTCGAGAAAATCAGAGATACCAAAGGAACATTTCATGCAAAGATGGGCTCGATAAAGGACAGAAATGGTATGGACCTAAGAGAAGCAGAAGATATTAAGAAAAGATGGCAAGAATACACAGAAGAACTGTACAAAAAAGATTTCACGACCCAGATAATCACGATGGTGTGATCACTGACCTAGAGCCAGACATCCTCGAATGTGAAGTCAAGTGGGCCTTAGAAAGCATCACTATGAACAAAGCTAGTGGAGGTGATGGAATTCCAGCTGAGCTATTCCAAATCCTGAAAGATGATGCTATGAAAGTGCTGCACTCAATATGCCAGCAAATTTGGAAAACTCAGCAGTGGCCACAGGACTGGAAAACGTCAGTTTTCATCCCAATCCCAAAGAAAGGCAATGACAAAGAATGCTCAAACTACTGCACAATTGCACTCATCTCACACGCTAGTAAAGTAATGCTCAAAATTCTCCAAGCCAGGCTTCAGCAATATGTGAACCGTGAACTTCCTGATGTTCAAGCTGGTTTCAGAAAAGGAAGAAGAACCAGAGATCAAATTGCCAACATCCTCTGGATCATGGAAAAAGCAAGACAGTTCCTGAAAAACATCTATTTCTGCTTTATTGACTATGCCAAAGCCTTTGACTGTGTGGATCACAATAAACTGTGGAAAATTCTGAAAGAGATGGGAATACCAGACCACCTGACCTGCCTCTTGAGAAACCTGTATGCAGGTCAGGAAGCAACAGTTAGAACTGGACATGGAACAACAAACTGGTTCCAAATAGGAAAAGGAGTATGTCAAGGCTGTATATTGTCACCCTGTTTATTTAACTTATACACAGAGTACATCATGAGAAATGCTGGACTGGAAGAAGCACAAGCTGGAATCAAAATTGCTGGAAGTAATATCAATAACCTCAGATATGCAGATGACACTATCCTTATGGCAGAAAGTGAAGAGGAACTAAAAAGCCTCTTGATAAAAGTGAAAGTGGAGAGTGGAAAAGGTGGCTTAAAGCCCAACATTCAGAAAATGAAGATCATGGCATCTAGTCTCATCACTTCATGGGAAATAGATGGGGAAACAGTGGAAACAGTGTCAGACTTTATTTTTCTGGGCTCCAAAATCACTGCAGATGGTGACTGCAGCCATGAAATTAAAAGATGCTTACTCCTTGGAAGGAAAGTTATGACCAACCTAGATAGCATATTCAAAAGCAGAGACATTATGCCAACAGAGGTTCGTCTATTCAAGGCTATGGTTTTTCCTGTGGTCAAGTATGGATGTGAGAGTTGGACTGTGAAGAAGGCTGAGCGCCGAAGAATTAATGCTTTTGAACTGTGGTGTTGGAGAAGACTCTTGAGAGTCCCTTGGACTGCAAGGAGATCCAACCAGTCCATTCTGAAGGAGATCAGCCCTGGGATTTCTTTGGAAGGAATGATGCTAAAGCTGAAACTCCAGTACTTTGGCCACCGAAAAGACTCTGATGCTGGGAGGGATTGGGAGCAAGAGGAGAAGGGGACGACAGAGGATGAGATGGCTGGATGGCATCACTGACTCGATGGACGTGAGTCTCAGTGAACTCAAGGAGTTGGTGATGGACAGGGAGGCCTGGTGTGCTGCGATTCATGGGGTCGCAAAGAGTCGGATACGACTGAGCGTCTGATCTGATCTGATCTTCTTTTATCTCCCTGAAGATTCTAATTATAATTACTTGGAAGCTTTCTTGTATTCCCTGCATTGTCTCTGTTTTAATTTGGATTACATTTATCTGTTGGTTTTGTTTCTGTCTTTCAAATTGGACATTTTACTCATATGTCTAAGGACTGTTAGCAGCCAATGCACATTTATGAGTGAAACCCTTAAACATTGTTTGGATGCTCTGTGTAAATGGTGGACCTTATGACTTGTGGGCTTTACTGAAGTGTGATCAAGCAGAAGACCAGATTTTCATTAACGAGATATTCAAATATCAGCATCTATAAGTCTTTTCTATAGCATCTATAGGTCTTCCTTGTAGCTCAAATGGTAAAGAATCTGCCTGCAATGAAGGAGACCCAGGTTCAATCCACGGGTCAGGAAGATACCCTGGAGAAGGGAATTGCAACCCACTTCAGTATTCTTGCCTGGGAAATCCCATGGACAGAGGAGCCTGGCAGGCTATAGTCTATGGGATTGCAAAGAGTCAGACATGACTGAATGATTAACTCTGTAAGTCTTTTCTGTGAGACTTATGAGTTCTCTTGAGAAAGATCTCCAATTTCCTGTTGAATTGGAAGAATGTAATGAGATATAACTCTGGTTATGTGTGTTCCAGGAGCAAGTTGGGGGAAATTTACCAAACTTTTACTTAATAATCTGTGTTCAGTCTGCAACTTTAGTGCCTCCCCATGCAATACTTGGTGTCCTCAAATTCATCATCTCTCCTGTTCAATTTCTCCAAAGAGTGAATATCCAGTCTCTTGTAGGAGTCAGGATAAAAAGGCCTGGCTGTACATACATGGTCGAGAAGGAGTCTGGAGGAGGAGGTGATTCTCAGCTCTTTGTACATACCCTTTAAACTTTTCATTTCTACCTTCTGTCTTAGGATTTTTTTATTTCCTGAGAACAATGGAGAAACAGAGATTCAGGGAGACCAACGATAATGAAAAGAGTTGCTGAGTTATATATTTAGATTTCTTTTTCTTTCAAGTTTCTGGTTTAGAGCTTATGAGCTTAATGACTTTAGACCATATTAATAAGATTAGATTTAATAGGTGAAATAAGATTTCACCTATTAAATTTGAAAATCTACAATAGAATAATACACTATTCTTTATCTTCTACTTTGCATTAGTGATTGTTCATTATAATTTAAATCTTATTATAGTTTACATCATCAAATGTTATATAACTTTGAGATATTGACTACTAAGTTAAAAGGTACTAAAGTTTTTGTCGTTTATTTTAACTCATATCTCTTCTTTATATGGGTAAATACTAGTAAAATTTAATTGCTTTTATCTTTTCTGTATTTTACATGTATTCTCTACGTGGTGTTAATATGCACCACTACCATATTTCACTGGTTAAATATTTTTTATAGCAATATTTTAAAATAAACATTCAATCCACTAGATTTTACTTCAGAGCTTTATTGCTGAGCCTGTTTGCCATGAAATGTTAGTATTTTGTACTATTTTGTATTAAAACACATAAATATTTTCTATATGTTGAAACTGAGGACCAAATACTAGCTATTGTCAACAGCATGGAAAAGAAATTTCAAATTCATAAATTGTTCCTATTTCCGTTCCCCAAGTCATTTTAGTAGGTAAAGAGATTTGCTTTATTCATACAAGACATTGTGGTTTATTTTGTATGAGGAATTTGAACAGACTGAAAGGCCAAATGACTATTTCCTGGTTTGAAATATAACCTCTGTAAAATGCAAACATGCCACTTCCTTTTGTCACTGTCTTGACATCAAGGATGAGAAATGAGTTTGGATTTACGAGTAGGTCTTGAGAACACTAGTGGGGGTTGGAGTGAAAGAAGCCCTATATCTTTCACGTTTTCTTTTAAAAATCTCCATTTGTTACCTTTTTACTTCAAATTAACAAAAGTTCCTTTGGTATCAACTAGACTCTACACATGGACATCACCAGATGGTCAACACCGAAATCAGATTGATTATATTCTTTGCAGCCAATGATGGAGAAGCTCTATACAGTCAACAAAAACAAGACCAGGAGCTGACTGTGGCTCAGACCATGAACCCCTTATTGCCAAACTCAGACTTAAATTGAAGAAAGTAGGGAAAACCACTAGACCATTCAGGTATGACCTAAATCAAATCCCTTATGATTATACAGTGGAAATGAGAAATAGATTTAAGGGACTAGATCTGATAGATAGAGTGCCTGATGAACTATGGAATGAGGTTCGTGACATTGTACAGGAGACAGGGATCAAGACCATCCCCATGGAAAAGAAATGCAAAAAAGAAAAATGGCTGTCCGGGGAGGCCTTACAAATAGCTGTGAAAAGAAGAGAAGCAAAAAGCAAAGGAGAAAAGGAAAGATATAAACATCTGAATGCAGAGTTCCAAAAAATAGCAAGAAGAGATAAGAAAGCCTTCTTCAGCAATCAATGCAAAGAAATAGAGGAAAACAACAGAATGGGAAAGACTAGAGATCTCTTCGAGAAAATCAGAGATACCAAAGGAACATTTCATGCAAAGATGGGCTCGATAAAGGACAGAAATGGTATGGACCTAAGAGAAGCAGAAGATATTAAGAAAAGATGGCAAGAATACACAGAAGAACTGTACAAAAAAGATTTTCACGACCCAGATAATCACGATGGTGTGATCACTGACCTAGAGCCAGACATCCTCGAATGTGAAGTCAAGTGGGCCTTAGAAAGCACCACTACGAACAAAGCTAGTGGAGGTGATGGAATTCCAGCTGAGCTATTCCAAATCCTGAAAGATGATGCTGCGAAAGTGCTGCACTCAATATGCCAGCAAATCTGGAAAACTCAGCAGTGGCCACAGGACTGGAAAACGTCAGTTTTCATCCCAATCCCAAAGAAAGGCAATGACAAAGAATGCTCAAACTACTGCACAATTGCACTCATCTCACACGCTAGTAAAGTAATGCTCAAAATTCTCCAAGCCAGGCTTCAGCAATATGTGAACCGTGAACTTCCTGATGTTCAAGCTGGTTTCAGAAAAGGAAGAAGAACCAGAGATCAAATTGCCAACATCCTCTGGATCATGGAAAAAGCAAGACAGTTCCAGAAAAACATCTATTTCTGCTTTCTTGACTATGCCAAAGCCTTTGACTGTGTGGATCACAATAAACTGTGGAAAATTCTGAAAGAGATGGGAATACCAGACCACCTGACCTGCCTCTTGAGAAACCTATATGCAGGTCAGGAAGCAACAGTTAGAACTGGACATGGAACAACAGACTGGTTCCAAATAGGAAAAGAAGTATGTCAAGGCTGTATATTGTCACCTTGCTTATTTAACTTATATGCAGAGTACATCATGAGAAATGCTGGACTGGAAGAAGTACAGGCCAGAATCAAGATTGCTGGGAGAAATATCGATAACCTCAGATATGCAGATGACACCACCCTTATGGCAGAAAGTGAAGAGGAACTCAAAAGCCTCTTGATGAAAGTGAAAGAGGAGAGTGAAAAAGTTGGCTTAAAGCTCAACATTCAGAAAATGAAAATCATGGCATCCGGTCCCATCACTTCATGGGAAATAGATGGAGAAACAGTAGAACCAGTGTCACACTTTATATTTTGGGGCTCTAAAATCAGATGGTGATTGCAGCCATGAAATTAAAAGCCATTAAATTACTCCTTGGAAGGAAAGTTATGACCAACCTAGATAGCATATTCAAAAACAGAGACATTAGTTTGCCAACAAATGTCCATCTAGTCAAGGCTGTGGTTTTTCCAATGGTCATGTATGGATGTGAGAGTTGGACTATGAAGAAAGCTGAGCGCCAAGGAATTGATGCTTTTGAACTGTGGTGTTGGAGAAGACTCTTGATAGTCCCTTGGACTGCAAGGAGATCCAACCAGTCCATTCCGAAGGAGATCAGCCCTGGGATTTCTTTGGAAGGAATGATGCTAAAGCTGAAACTCCAGTACTTTGGCCACCTCATGCGAAGAGCTCACTCATTGGAAAAGACTCTGATGCTGGGAGGGATTGGGGACAGGAGGAAAAGGGGATGACAGAGGATGAGATGGCTGGATGGCATCACCTATTCGATGGACGTGAGTTTGAGTGAACTCAAGGACTTGGTGATGGACCTGGAGGCCTGGCATGCTGCGATTCATGGGGTCGCAAAGAGTCAGACATGACTGAGCTACTGAACTGAACTGAACTGAAGTGTTGAATACAGATATAAAGAAATGATGAATACCCAGGCTTTAACTTCACAATCAACAAGGTGATAGAGTGGTGATAAGATACCTCACAAATAATTATATGAAAGAATATGACAAAAACTCATGAGAAAACATGTAAATAATGTGTCTTAAGAGCACAGAAAGGAGTATTAGACGAGTTCCACGAGAGTAGACAGCAAGGAAACATTAGAAGGTGGGCCGCAAAAAACCCAGTTTGGCTGAATGATATATTAAATACTGGGGACCATGCTTTTGTGTTTGTATCCCTATCTTCCCTCAAATAATCAGGAGCCCCTCATGAAAATCATATAAAGCCCAGGCTCCTCAATTTCTGACTTTTTTTTTTACAAAGCAACATTTTCACCTTCTTTTCTGCTTCCTAGTGTAAAGCAGTCATTAAATTTTGAAAAAGAGACTCAGATTCCAGTAACATCAGTAACTAGTGGAGTGATGTTGAACAAGTTAACTTCTCTGGACATATTTATAATTCCTTCTTGCGATATACATATATTACTAACAGAACTTATTGCCTAGGGTTATGGGAAAGATTAAATGGATTAATCATGTATATACATGACATACACCCTTATGGCAGAAAGTGAAGGACTAAAGAGCCTCTTGATGAAAGTGAAAAAGGAGACTGAAAAAATGGCTTAAAGTTAAACATTCAGAAAACTAAGATCATGGCATCCAGTCCCATCACTTCATGGCAAATAGATGGGGAAACAATGGAAACAGTGGCTGACTTTATTTTTTGGGGCTCCAACATCACTGCAGACAGTGACTGCAGCCATGAAATTAAAAGATGCTTGCTCCTTGGGAGGAAAGTTATGACCAACCTAGACAGCATATTAAAAAACAGAGACATTACTTTGCTAATAAAGGTCTGCCTAGTCAAGGCTATGGTTTTTCCAGTGGTCATGTATGGATGTGAGAGTTGTACTATAAAGAAAGCTGAGTGCCAAAGAATTGATGCTTTTGAACTGTGGTGTTGGAGAAGACTCTTGAGATTTCCTTGGACTGCAAGGAATTCCAACCAGTCCATACTAAAGGAAATCAGTCCTGAATATTCATTGGAAGGACTGATGCTGAAGCTGAAACTCTGATACTTTGGCCCCCTGATGCAAACAGCTGACTCATTCGAAAAGCCCCTGATGCTGGAAAAGATTGAAGGCAGGAGGAGAAGGGGATGATAGAGGATAAGATGGTTGGATGGCATCACTGACTCAATGGACATGAGTTTGAGTAAACTCCGGGAGTTGGTGATGGACAGGGAGGCCTGGTGTGCTGCAGTCCATGGGGTTGCAAAGAGTTGGACAAGACTGAGCAACTGAACTGAATGAACTGAACTGATACATGCTCAACAAATCATGGCTATTATTAAACTAAAGAAAGTCAAGACTAGGAAACAGGAAATCTGATCTTTAGCTTGTATACTACTGCTTATAAGCTGTGTAACCTACATAAATTGCTTATTCTCTCTGGGTCTTAATATGCCCATCTGAAAAAGTAAGGGATTGACCTATACAACCCATACTCTTTCTAAACTGTAATAGTCTAGGTGCTATAGATGACATTTTTATTTGACTTTGATACTGAACTATGCAATTGGATTAAATTGGATGAAATTGCCATCATTAAGCTATAATACATTGAAATTTTAATAAAAGGCTGAAAATGAAAGTGATAATAATGAGTTAGGCTGGGGAAGTAATCTCAAGTGCACACAAAAAAAGTAGTGATAGATCAGATCCTATTAACATCTATCTGGATGTAAGAGAAAATAGATGGTAAATTTATTCAATTCAGATGCCAAGCTTAAAAGTGTGTGATTTTGTAAAAAGGAAAAAAAGAGAGAACAAGAAAAGAAAACGTGCTCACCCTAATTTTAGTATTGGTTATCCTTCCAGTTTAGGGCCTGAAATCCTCCTAATACAGCAAAGCTTGTATCTAACTATAAGAGATTTAATATGTAGAGGTTACAGGGTATAACAGCAATCTTTTAAAAATGGTTGAACAGAGAACATTGAGAACAAAAATCTGAGACATGCCCCTGAGATGAGTGACAATACTGAATCAACTATTATGCCCATTTTAATGTACACTGATTTTTGGAATAGGAAATAGACATTGTACTATAAGAAAGGAAATCCATGATCATTATATTTCTGCTTCTTCAATTTTTAGTCCATCCTTTGAAATCTTATCATTATTCCCTACAAAATGTACAAAAAAGATGTTGAAAATATTTGGAAATATATCAAGAAGATAAAACTGGTCATCTATTTAATTATTTAACTACAGTATTGAAATTAAATGCATCAGCATGTGTATCTGAAGCAAGTGTCCTTAGAGTCCAAACTCCCGGAATAAAAAAAAATACTGAAAATCTTTGGCTCATAAACCTGGATGAATATAAGATGCTTGCATAACACTTATGCATAATATGGTTGTGTGGCTGATTAGAAATATTTTGAAATGGGCTGTGTTCCATGTCCTGATAATTCATTGATCAAAATTGTCTTTGATTTTTATCTTTCTGATCAATGCATTATAGCTCAGAACTAAATGAAATATATAGTAAAGTATGATATTTTTGGAGAAGGCAATGGCAACCCACTCCAGTACTCTGGCCTGGAAAATCCCATGGATGGAGGAGCCTGGTGGGCTGCAGTCCATGGGGTTGCTAGGAGTCAGACATGACTGAGTGACTTCACTTTCACTTTTCACTTTCATGCACTGGAGAAGGAAATGGCAACCCACTCCAGTGTTCTTGCCTGGAGAATCCCAGGGATGGGGGAGCCTGGTGGGCTGCTGTGTATGGGGTCACATAGAGTCGGACATGACTGAGGCAACTTAGCAGCAGCATGATATTTTTAAAGCAGTTAATAAAGTTTACTTAAAAAAATGGCTTCTCAGAATTATGAGTAATTTTATAGTTAATTAAGGCATCTAATAGCTATGCCTTATACTTTCAAAATCTAATTCACACAAAAATTTTATATTTTATTAAATTATAAAATGTATGTTATTTTATATTTCATGTTGATAATTCATAATTAAATAGGCATTTTATACTCGTATTTGTATACTGGGTTGTTTATTTTTGTTGCATAATAAAAGAATAGCTTTCATTTTGGTTCAGTTCAGTTCAGTCACTCACATGTCTGACTCTTTGCAACCCTGTGAATTGCAGCACGCCAGGCCTCCCTGTCCATCACCAACTCCCGGAGTTCACTCAGACTCACGTCCATAGAGTCAGTGATGCCATCCAGCCATCTCATCCTCTGTCGTCCCCTTCTCCTCTTGCACCCAATCCCTCCCAGCATCAGTCTTTTCCAATGAGTCAACTCTTCACATGAGGTGGCCAAAGTACTGGAGTTTCAGCTTTAGCATCATTCCTTCCAACGAAATCCCAGGGCTGATCTCCTTCAGAATGGACTGGTTGGATCTCCCTGCAGTCCAAGGGACTCTCAAGAGTCTTCTCCAACACCACAGTTCAAAAGCATCTATTCTTCGGCGTTCAGTCTTCTTCACAGTCCAACTCTCACATCCATACATGACCACAGGAAAAACCATAGCCTTGACTAGACGGACCTTTGTTGGCAAAGTAATGTCTCTGCTTTTGAATATGCTATCTAGGTTGGACATAATTTTCCTTCCAAGGAGTAAACGTCTTTTAATTTCATGGCTGCAATCACCATCTGCAGTGATTTTGGAGCCCAAAAATATAAAGTGTGACACTGTTTCCACTGTTTCCCCATCTATTTCCCATGAAGTGATGGGACCGGATGCCATGATTTTCATTTTCTGAATGTTGAGCTTTAAGCCAACTTTTTCACTCTCCTCTTTCACTTTCATCAAGAGGCTTTTGAGTTCCTCTTCACTTTCTGCCATAAGGGTGGTGTCATCTGCATATCTGAGGTTATTGATATTTCTCCAGGCAATCTTGATTCCAGCTTGTGCTTCTTCCAGTCCAGCGTTTCTCATGATGTACTCTGCATATAAGTTAAATAAGCAAGGTGACAATATACAGCCTTGACGTACTCCTTTTCCTATTTGGTTAGTATCTCAAAAAACATCTCTTGTCATGTACCTCTGTAATTTCATATTTCTCTTCTATAGAAACATGGGTATTTCAAATTACTCCAATGTATTTGTATGTCATATTCTAAAATGTACCCCAGCTTAAGAATTGACCAGCAAATGATCACATAAATCAAGAAATGCAATTTTTCTAGCAGTTCATATGTATACTTGATACTGTATAAATTGTTTATAAGTTTTAGGTGGATAATAGTGAGCTTGGATAGATATTTATCGTGGTTTGATTGAAGTAATTTGTTGATCTTTTCCGAATCCATGCCATTTGTTAGTTCTCTTGCTCTCAGACATTGAGCTTGGTCATATGATTTGCCTTGTTTAATAAGAGAATAGCAAGCAAATATGATGCAAGCAAAGACTTGAAAAGCACTTACACTGCTTACCCTCTTATTGTGCTTTATATCCTGCAACTAAATAAATAAGCTTTAGCTCAATTCCGTTCAATCTCTCAGTTGTGTCCAACTCTTTGTGACCCCATGGACTATAGCATACCAGGCTTCCCTGTCCATAGCCAACTCCTGGAGTTTACTCAAACTCATGTCCATAGAGTCAGTGATGCCATCCAACCATCTCATCCTCTGTCGTCCCCTTCTCCTCCTGCCTTCAATCTTTCCCAGCATCAGGGTCTTTTCCAATGAGACAGTTTTTGCATCAGGTGGCCAAAGTATTGGAGCTCTAGCTAGTCTCTCAATAATGAGATGCTTGGCTCAGTCATTCTTTTTACTGCAGCAAATGGGGAGCCAAACTTCAGACCAGAGAGAGGCCACTGTAGATCAAGCAGCTTCTAGCATTAGCAATCCCAGTCAAAACCAGCAGTGCTCACCAGATAAGCAGAACCACCCATTACAGATTAATGTAGACATTTTGAGTGATAACAAATGGTTGTTCTTTTTAGCTACTAAGTTATAGATTGGTTTGTTACACAGCAATAAACAATGATATAATATGTACTGGAAATAGCAGAACAAAAAATCTTGCCAAAGACCATTAACATTTTGTTAATTAAAATAACATTAATAAAGTTATAATATTATATTAATATAATATTGCTATATTAAAAAAATCCTTTGTGAGTAGCCAGATTTTCAGAGTAGGAGACAATATTGGATGTGATTCCTTCTCTATCCTTGGCTCTATAGATATACCTGCTGCTGTTGCTGCTGCTGCTGCTGCTAAATCACTTCAGATGTGTCCGATTCTGTGCGACTCCATAGACAGCCTCCAACCAGGCTCCTCTGTCCCTGGGATTCTCCAGGCAAGAACACTGGAGTGGATTGCCATTTCCTTCTCCAATGCATGAAAGTGAAAAGTGAAAGCGAAGTCGCTCAGTCGCGTCCAACTCTTTGCAACCTCATGGACGGCAGCCTACCAGGCTCCTCTGTCCATGGGATTTTCCAGGCAAGAGTACTGGAGTGGGGTGCCATTGCCTTCTCTGACAGATATCCCTAACAATTACCAAATCAATCAATAAACAATGGGCATCAACTAAGTGCCTGGAACAGCACTAGATGCTGAAAGTACAAAAGCGAATCAATTAGACTTCTATCATTATGTTCATTGAACTCACACAAAAATCAAGTTATTGGATTGTTATAACATACTCTGTGATACTTGCCATGGAAAAATCTTTGCTCTTCAAAGTCAAGCTGATTTCTAGTCCATGGGGTCATAAAATAGTTGGACACTACTTAACAAGTAAACAACAACAAAAGTTAACTCAATTTGTGTATTTCATTATATATGGCCATTATCTTCCTCTTCTCCCAGAAGTTCTACAGATATGATATTCATTAGTTCTGTTCATTAATACTTATTTCCCCTACTTTGGAGGAACATGGTAGCATTGCATATTCCCTCAGGCAGTAGACTGAAAAGTGGACACAAATTGCTTCCTTCCCTCTTTCCATGCCCTTTTACAACATGTCTTCCTGTTAAGAGGTAGGATCTATGTGCCCATTTTGACACTGGGCTTGGCCATATGATTTGCTTTAGCCAGTAGGCCTGGAGCAAATGTGACCCAAAGTGAAACTTAAAAAGTGCTTGTGCATTGAGGCTTGCTCTCTTGCTGCTCTTAGAACCCTGTGACTACCACCAAGAGAACAAGCCAAGGCTAGCCTCCTGACGATGAGGGATACCTGAACTGATTGCTCTGTTGTCCCAGCTGACAGTTCACCCTCAGAAACAGAGCTGCATTGTTGACAGGTAGCTTTTCACAAACACCTGAGTGAGCCCAGGCTGGGCAAGCAGAATTGTTTGGCTGAGCCTAATGAAAATTGCTATTCCACAGAATCATGAACTAAACAAAGTTGATGTTACAAACTTTTAAGTTTTGAGGTGGTTTGTTATGCCCTATCTGATATATCAACTCCTCTGAAGTTAGGCATAGCCACACGATTTGCTTCACCCAATGAAATATTTTACTTCTGGCAGAAGTCTTTCAGAGCTGGACTCTGCTTTGGTTATCTTTTTTCTTTTGTTATGCTGACTTAGGAACTTTCAGATTGGGGGGTGTCCCATAAACATGGGTCCCTGGGTGGACACAGAACAGTTCCCCCTACCCTCCCCAATACCAAGTTTTGGAGAACATATAGTTTAAGTAAGAAATAAATTTTTATATTAAACCTCTGAGATTTTGGGTTTCTATTATTGGAGCATTACCCAGCCCATCTGATTAACATAGAATTTGGTGCCCAGAAGGAAGTACAGTTATGATAGAAAATCTAAAATATATTCTATGACTTAAAAGCTCAGTGAGTAGTGGCGAGGAAACTGTTGTTAGAGGCTGGGAAGTAGGCAATCCATGTTAGCTGTGGTAAAATATTTTGCTAATACTATTCATGCATGCCACCCATTTGTCCCCTTTTTAAACAGTTATTCTGTTCCTGTCCCACCACTGTATGTTAAGTGCACATGTGTGCATGTGTGTGTGTGTGTGTGTGTGTGTGTGTGTGTAAGCAGAGAAGATAGATACTTTGTCATTTCAGGTCTCTATAACAAGAGACATTTTTTTTTTCCTGTTCTAATACAGGAACTACCAAGCATCACCCAGATATGCTGGACTTTGAGATTAATGCCAGTACTGAATAGAATTTTTGGAGTTTCACTTGTGATAGGAATGAATATATTTTGCAGCATAAGGAGAGTGATATGTAAACTGGTGATTAGAAGGATGGATTGCAGTAATCATTGGTACTGTTCACTAGTAAATTTTGGTTAATTTTCCTTCTGGGCAAATGATAGAATTACACTTTCCTGCTTCCTTCAAGGTAGCATGCCCACATAATCTGCTTTTGTCAATGAAATATGAGTGAAATTTACTTCGATCACTTTTAGAAAGAGCCTGTTTGACATTCATCTTCCTTGAGCCTATCATGCAAATGGGGAAGCTCCAGAGATTGGTTGGAGCCTCCTTAAACCAACTGGTTGCTTGGTGACAATCTCACGGAGTGAAGTTCTCCCACCCCTCCCTTCCTTCTACCAGAAATGAACATACAAATGAACAGGAAATAACTGTTTTGTTGTTATTTTTAAGCCACTAAAACTTCTGGATCCTTTGTTACTGCATCAGTAACTTGCTGCTACTGCTTAGTCGCTTCAGTCTTGTCTGACTCTGTGAGACCCTAAGGACTGCAGCCTTACCAGGCTCCTCTGCCCTTGGGATTCTCTAGGCAAGAGTATTAGAGTGGGTTGCCATGCCCTCCTCCACAGGATCTTCCTGACTCAGGAGGGATTGAACCTGGGTCTCCTGCATTGCACGCAGATTCTTTACCGCTGAGCCACCAGGGAAGCCTTAGTAACCTAGGCTATCCTAACCAATGTAGAGTACTGTGAAAGAGACCAGGAAAGCTACAGAGGTTGATAATTTTGGCGATTACAGTTCCAGTAGAATCCATAACTGAAACCATCCACTGATGACTCCAAAACATCTTCATTCATGATTTCACTTGCTTCTTCAATTGTGTTCATTCTAAAAAAGATGATTATGAGATTTTGAATTTCACTTTTTTTTTTTTTTTAATTTTTGAAAATTTAAAACTGCATCTTTCACTACTGAGGAAGAAGTGATGAGCAGGACTACTTTCTCCTGGGGGCAAGGGTGGGAAGAGAGGTAGATAAGGAAGGATAACCCACAAAATAGGGAGGGTGGAACCGAATTCAGAATTCATAGGTGTTTCCAATAAGAATTAAAACGTGTTTTCCACAGACTTATGCATAAATTCCCAGGAATACACAGTACTTCTCAGCAAACTTGGGGGTCTTGGTTTCGGTTCAGCACCTTGCACATATACAGAAACACATGCACAATCACTGTGGTGCAAAAGTAAAAACTGTCATTGGAGTTCATATTTAATTAAAAGCTTTCTCTGTGTGTGAAGAAATACTTTCTCTAGAGCAGCGCAGAATTTATTCCAAACGTTTAAGTGCTAAATCCGTACCGCGCACTGTACCAGGATTAGGCAAGTGAAAGAAGACACGGAACACAAGACTCAATGGGTTGCTGTCCAGGAGCTTACATTTTGCCGAGCATAAGTTTCTCCTTTTAGAGTTTTTACCCAGCCACATCTAATCCTTGGCCCCGTAAACGATTTCCGGTGAAGTCCCATTTCTTTTCCCTAATTTTACAAATATTCTCGCTTTCTGAGATGTCATCGCCCTGGAAACTGAAGTCACTGTGGGCTCTGTCTTTGGACATTTGGCAGATCTCGGATGCAGCTGAATCACCGGCTTGTTCTTTCCCTACAGTGGCGAGATGACAGTGACCCCAAAAGTTTCCAGCACTTAGAGCATAAACTTAAAGCAGCCCGAACCTTCAAGGGACCCACAACTCTAGCGGCTTCCACTGCCCTTCTATCACGGATCCTAAGGAAGTTAAGGCGGTTGGGTCAGACCCTGCAACACTCGCAGCGCATTGTTCTGGGCGCTAAACCCATAAGCAGCGCAGAACTGAGAAATCTAAGGCCCGGCAGCTATCCCAAGTGTGCAAAGACCGAAAAGTGCCCATCTCTACTGGACTCCAAGCACCGGCATGCATCGCGCCGAAACGGCAATCTCCGCTTAGGAATCCCAGCGCAAAGGGGCCTGGGAAGTGAAGTCTCCGGGAGTCCGGAGTCGCGGTGCGAAGGCAGAAGGAAGGCATTGCTAGTCTGCTCCATTAGCGCGCCGGTTCCTGGCCAAGCTCCGAGCCTCTCTCTGCTGCTCAGGGTTTTCGCGGGCGGCGGGAGCAGTATGGCTTGCTTGAGTAAACTCCGGGGGGAGGGGAGAGAGGGGAGTAGATGGGGAGGCGGGGTCAGCGGAAGCGGCAGGTTGCTTCCTTCTCCTCAGGCTCCCTCCCCGCCTCTCCCAGAGGGAGCGATGGGAGGGGGAGGGAAGGGCAGAGGGAAGGTAGTGTGACACGTGTCAATCAACCCCCCTCCGGGGGGCGCGCGCTCCGGGGCTCGCGCCGAGGGCTCGCGCCCCTGCCTCGTGCCTGCGCCGCTCGTATGTAAATGAGGGCGCGTGACGCGGGACGCAGATGGACAAGGGAAGAGAGAGAATGGCCGCTGCCGCCGCCGCTGCTGCCGCCGCCGCCGCCGCCGCTGCTCAGTGCCGGAGCCCTCGGTGCGCGGCGGAGAGGAGAGGATTCCGGCGGGAACTCGACTCTTGGCGCCACCGCCTCATGCACTGTGTAGGTAAGAGAGACACGGGCCGGAGCCCCGGCTCCGCGCGGCGACGAGTGCCGCAGCCCGAGGAGTTTGTGGCTGAGCGGTTTAGTTGAATCTTCCTTTCGGGTCAGTTCAATGGGGGAGCGAGATGGGAGCGGCGGCGGCGCGGCGGCTCCGGCGCTCGCCTTTTGTCTGGGGGCTCCTCGCCCGGCGCGGTCCGCGCTCATTCTCCACCTTAGCTCTTGGGCTCCCCTGGAACTGTTAGTTCGGACCCGCTCGCCGAGCCCCCGAGGAAACGGCTCGCTTGCGCTCTCCCCGAAACTCGTCGGCGCCCCTCGCAGCTCACCGTCAGCCCTGTCAATAGGGAGGAAGCGGGCCGGCGGGTCGGCGCCCGGGCGGAGGGGAGCCGGCGGGCAGAGCCGTCGGGAGGAAGGCGGGCAGGTCCGCGCCCCCGCCGGGCGCACACACACCCCCTTCTGCCGCCGTGGGCAGGGCGGGCGGGTGGACGCGGCCGGGCTCCGGGGACGAGGACCTGAGCGACCCTCGGGCGCTCGCGGGGCTGGTGCCTAGGGTGGGCCCGCTGGGGGCGAGGGGCGGCGGGGGCGTCGCCCAAGGGGCGGGGGCGCCCAACTCTGCCCTCTCGTGCTCGGCGGTGGCGGCGCGGTGTGTACCCCTTTAAGAAGGAGCCGCTCGAGCGCTGACGGTTGGGATTTGAAGTTCTTCCTCCCTCTTTGGAAGTCTGGACTGAGAGGGGGTGTTGCCATGGCGACGGCAACACCCCCCCCCCCCCGCCCCCTTCTCCTCACGGACGCCCCGATGACTCGGGTCCTCTTTTACTGTCATGTGATGGACCCTTCCTCGCACAGACATGCACATCGCTCTCCCCACCTCGCATCCCCTTCTGCAATTTCGTCTTCCCTTTTGGTTGGGTGGGAATCTTTTTGCTTCAAACTTCTGGGCTCCAGACTGTCATTCTGCGGGTTCCTCGGGGGTGGCGTGAGGTGGTGGGATCTCGCCGCCTTGCCGCCGTGGCTTTTTTGTCTGAGTGAGACGTGTACGTGGAGCTGTTATTCAGCAGGTTGGTTGAGTGGGCACCGAGGGGATAACGCGGGTTGTGGGATGGGGTGTGTTGTGTTTGTTTTGGCGGGGGTTGATGGGTAGGAGAGTATGAGAAGAGGTGAAGGGAAGGTTGCATTGTCTAAGGAGTGGATAGTGGCAAGCAGCTTGATAAACTGGCGATTAAACCTTGGCTTTGGGAGTTGGGTAAGAAACCTTAGTGCCCTAAGAAAACAACTACCTTGTTTCCATCTGTTCTTGCGCCACCTCGCACCCCTTTCCCTCCCCCCACTCCCCTCAGATTTATTTAGTTAGCGCTTGAAGATCTTTCTTTTTTTCAGTAGTGGAAAGGAGATCGTGGTAAGAAACTAGTACAACTTAACTCAGAAATGTGCACTGCCGAGTTCGGTGGGTATAGGAAACCATACGAGAAGGAAGGTTGCTCTGATTAGGGACGTTTATGTTTAAGCAAGTCACAGTTTTACCCTTTATATGTTTTGTTGTTATCTAAGGAAACGTTCTAGGAAATAGCTTTAGTCAAGTAGTCATAAGTGATTTTGCTTTAAAAAATGTGAAAAAGAACCTCATCGTATTTTTATGTAAAATTTTAAGCCAAGTGTTGCTAATGCCTCTCGAATACAAAATGGACCCTGTTTTTATAATTGCTTATGTAAAGATCTCTTCCACTGACAACCTGTTTGAAAACTATTGAGTTGTTCAGTTAGAGTCAGGCAGGATGATAGCATTGTAATACTGGCTCGAGATACTGTGTTAAGTTTTGCCGAGGCACACAGTTATTTGACGAAGTCTTTGGACAATTTTTATATTTTAGAA
The DNA here is from genome assembly GCF_032452875.1 of Bos javanicus. NCBI lineage: Eukaryota > Metazoa > Chordata > Mammalia > Artiodactyla > Bovidae > Bos > Bos javanicus. The sequence continues at coordinate 37,839,149 of NC_083873.1, read as the reverse complement.
TACTTTGGCTTTTTGTTTTTTCTCATCTTGCTTGTTTAGTTGCATTAAGTAATCACTTTGTCTCACAAAAATATGTTTTTGAAAAATAGTCGAATTTTTGTTAAACGCAAAATTAATTGGATTTGATGGAAAAGGGAAACAGGATATCTTTCTGTCTTACCTACTTGGATACTCTAGTAGCATTAGAAGACGTTGAAAATTGAGTTAATGGTGTGTGTTTAATATGTAGTCACTATATTCACTTGTACGATCTTTGAAAGGAATTCCCCCCCCCCGCCCCCAAGCCCTAACTATATTTGAGAATTACTTCCCACATCCCAGTCCTACTCAGGAGACCTAGGAAGATCCACCTCCTACTTATAAACAATAAAACTCTTAAGTAGGGTAAACACTGGTTGATTGGATTTTTTCAGTAGTCTCTGTGTGAAGCACCTATTCATAGTATGAATTGAAATTGAATGTATTTGTGTAACTTTTAAGTTGCGTTTTGCTATTTGTAAACATGTTTGCAAAGAAACTGTATTCTTTTTACCGTGCCTGTGTGTATGTGTGTGAATATGTGTACTTCCATATTGAATATTTAGTGCTCTTATTGACATTTTATAAAATATTTTGTCTGCCTTTGGGGAAGAAAATGATCTACAAGTTTTTTTTTTAAATGAGGTATGAAAATTGTAAGCAGTGTTTCAAGGCTATACAGCAAATTAGTATTGAATTAATAGTGAAATTTTAAAATCTCAGTTCTTAGCCTAAATCTTTAATCTTTTTTCATTTTTTAAATAACATATTAATGTTTTAATTTTATGGGCAAAAAGTCCATTTTACTTGTCACAACTGCTTGTAGTTAGCTAAGATGTTTAATTCTTGATATGGAAAATATCATTTACCTTTCTCTATTTGTGGAGCTCATCTCTTTATGTTAGATTTATGGCTACTCTGTGATTTAATCCTAGTATTTCTTTTTTTAGAATTGAGGAGTTGTTCTGTAAGCTCTGTGTCACAGTATCATTATTTACAATGTGGTGCTTTTTACAATTTGATTTTTTTTTCCTGCAATCCTGTACTGTGCTAACTTTCGAGAAGGTTCATCTAACAAATATTTGAGTGCTTGTTGGATATAATTAGTAGTATTTGATCCCTGGGTCGGGAAGATCCCCTGGAGAAGGAAATGGCAACCCACTCCAGTATTCTTGCCTGGAGAATCCCATGGACCGTGGAGCCTGGTAGGTTACAGTCTGCGGGATCGCAAAGAGTTGGACACGACTGAGTGACATCACTTCACTTCACTCAGCATGATATTGAGTGATAATAGATATAGACCTGGATTGTATGAAATACATAATTAGTATCTGATAAGTCATAAAATTTAAAGCAAAGTCTAGGATAAAAGAAACGCATTAATATATTTTTAAACTTTATCAGGACTTGTATAGTCTATTAGGATATTTGATCTGGGAAATGCAAGTTTTTTGTTTTAACTTTTAATTTTGATATAATCTCAAATTTACAAGAAAAGTTGGAAGAATAGTACAAGGGACTCCTCTATATCCTTCCCCACATTCAGCAAATGTATTACATTTTGAAGTATTTGCTTTATCATTCTTGCCCTGTATTTATCTATATCTTTTTTTTTCTGGACCATTCAAAGGGTGATTTGGAGACATGATGCCTCTTTATCCCTAAATTCTTCAGTTATACTTCCTAAAACCAAGGACATTGTCTTGCCTAACCATAGTATAGTTATTAAAACCAGGTAATATAACATTGACATACTTTAATATTACTGAATTCATAATTCATGTTCGTTTTATCAATTTTATTTTATAGCTTTTCCCCCCAGCGAGGATCATACATTGCATTTGGTTGTCACATTTCTTTAGTCTCTTTAAATCTGGAACATTTCCTCAGCCTTTCCTGTATTTCTTGACCTTGACATTTTTGAAAAAGTACAGGACAGTTATTTTGTCGAATGTCCCTCAATTTGAATTTGTCTGTTGTTTCCTCATGATTAGATTGGTTATGCATTTTTGGCAGGAATATCTTCTGTCCTTCTTAATACCTTGTATATTAGGTTCATGATGTTGGTTTGTCCCAACGTTGGTGATGGTACCTTTGAAAGTTTGGTTTATGTGGTATTCTCTGTATTTCTCCCTAAAAGTTACTGTTTGTCCTTTTGTAATTAATATGTAATTGATGGGACAATACTTTGAAGAATAGGATATTTACATAGTCTCATAAAACTTACCCACAAGTTTTAACATCCATTCATGACTTTTTGTTCTGTGGCTAGTAGTTGATACTCTGTCATAAAGCAGTCTTTCCTCTCTTCCTTTATTTTGTTATTTTCATTAGAATGAACTCATTGATTCTTAACTTTATTCAGTGGTTAAATCCATTGCTGTCATTATTTTGATTTCCAGGTTGTCCTAGGTTTGGCCAGTGGGAGCCTCATCAAGCTGGTTCCGGTGTTTTTTGACAAACCATGTGTTTCCCCAATCCCTCCCTACCCAGTGATTATTTTTGAGCACTTCTTTCTTCCCAAGCAAAATATTCCAGGTTTATCTTGGATTTTACCTGTCCCAGCCCTGACATCAGCCATTTTTCCAAGGAGTCTTAGATTCTTTTTAGTGGAAAATAGATTTAGATACGAAAATGTGAACAGGAGGTGTCAGGACTGTTGTTAAGCCCTGTTTCATGGTACAGAAGTTAATCATCAGTGTAATTGATTTCCTTAAGGTTACAACAGTAAAACAATGAAGATTTGATTAGAATTAGTCTATAAACTCCAGCATATTTCCAACATAGCATCATTGTCCCAGTAGAAGTAGTTTTCTAGCAGCCACATTTAAAAGGCATGTTTGAGTTAGCCCAGTATATTAAAAATATTTAAAATTAACCCATATAAAACTGTTGAATTAGTTTACATTATTTTTAAAATATTAAGTCTTTGAAATCAGTTATTATATCTCAAGTTGGACTGGCTACATTTCAGATGCTTAGTAGCCTCTTGCAGCAAATGGCTACCACATTGAACAGCGCAGTTTTATAATGAGTGACTCCAGCAAAGTCTTGATTACCTGAATACCACACTTATTCACTTCTGTTGAATAAGTGATACTAACCAAACTGATAGCTTTCCCCAAATCTTTTATTCCCCATGTCTTTTGTTTGAATACTGTAATATAGCAAATGGGAATATAGATCTTGGAACTAGACTATCTTGTGTTTGAATTCTGTTAACCACCTACCAGTTACCACCTACAAGTTACTTAATCTCTCTGTACGTCAGTCCCTTACCTATAAATTGAAGATAATAAAAGTTGTTTGAAAATTAATTGTGTTGATATCTGTTAATATGTCTGCCATAGAAAGCATGCCTTAAACTGCCTATTATTGTTATTGAATTATACAGGTTATTAGCAGTTTTGAGCTTTAGGTTTTTGCCAATGGATTCTTTCTGGTGGGAATGCCAATGAACAATGAAAAGATCCTGAGTCATGTTAAAGAAGAAGATAGTAAGGGCTTAAAAGATCTATATTCCAGGATATTCTTGAGCCATAGTCATGGAGTTTAAGAATCACAGTATAGTCACTTGGCTTGGTCTTTGCTTTTTATATGTAAGGAGAGCAAAAGACGTTTCATGCCATTCTACATTCTAAGGGATATTTTGGCTTCGTAGTAACTGAATACAAGAAATTAGTTAAAATTCATTTGAAAAAGCCTACTACCGTACTAGATCATATTGAACTCTTTGTTGTTACCTACTCGCTGTACTCTTCCTGTTAACCATGTCACTGTCTTTGAGCTCTGCACTCAGCAAGTGTTTGCAGAGTAAACTTTCTTCCAAACTACCTGCTCCCAACCATAATCAGGGTCAGAAGATATTATCTTCCTCTACTTTTAACCTCTGAAGAGATTACAGAGCACTTCATAGAGCTGTAACACTTAACGTGTCCGACTCTTTGCGACCCCCAAGGACTCTAGTAGCCTATCAGGCTCCTCCGTCCATGGGATTTTCGGGCAAGAGTGCTGGAGTGGATTGCCATTTCCTTCTCCAGGGGATCTTTCCGACCCAGGAATCGAACCCGGGTCTCCCGCATTGCGGGCAGACGCTTTACCGTCTGAGCCGTCAGGGAAGCCTCAAAGATGGGATAGTCCAGGGAAATAGAGTTCTACATAATCAGCTTGAAAGTTCTTTCTGGGTGCTTCTTTTTCTTCTACTCCTTTGTTTTTCCACTAACGTCTGCTTCATCTTGTCACTATTGCTGTGTAAATCCCAGAAGAGAAGATTTATGTAGAAATCTGGATTTGATGAGAACTGGTATGAATGGGTCAACTACCCAAAAACTTAGACCCTAAAACTATTGTTTCAAATAGCATTTATTTTATTCATTAAAAAAGATGTGAATTATACCACTATCTAATATATATCAGGCAAGTGGAATCTGTGATGATCATGAGTAGTTGGGTGGTGAAGACACATATCCAAATTTCTCTGTAAAATAGGCTTACTGTGAATTTTGCATGTAAAATTTGAAATTCTGTATACTCTTCAATTGTATACCTGGAAGTTTTGCCATCCTTGGTTTCAAACAATATATGAATTTTATGTATTTGCAGATGTTAGAAACAGGCTGTGTGTCAGTGTGAGCATACCATACATATCCTCCTTTCTCTGTGGGCTTGCTGTCTCTTCCTGTCCATGCTACTTCCCTTAGCTGGCTACATGTGTGTACCCCTCTCCCTGTTTGGGTGGGTACTGTGGTAAGTTCCTATTATGTCACCATAAGTAGCTATTATGTATTCTCCATGCTCCTCTGACTTATCTTTCAATCCTGGTCTTTATTTTTTCTACCACAATGCAGTCTTGGCAGGAGCATCAAAGGCATGTAAATTTTTGGATATACAATTTTTCTTTCTTTTTGGTTATTCCAGTTTTTCCAATTATATGTTATTAAGGTTTAGAGTTCCTTTTTCCTTTGGCTAATATTCCTTCTTTGTGTGTGTGTTTTTGTGTGTTTTATTCACCACAGAATATAGGAAAGACAATGTGAATAGGCCCAGACCAACCTACTACTGCCATTAGGAAACTAATTAAGGTAACAAAATAATGCCATATTTGTATTTGAAGAATGCTGCTTTGCTCTTAAAGCTAAATAAAAATTTGTTTTGAGACTTCTTATGTTTTCTAGAAAACAACTTACAACTTACTTTTCTATATCTTCTTAATAGTTTTCCCACTCATTGGCAACAGTCCTATTCTGCTTATATTTGCTTCTTTGTTTTTCTTTGTTCTTTACCTTAATCTATTACTAAGTTATTGCTATTTTCTTTACAATATCCTTTTGAATTTTGTTTTTTCTGATGAAGTCAAACACTTGGGCAGGTTCAGATGAGAGTCTAGTTTATGCCAGTAGCTGCATAGCTGATTTACTGTCCTTCACCGTAGCTTACAGCCTATATTAAATCATTATTTGGAATAACTACTTTGATTTTTGTAGTTTAAAAAGCAGTGGTATCTCCCATGTGTCTTTTTTCATCAAATGCAAGTTAGTTGATCATAGTCCATCAGACTTCTTTCCTGTTTGGCTCACTTCTTCTTTAGACAGCCCAGCCACTTACATTGATTTTTACTTCTGGTTTGTACACGTTGCCCCAAATTCTTGAGTATATTATTAATCATAACAGCCACCCTGCATCCTCAGTCACCTTTAAAATTCAGTTGTATCTTAGAGTCTTTTCTAAAGCATTTATTGAAAAACAAGTTTGAGATCTTTCTCTGTTAATTTCAAACTGATTAGTTCATTTCTGATGGCTGTATGTAAGGTGTGTATGTAGGAAAATAACTTTGTCCAGTAGTCTTCATATTTAAATAGTAAACTAGGAAACAGTTTAGGGACAAAGAGCTAAGTCTGCAAATGGTAAAAAGGATTAAGAATTGAAAAAACACAGTTCCTTATTAGCTTCTACCACTGGTCCCAGATAGGAAAAGGAGTACGTCAAGGCTGTATTTTGTCACCCTGCTTATTTAACTTAGATGCAGAGTACATCATGAGAAATGCGGGGCTGAAAGAAGCAGAAGCTGGAATCAAGATTGCCGGGAGAAATATCAATAACCTCAGATATGCAGATGACACCACCCTTACTGCAGAAGGTGAAGAGGAACTAAAAAGCCTCTTGATGAAAGTGAAAGAGGGGAGTGAAAAAGTTGGCTTAAAGCTCAACATTTAGAAAACTAAGATCATGGCATCTGGTCCCATCACTTCTTGGGAAATAAATGGGGAAACAGTGACTGACTTTATTTTTGGGGGCTCCAAAATCACTGCAGATGGTGACTGCAGCCATGAGATTAAAAGATACTTGCTCCTTGGAAGGAAAGTTGTGACCAACCTGGACAGCATTGTAAAAAGCAGAGACATTACTTTGTTAGCAAAGGTCCGTCCAGTCAAGGCTATGGTTTTTCCAGTGGTCATGAATAGATGTGAGAGTTGGACTATAAAGAAAGCTGAGCACTGAATAATTGATGCTTTTGAATTGTGGTGTTGGAGAAGACTCTTGAGAGTCCCTTGGACTGCAAGGAGATCCAACCAGTCCATCCTAAAGGAGATCAGTCCTGAGTGTTCATTCAAAGGACTGATGTTGAAGCTGAAACTCCAATACTTTGGCCACCTGTTGAGAAGAGCTGACTCGTTTGAAAAGACCCTGATGCTGGGAAAGATTGAGGGCAGGAGAAGAAAAGGACAATAGAGGATGAGATGATTGGATGGCATCACTGACTCAATGGCCGTGTTTGGGTAAACTCTGGGAGTTGGTGATGGACAGGGAAGTCTGGCGTGCTGCGGTTCATGGGGTTGCAAAGAGTTGACCATGACTGAGCGACTGAACTGAACTGAACTGTAGCTAAAGCTCCAATATTTTGGCCACCCGATGGGAAGAGCCAATTCATCGGGGACGATTGAGGGCAGGAGAAGAAGAGGGCGACAGAGGATGAGATGGTTGTTGCATCATCAGCTAAATGGACATGAGTTTGAGCAAAGTCCGGGAGATAGTGAAGGACAGGGAAGCCTGGCGTACTGCAGTCATGGCGTCGCAAAGAGTTGGATGCAACTAAGTGACTGAACAAGTTAAAACCTTAGGCACAAGTCATTTTACTTTTCACAGATAGAAATCTGTGAAACTAGGATAGTATCTGTCCTTAAAGGTTCTCTATTTTTGGTTTTTATGAAAAGTAATTACTATTACTGCTGTAATACTTATGTAGTAGTGGTTTCTGGACTAACATATAAATTAAGGAATTATCAGCATAAAGATGACATGTAAATCTGTGGAAATGAATGAGACCACCTAAGGGCAAGAGATAGTATTACTAGAGGGGAGTAGAGTACTTGGTACCACATCTTAAAGAATCTTAACACTCTTTGGATGGTGGAAGAGGAGTCTCAAAGTAAGACCACTGGACTTTTACACTGTAAAGTAAAACTGTTGGCTGAGTACAAAAACCAGGAGAGATGGCATTACCAAATCTAAGAGGAGAGAAGAGTGTTACAATAAGGAGAGATTGTTATATGTTGATGAGATGTCAAATACCATTAAACAGGGAAGTGTACATTGTTTTTGGCAGCATGGAAGTACTTGGTGACCTTGACTGGATAAATTTAAGCAGAATGGTGGGAATGGAAGCTGTATTGTAATAGGTTAGAATGTATTTAAGATTAATGTAAGAGGAGAAAACATTTGAGAAGGTACATTTTGAGGGAGAACATAATGAATGGAGCAGTAATTGGAAGGGAGTTGCTGATGGACAGGGAAACATGGCGTGTTGCATTCCACGGGGTTGCAAAAAGTCAGACACGACTGAGCTACTGATCTGAACTGGGCTTAAGGGATGTTTGTTTCATAGATAGAAAATAAGTTGGAGAATACTTTTCTGAATTGATAATATCCATGATTGCTTTATATGTTAATTTAAGCTGAGACTTGATAGCTACAAAATATTGAGAAATAATTAAATAAATAGACTTGGTTTGAATCATTGAATGTGAACTCTTGTTTTTCCTTCGAAACATATTTTCCTAAGTAAGTTCATCAACTTAATATATGTAGTATTAGTGTGTTACGCATTTTAAAAGAAAGATTTTTTTCCCAGTTAGTTTACTGTTGTCAGTCATCGAATATCTTGAGTCCTACTGTGTGTCAGTTAATTGGAGTGTAATTCTATGATTCTTTCTAAACTAGGTTCTGAATTGGAAATAGACTGAAAAATAAAGAATCAAAATGTTAGCTTTTTAGACAGTAAGGTTGTATTAAAGAACCTGGCTTGTAACTGAGGCCAAAATAAAGACAGTATCACTCTGAATTGAACTTGCCAACCTATCAAAGACAAAGCAGCTGGAGCTGCAGGCCTCTTCTAATAAACAAGGAAGCTTTACTACCTGTTACCTATGGTTTGTTGTTGATACATTGGACCATCTAGGCAGGATGAGTGGTAGGCTTGGACATGCATGAAAAATGACCTTTAAAACATTAATCCATTCTGCTAGGAACAACTATCAGGATGCTGCCAATACTAGTCATTTTTCTTTGCTTTGGTAGGATGAATAAGGTGTAGAAAAAAGGGCAAAAGCTCCTTCAAGAATACTTCCTCCTAAAGTATTGGGAGAGGTGGGAATTGTGAGTTGGGTAAAAAGACTAACTACTACATTTGCTTTTAAAGATTCACAGTTATGAGGGATGTAAAGTATTAGAGTTGGCATAATATAATGGAAAGACAGAGCAATTAATTTGATTTGAAGAATCTGAAATGACTATACTTAAAAGGATTGACTGAAAGTAAGGGTTACAGACTTTTTTTGTAAAGGGCTAGATGTAAACATTTAGTCCTGGTGAGCCATATGGTCTTTATTGCAACTACTCAACTCTTCTGTTCTAGTGCAAAGTTCAGTTCAGTTCAGTCGCTCAGTAAAGTCTGACTCTTTGCTACCCCATGGACTGCAGCACTCCAGGCCTCCCTGTCCACCAACTCCTGGAGTTTACTCATACTCATGTCCATTGAGTCGGTGATGACATCCAAACATCTCTTCCTCTGTGTCCCCTTCTCATCCTGCCTTCAATTTTTCCCAGCATCAGGGTCATTTCAAATGAGTCAGCTGTTCATATAAGGTGGCCAAAGTATTGGAGTTTCAGCTTCAACATCAGTCCTTCAAATGAACACTCAGGACTGATCTTTAGGATAAACTGGTTGGATCTCCTTGCAGTCCAAGGGACTCTCAAGAGTCTTCTCCAACACCACAGTTCAAAAGCTTATAGTCCAACTCTCACATCCGTACATGACTACTGGAAAAACCATAACCTTGACTAGACAGACCTTTGTTGACAGAGTAATGTCTCTGCTTTTTAATATGCTGTCCAGGTTGGTCATAACTTTCCTTCCAAGGAGCAAGTATCTTTTAATTTCATGGCTGCAGTCACCATCTGCAGTGATTTTGGAGCCCCCAAAAATAAAAAGTCTGACACTGTTTCCCTATCTATTTGCCATGAAGTGATGGGACTGTATGCCATGATCTTAGTTTTCTCAATGTTGAGCTTTAAGACAACTTTTTCACTCTCCTCTTTCACTTTCATCAAGAGGCTTTTTAGTTCTTCACTTTCTGCCATAAGGGTGGTGTCGTTTGCATATCTGAGGTTATTGATATTTCTCCCACCAATCTTGATTCCAGCTTGTGCTTCTTCCAGCCCAGCATTTCTCATAATGTACTCTGCATCTAAGTTAAATAAGCAGGGTGACAGTATACAGCCTTGACGTACTCCTTTTCCTATTTGGAACCAGTCTGTTGTTCCATGTCCAGTTCTAACTGTTGCTTCCTGACCTGCATACAGATTTCTCAAGAGGCAGGTCAGGTGGTCTGGTATTCCCATCTGTTTCAGGATTTTCCACAGTTTATTGTGATCCACACAGTCAAAGGCTTTGGCATAGTCAATAAAGCAGAAATAGATGTTTTTCTGGAACTCTCTGGCTTTTTCGATGATCCAGCATATGTTGGCAATTTGATCTCTGGTTCCTCTGCCTTTTCTAAAACCAGCTTGAACATCTGGAAATTCATGGTTGACGTATAGCTGAAGCCTGGCTTGGAGAATTTTGAGCATTACTTTACTAGCGTGTGAGATCAGTGCTATTGTGCAGTAGTTTGAGCATTGTTTGGCATTGCCTTTCTTTGGGATTGGAATGAAAACTGACCTTTTCCAGTCCTATGGCCACTGCTGACTTTTCCAAATTTGCTGGCATATTGAGTGCAGCACTTTCACAGCATCATCGTTCAGGATTTGAAATAGCTCAGCTGGAATTCCATCACCTCCACTAGCTTTGTTTGTGGTGAAGCTTCCGGAGGCCCACTTGACTTTGGACTCCAGGATGTCTGGCTCTAGGTGAGTGATCACACCATCATGATTATCTGGGTTGTGAAGATCCTTTTTGTACAGTTCTTCTGTGTATTCTTGCCACCCCTTCTTAATATCTTCTGCTTCTGTTAGGTCCTTACCATTTCCGTCCTTTATTGAGCCCATCTTTGCATGAAATGTTCCCTTGTTATCTCTAATTTTCTTGAAGAGATCTCTAGTCTTCCCATTCTGTTGTTTTCCTCTATTTCTTCGCACTGATCACTGAGGAAGGCTTTCTTATCTCTCCTTGCTATTCTTTGGAACTCTACATTCAAATGGGTATAGCTTTCCTTTTCTCCTTTGCTTTTTGCTTCTCTTCTTTTCACAGCTATTTGTAAGGCCTCCTCAGACAAACATTTTGCATTTTTGCATATCTTTTTCTTGGGGATGGTCTTGATCCCTATCTTCTGTACAATGTCACGAACCGCCGTCCATGTTTCATCAAGCACTCTATCAGATCTAGTCCCTTAAATCTATTGCTCACTTCCACTGTATAATCCTAAGGGATTTGATTTAGGTCATACATGAATGGTCTAGTGATTTTCCCTACTTTCTTCAATTTAAGTCTGAATTTGGCAATAAGGAGTTCATGATCTGAGCCACAGTCAGCTCCTGGTCTTGTTTTTGCTGACCGTATAGAGCTTCTCCATCTTTGGCTGCAAAGAATATAGTCAATCTAATTTCGGAGTTAGCCATCTGGTGATGTCCATGTGTAGAATCTTCTCTTGTGTTGTTGGAAGCGGGTGTTTGCTATGACCAGCGCGATCTCTTGGCAAAACTCTATTAGCCTTTGCCTGGCTTCATTCTGTACTCCAAAGGTCAAATTTGCCTGTTACTCCATGTGTTTCTTGACTTCCTACTTTGCATTCCAGTCCGCTATAATGAAAAGGACATCTGTTTTGGATGTTAGTTCTAAAACGTCTTGTAAGTCTTTATAGAACTGTTCAACTTCAGCTTCTTCAGCGTTACTGGTTGGGGCATAAACTTGGATTACAGTGATATTGAATGGTTTGCTTTGTAAACGGACAGAGATCATTCTTTTCGTTTTTGAGATTGCATGCAAGTACTGCATTTCAGACTCTTTCGTTGATTACGATGGCTACTCCTTTTCTTCTAAGGGATTCTTGCCCACAGTAGTAGATATAGTGGTCATCTGAGTTAAATTCACCCATTCCAGTCCATTTTACTTTGCTGATTTCTGAAATGTTGATGTTCACTCCTGCCATCTCCTGGTTGACCACTTCCAATTTGCCTTGATTCATGGACTAACATTCCAGGTTCTTATGCAGTATTGTGCTTTACAGCATTGGACCTTTTTTTATCACCAGGCACATCCACGACTGGGTGTTGTTTTTGCTTTAGCTCCGTCTTTTCATTCTTATTTCTCTACTGATCTCCAGTAGCATATTGGGCACCTACCGACTTGGGGAGTTCGTCTTTCAGTGTCCTATGTTTTTGCCTTTTCATACTGTTCATGGGGTTCTCAAGGCAAGAATACTGAAGTGGTTTGCCATTCCCTTTTTCAGTGGACCACATTTTGTCAGAACTCTCCACCATGACCCATCCGTCTTGGGTGGCCCTACACGGCATGGCTTAGTTTCATTGAGTTAGACAAGGCTGTGGTCCATGTGATTAGATTGGTTAGTTTTCTGTGATTGTGGTTTCAGTCTCTCTGCCCTCTGATGCTCTCTCAGCACCTACTGTCCTACTGGGGTTTCTCTTACCTTAGACATGGATATCTATTCTAGTGCAAAAGCAGTGTGTAAGTAAATGAGCATAGTGTGGTCCAAAAACAAAATTATCTAGAAAAGTAGGCAGATTTTACATACTGGCTATAGTTTACTGATCCTTAAGTTAAATGATCCAGCTGGAAAGTCGGGTGGAAGGAACAGGTTGAGGGATAGTATAAGCAAAGATATAGAAATCTAAATAGTATATATTCTGAAAATATTCAGCATTCTAGTGTCATTGGAATACAGGATAGAAGTAGGAAATAGGATTGAAAGTATAAATTATGGTGTCTATAAGGAAATTGTGAGCGTTTGAGGTTTTTTTTTTTTTTGAATGAGTAATAAGCATGATCATATAAATCAACTTATTTTCACTTTGGACATCTGTTGGTTCAGGTTTGAGGGTTTTTTGTTTGTAATAGTTTTAAGAAGCTCAAATTGAAGCAGCCCATTTGAGTCAAAGCTGGGAAAATGAGCAATTTCCATTTCAATAAATTAATGAAGATACTGGATTGCTGAAATACTCTCAAATAGCACCCTTTTTTTGCCTGGGTTCTTAACAACTTGAAAATTAAAACAAGGAGAAAGATGGAAGCAGAATATCACTTTTATTAATGATAGAAGGCAGATAAGAGAGATAACTTAGTAGGAAAATTGGGTTCTGGCATAGGGCTTTCCTTGTAACTCAGACGGCTAAGAATCTGCCTGCAGTGCAGGCAACCCTGGTTTGATTCCTGGGTCAGGAAGATCCCCTGGAGAAGGGAGTGGCAACCCACTGCAGTATTCTTGCCTGGAGAATTCCATGGACAGCCCACAGATTTGCAGAGTCAGACACAACTGAGCAGCAAACACATAAATATGCCTATTTATCTACCAAGTCCTAGGCATACCAGGGATGCAGATAGAATATGAGCTCTTTGCATGTATGTTCTCTCAATAGCTACATCCAAGGGTCTACTCAGTTATTCTTTACAAAATCACCAATGAGAATAAGAATAGTCACTATATTTTCCTAGGAGTAAAGAGAGTCTGAGATTGTGCAGATGACGCATCCTTCCTCATAGAAGCAGGGAGCAAGGAAAGGGTATTACTCCTGTAACTATTGAGGCTGGTTTTGCAGAGTTATATCTGGGCATAAGTGTACTGAAAACAGTACAATTGTCATTATACTGAAAATACGTGAAACTTATATATTCAAAGTATTTTTTTTAAATACTTAATTCTAGTGTTTGAAATTCTCAATTTTTTAAAACTCTCAAAATAATGTTGGTAGAGTTTTATTTTTTTTAATGAACTAGCTTTTGCTACAAGCTTCTTTGTAAGATATTTAAATAGAATGCATGTTTGGCTAGAAAAAGATGATACTGTCTTATTTATCAATTTTCCATTGACTTTTCAAATTTAGAAAGAATTAATGTAAAGGAATAGACCATTGTTTCTTTAAGAAAATGTGGATACTTTGACAAATAGATTATCTTTTTATTTAGCTTGAATTATGGGTGCTTATGCAGTTTATTTGGGAGAAAGCAATGGCACCCCACTCCAGTACTGTTGCCCGAAAAATCCCATAGACCAAGGAGCCTGGTAGGCTGCAGTCCATGGGGTCGATAAGAGTCGGACACGACTGAGCGACTTCACTTTCACTTTCCACTTTCATGCATTGGAGAAGGAAATGGCAACCCACTCCAGTGTTCTTGCCTGGAGAATCCCATGGACAGAGAAGCCTGGTAGGCTGCAGTCCATGGGGTCGCACAGAATCGGACACAACTGAAGCGACTTAGTAGTATGCAGTTTATTTACTGGTATCACTTTTTGTTTTTAAAATGTCATCAGTTATTCTTCCTTGTTCCTTTCTTCTTCCTTTTCTGAACATTTTAGTACTGAAATCATCAGGTGGAACCAAACAAAGGTATGTCTGGGGCAGGGGCAGCGGCATGTCCTCTTGAAAGGTGGGATGTCAGAGCCTGGCAGGGATAAGAAGGGTCCCCATGTGCGATAATGGAACTGGAGGCATGAGGAGCAATCTGCTTAGGAGGGCACACCAGTGTAAGGTTTTGGAGCTAAGCAGGGTCAAATTGGTATTTGTAAAGGAGAGTAGCCTGGTACAGGGTAAGAGGATGAGGAGGGCATCTACTTGGAGGTGATGGGGGCCAGTGGGGGCAGCAGACAGGCATCTGTGTAGGAGGGTAGCCTAGTATGGGTGTATCATGCCTCAAGTTGGGTGAGATGGGAGTCCGTGTTTGCAGGCATCCCAGTGCAAGATCAGAGCCTGAGGGTGGGGAGAGGAAGACATCCTAGTGGAGGGTCAGTTGTGTAAGGGATGTTAGTAGCTAAGCAAGATGAGGATATTCTTTTAGGAGTGCCAGGCATGAGGAATAGCAGCCTGAGCAAGGTGGAGAGGTTTTACTCATGGAGAAGGCGTGCGGGTGTTGTGGCAAAAAGGGGTGAAGAGAGCATCCATGTGGGGATGGAGAAGCAGCCACAATGGGAGACTGGTCCAGTAAGTAACATTAAGGATAATGGGAGCCAGGCATATCAGTGTCTGAGAACAGAGTTACTGTTACGGAAGTTGGAAAATACTAGAATGCTTTCCATATTATTGAATTGGAAAAGAGATGTTGGTGTGAATTCATGGTTTTTATTCTATATAGATATAGAATATAGAAATATGTACTTATGCCCTAAATTGTTCTCTAAGAAGGGGCCTAGGAGCAGTGACACCTCAGTAGCAATGAGCATGATGCTTCATTGTTAATTTCCTGATTTTATAACAAATGGCTATATTTGTAAGAGAATGCCTTCCTAGGAAATAGTTATTAAAGAATTCAAGAGTGATGGGTTATCATGTGGAACATTTACTCTCAAATAGTTGGAAAAGTAACAGTTTTTACCATAAGTCAAACATTTAATTGTTACAAATAAAAATAAATACTTAAAAACAATGCTATTCATCTAAATACTACATTCTCTTGAATAAATCACTTTTAGTGTTTGAAACTTGTCTAAGACTTTTCATCTAGAAAATAATGAAGATAGAATTTACTTTTAAGTCTATATTACTCTTCTGGTAAAACCTGGTTTTAAAATTAGCAAATCTAATCCTTCCTGCTTCCTGATGCATTTAAAACATTAATACTAGAACTGTGTTCTTTATTTCAAAACTTTGAATTCAGAAGTAGGGAGAAATACTCTGGGTTTAGACATTCTTGTCCCTTTGTGGTATAGAGAAGAGTGATTAAATTTCTTTGTATGTGTCCAGGAATGATTGTGGGACTTGAGAAGGGAACTAGAAGCTAAATCATGGAGAAAAACCAAAGCAGTATATGACAGTAATTATTGTTATTTTAAATTATATTATTTTACTGTTCATTAGGCATTAAATGCTTAATTATACTACAATTCATTTGATTTTCACAACATAAGTAGGAACTATTTTTATCATCCACACTTTACAGATAAAGAAGTTCAGTAACTCATAGGTAGTAGAAAACCATTGCAAGATTTTAAAGCATGGGAGTGATGTAGTTTAATTTGTGGTTTTGATGGCTCAGATGATAACGAATCTGCCTGCCATGAGGGACACCTGGGTTCGATCCCTGGGTTGGGAAGATCCCCTGGAGGAGGGCATGGCAACCCACTCTAGTATTCTTGCCTGGAGAATCCCATGGACAGAGGAGCTTGATGGGCTACAGTCCATGGGGTCGCAAAGAGTTGGACACAACTGAGCGATTCAGCACAGCACAGCTGCCAGTAGAAGAATAGGACAGGCAGATCAATCAGGGAAATGTCAGGATAGCCCAACCAAGAAATTATGAGGGTCTGAAATAAGAGTAGTGGTAGAAACGGAAGAGGAAGAAGAATTCAAAAGATATGAAGCATTAAAATCAGTAGATTTTAGTCATAGATGAGCTGTGGGCATATAGAAAAAGGAGGAAGATTAAGGAATCATTTCCAGGCTTGTATTTAAGAGGTTTAATTGGATCGTGAGAACATTATCCAGATGGAACATAGAGCAGTTTTCATATTTGTGATAGTAGAGTCAGTATATAGGTGTATCAGTTTCTAGGATCAACCATTAGGATGTGCTAGTTTGCCTTAAGCCAGTTGTTGCAAAAGTATGTACAACAAGAACTCTAAAGAAACCAGTCATACAACGGAATATAGTAGAGTATAAATTCTGATCTTTCTTAGCTCAGAACTTTTGCTGCAGGAATGATGTGGCACCTCTGCATTCTTGTGTTCTTAACATTTGTAGGTCCAGGGGTGGCTTTGGACCTTGATTATTATTGGGTGTGGTGTTTTGTCGTTCCCCAACCCCCCACCCTGCAACTTTATCCCTTATTATGTGTCAGAAAAATAAGGAATAGACTTAACCTAGATAGACTTACTAATTTTATGTTTTATTTTATTTTTTGTTAGGCACGTATCTTTATAATAAATACACATAATTTGGAAAGACTACCTCAAGTCAGTTTTCACCAATTGTGTCAAATATAGTAGAGTAAATGTAACATGGTTCACTGTAGGTTTTAGACTTCCATAGCTGAAATATATAATGATTACTTCTTTAAACAAAATCCTAAACATTTTCTTGTGACCCTCACTTGCTCTCTTCCCAGTTACTCGCCTGTCTCAATATTTGATTTCTTTCTCCACTTGTATGTCTTTCAGGTATCATAAATAAGACTAGTCTAAAACTGAACTTTTGATCTCCCTCTGCTGCTGCTGCTAAGTCGCATCAGTCGTGTCCATTTAGATGGCAGCCCACCAGGCTCCTCTGTCCCTGGGATTCTCCAGGCCAGAACACTGAAGTGGGTTGCCGTTTCCTTCTCCAATGCATGAAAGTGAAGAGTGAAAGTGAAGTCGCTCAAGTCATGTCTGACTCTTAGCGACCCCATGGACTGCAGCCCACCAGGCTCCTCCGTCCATGGGATTTTCCAGGCAAGAGTACTAGAATGGGTCACCATTGCCTTCTCCCTCTACCAAATACCAAAGCTGTTCCTTTGGTTTTTTTTCTGATTGTACCTAGTTTCACAAGTCAGAAAGTCATCTTTCACTTACTCTGCATCTCCACTCCTGTACCCAGTTATTATTTATTATGCTTCCAAATATATCTTAAGTCCATTCTTTTCCTTCTTTTTCCATTCCAGTCTAAGTCATCCTTGCTTTTGTTTGCCTGGACTACTGCACAAAGCCTTAGTTTCCCCTCTTCTGTTCTGATTCTTTTTAGTTTAACCTTCTACCCTACAAACAACAATCTGATGAAATATTTGCTCTATTTTCAACCCAATGATGCCTTCCTTTTGCTCCAGAGACAAAAGCAAAAGGTTTGCTTCTGTAGAATTTTGATATATTTTGTTTTGTTTTTAAAATATTTACTTATTTGGTTGTGCCAGCTCTTAGTTACAGTATGTGGGATCTTTAGTTGCAGCATGGAAACTCTTAGTTGCAGCATGTGGGATCCAGCTCCCTGACCAGGGATCGAACCTGGTCCCCCTACATTGGGACCACAGAGTCTTGGCCACTGGACCACTATTGTGTTTTTTTGAAAATTATAGCATGCCCCAAAGTTCCAGTTTGGCAGAAACCATAAGAGTATAAAAATTGACTTGAAGCTGGATTGTGAATGTTTTTCTCCCCAAGGATTTAGTCCTTATTCTGATGTTTAATTGGGTGTTAGTTGACATTTTTGTTAGTTAGCTTTTAAGTGGTGAAGTTCACAGGAATGCCACTTTTCCACCTTCCATCCGGGCTTCCCTGGTAGCTCCCCTGGTAAAGAATCCACCAGCAATGCAGGAGACCACAGTTCAATTCCTGGATTGGAAAGATCCCCTGGAGAAGGGATGGGCTACCCACTCCAGTATTCTTGAGCTTCCCTGGTGGCTCAGATGGTGAAGAATCCTTCTGCAGTGTGGGAGACCTGGGTTCGATCCCTGGGTTGGGAAGATCCCCTGGAGGAGGGCATGGCAACCCACTCTAGTATTCTTGCCTGGAGAATCCCCATGGACAGAGGTGCCTGGTGGGCTACAGTCCATGGGGTTGAAAAGAATTGAACATGACTGAGCGACTAAGCACAGCACAGCAGCACTGTTGCAGATCTCTGTTTTATACCAAACCTCTGCAAACACTGATTACTCCTTGGGGAAATAAAAGTAGCTTTCCCAGGAGAATATTTGAAATCTTCAGTATAATTTATAAGAATCATTATGGGAAATTTTAAATATATAGAAAAGAAAGCATAATGAATCCCCATATTTCTGTGACCCAGCTTTAACAATAGTATTGTTAAAATTTTCATTAGGACAAAACATTTTGTATGTTGGTTATGTGAATGCAGCAATCAGTCCATTCCATGTTCTAATGTGAACAAAGTAGATTTAAATGCCAGAGTTGTGAAAAATGTCATGACATTTATGATATCTTACTGCTTGCTTTTAGGATTAATATAAACTATATTTGATTCCTTTTGATTTTGTTATGAGCCAGAAAAGGTGAGTTCTAGATCCCGGAAATTTACTCATTTCTTCTCTTCCCTCTCGTCTCCTCTCCTCTTCCTCTTCCATCCCCTCCTATCTTTTTGTTTACTTTTAAATGACTGTAAAACCATAAAGCATTGGTGCTTATGTCTTGGACCTATCTGACATTTTATATTCATCAAGCAAATCAAAGAAGGTTCTGCTTATTAACAGATATATTGCATATGTTGATGAGCAAGTTCATTGTTTTTCATCTTGTAGAACCACTGAATTAACAGAGATATAGCTAATGTGTCAAAGAATATCAAAGCATTCATCTTATTTGGTTTTTGCTGAAATAACAGTAACTTACTAAAAGTGTTTTTACATTAGTGTTGCAAATTTGTTAACACTCATGATAATTTGATACTTAAAATTTGGTCTCAAGTGTTTATTCAGATCCATATCAAATTAATTTTATGACTTGGAAAATCTGAATTTTAGTAGATATGTACAAGTAGGGATATATAGAGGCATGAAGTGTTAGTTGCTCAGTTGTGTCCTGTTCTTTGCTACCCCATTGACTGTAGCCTGCCAGGCTCCTCTGTCCATGAAATCCTCTAGGCAAGAATACTGGACTGGGTTGCCATTTCTTCCTCCAGGGAATTTTCCCTACCCAGGGATCAAACCCAGGTCCCCTGCATTGCAGGCAGATTCTTTACCGTCTGAACTACCAGGGAGCTACAGAGGCATAGATGTATAAGTATCTATCCACATATATTAATGATTTGTCATTAGTAATAACAATTGTGATGATTCCAAGAGACTTTTAAAAAATTATTTTTAGTTTAATTTTAATGAATAGTTGAAGAGAATGTCCTGTTGACATTTGTCTGCTTGAAGTTGCGCTGTGTGTGCACAGTTGCTCAGTTGTGTCTGACTTTTTGTGACCCTGTAGACGGTAGCCTTCCAGGATTCTCTGTCCATGGAATCTTCCAGGCAAGAATACTGGAGCAGGTTGCCATTTCCTACTCCAGGGGATCTTCCTGACCCAGGGATGGAATCCGAAGGGGTCTCCTCCTCTCCTGCACTGTCAGACAGATTCTTTATCACTGAGTCACCAGGGAAGCCCCGTGCTTAAAGTTAGAATTATATGAAAAACATTAAATTGAGATTTTTGTAGTAAATTATGAATTTAGGGTGTCTTTTATTCTAGGTGTCACTTACTAATTTTGTAACCCTTATAAAGTTATAAGCTATTCTTTTCAAAATAGCTTGTGTGTATCGATTTTCAGTCAGTTCAGTCAGTCGTGTCCGACTCTTTGCGACCCCATGAATTGCAACTTGCCAGGCCTCCCTGTCCATCACCAACTCCCGGAGTTCACTCAAACTCACGACCATCGAGTCGGTTGCCATCCAGCCATCTGATCCTCTGTCATCCCCTTTTCCTCCTGCCCCCAATCCCTCCCAGCATCAGAGTCTTTTCCAACGAGTCAGCTCTTCACATGAGGTGGCCAAAGTACAGGAGTTTCAGCTTCAGCATCATTCCTTCCAAAGAATTCCCAGGACTGATCTCCTTTAGAATGGATTGGTTGGATCTCCTTGCAGTCCAAGGGACTCTCAAGAGTCTTCTCCAACACTGCAGTTCAAAAGCATCAATTCTTTGGCACTCAGCTTTCTTCACATACATGACCACTGGAAAAACCATAGCCTTGACTAGACAGACCTTTGTTGGCAAAGTAATGTCTCTGCTTTTGAATATGCCATCTAGGTTGGTCAAGTCAGTGTTTTTCTCTTCCTTTCTGTTTACTGGACCTCTCTGTATGATTTGTTGATAGCCTTTTCTTAACATCCCATTTTAAGCTTCACATCTTTCTTTAGACAGTTTTCCTAAACTCAAATGTGATCATTTTACCCTCTGTGTAAAATTCCTCATTGGTTCCCCACCACCTTAGGATAAAGTAAAATATTTTAGAAAACTCTATCATAACCTGCTATCTCTTTTCTTTAGCCTTTTTGTCATTACACTTTTATTATTACAGTCAAGGAACTGCATCAGTAGCACAGTTACAATAGTATAGTAATAGTTAACATTTATTAAACATCTATAAATAGTTGTGCCAGATACATGCTTTACAAATATTCTGTCCTTTAATCCTACAGTAATCCTGAATATAAGTTTCATACTTGGAACTTTCCAGAAGGGCAATGCTGAACCCTCTTTGGATCAAGCACTGTGCCTTCAGGCTTTAGCATTTTTCCTCCTGGATTACCAATAACTGCTGTTTTTTCTTTTTGTAAACTTTTGAAAGTGTAACCATATAGAGAAAAGTATATGGATTATAAATTTACACTTCAATGAACAAAGTTAATGTACTCTTGTAACCACCACCAGATTAAGAAATAAACACCCCGGAAGTCGCCTGATAATCCCTCCCAATCATTAATCTCTCCACCCCCAAACATGAATAGTATTCTGACTTCTTAACGCCATAAATTATATTTGCCTATTTTGGGAAACTCTGCCTGCAATGCGGGAGACCTGGGTTCAATCTCTGGGTTGGGAAGATCCCCTGGAGAAGGGAAAGGCTACCTATTCCAGTATTCTGGCCTGGAGAATTCCATTGACTGTATAGTCCATGTGGATCACAAAGAGTTGGACACTACTCAGTGACTTTCACTTTCACTTGCTTAAATGGAATTATATAGCATTTATTCTTTGTGTATAGCTTCTTTAACTTACTATGGTTGTCAGATTCATTCTTATGGCCTCCTATAGATATATTCATTTTCTTTGCTCTATAATATTCTAATGTGTAAATCTGTGATAACATTCATCTATCATGAATATCATTGAAGAATTTTGGACTGTTTCCAGTTTACATTATTATAAACCATATGGTTGACATTCTTAAACATTCTGCATTTTTAACTTTGATTCTACTCCTGGATTATTTTTGTTACATTTTTAGCTAATTATATTTCATTTTTTCCAGGAAACGTTTCTTATTCTTTGCAAGTTTGTATTTGGAACCGTTTTGTATGCATTGATAATCACTCTCTGTCTGTCTTATAAACATGTATGCTGTCTTTTCCAACAAGTAAAAAGTGATTGTGTGTGTGTGTCTATGTGTAAAGGAAAAAACAAGTTTTCTCCCTGCTTTCTTGGCACCCAATAAGTACGTAAATAATTGTAGAGAGTGAATTTTTCCAATACATTCACCCTTTCATTGCTAAAATATAAACATAAAAATAATGGAAATTGAGTAACATACTTGTGGTTTAGTTGCTAAGTCATGATCGACTCTTTTGTGACCCCATGGACTGTAATCTGCCAGGCTCTTCTGTCCATGGTATTTCCAGTACTAGAGTGGTTTGCCATTTCCTTCTCAAGGGGATCTTCTGGACCCAGGGATTGAACCCATGTCTCCTGCATGTCCTGCATTGCAAGCAGATTCGTTACTAATGAGCCACCAGGGAAGCCCAGTTTGATGTATAGATTTACCTTATAACTGATTATTATCAAGTTGTGTTGAAATTTTCTCATTTGTCAGGCATCTATGTTGTCCCTTTTGTAATTTTTCTACCATACAGCTATCATGCAAAATACCTTTGGAAATTTTCTTGAAATTTGTGGCACATTTGATAATATTATTTGTGGTTACTGAAATTATATACTCTTTGAAAGCGGTGTTGTTTTGGACATAGCCAAAGACAAATGGAGCCAATACAAATAATGTGTTCTATCAAATGTGTTTACAAATAATGTGTTCTATCAAAAGTGAATTGAGACTGCAAGGAACATAGACTCTCCACTGCCCCTATCCTCTTGTGGCTTTGAAAACTTTTTTTTTTTTTTTTTTTAGCATAATTAAGTCACTGAATTCAGGTAGAGTTAAGTCATTGAAATAAGCCAGAGTTTATAGTATATTTTGCTTTTGAGTTTCTTGTGCCTTAAAAGCTGGTTACTTTTGCAAGTTACTTATCTTGTACTTAATTTATACTTGAAAGTTATTTCCTTAATTTGTAAGAGTGTTTTCTTTTTCATTTTTAGCCTTTTTCATCTTGAATTTGTTGCTTCAGAAATTAACATTTTTATCTTTTTCTTTAACCACCATGCCATTAACACCTAACCCCCCAAGTTTAAAGATAAAGTGCCTTCTACCATCTTATTTCACTCAAGTTCTCTTTGGCTGTAGCACTCTTTTCTTGCCCATCTCAGGGATTCTATATAATGTTTATTGAGCTTGTCTACTTTTTGTTTTTCCTCCCCGTTAAACTATGAACTTAAGGCAGGTGTTTTTATTAGGAGTGTAACAAAAATACTGACTATGAAGACTGTCATGTGTTTTGGTCGTCTCTAAAACAGTGTATTTGCTACAAATGCTCATTTTTACATTTGTAATCTTTCTTATTATTTAAAAACTCTCTACTTCTTGAAAAACCTTTATGTTACACAGTGTAGATGGTCCTTCCTTCTCTCCCTTCAGTCAGATTCTCTGTCAGCTGCATTTTCACTTCAGTTCAGTCAGTCAGTCGTGTCCGACTCTTTGCGACCCCATGAATCGCAGCACGCCAGGCCTCCCTGTCCATCACCAACTCCCGGAGTTCACCCAGACTCACGTCCATCGAGTCAGTGATGCCATCCAGCCATCTCATCCTCTGTCGTCCCCTTCTCCTCCTGCCCCCAATCCCTCCCAGCATCAGAGTCTTTTCCAGTGAGTCAACTCTTCGCATGAGGTGGCCAAAGTACTGGAGTTTCAGCTTTAGCATCATTCCTTCCAAAGAAATCCCAGGGCTGATCTCCTTCAGGATGGACTGGTTGGATCTCCTTGCAGTCCAAGCGACTCTGAAGAGTCTTCTCCAACACCACAGTTCAAAAGCATCAATTCTTCAGCGCTCAGCTTTCTTCACAGTCCAACTCTCACATCCATACATGACCACTGGAAAAACCATAGCCTTAACTAGGCGGACCTTTGTTGGCAAAGTAATGTCTCTGCTTTTGAATATGCTATCTAGGTTGGTCATAACTTTTCTTCCAAGGAGTAAGCGTCTTTTAATTTCATGGCTGCAGTCACCATCTGCAGTGATTTTGGAGCCCAAAAAAATAATGTCTGACACTGTTTCTACTCTTTCCCCATCTATTTGCCGTGAAGTGATGGGACCAGATGCCATGATCTTCGTTTTCTGAATGTTGAGCTTTAAGCCACCTTTTTCACTCTCCACTTTCACTTTCATCAAGAGGCTTTTGAGTTCCTCTTCACTTTCTGCCATAAGGGTGGTGTCATCTGCATATCTGAGGTTATTGATATTTCTCCCGGCAATCTTGATTCCAGCTTGTGCTTCTTCCAGTCCAGCGTTTCTCATGATGTACTCTGCATATAAGTTAAATAAACAGGGTGACAATATACAGCCTTGACGTACTCCTTTTCCTATTTGGAACCAGTCTGTTGTTCCATGTCCCGTTCTAACTGTTGCTTCCTGACCTGCATTTGGTTTCTCAAGAGGCAGGTCAGGTGGTCTGGTATTCCCATCTCTTTCAGAATTTTCCACAGTTTATTGTGATCCACACAGTCAAAGCTGCATTTTAGGTGAATTCAACTACCATTTATTAGGTGAATCACTATGATAGATCCTAGGGTTAATAAAAAGGCAATAATGTTGTCTCTGTTGTCAAGTTGCTAACCATTCTCAATCAAGAAGAAAAAAGAGAAGTCTCAAGTTAGTATGTGAACATACTTGGGAGAATGTGGTGCTAGTAACAGTGAATTCTGACAAGTAAGATTAGAAAAGTCTTTATGGTACCATTTGGACTGTATTTCTTTTATGCCAGATCTTTTGCACATGAACAAACTGCTGCTTAATGTGGTTAATTACTCAGTTATAAAGTTGGAAGAAAATGTTTTAGGTTAGTTTGGAAGAATACTTGACAGATCTACAAAGTGGGAGAAAAGCATTTCAGAAAGACAAGCAGAAGCTCAGATTTGTAAATAACTAATAGATTAGTTGCTTCTTATAAGTGGCATATTAATTATAATGGAGTTGTATGAAATGAGGTTGGCTAATCGGCAGGGGCATATCAGGCAAGGCCAATAATTTATCCTAGAATAGTTAGAATTTGTACGCACTAGAGACCCATTGAAACGTTTTAAGCAGAATTGGTATAGTTGTCTGTTCTTTTAAATGGTGAAAGTTGATTAGAACAGTGACTTCTTGTGTCCATTATAAGAACCTTGGTAATCAGAGATACTCCAGTAAACTTCACATTTTCTGTACTGCCAAGAGTAATGTTCAGTAGGGATGAATCTATAACACATTTACTGTTTGAAACCATAAAACTTTTTTCAATTTATAAACTATATCAGGGCTTCAAAAACTTACAGAGTAATATATATTCATGTACCTTCTATGTTGGAGTTTCCAGGTGGCTAAGTGATAAAAGAACCCATGTGCCAGTGCAGGAGACGCAGGAGGCCTGGGTTCGATCCCTGGGTTGGGAAGATCCCCTGGAGGAGGAAATGGCAACCCACTCCAGTATTCTTGCCTGGAGAATCCCATGGACAGAGGAGCCTGGTGGGCTACAGTCCATGGGGTCACAGAGTCAGACATGACAGTGCCTGCATGCACCATGCACCTTTTATCTTAAGAAATAAAACACGGTAGATGAAGTTGAAATTCTTATCTGTCTTTTACCCATCCCATTCCCTTTCCTCCATTCTGGAGGTAAGTATTTTTCTTTTGCTGTCAGTTTTCTAAAAAGCCTTCATAGTCTACTTTCTATAAGTTATTTCAATGTAAGAGTCAGATGTGCCTTCTGAGTCAGGTGTCTTTCATAAAAGTTGCACCTTGAGTTTTTGTGTGTTTGTTTTAAATGTTCAGCAGACCTTCTATTTAAAGTTATTGTTTCTTCCTAAAGCATATTATTATCCCATATATTCACTTGTATATGAACTTAAGTCATTTTACCTATTAGGTTTGCTTAAAATGAGACATTATTGGTGCTATAAAATATGAATATTTTCTTATAACTTAATAAGAGTAACTTACAAACTTAGTAAAAGTTAAAGGGAAATAATATGAATAAAGCCCAGTCAGAATGTTTCCTGATTTGTGCCTGTGTACTCAGGTAGGAGTAAAATCTAGTTCAGGTAACTGAATTGTATATTTCTAATTTCTGATATGTTTAGTGTTTATTTATTGATTTGTTGCATTTTATTAAGAAATTCAGTTAATGCTGGATCACATCATTGACCCAGTGGACATGATTTTGAGCAAACTCTGGGAGATGGTGAAGGACAGGGAAGCCTGGCATGTTGCAGTCCATGGAGTCGCAAAGAGTAAGACACAACTTAGCAACTGAACTCAACACATTAAGAAATTCTGTACAAATTAACTCTGTACCCAAAATGTATTGTTTTATTAAATGTTGAAAACAATAATTAAATCTTCAACATTTAAAATGTTGATGACATTCCAAATCTTAGAGAAGAAGGATTAGTGACTCAGAGAGGTTATATCATATGTCCAAGATCACATGGCTAGTATGGTGGCAAATTTAAAACTTCAATGTGAATCTTAACTCCATTATCATTCTATATTTTATGAGAGGGCAAAACAGACTCAGATATAAAAATCATGGAATGCTAATAGCTTTTAATGAGAGGATGAGACCTTTTTTTCCAATAATGACTAAGAAGCATTTAGATACAGTAAAATAATTATTCTCATGTCAGATCAGTTATGTTTAAGTCTCAAACAGGGTAGCTATTTATCTTATACATGTGGTTATTCTTAAGTAATGCTCAAAATTCTCTAAGCCAGGCTTCAGCAATATGTGAACCGTGAACTTCCAGGTGTTCAAGCTGGTTTTAGAAAAGGCAGAGGAACCAGAGATCAAATTGCCAACATCCACTGGATCATAGAAAAAGCAAGAGAGTTCCAGAAAAACATCTATTTCTGCTTTATTGACTGTGCCAAAGCCTTTGATTGTGTGGATCACAATAAACTGTGGAAAATTCTGAAAGAGATGGGAATACCAGACCACCTGACCTGCCTCTTGAGAAACCTATATGCAGGTCAGGAAGCAACAGTTAGAACTGGACATGGAACAACAGACTGGTTCCAAATTGGGAAAGGATTATGTCAAGGCTGAATATTGTCACACTGCTTATTTAACTTATATGCAGAATACATCATGAGAAACGCTGGACTGGAAGAAGCGCAAGCTGGAATCAAGATTGCCGGGAGAAATATCAATAACCTCAGATATGCAGATGACACCACCCTTATGGCAGAAAGTGAAGAGGAACTCAAAAGCCTCTTGATGAAAGTGAAAGTGGAGAGTGAAAAAGGTGGCTTAAAGCTCAACATTCAGAAAACGAAGATCATGGCATCTGGTCCCATCACTTCATGGCAAATAGATGGGGAAAGAGTAGAAACAGTGTCAGACATTATTTTTTTGGGCTCCAGAATCACTGCAGATGGTGATTGCAGCCATGAAATTAAAAGATGCTTACTCCTTGGAAGGAAAGTTCCAAGTTCTACCAACCTAGATAGCATATTCAAAAGCAGAGACATTACTTTGCCAACAAAGGTCCGCCTAGTTAAGGCTATGGTTTTTCCAGTGGTCATGTATGGATGTGAGAGTTGGACTGTGAAGAAAGCTGAGTGCTGAAGAATTGATGCTTTTGAACTGTGGTGTTGGAGAAGACTCTTGAGAGTCCCATGGACTGCAGGGAGATCCAACCAGTCCATCCTGAAGGAGATCAGCCCTGGGATTTCTTTGGAAGGAATGATGCTAAAGCTGAAACTCCAGTACTTTGGCCACCTCATGCGAAGAGTTGACTCACTGGAAAAGACTCTGATGCTGGGAGGGATTGGGGGCAGGAGGAGAAGGGGACGACAGAGGATGAGATGGCTGGATGGCATCACTGACTCGATGGACGTGAGTCTGGGTGAACTCCGGGAGTTGGTGATGGACAGGGAGGCCTGGCGTGCTGCGATTCATGGGGTCGCAAAGTGTCGGACGCGACTGAACTGAACTGAACTGATTCTTCAGTAATTCCGTTTGACTGGTTTTTTTCCATTTGTTGCGTAAATTAGAGAATAATTAAGACGTTCTTTGAGTTTTTCTCTTCTAGTGGTGGCTCAGCCAGTAAAGAATTTGTTTGCAATGCGGGAGACCTGGGTTCCATCCCTGGACTTTTAAGATTCCTTGGAGAAGGGAACAGCTACCCACTCCAGTGTTCTTGCCTGGAGAATTTCATGGACAGAGGAGCCTGGCAGGCTGCAGTCCGTGGGGTTGCAATGAGTCGGACACGAGTGAACAACTTTCACTCAGCCAGATTTTTCTCTTCTAGTGTCTGTTCAGACATGTTGAACCTAGTTCCCTTAATGCTGAGTTTCAAATCAGCCTTGGCACTATTTTTGGACTGGACAGTTCTTTACTGTGTGGAGGTGTCCTGTGTATTGTAGGGTGTTTAGCAGCATCCTTAAAACCAGTAGATACCAGTAGTTCCATTTATTTGCATGTTTGGGGATTAGGGAGATTTTAGGACCTTGTAATGGAGAAACTTTTTTTATTTTATTTTTTTAACTTTACAATCTTGTATTGGTTTTGCCATATATCAACATGAATCCGCCACAGGTATACACGTGTTCCCCATCCTGAACTTTTAGTACTTGAGTTACCACATTGAGTTACCACAGTCCTTAAGTTGGAGAAGAAAATGTTTCAGAAAGAACAGAATAGTAATAAAGTGCTTCAGAAAGAAGTGAAAGTGTTAGTCACGCCTGACTCTTTGCAACACCATAGACTGTAGTCCGCCATGCTCCTCTGTCCATGGAATTCTCTAGACAAGAATACTGGGAGCCATTGCCTCCTCCAGGAGATCTTCCTGACCCAGGGATGGAACCCAGGTCTCCTGCATTGCAGGCAGATTCTTTGAAGCTAAAGTGTCCTAGAGTCCAAGAAATAGAAAAAGCACTAAGTTAAGCAAGACATAATAAGGGTTCCTCTTAGAACGAGATAGATGTAAATAAATGGTTGTGAATTCCAGAAAGATACTTAATGGGACAAAGATAATTATTATTAAGTTTTTAACTTATAGATTGGGCTGTGTTTTAAAAATTGTTTGAGAATAAATGCCTTTGTTCTCAGAGTGTAATTTTTCTCTCAAACATGTATTCAACAAATATATGAATGCCTTATATGGGCCAGATTCTAGCGCTGTCATAGCAAGCAAAATGACATGGTCCCTTCCTTTTTGGAGCTTATACAATTTTGTGGCATTTATCAAATAAAAATATCAAGATTTATTTGTGTTTTGTTTTTTTTTCTTTCTTTCTTTTCCTGTCAGTCTTCTTCCACAGGTTTGAGCTTAGAGCAGAATTCTTATCTCTTTTTACTCACTGATGTCACCTTGTAGAACACCTGGTAGACATGCAAATATTTGTTAAATGAATAATTGATTAGTTGGGAAGCTACATTAAAAATTATACATGATTAATGAGAATTGTGATAGTGCTCCAAGGAAAGTACTATATAATATAAAGCATGTAACAATGGGTCTGGTCTAAGCTAAAGTCAGATTAGATTATATGAACTTTAAATCTGAGGCAGTGATTCTCCCCCATTTCCCCCAGCTTTATTGTGGTATAATTGACAAATGTGTATATTTGAAGTATACAGTGTGATGATTGGACATATGTATACTTTGTGTAGTGATTACAACAATCAGGTTAATTAACACATCTGTTATCTCACATAGTTAACTTTTTTGGTGTGTATGATGAGAAAGCTTAAAATCTACTCCCCCCCCCTTTGGTATAAATGTAGTTTTGTTTTTTTTTAATTTTATTTTATTTTTAAACTTTACATAATTGTATTAGTTTTGCCAAATACCAAAATGAATCCGCCACAGGTATACATGTGTTCCCCATCCTGAACCCTCCTCCCTCCTCCCTCCCCATACCATCCCTCTGGGTCGTCCCAGTGCACTAGCCCCAAGCATCCAGTATCGTGCATCGAACCTAGACTGGCAACTCGTTTCTTACATGATATTTTACATGTTTCAATGTCATTCTCCCAAATCTTCTTTCTTAGCAAATTTCAAGTATGCAACACAATATTACTGGGGCTTTCCTGGTGGCTCAGAGGTTACAGCATCTGCCTGCGATGCGGGAGACCCGGGTTCAATCCCTGGGTCTGGAAGATCCCCTGGAGAAGGATATGGCAACCCACCCCAGTATTCTTGCCTGGAGAATCCCATGGACGGAGGAGCCTGGTAGGCTACAGTCCACGGGGTCACAAAGAGTCAGAAACGACTGAGCGACTTCACTTTCTTTCTTTCATAGTCATGATGCTGTATACATTAGATCCCCAGAGCTTATTCATCTTACAGTGGAATGTGTATACTCTTTGATTAACAGTGCTCCATCTCTACTTAACACTCCCGTCCCTGGTAACCACTGTTCCACCCTCTCTTTCTCTGAGTTTGATTTTCTTTTTTTTTCCCAAATTCCACATATAAGGGAGATCATCCAGTTTGTTTTTGTCTAGCTAATTTTACTTAGCACAATGTCCTTAGATTCATCCATGTCATTGCAGAATTTCCTTCTTTTCATGACTGAATAATATTCCATTGCTGATCCATGTCATGTCACATCTTCTTTATCTGTTCATCTACTGATGGACACATAGATTGTTTCCTTAGTACATTTGGCCGCTGTAAGCAATGCTGCAATGAACACACAGATTCACATATTTTCTTGAGAGAGTGATTTTTGTTTCCTTTCAATATATACCCAGAAGGGGAACTGCTGGATCATATGTTCTGTTTTTAATTTTTTGAGGCCCCTCCATCCTGTTTTCCATAGTGGATGCACCAGTTTACATTCCCACCAATAGTACACAAGGGTTCCCTTTTCTCCACACCCTCCCCAACACTTATATTTTGTCTCTTTGATGACAGCCATCCTAACAGGAGGCTTCTCAGGTGGTGCTAGTGCTAAAGAACCTGCCTGCCAATGCAGGAGACATGAGAGACATAGATTCGATCTCTGGGTTGGGAAGATCCCCTGGAGGAGATCATGGCAGCCCACTCCAGTATTTTTTCCTGGAGAATCCCATGGACAGAGGAGCCTGGTGGGCTACAGTCCATGGTGTCGCACAGAGTCAGACATGACTGAAGTGGCTTAGCACATTCTAACACATGTGTGGTGATATCTCATTGTGGTTTTGATTTACATTTCCCTGATGATTATTGATACTTAGTACCTTTCATGGTCATGTAGTCATTTGTGTATATCTTTGGAGAAATGTCTGTTCAGTTCTGTCCACTTTTTAATCAGATTGTTTTTTGCAGTTGAATTATGTGAGTTCTCTATTTTGGATATTAACCTCTTCTCAGGTATGTTGTTTGTGAATATTTTTATAGATTGCTTGGTCATTGTTGATTTTCATTGCTGTGCAGAGCAAGGTTTGATGTAGTCCCACTTGTTTATTTTTACATTTGTTTTCCTGTGCTTTTGGTATTATATCTAAAAAAAATTGCTGCCAACACCAATGTCAAGGAGCTTTTCCGCTGTGTTTTCTTCTAGGAGTTTTAGGGTTTCAGTGATTTTTTTTTTTTTTTTAACCAAGATTTTAGGAATATGTAGGCGTTATCTAGACATATTTTGAAGGCAATAATGGGGGGTTGGAATGTGTTGTAGGCTGAATTCCTGAGTTGGGATACAGTATGGCTTTTTTTAGGGTTTGAGTGTTGGCAGGCTTGGAGGGGGGCTTGTGGGTAGCATGGTACCAGATGACACACTAACTTTTCTTCAATTATGTACTGAAATACTGAACATTTGTAGTAAAAACAATAATATCATTATAATATTAGCAACTACAATAGAAAAACTTTTAAATTGTAATTTTAAAACATTTTGATTCTGATACTTGATGAAAAGTGGTTTCAATTAATTAGAAAATGAAACTCCATCTTCCATCTGTGTACTGAGTTTCTACCTCCAGATGTTTTTGTTTTAATTTATGCCCACATATCCAAGTTAGAATATACAAAAGTGAACTCCTTGTATAGTTACCAATCATATAAGGCAAAATTGAAAAATAAAAAAAACACTTCATGGATTTTCCATCTCAGTGAATATTTGTTCACTCAATTTCTCAAGCCAGAAATCTCACCTTAAAATGATGAAATTCTGTCACCATTTAATTATTTTTTCCATTTAATTGTATTATATGACTCAAAGGCATTCTTTTTTTTTTTTTTCCTTAGATATACTTCTCCCTAAACTTACATTCTCGTTTTCTCTGCTGTATTTTTGCTGGTTTTCTGACCATTCTAAACCTTATTCATTTTTCCTCATGTTAGTCTGTGTGCCACTTGCTGCTTGAGTGATCTTTTCTGGATGCAAAGCTAATCCTGTCCCTTGACTACTTAAATGCCTGCCGTGGCTCATTTGGCTTTCAGGATAAAAACTAACTACTTGGCAGAATGTGGTAGGCCCTTCAGTATCCACGTCATGTGCATCTCTCCAGGCTTTTCTGTTACCCTTCTTACAAATCACATTCTTATTTTTATCATACCTTTTTTACTTCTAGACATGCTGTTTGAATTAATTGAAACTTAATAAAATTTAAAAATCAGTTTTTCATCACCTATTTGGATAGCACCAACACAGAACATTTTCGGTCATTATACAAAGTTTTGTTGGGTAGTGCTGTATTCAAGCATACAGTATTAAGCTTTCTTTTCCCTGTCTATGCATGCTGCTCTCCTTTGCTAAAGGTATAATATGCCTTTCCTTGTTTTGCCCAGCTAATTCCCATTCTTCTATTAAGACTCAATTTGGATGTCCTCATTTCTGGAAAACCTTCTCTGACACCACCTTTCCCTGTCTTTTTCACCTCCAAAGTCTGAATTCTTGCCTTTTGCTTTAATGTTCATTACATTTGAATTCAGGAGTCATATTTGAAAGCAGGATTCTAGCATATACCAAGTATTGAAATTTTGTATAAACTATAGTTTTACTCAGTACAGTTTTATACTGAATGTAGTACATGGATTTACCACCATGGAAGTAAAGAAAGAAAGAAAAGAAAGTGGAGTCATTCAGTCGTGTCGGACTCTTTGCAACCCCATGGACTTCTCCGTCCATGGGATACTGGAGTGGGTTACCATTTCCTTCTCCAGGGGATCTTCCCAACCCAGGGATCGAACCCAGGTGTCCTGCATTGGAGGCAGACCCTTTAACCTCTGATCCACCAGGGAAGCCCATGGAAGAGAGTGAGTGAAGTCACTCAGTCGTGTCTGACTCTTTGCAACCCCATGGACTATAGCCTACTATGCTCCTCCATCCATGGGATTTTCCAGGCAAGAGTACTGGAGTGGGTTGCCATTGCCTTCTCCAGAGGGTTTTCCTGACCCAGGGATCGAACCCAGGTCTCCCACATTGTAGGCAGACGCTTTGCTGTCTGAGCCACTGTGGAAGTAAAGATACACTTAAATAGATTTATCATCCCAGTACTTACTGAAGATGCACTTCATTAAATAATTGTGACCTTAGGAAAAGATAGTCAGTTGGCATGTTACATAGGTCCGAGTTTTCTCTACTTGAATGAGAATTACATACATTTAATTAGATCTTTAAAACATAGAATTGAATCTAGCAACTCAAGAATTTGAAGATATATTTACAAATAGAAAAGTATTGTATCAGATATATTTCATTATAGAAATACAGTATTAAATTTTAGCTATCAGGTCAACTTTAATAATTAGCATTAGGATAAGCAGAGTCAGGAATGCAAAGAGCATCAGAATGGGTACCTACCCTCACTCAAGTTTACAATATTGTTACTTATCAGCAAGTTTTATCGCCACTCCACTTTAGTTACCCACTACTACTCACCGTCACTTAGTATGCTCCTTCTGTAATCATTAGTTCAGGTATAACTCTATTTGACCAGGATGAGGAAGGATTAGTTTAAGCATAGTTTTAGACCTTCAGAAATGGTATTAGTGAGTCAAAGAGAATATAGGAAAGGAAAATGTGACCTTTTGTGGGGAGACTTCAAATTTTTGCCCAGAGCTTGTCTTTTGTTGTAGGACTGGGGCAAAATACTAATTCTTCTTACTTATTTGTAATAGATTTGGTGACTGTATTTTCCAAACCAGAGTATCTTCTAAAGAGAGATGGGTTTTTTGTTTTGGTTTCTGTTTACTTGAGGTTTTGTTCATCTATTCAGAAATATGAGACCATCATGGAATAAGTTTGCATGCCAAATATTAGAATGCCACTATATGGCTTATGGAGACAATGGATTTCTTAAGATATTTCTGAATTCAGATATTCAAATTTAAAAGATCAAACTATCCGAACCCCAGTTACCTGAACTCAGTTTAGTTACACTTGAGTTTGGAAAGGCTTCATTGATAAAACTTAGGTCTTTAAATTGTGTGGCACAAATAAGTAAAACAGACATTTAAAGATGAACAGATAATTAATGAGGAATGGTTTGATTAGGGATACTTTCTTAGATGACCTAGGCTTTAGTAAACAAAAGAAGGAATGAAAAATGAAAAGTAGAGGTCTTTAGAGGAAAAGAAAAAGGACTGAACATTGTTTGTGAAATAGTGCTGAGACAGGGTAAGAACACCTGACCAGAATAGAAGATGAGGATTGAATATAGATAGATAGATAGATAGATAGATAGATAGATGGATAGATGGTGATTTCACCTATCAGGGAAGGGATTGAGATCATGTGATGAACTCTCCTATAAAATCTCATTCATCCAAAAATACCACATTATCCTTACTTATATTAATATTTGACTTCTCATACTTTTAGTCTCAAAACCTTTTTTTTTTGAAAATAGTTTTTTTCTGTATGTATTTGTATCATACTTTTGCTTTCAAATCTTTGTTCTATTTCTGTTCAAAAGGGTTTTTATTTTTGAATTTCATGTATCAAATTTAGTATTCTACCAGCATGCAGAAAGCTGTTATCTCTTTCTACATCCACTGATTACTGTGACATCTGACTTTCAGTCTTCTGTATTTGCTCTAAACCCTAACATCATTCATGTTGACTTTATTTTTGATGAAGATAACCTATCAAGCTGTGTAACCTCACAGTTCATCTAGTTCTTAATAATGATTCCCACCTTTCTCTGCTTCAGAAATCATCTATGGCATATTTAAAATTTTTTGGTGAGGTTTCTTTTTTGGCTGCCCCAGACAGCTTGCATATATGCTCACTCAGTCATGTCTGACTCTGGGGCCTCATGGACTGTAGCCCACCAGGCTCTTCTGTCCATGGGGTTTTCCAGGCAGGAATACTGGAGTGGATTCCCATTTCCTCCTTAGGGGATCTTTCTGACCCAGGGATTGAACCCGAGTCTCCAGCGTCTTCTGCATTGGCAAGAACATTCTTTACTACTGTGCCATGTGGTTTGCAGAATATTAATTCTTTGATAGGGAGTTGAACCCATGCCTCCTGCAGTGAAAGTGCAGAGTCCTAACCATTGGGCTGCCAAGGAAGTCCCATTGGCCAGGTTTATTAAGGTATGATTTACAGAGTATAGTTCTGACACACTAAGAGTTGGCTAACCAACTCCTAGGCATTCAGTATATACAACAGTTCCACCATATTCAAAAGTTATTTTCTGCCCTCTGATAGTCATCTCCTTACCCACTCCCAGGCACTAGGAACCATTGATCTGATTTTGACCCTATAGTTTTGCTATTTCCAGTGTGTATATAAACGGAATCATACAGCATGTACTTTTGATTCTAGCTTCCTTCACATAATGATATGCATTTGAGATATATTCATGTTGTTGCATGTATCAATAGTTTATTCCTTTTGCTTCATAGTGTTCTCTTATATCAGTTTATCCATTCAGCAGTGGAAGGACACTGGGTAGCTGTGAATGAAACTCTACAAAACTTGTGTACAGGTTTTTGTATGAAGATAGTTTTCATGTCTGTTGGTTAAATATCTAGCAGTAAGATTGTTGGATCATGTGGTAGTGTGTGTTTAGCTTATTCAGTTCAGTTCAGTCGCTCAGTCGTGTCCAACTCTGCGGCCCCATGAATCGCAGCATGCCAGGCCTCCCTGTCCATCACCAACTCCCGGAGTTCACTCAAACTCATGTCCATCGAGTCGGTGATGCCATCCAGCCATCTCATCCTCTGTCGTCCCCTTCTCCTCCTGCCCCCAATCCCTCCCAGCATCAGAGTCTTTTCCAATGAGTCAACTCTTCGCATGAGGTGCCCAAAGTACTGGAGTTTCAGCTTTAGCATCATTCCTTCCAAAGAACACCCAGGACTGATCTCCTTTAGAATGGACTGGATGGATCTCCTTGCAATCCAAGGGACTCTTAAGAGTCTTCTCCAACACCACTGCTACTGCTAAGTCACTTCAGTCGTGTCCGACTCTGTGCGACCCCATAGACGGCAGCCCACCAGGCTCTCCCATCCCTGGGATTCTCCAGGCAAGGACACTGGAGTGGGTTGCCATTTCCTTCTCCAATGCATGAAAGTAAAAAGTGAAATGAAGTTGCTCAGTCGTGTCCGACTCTTAGCGACCCCATGGACTGCGGCCTACCAGGCTCCTCTGTCTATGGGATTTTCCAGGCAAGAGTACTGGAGTGGGGTGCCATTGCCAACACCACTAGAAACTGTCAAATTGTTTTCCAAAGTAGTTGTGCCACTTAGCATTCTATCCTGTAGTTTATGAGAAATCCAGTTGCTGTGCATCTTTACTAGCATGTGATATTAGCCACATGATACCTACATTCTAGTAGGTATGTAGTGACGTTTTGTTGGGTTTTTAATTTGCATATCAATGATAAATGTAAGTACTTTTCATATGCTAATTTTCCATCCCTTTGTCTTCTTTGGTGATACGTCTTTTTTAAAAAATATTTGCGGGTTTTTTTCAAGAGTTCTTTATATTTTCTTTTTAAAAAATATTTGAGGGGTTTTTTCAAGAGTTCTTTATATTTTCTATATATAAATTCTTTATCAAATATGTTACTTGCAAAAATTTCACATATGCTGTTAACCAGTATTGCTACTATTTTTACTTTGGTCAGTTATCTTTTAGGGCAATTAAAACTGGGAAACTATGTTTTTAAAGATTAAAGTATAGTTGATTTGCATTATTGTGCTAATTTCAGGTGTACAGCAAAGTGATTCAGATGTGTGTGTGTGTTTATGTATATATTCAGATTCTTTTCCATTATAGAGTATTCCAAGATATTGAATATGGTTCCCTGTACTATACAGTAAATCCTCGTTGTTTATTTTATACATAGTAGTGTGTTT
The DNA here is from genome assembly GCF_032452875.1 of Bos javanicus. Lineage (NCBI taxonomy): Eukaryota > Metazoa > Chordata > Mammalia > Artiodactyla > Bovidae > Bos > Bos javanicus. Next base: position 37,802,186 of record NC_083873.1, on the reverse strand, counting down.
CTCTTTATCTCATACTCCTAATATATCCCTCCTCCTTTCCCCTTACCATAAATTTGTTTTCTATGTCTTTGAGTCTGTTTCTGTTTTGTAAGTAAACTTATTTGTATTATTTTAAAGATTTCATACTTAAATGACACCATGTGATATTTATCTTTCACATCTGACTTGCTTATGATTGTCTCGAGGTCCATCCATGTACTGCAAATGGCAGTATTTTATTCTTTATTCCTGTGTGTGTGTACCACATCTTTACCCATTCATCTGTTGATAGGCACATAAGTTGCTTGCCTTCTCTTGGATGTCTTAAATAGTACTGCTATGAACATCGGGGTGCATGTATCTTTTCAAACTGAGTTCTCATCTTACCCAGATATATGTCCAGGAGTAGGATTGCTGGATCATATGGTTGCTCTACTTGTTTTTTAAGGAACCTCCATACGGTTTTCCATGTGTGTGTGTGTTTTTTTTAACTGAAATTCTTTCAGCTAATATGCATTTGTGAAGGCAACCTGTATTATAGGATGAAAAATGATGTTTATATATTGAAAAAGAGGAGAAATTCTGACAGAAAACCATATAAGGTTTAGCCCCAAAGGGGAAACATGGTCTAAGTAATTAAAATGGCCACTTAGTTTTTGTTTTTTCCTCCCAGAAATGTAAGTAGTTAAGAGTTTGGATTATGGAAATATTAGTTCCTTTACTAAATCTCTTTCTTAGCAAAGTTTCTTTTTAGTATTGTTCTATCTTACCACTAATCAGGAAAATCAGTTGACTTGGAACTATAAACCAAACAATACATTTATGAACCTCACTGAATCAACCTAGAAAAACTGACTTTTGAAGGTGCTAAAGCACCTGCCAAGATGCAGCATACACAGCTTTCCAGGTTGTGTTGGCCATTTGTATGTCTTCTTTGAAGAATTGTCAGTTTAGGTCTCCTGGTCATTTTTTGATAGGGTTTTAGTTTTTTTGTTAAGTTGTATGATTTGTTTTTATATTTTGGAAATTAAGCCCTTGTCAGTCACATCATTTGCAAATATCTTCTTTCACTCTGTAGATTGTCTTTGCATTTTGTTTGTGGTTTGCTATGCAAAAGCTTTCAAGTTTGATTTGGTCCCCTCAAATGGGAAATTTTCTTTTACATTTCTTTTCATCTTTATCCTTTTGGAGGAATCTTCATTTCTTTCTGTAGATCCAAATGTCTGGGTTGTAATATATTCTGCCTGAAGAATTTTCTTTCACGTTTCTTGTAGTGCAGGTCTTCTGGTAATCTCTCAGTTTTTGTCAGTCTGAAATGTTTTTATTTCACCTTTATTTTTGAAGGATATTTTTGTTACGTACAAAATTCTGGGTTGATAGTTTCAGCACTTTCAAGGTGTCATTCCATTGTCTTCTGTGTTGCAGAGTTTTGGATGTGAAGCATGCTGTAATTCTCATCTTTCTTCTTGTGTATGTAGGGTGTTTCCAGTTCTGTTTATTATTAAGTGGAGGCCTTAGGCAAAATAAAATTAAAGAGCAGGGAAGCACAGTGATTTGAAAGGACTTAACAGTTGTAGTTTTCCATAGGCATTTGTATATAATAATATAAGAGAATCCACAGGTATATTATTAAAACAATCAGAAGAGTATAATAAGTTTACTGGATATAATTTGGCTACATCCATATACCAAAAAAAAATTTTTTTCTTTTGAGTTGACATTTTTAGTTGATCATAGAAACTATAAGCAAGAGTAGCTCCAATAAATGATATGTTGAACCTTTGTTAAGAAAGTCATTGAGTGATACTAAGAATATTTTTTAAAATCATCAAATAGTAATCCTTAACACATTGTGGTATTCACTTAGGAGTAGACAAATAATGGGGAGCCTAAAAACAGATACACACAAAAAAGATTGACAAATTGTAACTAAAAAAAGTTACAAAACTTTGTGCTTCAGAAGACATCATTATGAAAGTGAAAAGACAACCCACTGACTTGTAGAAAATATTTGCAGATAGATCATATATCTGATAAGGACCCTATATCCATATGAGCTTTCGTAGCTCAATAATGAAAAGGCAAATGACCCCAACTAAAAAATAAGCAGGTACTTCTCTGGTCCAGTGGTTGAGACTCTATACTTCAAATGCAGGGGACATGGATTCAATCCTTGGTCTGGGTACTAGAATCTGCAACCAAATAAATACTTAAAAAAGAAAAATAAGCAAAGGATTTGAATAGACATTTTACTGAAGAACATATGTGAATTACCAGTAATACAGTGTGCATGCTCAGTCGTGTCTCCCTCTTTGTGACCCTGTGGACTGTAGCCCACCAGGCTCCTCTGTCCATGGAATTTTCCAGGCAAAAATACTGGAGTGGGTTGCCATTTCCTACTCCAATAAACACATAATAAGATGTTCAATATCATTAGTCACTAGGAAAATGAGATACTACTTCATACTCACCAAAATGGCTATAATTGAAAAAACAAGTGGTAAGACTGAAGAAATTACTAGTGGGAGTATAAAATGGTCTAGGCACATTGCAAAACAGTTTGGTGGTTTCCTAAAATGTTAAACATAAAAATACCATATAGCCTAGAAATTTCATTTCTGTGTGTACCTACCCAATAGAAATGAAAATATATGTCCACAAATATACATAGCAGCATTATTGACAATAAGCCAAAAAAGTGAAAACAGTCCATCAGCTATCACATGGATGTACAAATGTAGGGTGAAGTAATAATATGTGCTACAACATAAATGAACATCACAGACACTGAGATGATACCTGATGGTAGTTTTGGTTTGTATTTCTCTAATAATGAGCTATGTTGAGCATTGTTTCATGTGTTTATTGACCATCTATATGTCTGCTTTGAAGAAATATCTATTTAGGTCTTCTACCCATTTTTTGATTGGTTGTTTTTCTTTTTTATATTGAGTTGCATGAGCTGCTGGTATACTTTGGAGATTAATCCTTTGTCAGTTGCTTTGCGAATATTTTCTCCCATTTTGAGGGTTGTCTTTTAGTCTGCTTTATGGTTTTCTTTGGTGCGCAAAAGCTCTTACAGGACTTTAGAACAAGGATAAAGAGGACCATTTTATTATAATAATGAAATCAATTCACAAAGGAGACATAAGGTTAAAAAAATATGCATCTAATATCAGAGATTCAAAATATATGACACAAAAACTGATAGAACTTAGAGGAGAAAGATTAGAAAACCAATAGAAATATAGAAGACTGAAAGAACATTTTGTCAGCTGGGCCTAAAGGACATTTATAGTACATGCCCCCTAACAACTGCAAATACACATTCTTTTCAAGTGTTCATGGAATATTCACCAACATAGTATATCATATACTACCTGGAAATCAAGTGTCAATAAATTTAAAATGATTGTAACCTAACAAAGCATGTTTTTTGAACACAAGGAATTCAATTGGGATTCAGTAACAGATTTCTGGAAAATTCCCAAATATTTAGAAATTAAACAGTACATGATATAACCTGGGCACATAAGGCACCATAAGCGAAATTACAAACATTTTTAACTGAATGAAAATGGAAAGATAATTTATCAGAGTTTATGAGATTTATCTAAAGTAGTGAGTAAGGAGAAATGTATAGTTTCAGATGCTTTTATTAGAAAAGGACAAAAGTCACTTATCAGTATTCTAAGCTTTTACCTTAATAACCTAGAAAGATAAGTGCAAAGATAATAAAGCAAAAAGTAATTATAGGGAAGACTATAATAAAGATAGGGTAGAATAAAACAACATAGAAAAAGATGGACAATAAAATTATTGAAACCACAAGTGGTATTTTGAAAAAAATCAGTAAAATTGCTAAAATTTTGGCCAGAGTGATCAATAAAAAAGTAGAGCAGGTAATTAAACTGATACAGAAAATGAAAGAGGGATATCACTGCAGATTGTACAGACACTAAAAGGGTAGTATGAAAATCTTTTGCACAATTTTAGATGAATAAATTATAAGATACAAACAGCCAAAACTGATCAATTAAGAAATATATAAGTTGAATAGGTTTCTGTTGAATTAAAAAGCAGCATTCATAATGTAAAACTTTGCTGAAAAGAAACTCCAGGTCTGGTTTCCAGTTAGTGAATAGATACTACTCCATACAAACTCAGAAAATAGAAAAGGATGGTTCATTTCCCAGTTTGCTTTATGAAGCAAGTATAACTCTGTTGCCATAACAAAATAAAGACATTTCTATAGAAAGAATGCTTAAAATCATTATTCATTAAGAAATTGCAAATTACTACCACTATTATATGCCCATACATATTTATTAGAGTGGCTAAAGTTAGAAAGATTGACAGTGCTAAATGTTGATAAGGATGTGGTGCAACTGACTCTCTCACATATTACTGTGGTGGGAATGTCAAAGAATACAGCTGTTTTGCAAAATAGCTGTTCAGTTCCTTAAAGTATTAACAATCAAAAAAATCTTACCACTCAGCCCAGAAATAACATTTTATTCAAGAGAAATGATAATGTTTATTCACAAAGACTTTCAAACACTCAAATGTCCATCAACATGAGACTTAATAAATAAGTTGTCCTATATCCATAGAAAGTAAAAGTACTGTTAATATATGCAACAGTGTGGATAAATCTCATTAACAGGTTGCTGAACAAAAGAAGCTAGACTCAAAACAATATATGCTCTGATTCCATTTATATGCAGCTATAGAAAAGACAGGTCTAATGTATAATGACAGAAAATAGGGCTTTGGGTTGTTCCAGAAAATTTACTCAGATGGCGCAAAGATACTATTTGAGTTGATAGAAATATTCTATGCTTGATTATGTTTTTAGTTAAATGAGAGTATGCATTTATCAACACTTATTGAACTTTATTTTTAAAAATTGGTGCATAGTATTGTATGACAATTTTATCTTTATAAAATCGACTAAAAAAGAGGATGTGTTTGTCAGTTGATTGCACAATAGATGGAATTTGTGAAGTGGAATATATATATAGTAGAAGAAATTAACCAAATGCAGTTAAGAAAAGAGAAAGAAAAGTAAAATATAGGAGGGAGAGATAGCAGCATGAAAGTATATTGAAGTATATTGTGAGAACAACTTAGATACTTTTGATGGGAGTCTTAGGAAAGGTGTTAACAACAGGAATTCAGTAAAGGAGATACTTAAGGCAGAGGGAAAATATTCCTAGATCAATACTCTGAGATATGATACATAATGAAGAGCAGAGACAGTGGTAAATGTGTGTGCAAACATAAAAGAACATAATGTTTAGTGAAATATATAGAACAATAGCATAAATTGGAAGGAGGTCTAATCATGGAAGGATGAGTAAGGATCTGATTAATGTTAGACCTATATCCTAATTTCTGGGATAACATCAAAAAGTATGAAAATAGAAGGCATAATTTTCATACTGATAGAGGAAAAAGAAAATTAAGTGATATTCAGTAAATTCCAAAGTTTGCAAGAGAGGTGAAAAATAGAAGCTTGATACAATAGAACAAAAACAGATAAGGAATTTAAAGTTAGATATAAACTCTTTTTAAATTACTGAATTTTGGCAAAATGTCATAGTATTTTTTTAAAAATAGAAATTACATATTATTTAATGATACAGAAAGGTTGTAAAGAAATAATTGAAAAAGACATTAGGGAGACAAATGCAAAAATCATTACTAGAAATAAAAAGGTTTGCTTCATAATTATATAAAGTTCTGTTCACCAGGATGATATAACAATTATAAAATTATAAGGACTTTATAACATGGCGTCAAAAACTTGTAAAGCTGAATTTTGAAGAAATACAAAAGCAATAGACAAAGCCACAATCTCATAGAAGATTGTACTTACTTTTCTCAACAATTGATAGAAAAAAACAGGCATGAAAACCCAAAACTGTATAAGGTTGATTAAAAAGCACAATGCTGCATCCAACAGTTTTAGAATACACATTCTTTTCAAGCATATGTAGAGAATTTTCAAAAATTATGTGTTGACCATAAAAACAATCTCAGAAAATTTCAAAGGATTGAAATCATGTTGGACATTTTCCTTTACTACAGTATAATTAAGTTAGATATTTATGAAAAGGGTACACTGTATGTTTGAAATCTAAAAAGAAGATAATGGAAATTAGGAAATATTTAGATTGAATGATAAGAAAATATGACATACTAAAAGTTGTGGAATGCAGCTTATTAGATGAAAATCAACAACTTTAAATGCATATGTTAGAGAAAAAGGCTGAAAGTTAGCTAAAATCCATTTCAAGAAGAAAAAATAAGAGCAAAATAAAGGGGAGGTGGAAATAAAAACAGAAACAGGAATTAATGGGTAAGAAAACAAACATGCAATAGAGAGGATCAAGGAGTCAAAAAAGAATTCTTTCTAAATATTAAAAAAAGAGAAACTTAATAAGCTCAGCTGAAGAAAAAGAAAAGTAATCAATATGTGGAATGAGAAGCAAAAAGGACATGACTGCCAATACTGTTGACATTAAGATAGAAACATACAAGGCAATATCTTATGCAAATAAATTGGAAAATATAGTTGAAATGGGCAAGTTCCCAGAAAACTATGACTAATGTAAGAAACAGAATTTGTGAATAGTCCTTTATCATAGCCTGTCCCCAACCTTTCTGGCACCTGGGACCCATTTCATGGAAGACAATTTTTCTATGGATGGGGCTGGGGTGGAGTGAATGGTTTCAGAGTGATTAAGTGAATTACATTTATTGTGCACTTTTTTTCTGTTATTGTTGCATTGTGCTATCTAATGAAATAATTATACAGCTCACCATAATGCAGAATCAGTGGGAGCCCTGAGCTTGTTTTCCTGAGCTCAGTTGATAATGTGAGTGAGTGATGGGTAACAGCTATAAATACAGATGAAGCTTTGCTCACTCACCCACCCGGCCACTCACCTCCTGCTGTGTGGCCTGGTTCCTAACAGGCCATGAACTGGTAGAGGTCCATTGTCCAAGGGTTGGGGACCCCTGCTTTAACAGTGAAATAAATTTGATCAGTGGTGAGTGCTTCAGAAAGACTTTATTCCCAGTTGACATTCCTGGCATATTAAATGCTCAAGCAAGGCATCCTGTATTTCTTAATATTTTCTCAGAGAAGAGGAAAAGAAAGGACATTGCCACTCATTTTATGAGAGTAGCATAACATTCATATAAATTCTTGATCAAGTACAAAAGAAATTTACATACCAGGCTCATTAGTGACCATAGATGCCAAAATTTGAAAAGGCTAATCAAGAAACCAGCAAATATATCTCATGATAATGTTGGATTTTCCCAAGAAAGGGAGTTTTATTCAATGTAATTCACTGTATCACTATATTAAGAGATTTAAAAAAGAATGACATGGTTATTTCAATAAATTCAAAATAAATTTGGTGAAAAGTGAAAGTGTTATTTACTCAGTCATGTCCAACTCTTTGCGACCCCATGGACTGTGGTCTACAAGGCTCCTTTGTCCATGAAATTCTTCAGGCAAGTATACTGGAATGAGTTGCTATTTGCTTCTCCAGGGGATCTTCCTGACCCAGGAATCAAACCCAGATCTCATGCATTGCAGGTAAATTCTTTACTGTCTGAGCCACCAGGAAAGTCATAGATTTTAAGAATTTAATTTGGAAAGTGAAAGTGTTAGTTTCTCAGTCATGTCCAGCTCTTTGCAACCCTATGGACTGTAGCTCGCCAGGCTCCTCTGTTCATCAAATTCTTCAGGCAAGAATACTGGGGTGGGTTGCCATTCCCTTCTCTAGGGGATCTTCCTGACCCAGGGATCAAACCCTGGTCTCCTGCATTGTAGGCAGATTCTTTACCATCTATAGGTAAAGTCAAATTTGGTACTCACCTGTAAAAAATGAGAAAGAAAGAAATTTTGTCATTTGTGACAAGGTGGATGGACTTAGAAGGTATTGTGGTTTGTGAAATGAATCAGACAGAGCAAGACAAATACTGTATCTTTTCACTTATAAATGAAATCTAAAAACTAAAACTAATTTAATTGATCACTGACAAATATAGCAAAACAGAAACAGACTTACAGATAGAACAAACTAGTAGTTACCAGAGGGAAGAGGAGTGAAAGAATGGGCAAAGTATGTGAAAGGGATTGAGAGGTACAGACTACTAGGTATGAAATAAATAAGTTATAGGATTGTAATCTACGGCACAAGGAATATAGTCAGTATTTTATAATAGCTTTATATGGAGTGTAGCCTATAAAAATACTGAATTACTGTGTTATATACCTGGAATACAATATTTTAAATCAAATATAAACTGATTGATTGATTTGATAAAATTCAGTATCTTTGCATGGCAGGAAAACCCTCCTAGCAAGCTAGACATGGAATGAACTTCCTTAGTGTGATAAGCAGTATTTCTATTAAAACAACAAACATACTTATTAATAATAAAACTTGGAATGCTTTCCCATTTGGATTGGGTGTAAGTCAACAATGCTCACTGCCACCACCAATTTTCAACATCATATTGAGGTCCTAGATAAGACAGTGAAGCAAGAGCCAGAAAAAAAAAATCTGTAAGGATTAAAAAAGAAAAAAAAAACAAAACCTACCATTATCTATCTAAAAGATGCTTGCTCCTTGGAAGAAAGGTTATGACCAACCTAGATAGCATATTGAAAAGCAGAGACATTACTTTGCCAACAAAGGTCCGTCTAGTCAAGGCTACGGTTTTTCCAGTGGTCATATATGGATGTGAGAGTTGGACTGTGAAGAAGGCTGAGCACCGAAGAATTGATGCTTTTGAACTGTGGTGTTGGAGAAGACTCTTGAGAGTCCCTTGGACTACAAGGAGATCCAACCAGTCCATTCTGAAGGAGATCAGCCCTGGGATTTCTTTGGAAGGAATGATGCTAAAGCTGAAACTCCAGTACTTTGAGCACCTCATGCGAAGAGTTGACTCATTGGAAAAGACTCTGATGCTGGGAGGGATTGGGGGCAAGAGGAGAAGGGGACGACAGAGGATGAGATGGCTGGATGGCATCACTGACTTGATGGACATGAGTCTGAGTGAACTCTGGGAGTTGGTGATGGACAGGGAGGCCTGGCGTGCTGCAATTCATGGGGTCGCAAAGAGTCGGACACGACTGAGCGAGTGAACTGAACTCACCATTATCTATAGATGATATATTTGTGTATGTAGAGCAGTAGTCATGTATGAATGGAAGAGTTGGACTATAAAGCTGAGTACCGAAGAATTGATGCTTTTGAACTGTGGTGTTGGAGGAGACTCTTGAGAGTCCCTTGGACTGCGAGGAGCTCAAACCAGTCAATCCTAATCAGCCCTGAATATTCATTGGAAGGACTGATGTTGAAGTTGAAACTCCAATACTTTGGCCACCTGTTGTGAAGAACTGACTCATTGGAAAAGACCCTGATGCTGGGAAGGGTTGAAGGCAGGAGAAGAAGGGGATGGCAGAGGATGAGATGACTGGATGGCATCACTGACTCAATGGACATGAGTTTGAGTAAACTCTGGGAGTTGGTGATGGACAGGGAAGCCTGGCATGCTGCAGTCCATGGGGTCGCAAAGAGTCGGACACGGCTGAGCGACTGAGCTGAACTGAAGAGCATTTCCAGATAAATTATTATAATTAGAGTTCAGCAATGTCTTCAGATGCAGTCAATATACAAACATCAATTGTGTTTCTATAAGCACACAAAAAAACAAAACTTTTTAACTAAAGGTATCATTTAATTTAGCACCAATCCTATGCAATATGAATAAATCTTAGCAGGCTATATGTATAAGACCTTGGTCTTATCTTTTGAAGAGTTGGGAAACCTAGTAGAACAGGAATGTAAGTCCCTGTTTGCTTTCTTTTCAGACTTAAATCTAGGAAATAGTCATTGTTTAAATTCAGTATGCTTATCTAGGGAGCGCCTATACAGTTTGTCCAAAATACCACAGAATAGTATCCTAAAGTAGTTGTTTGCAGTATTACTTTTGGAGTAAATTGATCACAGAAAATGAATATCTTGTTAATAGAGATTTGGGGGTTGTTTCATCTGAATCTTTGTCTAATAGTAAGTCTTTTCTGTAAGCATTCTTGAAAGCATTCTTGGGAGTTCATTCACTTTTCTACCTGAACTTTCCACTGTGGGAACTAGCTCTGAATCATTTCACAGAAATTTTATTAAAGTACGTATTTACCAAGTATCATGGTAGCTACCTACCTTATTTGGTAAAATTTAAGACATTAGTTCTAAGATGCATTGTTTCTTCATAGTCTACTAAATTAAACAATGTTGTCACTTTTTGACTGACATCATTGATTTTAACATGCATCTTGATTATAGAGGTTTTTGTTTTTTAAAAACATTTTATGATTTATGAAACATTCCTATAGAAATATTTCTACTGTTTTATAGTTTAAAAATAACTACATAGAAAATTACTTTATAGTTCATTTTTCAGGTCTATCATACTGTGTTTAGTTTTTTCCTTCATAATTTAAACATCCTTAAAGTAGTTACTTTTCTTGTTTTCCCAGTTATTTTGCCATCCTGCCCATTTTCCTCTGAATGTCTTATAGTTTGTCAGTAACCTTCTTAATACTGAATATGATACAGACTTCAAAAAGAAAATTATAAAATCTTAGTATATTCAGAAAGTAGTATACTCTATGAATTCATGAACTAGAGTTTTGTTAATAAGATTTTCAGTAATTTTTTCCTTAAAACGAGGCAAGATTGTTTTTTAATTTTTGCAAGTAGGTTTAAATTGTAAGAATTTAAATTGTACGTTTAAACTTTTCCCTTAAAAAAAGGCAGAATTGTTTTATTTTGTGTAAGTAGGTTTAAATTGTAAGAAATTGCAAGAATTTCTCCCTATTGACACTCATTTACTCACTTATAAAATTGAGGTTAAAGATGCTACTTTTTAAAAAGTTAACATTTTTTCGTAACCAGTGTAAACAGGATTGTAATTCATGTATTTTCCAATTATTCTTTTCCTCTCTACAAAGTCATTGCAAAACAAACCTGCCCATTATTTTAACCTGGGAATGTTTCAAAATGACAAAGAAGTTTACTTGTTTTAGAAGTGAATATTTACATTTGAGTATTTATATACATACATATTTTTACAGTCGTAATTCCTGGTAGTGATTGTGTGACTTTTTACTGTTTTTACATATTCCCAGTTCAGGTTAATTCATCTAAAGGGAAAATGACACCTCATAGTATGTTAAAATTATCAGATTCATGTAGAGTGTGGCTTCCCAGGTGGCACAGTGGTAAAGAATCCACCTGCCATTGCAGGAGACACAAGAGACATGGGTTTGATCCCTAGGTTGGAAAAATCGCCCTAGAGTAGGAAATGGCAACTCACTGTAGTATTCTTGCCTGGAAAATTCCATGGAGAGAGGAGTCTGGTGGGCTACTGTCCAATAGAGTCACAGAATCAGATGTAACTGAGCGTGTGCGCATTCACATACACACACACACATTCACTCTCACGTAGAGTGTATGGATAAGCTTTTTTAGTAGCTAATATACTTTTCTCTCTTTAATAACACAGGTTTTGAGAGTATTTTAGAAGGGCTTTATGGACCACGGCTACGAAGAGACCTCAGTTTATTTGAAGGTAATACTTCTTAAATTTTATTTTAAAATTTTAATCTTCAGTTCATTTTACAAGTGAAAAATAGTTTTTTTATACTAGCTTTATATTAAAATGAATTTGTGATCTTGTTTAATTAGAAAATACTTTAAAATAAATGAGCCAAATATTATTTCTGTTATTACATAATGTTATTAATATTGTAACTTTAGTACGCTATTTTAGTACAAAATAGAAAACAAAGCTTGGTTTTTAGCTTAATGATAAAATTTAACTTTTGTTATTTTAAACATTATGTTCCCTGACTTATTCTTAAAGAGAACTCAAAGGGGTTGAATTAGATGAATATCTCTTATTACTTATGATATAGGCAGCCTGGAACTCAGATTGTTACTCTGAGATATCCTGCTGTGTGTGTTCAGAGTTTTAATACTGTTTGTTGTTTATTATAGGCTTCTCTTCCAAACACTTTAGCAGAAATCCTGGTAGAAAATTTTGATCTATGCTATAATTGCTGTGATATAGTTTAGTTTTTTTATTTCTTGCCTGGAAACAGAGCATTATGAGAGGACATTTTTGTAGACCTTGAAATTTTATAGTATAGCTCATTCACAAAATGGGCAATGTTAGTGTAGATTTTCTTGTTCGGTTTTGATATAATTCTTTCTGAATCTCTTACCTGTTCAGTTTTATATGCTAACTCTGTTACCTTCTGTTCTCCTGGTACTTCCCATTCTACAAAGACCCAAGGTATTTTGTGCAAATAAATCTTTTGAGTTGAGGGAGAGATAGTGATGTTAGGAGCAATCAAAAGTTTCCACTCATCCTCTGTCTCTCTCTCTCATTTTTTTATGCTGAGCAGAATAATTTAATTATGAACCATAGAGCTGAAATCTGTATCAAAGACCATTTGTGCCAACCACCATGTTCAGTCAGATGAATGATACCCATGCAGAACATGACTTTTAGGATGAAGACTGAAAACTGCCTGTTCTAGTGTTTTTTTGTTGTTGTTGTTGTTCTAGTGTTTTATTATTCTTATGGCTAAAACCTTTTTCTATCTTTATTCATTTCTTATTTCATTTATCACAGTTTAATACTGCATTAAATATTTTTACCTGATGTATTATTTATAAGCAAAACTGGTTTTATTTTCACTTATTTTTCTGAGCATATAAATGAAGAAAGGAAAAAAATCTTAAAAAGCAAATATTTAACATATGTTTGGTATTTCTTCAACCTTTCTTTTTAAACCTGCTGTCCTTGTTCAGATCAGAAACAGCATTATACTTAATTGCCTACTGATAACCCAAGATGCAACTTGTAACTTTTAAGCGTCTTGCTTCCCGAATTTTAATTTATCTTTATATAATTACATAGGTATATATTTATGTTCCTTCAGAAATTAGTTGTTTAGTGTATAAAGGGCAGAATGTCCTAATGAAATAAAGTCTTGTATTTTGTTTTAGACTAGTATTTCCTTAGTATACAAGTAACCCATGTTCATTTTTAGAAATTAGAAAATACAAATAAATCTTAAATATACTCTTAGTTCCACAACCCCATAGATAACCTTTAACATTTGTATATAAATTTTAAATATGTTTGGAAGTAATTATTCCTCTATTAAAGTAGTTCATACTGTGTGTACAGTGTGTATAGGTTTTTGTGCTTACTGACTTTGCTCACTAGTATATCATTTAGATACATGAAGTTCTGTGTCATCATTAATGGCAGAAAAATATTACATCGTATATCTGTGATAATTAATTCGGAGAATTATACCATCCCATTTTTTCTTTTAATTCTGGCAGATCTTGTACTTTATATCCTCTTTTGTGCTTTTTTTGATGGCAGGATTTATAAAATTAACTAAGCTGTGGAACTCAGTCTTTCTCAAACACAGGCACATACTGATGTTGCCTTCTTCCAGGTTTCTTAGGTAAAAATCTTCCTTCTTTTCTTTGCATTTTTGAATTCTTAAAAAAAAAAAAAAAGGCTTCTAATCAAAGTTGCAGACTTAAGAGGGATGATACTAATTATAGTAATAAATTTATATGTGTGCAAGGGTAAAGAAAGACAGCCGTATTATATCTTGAAGGAAAGTTACAACAGTGCTATCAAAGTGTAGAAGAGCCTTTGAAAAGGTTTGTGGAAGCTATCCACTATAGACGTCTCCAGTTTTTTTCTTATCCTCTTCTTAAATGTTTGCTTTCTTTGTTCTTATCATTGTTTAAAATGGCTTAATATTTAGATGTTAGGATTACCAAGTGTAGATATTTCTCGTTATACAAATCTGTATTCAAGAGACACATTAGATGAGTGTATGTTTTTATCTAAATTATTGGAAATCTGAACTTTTGTTATTCATTGTCCAAAACACAGGTATCAGATTAATTGGTTAGCATGGGATCCTTATATATTACTCTAAATTATTTTTTGTTATTAAATGCATAGTATTTTTAGTTTGTAATACATTTAAGTTAAATAGACTGCATTGCCAATTTGCTACTATTTTGTGGAAAAATATGTTCTAAATTTCATACTGCTACCTTAGAAGTCAACTCTGGTATACAGTATGTTTTTAATGTAAAGGTTTTTATCCTATATATTTGTATATTGAGGAGTTCATATTTTATTTCTTGAAATCTGTTCAGAGTTGCCTCCAAATTGAATGGTTTTGAAAGAAACTTTTGCGTGTTCTAATTTTTAATTTGTTGAAAACAGAGGTTCTAACTTTGTCTTCTTTGATCTCTTCTCACAACTTTTTGTCCTTCTGAGGAAAATATAACTGTTTTTTGGAGTCAAGTCTCCAAAGAAACTTTGAATATTGTGAATTTTTTTGTACCCCTTGAGAAGTTCCCTATACTCTATGCCTCTTTTCTGCCAACCCAAAACTCACTTGTTCTGCTGTCACATGACTTCTAAGCAGAAATTTACCCTTATTTTCTGCCTTAGTCCTTTCTCATGTCTTACCAGGAAACTAGTTTCTTTCATATTGATTTAAGATCGTTTGATTTACTTGCCCTGACTATGGATATTTACTAATATATGAGGAGAGTACAGTGGGCATGTGTAAAGTGGCTGATAGATCCCTTTGGTTTTTCTCTAGCTGTGCCCACATTTCAAAGAGAAATTATATCCGAGGTATGAAAGTGATTGCATGTTGGCTGGATCTAGCTTATTGTTTTTGAATGGCCTGTGAGCTAAGAATGGTTTTTATGTTTCTAAATAGTTGAAAAAAATCAAAAGAAGATTTAATATTTTGTGACATGTGGAAGCTATATGAAGTTCAAATTGAATGTCCAGTTAGTACAGTTTTATTGGGAACACCCCCTCTCATTTGTTGACATATTGTCTGTGGCTACTTTTGTACTTCAACAGTAGTTGAATGGTTCAACTCTATGACCTCCACAACCTAAAATATATTCTCTGGCTGTTTATAGTAAAGGTTTGCTAATCCATGACTTATAACATTGACCAGCATTTAATATTTTTGGCTTAATATCCTTTTCTCCCCCTAACTGTTAGCACTATGATGATTGAGCAAACAAAACTACCTTTTAGATTTATTGGGTAACATATTTTGAATGCTTATTTTGTGTTAGAAACTGGGATGAGCAGTGAGGAAAGAAAAATGAATACATAGGATCTCTGCCTACTAGGAACTCATAACCTAGTATTAAATAAAAAATGAATAGTTTTGTAATATGAATTGATGATTATTTATATTAAACCAGAGAACCTAATACTATTTTATAGTTAGTTATATAAGCTATAGTAGCTTTTCTCAGTGTGTTCACAAAGACTTATCCGACTGTACAGGCATACCTCAGAGGTATTGCCAGTTCAGTTCCAGACCACTGCAGTAAAGAAGAGTAACAATAGAGTGAGTCTCATGAAATTTTGGTTTCCCAGTGCATGTAAACTTTTTGTTTTTTACAGTTGTGTTTACACTATACCGTAGTCTACTGGGTGCAATAACATTATGTCTAAAAAGACAGTGTGACTTTGTTAAAAAATACTTTATTGCTAAAATGTGCTAACCATCTCTTGAACTTTTTGCAAGTCATAATTGTTTTGCTGGTAGAGGATCTTGCATGGATGTTTATGGCTGCTGACTGATCAAGGTGGTGGTTGCTGTGGTGATTTCTTAAAATAAAATAACAATGAAGTCTGCCACATTGATTGTCTCTTCCTTTCACAATTTGTATCATTCATTGCTATTTGATAGCCTATTACTCACAATAGAACTTCTTTCAAAATTGGAGTCAGTCCTCTCAAAACCTGCCATTGCTTTATCAGCTAAGTTTATATGATATTCTAAATCCTTTGTTGCCATTTCAACAATCTTCTGAGCATCTTCACTAGTAAATGCCATCTCAGAAACCACTTTCTTTGCTTATTCATGAGAAGCACCTTCTTCTTATGCTAAAGAAGTTTTATCATGAGTTTGTAATGACTCAGTCACATTTTCACATTTCACTTCTAATTCCAATTCTCTTGCCGTTTCCACCACATCTGCAGCTACTTTCTCCACTGAAGTCTGGAACCCTTCAAAGTCATCCATGAGGGTTGGAATCAGCTGCTTCAAAACTCCTGTTAATGTTGATATTTTGACCTCTCCCCTTGAATCATTGATGTTTTTCATGGCAAATGGTGAATCCTTTTAAAAAATTTTCAGTTTACTTTGCCCAGATCCATCAGAGGAATCACTGTCTATGGCAACTATAACTTGATGAAACGTTTTTCTTAAATAATAAGAATTGAAAGTGGAAATGATTCCTGATCCATGGGCTGCAGAATGGTTATTGTATTAGCAGATGAGAACAACATAACTCTCATTGTATACCTCCATCGGAGCTCTTGCATGATCAGACACATTATCAATGAGCAGTCACGTTTACGGTTTGAAAGGAATTTTTTTATTCTGAGTAGTAGATCTCAACAGTGAGCTTAAATCCAGTAAAGCATGTTGTCAACAGATGTGCTGTCATCCAAGCTTTGTTGTCCCATTTATAGAGCACAGTTTGAGTTTAGGATACTTAGTATTTTGGGGATGGTAAATGAGCATTGGCTTCAGCTTCAGGTTATCAGCATCAGTTGCCCCTAACAAGAGTCAGTCTGTCCTTTGAAGCTTTGAGGTCATGCATTGACTTCCCTCTTTAGCTATGAAAGTCCTAGATGGCATCTTCTTCCAATATGAGGCTGTTTCATCTATATTTAAAATCCTATTGTTTACTGTGACCATCTTCATTCATTGTCTTAGGTAGATTTTCTGGTAAGCTTGCTGTAGCTTCTACATCAGCGCTGTTGCTTCACCTTGTACTCTGATGTTATGCAGATGTCTGCCTTCCTTAAACGTCATGAACCAATCTCTGCTGCTTCAGACTTCTGTGTCTTCTTCACCTCTCTCATCTTCATTGAATTGAAGGGAATTAGGGCCTTGCTCTGGATTAGGCTTTGGCTTAAGGGAATGTCTTTGGTTTTGGTTTAAGGATACCCACTCTAGTATTCTTGGGCTTCCCTTGTTGCTGAGCTGGTAAAGAATCTGTTTACAATGTGGGAGACCTGGGTTCGATCCCTGGGTTGAGAAGGAGAAGGGAAAGGCTACCCACTCCAGTATTCTGGCCTGGAGGATTCCATGGACTATACAGTCCAAGGGGTCACAAAGAATCGGACATGACGGAGTGACTTTACTTCTCTAAGGGAATATTGTGGCAGGCTATCCAGACCACTAGAATTTTCTTTATATTAGAAGTAAGACTGTTCTGGTTTCTTATCATTTATGTGTTTACTTTTATTTTCCATTAAGAACTTTTTCTTTGCATTCACAAATTGGCTGTTTGGCATACGTGGCCCAGCCTTCAGCTATCTCAACTTTATGCTTTCCTCACTAAGCTTAATCATTTCTAGCTCTTGATTTTAAAGCGAGAGACTTTAAAGACTTAAAATCCTCGTTTCACTTGAACTTTTAGAGGTCATTGTAGGGTTATTAACTGGCCTGATTTCAATATTGTTGTGTTTCAGGGAATAAGGCCCAATGAGAGGGAGACAGATTGAGGACAGGCTATCTGGTGGTATAGTCAGAACACACACATGAAGAATATACAGTGGAAAAAAAGACAGTCTCTTCTGCAAGTGGTATTGGGAAAGTTGGACAGCTGCATGTAAATCAGTGACGTTAGAACATATCCTCACACCATACACAAAAATAAAGTCAATTTGGCTTAAATACTTAAATATGAGAAATAATACCATAAAACTCCTAGAAAAGAACATACACAAAACATTCTCTGACATAAATCGTACTGTTTTCTTAGGCCAGTCTCCCAAGGCAATAGAAATAAAAGCAAAAATAAACAAATGGGGCTTAATCAAACTTAAAAACTTTTGTACAACAAAAGAAACCATAAGCAAAACGAAAAGACACCCTACAGAGTGGGAGAAAATATTTGCAAATTATGTGACCAACAAGGGCTTAATCTCCAAAATATACACACATCTCATATGACTCAACAACAACAACAAACCAGATAACCCAATTGAAAAATGGGTAGTAGACCTAAAGAGACATTTCTACAAAGAAGACATGCAGATGGCCAAAAGACACATGAGAAGATGCAAGTCTGCAAATAACAAATGCTGGAGAGGGAGTGG
Source organism: Bos javanicus (assembly GCF_032452875.1). Lineage (NCBI taxonomy): Eukaryota > Metazoa > Chordata > Mammalia > Artiodactyla > Bovidae > Bos > Bos javanicus. The sequence continues at coordinate 37,783,910 of NC_083873.1, read as the reverse complement.
AGAAAAGAGAACCTTGTTCCTCTGTTGGTGGGAATGTAAGCCGATACAACCACTACGGAGAACAGTATGGAGGTTCCTCAAAAAAATAAAAATGAAGTTACCACATGAGCCTGTATCTTACTCCTGAGCATAACATTTAGACAAAACTATAATTCAAAAGGATACACGCAACAGTGTGTTCATAGCGGCACTATTCACAATAGCCAAAACACAGAAGCAACCTAAGTGTCCACTGACAGATGAATGCATAAAGAAGATGTGGTATATATACACAATGGAATAGTACTTAAGTCATAAAAAGAATGAAATAATGCCATTGCAACAACATGGATGTGCTTAGAGATTATCATAAGTGAAATAAACAGAAATACAAATACTTACGTAAATCAGAAAAACAAATATAACGTGATATCATTTATATGTGGAATCTCAAATATGATACAAATGAACTCATATATGAAACAGAAACAGACTCACAGACATAGGGAACAGACTTGTGGTTGCCAAGAGGAAGTGGGTGGGGAGGGATAGATTGGGAGTTTTGAGGTTAGCAGATACAAACCGCTGTGTATAGAATGGATAAACAGTAAGATCCTATTGTATAGCACAATATATAAAATGTCTTGTGATTAAATCATAATGGTAAAGAATATAAACAATATGTGTATATATATAACTGAATAACTTTGTTGTACAACAGAAATTAACAGAACATTGTAAGTTAATTACACTTCAATAAAATAAAGAACACACATAGAACATTGATTGATTAAATTTGCCATTTTATATCAGCTCAGTTCTTGGCACCCCAAAGCAATTATAATAGTTAAAAGATCACTGATCACAGGTGACCATAGCAAATATAATAATGAAAAAGTTTGAAATGTGAGAATTACAAAAATGTGTGACACAAAGACTCAAAGTGAATAAATGCTCTTGGAAAAAAATGGCACTGATTGACTTGCTCAGCACAGTGTTGCCACAGACCTTCAGTTTGTAAAAAAAAAAAAAAAAAGTGTAGGATCTGTGAAGTACAATAAAGTAGAACAAAATAATAAAACTGTCTTTTCCAGATGTGCCACAGTTTGCTTATCCATTCACCTATTTGAAAGACTTCCTTATCACTTCCTAGGTTTGGCAATCATGATTAAGCCTGCTCTGAACATGTGTGTGCAAGTTTTTGTGTGGACATACATTTTCAACTCATTTGGATAAATACCTAGGAGCATGATCACTAGATCCTTTGGACAGAGTATGTCAGGCTATCTTCAAGAATGGCTGTACTGTTTTGTGTTGCCACCAGCAGTGAATTTAGGTTCCTTTTGCTCTACATGCTGACCAGCATTTCGTGTTGTCAGTGTTTTGTACTTAACTATTTTAATAGGTGTGTAGTGGTATCTTGACGTAATTTATGTTTCTCTAATGGCATTTCCTATACTTTTTTGCTATCTGCATATCTTCTTGAGTGAGGTATCCAGACAGGTTTTTGAAGTCAAGAATGAGGAAATACTTCCTCTGCTTCTGTTTCATGGAACAGATTATGGAGAAACCATTTGGGCTGGTGCTTTCTGTTTGGGGAGGCTATTAATTATTGATTTAGTTCCTTTAATTGATAAGTGCCTTTTGAGGTTTTGTATTTTTTTGTGAGATTTGATAGATTGTGTCTTTCAAGAAATTTGTCCATTTTACCCAGTTTGGTGGGAAAATAATGTTTTCCATAATATTCTTTGTTATCCTTTTAATGTTCATAGGATCAATAGTGATGGCCCCTCTTTCATTTCTGTTGTTTTTTTCTTTTTTCCTCATTTAACTTGGCTAGAGGTTTATCATTTTATTGATTTTTTTAAAAAATCAACTGATCCTAATTTTTTAAAAGGCATAGAATATAAACTGGAAGGATATATTGCAAAATGTTAATCATTATTCTCTAGATGATGAGATCATAGTTTTTCTCTTTGTAATTTCAGTTTAGTTAATATATAGTTCATAATTAAAGATTATCTTTTAATTCTATTGCCTACTGTTCAGTATCTTTTATCAAAATTAACAAAGTTATAATCACTATCTTGTGATCTTAATGAAAAATCTAGTTTCAGTATTCTCTTTAATCATTTTTCATTGAGCTTTGTCTTTAGGAACTGCAGATTTATTTTTTGTGGTTAGAGGGTACTGAAGATAATAAAAACATTCAAAAGAAGTGTGATTAGTTAAAATGAAAGTAACATTTTCTGGACTTAATGTGTTTTGCAAATGTTCTTATTTAATTTTTACTTCAGCCTTAAGATGCCATTATTACCCTCATTTTACAGATGAGGAAATTGATGTTCAGAGAAGGTAATTTGCCCAGGACCACATCTGGTATGTGGAAAGACCATGATTCAGTACAAGGCTCTCTAATTTCAAAGTCTGTTACCTTCCCAGATAGACTAGGTAAATGAACCAGACTTTGACCACAAGAATATGCATACATGGTGGAAAGGTTGATTTTGATCATTCATTTACTATCAGTTTTCATATATGACATTGCCTTTATTAATAAGGCTAGTTGTATAAGGTACATAATTTGACCTTTTTGAGCTTATAACTTCATGTATTAAAATTTCAAAATGAGAGACAACTTATTTTAGAGATGACTATCTGATTTATTGTCAAATTTTGTTTGAGAGATAAAATGAATGTGTTTTGTTGTAGTGCTTATTTAATTTTTATGACCTGAAAGGACAACCTGGACAGAGGGAGAAGTCTGGCCTCCAGGTGATTTTTCAAAATCGCTTTTCCTATATATAAAAAATGTATACCACCAGCATTTATTTGGATTGAAAATTAAAAGTTGCTATATAAAGAGTAAATATTTTCAAGTAAATTCATAGATTTCCAAACATAGTAACATTTAATGGCATTTATGTAATCATTGAATATTCAGTGCCATTTATTTTAACTATTTAGGCATTTATTTTAATTAAATTTCCTTGAAGAACTTCACCTAAAGTGACTAAAATAAATAAGGATTATCTCAGCACGCCCAATTTTATTTTACAACTGATAATTGTCTGAATTAACCCAAAGTTGTTGTCCTTTGAGTCAACGTAGTTTTCACTTAAGCTTTATGAAACCTTTCAATGATTTTTCAAAAATACCTTTTCCAGACCTACTAGCTGTTTTTCAAAAATCCTAATTGGGACTTCTGTGGTGTCCAGTGGCTAAGACTTTGTGCTCCCAATTCAAGGGGCCCAGGTTCTATCCCTGATCAGGGAACTAGATCCCACATGCCAAATGCTGCAACCAAAGATTCTGAATACTGCAACTAAGACTGGCACAGCCAAATAAATATTAAAAAAAAAAAAAAATCCCAGTGCTGGAGTCCTTTCATATTTCCGGTTCTTGAGGCCATAATTTTTAAAAGCAGTAAGATTTCCTTGATCTATCAAAATTATGCTTGGCATATGAGTCAAGTTTTAGTACAGTAATGCTGCATAACAAACAGCTTCAGAATCTATTTCATGCTTATGGGTGACTATTCATTGGAGTCTAGGCTGTGGATGGGGTTTACATCTCCTCATGACTCCACGTTCCAGACTGAATGGATAATGGCTTTATGGGGCAAGTTCTTCTGATGTTGGATGGTGAAAGTTCAAGATAATTGCCATGGGGAATTTGCCATGTCTTTTAAAGCCTCTGTTTAGAGTGGTATACTGTCACTTCTTATATATTCATTTCATTGGTCGGAAAGCTGTGCCTCACTCTCTGTAAGAGACACTGCATAGTCTTATTCAAGAGTGTGAGTCTGTGATTCTGATATAATGACTGGGTAAAAAGTTGGAAAAAATTGTGAACCTGCATAACTACAGTTCTGGGTTTTTAATTGTATAGATTATGTAAACCTTTTGATTTGTCAGATTGTTTACACAAATTGATCAGTTTTCTTAAGCAGATATTCAATTAAAGTTATCTGTCTTCTGCAAACTAACTTTATTAAATACATGTGTCATAGTACAGAATTTAAAAAACAATGACTAGTGATTCTACCTGACTAATAATTAGCCTTTGCATGATGTTTTGTAGTTTATAAAATATTTTAATATTTTAAAAATTTGATCACAAATAAGTTAGGTGACAGAATCCTTATTTTACAGATATGGAAATTAAAAGCCTGGCTTGGCAAGGCTATAACTAGTAGGTTCCATTCCAGATTTTTGGAGACTTCAAATCCAGTCATCTTTCCATTATTTCATACTGGATCTTACGTTCCCATTCCCTATTCTTTCCAAGTTTAAATAAATAATGGGAATATTTCTGGACCACTGCCAGAAATGAAAGGAATCTATCACTGTACTCTTTATATTCCAACAAATTATATATCTTCTATTCTGACCTGTGTATCTGAATTAATGCAAGAGGCTGAACCTATCTAGTATTTATTCATTATCATTCCAGAAAGATGAGTTTATTTCCTTTGTTGTTTAGCAGAAAACAAGTATTTAATTTCATTAAACATTTCAAAAGTATAAGAAATTACTGTGGTACACCAGTGCTTTTCAAATTAGTTCTAATGTAGCTGCCTCAGATGATGATGGTTTCTGTATTTGAGGTTCTGTGTATTAACTTATTTGGGAAAAGAAATTGGAGGGAGTTTCTGTTGCAAGGAGTAAGTTTGAAAATCTCTGTCTATACCAAGTATAGTTAGGATGGCAAAGTTATAATTTCTTCATAAAATTCCTTCATTTGAAAATGTTTTCCACAAACTCTCTAATATATTCCAGTAGTTGGATTATAAGGAACATTCTTATGAAAAAAATCCATGTTTCGTAATGAATAATGTAACTTGTTTACTTGTTTTTTACCCTAACTTTTACAACAAATCCTTTAGCAATGTAATAAAAAAATCTGATCTGACTTTTTAGTAGTGGATTTCTATTAAATTTTCTTGGACAGCATTCCATGTTCTCAAATTTGTAGGTTTTTCTGGTGCTTTATTCCATTTCTCTGTTTTATATTGTCATTTGTGCCAAATTTATTCCCTTATCCCCTATCTCCCTGTCTGTTCTGATTTCTTTCATAGTGAAAATAAAAATTAGTAGACAATAATAAATCGAGTATTTCAGAAGGTTAAATGATACTTAACACATTATTAACCAGTGACATGTTAATGCTACAGGTGTTAGTTTCTGCAGAAATACCCTGGTCGAATAATGTGTTAAAACTCTATTGTTGGATAATGAATTTATAGCCAGCTCATTGTTCTTGCTACTTTGTCCAATAATAGTGCAAAATTACTCTCCATATTTCTTTTTAAATGTCACAGGTTTAGTTTTTTTTTAGGCCTTTCCCCCTTACTTTTAGTAGTTAGCTTTTTTATATGACCCATTGCTGTGGAGAGTGGTAATTTTATTTGTTTTTATATAAAGTTAGTGTATTTAATCAATATTTTTCCCTCTTTTGAAGACTGTGAACCAGAAGAGCTGACTGACTGGTCTATGGATGAAAAATGTTCATTTTGTAACCTACAAAGAGAAGCAGTCAGTGTAAGTTTTAGTGCTATCAAATTATTTCTAAACTAATTGCACAGTTGTAACACAAATTTTTTAAACTTAATTTGTTCTGAGAATTTGGGACTTACAGTGAAATTTAAATACTTGATTTTGATAATGAGAAGAATATTTTGAAGTCTCATGTTAGATGTCTAACATTTAGCTTAACTTGCAGGTGAAAATCCCAATACACTCATCTTTTTTGCTTATTTCACATTTGTTTCTTAAAACTCCTGACTCGTAAAGTTCAGTTCAGTTCTGTTTTGTATTTAGGTCAACAAAGGTGAGCCTAGTTTGATCTGAGACTACCTTACAGTCTGATTTCTTAGGAATCAGTGGTTGGAAGATAATGTACTACTTTTTAGATTTTTACTTTTTCATGAAGTCTTTTGGATATCGTAATTATCTCCTGTGAAATAATTATCAGTTTTTACTGTAAACAGGGCATAAACTAGACAAGTAGAATCTTCTTGTATGGTAGGAAGTCCTAATTCTTTTAATACTGTTGTGAGAATGGCAGAGAAGAAATGGGAACTTGGAGAACTTGCACCCATTTTGGTCATGTTAGTGGGTAGACATCTGCTTTGTTCTTAAAACTCTCATTACTGGCATGCTATATAGTGAATTTATTTAACAATATATTTTATCTTTTCTCCCCCTTCCTCTTTTTTGACAGTAGTTTTGCTAAGAAATAAGGCTAGTTTGGCCCTCTATCAAAGATAAATTTCTTTTTTCCTGACTTCTTCCCCAAATTTTATGTTCTGTATATAATTTCATATATTTAAAAGACAGAACAAATGAACATTTAGAGAATTTCTTTTTGTCATTTTAATGAAGTCCCATGTTTAAATAAAAAGTAATTTTTTTATGATGTTTTCTTCTACTTTTAGGATTGTATACCATCTCTTGATTCTTCACAGTCAACACCAACAGAGGAACTATCATCTCAGGGCCAGTCCAACACTGAAAAGATTGAATGCCAAGCAGAAAATTACCTAAATGCACTCTTTCGAAAGAAAGGTAATATTGATATACTTTGTCATTTAAAATTTGTAGTAGAAACCTAAAATGTATGAATTTTTCTCACATATGAGTTTTTAATATGTCAGTCTCTACTCCATTCTTGATTATTTCCTTCTTTGTCCTTAGTTTTTCTCCATATTTTTAGGGCATTAGGATTTGCAGTCACAGGGCTAGTCTTCTGCTAGGCTTTCCTTTTCACCATTCTCAAATCTCTCCTTGACTTTATTTTGTTAATTACTGTAGGCAGAAGAAGATTTTGTATGCTTTTGGTCTTCCTTATTTTGTTGCTTTTCTCAAGACTGCAAAAGTTCTTTTGTGTTCAATAAGTGATAGATATAATATATTGCAAAACTGTTTATAGAAATGTAACAGTTAAAAATCATTTATCAGCCAGGTTGGTAGTATATTTGCTGGCTTGAGATTTCAGTGTTTCTTTGATAGCTTGAATGTGCTGTTACAATGTCACTGTTCTTCTTTGCTGCCTATCTAAACATTTAATCCAAATGAGGGTTGTTTCATGTGTTTCCTTGCTTGATACATATGTATCAGGCAGAATTTGTTTTTATATCTTAAGCTACTTGAGAAAACTAGAGGAATATAGACCCTTCCATTTTTTTTCTTGGCCATTTCTGCAATAGTAGAATGTATTAATTTTTACCACGTAGACCTTGGGAGTAAGTGATGGTTTAGGGGGAATGCAGGGTGGTAGTGGGAAGCTCATCATACCTCCCAACTTCCAGAGATGAAGAAAATGGTACTGGATGTTCATCTAAGTACTGATAGTGCTTTTAATACTTTGAATTAGGTAACATCAGATATTTTCTGTTAAATAGGTAACTTTCAAGTTTTAATCTGTAATGTTGAATATTGTCCTTACCTTTGAGAAAGGAGGCTTTTGTTCAGTCTTAGTGTTATGAGTTCTTTTATGTGTTGAAATATGAAAATCCTCTGATTAGAAGAATAATTAGCATATTAAAAGGCCTAAAGTTAAGAACTATATATATTTTTAAGTGTAAAGGACTGAAAATCTTTCCCTGTGTGTAATTAAAGTAACTCATATTGAGAAATTGTCATTGTCTTTAAAAAACAAATTAAAAAAATTTTTCTACATAAACCAATATAAAAATATTTTACATGCTTTAAGGATTTTGTATTAATTTAGAAAATTTTATTCTGCCTGTATATTTACACTTAACGAGAAGAATTACATTCTCAGGTTTACATCACAAAGAGAGCTGGAGGAAATGTATGCATTTACACACATGCATGCAGTAAGTTTCACTCATCTTAGAACTCATTACTCAGTCTCCTTCTCCTTTGAGTAATTTGTAATGGTAGTAGGTAGAAATTAATAATAGTAACTTTTAATATTTGATAGTATGGAGTTAACCTGTGCTCCATTGCCCTATTAAGAGTAATCAGTAAAAAATTGGTACTATTTCAGCTGATTCAAGCATCTGGGTCTTCAAGAGGTCTCCTACCAGTGGTTGGGTGAGTGTTCATGGATATTTAGTGACCTCTCCATTTGGGGATTTTTTGTTTTTCTTCGAGATCTTTGAAGGATCACAGAGTTTTTAAATAAAAGGTTCTTATTAGTAGTATTTTTGCCTTACTTTAGGTCTTTAGTATTTTTGTCTTTGTTAATTTCTTTATTTGTGGTCCATCATCACCTTAATTGAACATAAGGACTTTTCTACTTGTTTACTTGGCATTGTTTCTGTTGTTTGTTTTTAATTTCTATGAATGAAATAGTTTTTGAGATTTCCAATATGGTCTGACTAGGATGTGGCTAGAAGATAGTAACAGTATCTTTTAAATGGTCTTAATTCCTTTATGCATTTATTTCTTTAGTAAGTTCTTTAACTTTGAAACAAAAGGCAAAAAAAAAAAAAATGTGTTTTTAAAGATAGGAAATACTTCCGAGTCTTTGGAAGCAAATAAAATGCTAATAGAAGCCTCTAGTTGGTTGGTGAAGTTTTTATTTGATTCCTGAACATTTCACAAAGTCAGTCATTTTTAGGAATTCTGGATATTAGTAACATTAGTATTACTGATACTTTGAATCTGTTGCTTAGTTTGAGGAACATAAGCATGTGATCATCTTGCCAAAACACAGAGAAATCTTTTAATATTCTTATTATAGCTTGTTTATTATCTTTCCTAACTATAGTTTTATGGGCTTCGATGATATGTTACTTTTATTGAGAACTCACACTTGGGATAATTATTATGGTTGATGTCACCAATTATGATTGAACACTAAGCCCATTTAATCCCAAAACATTGTTGAGAGATAGATACTTTTGTTATCATTTTAACAGATAAAGATAATGAAGCTCAGAGAAGTTAAGTTTTGTGTTGTGAACAGTTGAACCCTGGGAAGAAATTTTTAAAAGGTCAATGATGTTTTATGTGAAGAACACTTAGATTCTAAGTATTAAGTAGAAAAATCTTCCTGTTTTCTACTACTTAGCAGCCTAGAATTAGGATTATTTTAATTGAATTGGGAACGCTAGAGAGGACCTATCAGAAATTCAGAGCATTCCATCTTTCCTTCATATGAACTATGAACAGCTTTAGTGATTAGTTCCCTTACACTATTTAATAACTGGAAAAGCTTATTACTTAATCTAAATACAGTTTGGACAATCCCTTATATTAGAAGCTAGTCAAAAATACTCTTTGTGGGTTGAATAAGTATAGTCAGTGAGAGGGGATATTTTAGTGTAGAAGTGAATTTTTAACTAATTTTGTATATTCTTTAGAAATGTTTCAGAATTGAGTTCCTTGTAGACGTTAACCTGCACATTTACATTTACGTGGAGTGCTAGAGTAGAATGAAGCCTCCATGATAGCAGGGACTTTGTTTTGTTAATTGCAGAATCCTCAGTATATGGAATAGTACTTGTCACATCTTGTATCTTCAATAAATATTTCTTGAATGGATAAATGAGCACTAAGATACACTAAGATATGTTCCAGTTTTTCCACATACTTATGGTATTATCCTTATTCCATTTGAAGAACAAAATTGTTGTGCATGTATATATAGTTTATCTTCTGCTTTGTACTTAAATTTATTACTATATGTTTAGCATGAATATGTTTATTTGTTTTGAAATGTGGATAAACATAGGCATATAAATATAAAATGCCTTTTCTGAGGCTATCCTCATAGGATGTAAACTAAATTATTTTGACTTTAGGCTTTATATTCTCTGATCACCTGAAGCAGTATAAATCACTAGCTTACAATTCAAGAAGATATCTCTTTCATTTTTCAGTTAAAGAAGCATACTTAACTAAATAGGACAGATAGTATGCACACTGTAGCTGAATGAATCATACTGCTAAGTATATAATAAAGCCTTCCTTCATCAAAATATGATGTTTTTCCTACTTTATCCTCCACCCCCCCTACCCCCACTCCCACCCCGCCACAACACATATTTAACATTCATTTAACTATTATTCTGGCCATTTCTTTTCGAAGCCCTTCTTGATATATAGTTGAAAGCTGCTATTAACCAATCTTTTCCCCTGAAATTAATTGATAGCCAGGTTTTATATAAAGTTTTTCATGCCTTTTCTGAACACAAATCTTTTTCCCTTTAAACTTTTAATTTTTAAGCTTTATAATATTGCATGAAATAAATATTAATACTTCTCATTAATTAATTGGATTATGTCTGATACTAAAACATTTGACTTCTTAGAAACAGGAGTATTAAATCTTTTAGATTGCTTTTCTCTTAAATGCAGGTATCTTTGAATGGCTATGTAAATTTGACCTGATTCATTCATACCCTAAGTATTTCTTATACAAATGCACCTTTCTGATACCATGTGGTCATACACTGAAAAAGTGAATTTAAAATGTTATATTCTTTGCAACCCCATAGACTCTAGCCTGCCAGACTCTTCTGTCCATGGAATTCTCCAGGCAAGAATACTGGAGGGGGTAACCATCCCCTTCTCCAGGGGAATCTTCCTGACCCCGGGATTGAACCCAGTTCTCCCACAGTGCAGTTAGATTCTTTACCATCTGAGCCACCAGGGAAGGCCCCTTGGCTTTCTCTTTATATGTGGGTTGCCTTTTTGGAACTCTCAGGGAACTGTATGTTGCTGCTGCTGCTGCCAAGTCACTTCAGTCATGTCTGACTCCTAGCAACCCCATGGACTGCAACCAGACTCCTACACCCATGGGATTTTCCAGGCAAGAGTAGTGGAGTGGGTTGCCATTGCCTTCTCTGAACTGTATGTTAGTGTGGTAAAATAATCCACATACTATTATGAGTCATAATACAGAGGTGTTCATGAAAAGATTTTTTTGGGCCATATACATAGATGATATGAATGAAATTCTGAGAACACATTTAAAGTTATAACTGGATTTAAGATATTAGGCATTTCTGTTAAAGTCACCTTTCTGCCTGTAACACCCTCCATAGTAGGAATTAAAGACAGACTGTTGGATTATTCATTTACCATTACCTGGATTCTTTTATCTCCTTTTGTCTTCTTTAATCTCTAATTTGACCTAATCAGTTACGCCTTTATAAGCACCCATATTTTTTTCCACTGTGTCTTCTGAAACTTGTGATCTTTCATCAACAGTCCCCTATATCCTCAGTCTTTTCTCTTTTTTTTTAAATTTTATTTTATTTTTAAACTTTACAAATTGTATTAGTTTTGCCAAATATCAAAATGAATTCACCACAGGTATACATGTGTTCCCCATCCTGAACCCTCCTCCCTCTTCCCTCCCCATACCATCCCTCTGGGTTGTCCCTGTGCACCAGCCCCAAGCATCCAGTATCGTGCATCGAACCTGGACTGGCGACTCATTTCATATATGATATTATACATATTTTAATGCCATTCTCCCAAATCATCCCACCTTTTCCCTCTCCCACAGAGTCCAAAAGACTGTTCTATACATCAGTGTCTCTTCTGCTGTCTTGTATACAGGGTCATTGTTACCATCTTTCTAAATTCCATATATATGCGTTAGTATACTGTATTGGTATTTTCTTTCTGGCTTACTTCACTTTGTATAATAGGCTCCAGTTTCATCCACCTAATTAGAACTGATTCAAATGCATTCTTTTTAATGGCTGAGTAATACTCCATTGTGTATATGTACCACCACTTTCTTATCCATTCATCTGCTGATGGACATCTAGGTTGCTTCCATGTCCTGGCTATTATAAACAGTGCTGCGATGAACATTGGGGTACACGTGTCTCTTTCAATTCTGGTTTCCTCAGTGTGTATGCCCAGCAGGGGGATTGCTGGATCATAAGGCAGTTCTATTTCCAGTTTTTTAAGGAATCTCCACACTGTTCTCCATAGTGGCTGTACTCCCACCAACAGTGTAAGAGGGTTCCCTTTTCTCCACACCCTCTCCAGCATTTATTGCTTGTAGACTTTTGGATCACAGCCATTCTGACTGGTGTGAAATGGTACCTCATAGTGGTTTTGATTTGCATTTCTCTGATAATGAGTGATGTTGAGCATCTTTTCATGTGTTTGTTAGCCATCTGTATGTCTTCTTTGGAGAAATGTCTATTTAGTTCTTTGGCCCATTTTTTGATTGGGTCATTTATTTTTCTGGAGTTGAGCTGTAGGAGTTGCTTGTATATTTTTGAGATTAGTTGTTTTGTCAGTTGCTTCATTTGCTATTATTTTCTCCCATTCTGAAGGCTGCCTTTTCACCTTGCTAATAGTTTCCTTTGTTGTGCAGAAGCTTTTAAGTTTAATTAGGTCCCATTTGTTTATTTTTGCTTTTATTTCCAATATTCTGGGAGGTGGGTCATAGAGGATCCTGCTGTGATGTATGTCGGATAGTGTTTTGCCTATGTTCTCCTCTAGGAGTTTTATAGTTTCTGGTCTTACGTTTAGATCTTTAATCCATTTTGAGTTTATTCTTGTGTATGGTGTTAGAAAGTGCTCTAGTTTCATTCTTTTACAAGTTGTTGACCAGATTTCCCAGCACCACTTGTTAAGGAGATTGTCTATAATCCATTGTATATTCTGCCTTCTTTGTCAAAGATAAGGTGTCCATAGGTGCATGGATTTATCTCTGGGCTTTCTATTTTGTTCCATTGATCTGTATTTCTGTCTTTGTGCCAGTACCATACTGTCTTGATAACTGTGGCTTTGTAGTAGAGCCTGAAGTCAGGTAGGTTGATTCCTCCAGTTCCATTCTTCTTTCTCAAGATAGCTTTGGCTATTTGAGGTTTTTTGTATTTCCATACAAATTGTGAAATTATTTGTTCTAGCTCTGTGAAGAATACCGTTGGTAGCTTGATAGGGATTGCATTGAATCTATAAATTGCTTTGGGTAGTATACTCATTTTCACTATATTGATTCTTCCAATCCATGAACATGGTATATTTCTCCATCTATTAGTGTCCTCTTTGATTTCTTTCACCAGTGTTTTATAGTTTTCTATGTATAGGTCTTTAGTTTCTCTAGGTAGATATATTCCTAAGTATTTTATTCTTTCTGTTGCAATGGTGAATGGAATTGTTTCCTTAATTTCTCTTTCTGTTTTCTCATTATTAGTGTATAGGAATGCAAGGGATTTCTGTGTGTTGATTTTATATCCTGCAACTTTACCATAATCATTGATTAGTTCTAGTAATTTTCTGGTGGAGTCTTTAGGGTTTTCTATGTAGAGGATCATGTCATCTGCAAATAGAGTTTTACTTCTTCTTTTCCAATTTGGATTCCTTTTATTTCTTTTTCTGCTCTGATTGCTGTGGCCAAAACTTCCAAAACTATGTTGAATAGTAATGGTGAAAGTGAGCACCCTTGTCTTGTTCCTGACTTTAGAGGAAATGCTTTCAATTTTTCACCATTGAGGATAATGTTTGCTGTGTGTTTGTCACATATAGCTTTTATTATGTTGAGGTATGTTCCTTCTGTTCCTGCTTTCTGGAGAGTTTTTATCATAAATGGATGTTGAATTTGGTCAAAGGCTTTCTCTGTATCTATTGAGATGATCATACGGCTTTTATTTTTCAATTTGTTAATGTGGTGTATTACATTGATTGATTTGTGGATATTGAAGAATCCTTGCATCCCTGGGATAAAGCCCACTTGGTCATGGTGTATGATCTTTTTAATGTGTTGTTGGATTCTGATTGCTAGAATTTTGTTAAGGATTTTTGCATCTATGTTCATCAGTGATATTGGCCTGTAGTTTTCTTTTTTTGTGGGATCTTTGTCAGGTTTTGGTATTAGGGTGATGGTGGCCTCATAGAATGAGTTTGGAAGTTTACCTTCCTCTGCAATTTTCTGGAAGAGTTTGAGCAGGATAGGTGTTAGCTCTTCTCTAAATTTTTTGGTGGAATTCAGCTGTGAAGCCGTCTGGACCTGGGCTTTTGTTGGCTGGAAGATTTTTGATTATAGTTTCAATTTCTGTGCTTGTGATGGGTCTGTTAAGATTTTCTATTTCTTCCTGGTCGAGTTTTGGAAAGTTGTACTTTTCTAAGAATTTGTCCATTTCTTCCACGTTGTCCATTTTATTGGCATATAATTGTTGATAGTAGTCTCTTATGATCCTTTGTATTTCTGTGTTGTCTGTTGTGATCTCTCCATTTTCATTTCTAGTTTTATTGATTTGATTTTTCTCCCTTTGTTTCTTGATGAGTCTGGCTAATGGTTTGTCAATTTTATTTATCCTTTCAAAGAACCAGCTTTTGGCTTTGTTGATTTTTGCTATGGTCTCTTTTGTTTCTTTTGCATTTATTTCTGCCCTAATTTTATTTTTTTTTTATATTTTTTTATCTTAATCATGTTTATTCTTCCTTTTTTTAATTTTTTTTAATTTTATTTTATTTTTAAACTTTACATAATTGTATTAGTTTTGCCAAATATCAAAATGAATCCATCACAGGTATACATGTGCTCCCCATCCTGAACCCTCCTCCCTCCTCCTCCCCATACCATCCCTCTGGGTCGTCCCAGTGCACTAGCCCCATGCATCCAGTATCGTGTATCAAACCCGGACTGGCATCTCATTCCATACATGATATTTTACATGTTTCAATGCCATTCTCCCAAATCTTCCCACCCTCTCCCTCTCCCACAGAGTCCATAAGACTGTTCCATACATCAGTGTCTCTTTTGCTGTCTTGTATACAGGGTCATTGTTACCATCTTCCTAAATTCCATATATATGCGTTAGTATACTGTATTGGTGTTTTTCCTTCTGGCTTACTTCACTCTGTATAATAGGCTCCAGTTTCATCCACCTCATTAGAACTGATTCAAATGAATTCTTTTTAATGGCTGAGTAATACTCCACTGTGTATATGTACCACAGCTTTCTTATCCATTCATCTGCTGATGGACATCTAGGTTGCTTCCATGTCCTGGCTATTATAAACAGTGCTGCGATGAACATTGGGGTACACGTGTCTCTTTCCCTTCTGGTTTCCTCAGTGTGTATGCCCAGCAGTGGGATTGCTGGATCCTGCCCTAATTTTTAAGATTTCTTTCCTTCTACTAACCCTGGGGTTCTTCATTTCTTCCTTTTCTAGTTGCTTTAGGTGTAGAGTTAGGTTATTTATTTGACTTTTTTCTTGTTTCTTGAGGTATGCCTGTATTGCTATGAACTTTCCCCTTAGGACTGCTTTTACAGTGTCCACAGGTTTTGGGTTGTTGTGTTTTCATTTTCATCCGTTTCTATGCACAGTCTTTTCTCTTAATGTTCCCTTTACTTTATTGCTTTAGGTGAAACCTGTATATTCATAAAAGATGCTTTTGTAGCCCTTTCTCTTGCTAAATGTTTTTAATTGCTTGCTTTATGTAATATAGGAGTGATAAAATTGACAAGTTCTGAGATCTTTATAGCTGCTTTCCAGTCATTTATTTACTGTCCTCACTCAAAACCCTGAGCTTGTCTGAAGCACCTGACATCTACCTGTTCCATCCACATCATCATGTTACACACCTCTACTAACTTTTTTTACTTTCTTCCTCCCGTCTTAGTTCTTGGTGACTTCAAATACTATGCAGCTGATTCATGCAACATTCTGGCTTCTCAGTTACTTGACCTCTCCATTTCTAATGATCTTTTCCTCCATTCCACTCCAGCCACCTTTCTGATGATCATCCCTAGACCTTTGCCACCTCCCAGATATAATTTCAACCATCCCTATTTCTGACTACCATTTTATTTTAATAGTCATCCCAATATTTTTTTAACCTTGCAACCCCCAATCTATTGACCATACCACTTCTCACTATTCATTGTCTCATGATTTGACTTGTCTCCTTACTCATTTCAGATACTGTGCTTGATTGCTGTAATCATCTTTCTATAAAATCTTAACTTCCTTGCTTCTCTTTTCCTTTCTCATATTTGTATGTCAGAACCTCATCTGGATTTTGACCCTATACCCCATGTATTATACACTTGCCCTGGAACAGCTGAACTTGACTAAAGTTAAACACCTAGGTAATTATTTTATATCCCTCTCCTCAAATTCTTCACAACTAAAAACCACCATTCCTTTTTGTAGCAGTTACCTTCTAACATTATATAATTTGCTTATTTTTTAAAATGTATTATTCACTGTCTTTTTCCATCTACTAGTATATAAACACCATGAAGAATTGGATTTTTGTATTTTTTCCTACTGGGATATCTCTAGCATCTGACACATAGTAGGTACTTATTTTCTGTGCTTTTAACCATCTTCACTCTGTTCTCCTTTTCTTTTCAACTCATCCTGATTAGACTTTCTTTTCTACTACCGTACTGAAACTGTTTTATCATTTTCATTGGTAATTCCATTTTGTACTCTTTAGAGGAAAGTTAATCAATTCTCACCTTATTCAGATTTTCACCATTCATCAGTGATAGGGTTGATCACTTCCTTAATCCTGGTTTCTAGGATGTTATATTCTTTTCATTTTTCCCCCCTTGTCTTGCACATTACTTCTTTCACATGCTTCTTGCTGGTTTTTGTTTTCTTTACCTTTAAATATTGAAGAGCCCAAGAGTTAGTCCGCAGTGTCTTTTCTTCTCAAATGGCTTCTCTTACTTGATAGCTTCATTTCATCCAGTAGTATGTGTTGGTGACATCTGAATATTGTAGGATTATATCTAATCCTAATCTTTTCTCTAGCTTTTCTCTGTTATATCTGTCTACTTGGTATTCTTCATTAGAATATCTAATAGGCACTTCACATGACCTCTCTAAAACAGAATTCTTGATTTTACTTTCCCAAACTTCTGTCCCAACCTTTCCTGTCTTAGTGAAAAGTATCACTCTTGACCCTAGTTGGTTGCTAGTCCCCAAAACAAGAAACTTTTCTTGATTGCTCAGTATCCTCTATACACACATGCAACCTATCATCAACTCCCATTTGTTGTTCTACCTTCAAAATCTATTCTAAATCTGACCGTGTCTCACTGTTTCCATTGCTGCCACTCTAATCCAAGAGACTTCATCTCTGGCATGTACTACTTAATATTGACCAGAGACATATTAACACCACAAGCATTAGTTTCTGCAGAAATCCCCTTGTCAATATGTGTTAAAGAGCCTCCGAACTGTTTCTCTTTCTACTTTTCTCTTTCCAACCAGTTCATTTTTCTACACAAAATGATATTTCTGAAGCCCAAACCAGTACATTATTCCTCTGCCCAAAAGTTTCCAGTGGCTTTGCATGTCACTTAGAGTAAAATCTATCAGAGGTTTGATCTACATGGCCTAGTTTAGCCTCCTTTTCAGCCAAATCTCTTATTGGTCATTCTTTTGCAGACTCTGGCTTTTTGCTCAGCCTCTGATGTGCTAACCTTATTGCCGTCTCAGGGTCTTCTCACTTGCTGTTGCTATTACCTCTGTCTAAAATCCTTGTTTGCACCTGAACATTGCACTCCGTTGTATTAGCAAACATTACCCCTGGCCCTGATCACTTGTTGCTCCAACCACCCTGTTTATGATAATTCTTTCAGTCTTTCCTATCATTCTGCTTTTTGTTTGTTTTTCTAACTGACTCCTCTTTTAATGTGTTTGTTGTCTCTACTACTTCTACAGTATAAGAACAATAAGACGGGATTTTTATTATGCTATATCCCTGGCACTTAGAATTGTATCTGATACAGTCAAAACTCAATAACTTAATTGAGTGCATATAGAAAAGGAATATTTTAAAGCTCAGCAGTAATGCTTTAAAATCATGATTTAAAAGATCATGTTTTTTTTTTTTAAAGCATGACTTATAGTATACTAGATCTTTTAGCAAAGTCTTTAATGAGTCCTTGTATGTGATAAGAAAGTGTTCTAGGAATCAGCCTAAATAATGAAAATAAAAGTGATTCCAAATTTCTTTCAGAAATGTTTGGTCATGGAATTATTCTTTTCAGTGGTTTTACACAACCCTGATAACCTTTTAAGGACATAATTTAAATTTTGAGGAAGCAGTAGTTCTTCCATTTCTCTTTATATAAGAAGTTCTGTCTAAATTATTTCTTTGCACATTCTAATTAAGTTTAAAAAAATGTAGTCTGTTAGGTGAGAGGGAAGACTTAATTCTCAGAAAAGTATAATTCTATTTGGGGCCCTTTTTTTTTTGTATCACCATCTGTCCCTGGGTAATATTTCTTCCCTGTACTTTGTCTCTAGTATGGCAGATAATGGAGTTGGCCGGTGTATAAATAAATGTAGTAATCTATATATGCTATTCAAAATAATCAGAGTTCTGAACTGGAAAAAGTAACAGTTACTATAATTACTATGTACTGTTTAGCTTTTTTGTATTAACTTATTAATATCATTTAAAAATCTTCTTAGAATATTTTTCTGATTTTCTTGAGTAACTCGTAAATTTACCAGATATATCATCACCCATGTGTTCTTTCATAAAATGCTAATAATTTAGTTCTTTCTTTCCTTGAGTGTGACTTCCCCCCAAAGCAAGACTAGCAAGTTGGCCTTTATAAAACATATTTCCCATCCATGATTAGAGAAGTTAATTCATTCAGGAAAGTTCCTTCTATATGCTGGGTACCATATTAGTGAAAAAAAAAAGACAAAAACATCTCTGTCTGCATGAACTTTTGTGTGATAGTAAGGGGAAGCAAGCAGTAAATAAGTAAATTATGTTTGTGGTTCAGTGTACATGTATGCACATGCATACACACACACACAGTCACCTGCTTTACACACATGCTAGATATAAATATATATTTAAGTATTGGAGACAAAGGAGGAAGAGGAGCATAGGCTATACCAGGGCACAGGTGGTATTCAAGTAACATTTGCGCAACCATTTAAAAAAAAAAAAAAAAGGGTATCAAACTACAGAAAACCTGGGGGAAATACATTTCAAGAGTTAAAAGATAATATTGATTTTGAAAAATTATGTATCAGGCATGTGGGAGGTGATTGCCATGCCCATTCCTCAGTTTTACAGACTACTTATTTTCCTTTTAAGATCAAGCTAAAATAACAGCATTTTAAAGCAGATACAGGATTTAGAGATTATTTGATTCTACTGTTCCTTTACTTATATACAAAAAAATAAGTAACTTGACCAAGGAACATATATTATTTAACATGTATTAAATAATATAAGATAGTGATTATCAATAATACTTAGTAAAATAATCAAAAAGCCATTTTACAAAATGTTTAATAAAGAGTTGCTTACATGAAGTGTGATGGTAATAAAAGAGATGAAGGCTTAGTTTTTGTTGCTGTTTGGTGATGAGTAATATTAAGCCAGAGTGAGCTGGGGAAGTAATGAACAGATGAATGTCTGAATCCATGGAACTAGCTCTGAACCGTCAGCTGAAGTCAGAGGAAAGGCAGTGGGATTTTTAAGAAACTAAAAATGGATGAACTATTCAATTCATTTGTAGTTTTTCAGCCCCTGGTCACCCGTTAATGTGTGGAGTCTTCTCATCATTATCAAACTCACTTGTATCAGCCAAAATTTTATCTGCATGATCTGAAATTTCTTTTGAAGATTTGGTGTCAAGTATTTGTGACTCCTTTATCTTTGCCTGAATAATGATGAGCATCAAGTTGAAAGATTTTCTCAATCATAATTAATGTTAACAGTTATCGTTTTCATGGTCCACTTCATTAAATCTAGTCTCCTTAACAAGTTGTAAGACATTTTGCTTTACAGTCAACATTTCTTTTAACACCTGGAAGTTAACAGAAAATATGCTAGGATTGTTCATACTCCAGTCATTGTTTATTGAGATACTTTTCCCCAAGCCTGATTGGCTGAGAGTATCTTTTTATCAAAACACTTTTAATGGGAGGTAAGTAAATTTACTGTTCTTTTAATAGGTCTTAGTTTCCACACACCTCGTGTACTTTAAAGCATCTCTGTAAATAGAGTGTGCTTGCATATGCTTTCTCATATTTAAAAGATGTGTGTTTCATGATACATAATAATGTATGAGATGGTAGACCTTAAGTGATATATATGCTGTATGGGTGTATTTAAGAGACTTTAAAAGATAATTTTGATTCTATAAAATGATTTCTACCTTCTTTGTCAATTTTAAATATTATTCTGTCATATCCCCCTAATACTATTTAGTAGATTTTGAACTTCTTGAAGGCAAAGAATATTTTAATAATTTTTTTCTTTCCAATTCATTATAAACATTTCTTAGTTTCTTAAACAGAGTTATGGTCAAAGACATAAATCATAAATATAGAAGATCCTCCTCAACATGTAATAGGTATTTGCTGCTCAATTTATGTAAATATGCATTTTAGGGATAAAATGATGAAAAATCATTTAAAGGTGAATTTTCCTGAACATACATACATTTGTGTGGTGGAATAACATGGCTCAGCTGCCAAACAGATTTTAGGATACCATACAGCAGTATGGTTCAGGAGTATTGGCAAGTGACCAAGCAAATACAGGAGAAGCCTGCTCAAAAGATTATGCAAAAGCAGTTTCCTCCTTTCAGTTGTTATATATTCAGGTGTCTTAAAATTTTGCTCTATGAAATAATATGTTTCTAGAATGAGAGGGTTTCTTGTTTGTTTGTTTGTTTTTTATGAGAACTGATGTTTACAGGTTTTATTCAATCCGCCTGTCACAGGTTGTGTGTGTTTGTCCAATGCTGTGAAAATAAGGGGGGTTTTTGTTTGTTTGTTTTTTAACTTCTTGGAAAATCTACATTTCTTAGAGATCTGATTTTCTCTGGTTTTTTTTTTTCTTTTTAAATTTTGTCTCTTTAAGTTTCAGCTTCTTCATGTTATTTTAAATTTTTTTAATTAAACCACACTGTTTATTAAATATGCTTTTAAAGCAGTGCTTATCTCTATTATTATATACCTAAAAACAGCAGATGGTTAGATGACTTTAGAGTAAAAACTACTATGATAATTCTTTTGCTTATTTTCTTTTTAAGATATACTTTAACACATATATGTAGAATGTTTTCATTGTCCTTGTAAATAATACATCTAAAACTCTAATCCACAATTCTTAGAACTGTGTTTCCTCTTGTTATTTTAGCTGTAAGACTTAATTAAACCTGATTATGGTCTGCCTCCAAATGTTAGACAGCACATTGAGTTGAATTGGGTGGTATTAGAATCTCAAGATCAGGACCTTTTAAGGAAAAAATGAAAACTTAATAGCCAAGGTAATTTAGCTAACGACTGAAATAGTTCATATGTCCTGAGTTGAAATAAGAAGGAAGAGGAAGGGTATGTTAGTCAGCTGGACTTGTTGTTGTTGTTGTTAGATAATTTTTTTCATACACTGTACTTTTATGGATGATAAAATATAATGTAAAAAATCACCTGAGTTATCAGGCAGACATTGAATCAATCTGTCACCTTAACTGTCTTATAAAAGGTTCAAGTTCCATCTTGGCATAATTTGGAGTCTGATATTTTCAGTTTTTTACTCTGACATAAAGGTCTTTTTTTGATGCAATTTTTGTAGAAATAGCACTTCGTGAATATCCTCTAACATGAGCTTTCCTCTCTATCTCATTTAATATGATATAGTTATAATGCTCTTTTACTAATTACTTATTCTCGGCACTTCAGTGGCTGATTAATTCTTTCTGAATATGTCTTACTGAGATATAAGGAGTCTAGGACTAGCAGAGGGTTTGATCAAATCCTTTACTTGTGAAATGTAATGAATTAGTTTTATAAATTACTATTTCATCATTTTTAATTATAAGTGTGAACTGTCAGTTACAGTTTACTATTTGCTATTGGCTAGTTGTACATTCGGAGAAGGCAATGGCACCCCACTCCAGTACTCTTGCCTGGAAAATCCCATGGACAGAGGACCCTGGTAGGCTCCAGTCCATGGGGTCGCTAAGAGTAGGGCATGACTAAAATACTTCACTTTCACTTTTCACTTTCATGCATTGGAGAAGGAAATGGCAACCCACTACAGTGTTCTTCCCTGGAGAATCCCAGGGATAGGGGAGCCTAATGGGCTGCTGTCTGTGGGTTCACACAGAGTCGGACACGACTGAAGCGACTTAGCAGCAGCAGCAGTTGTACATTATATTGACAGTTTGCTCAGACTGTTCTGTTGATTAAAACTTACTGATTTGTTATTACTGCATTGAATGGTTTGCCTTGGAAATGAACAGAGATCATTCTGTCGTTTTTGAGATTGCATCCAAGTACTGCATTTCAGACTCTCTTGTTGACCATGATGGCCACTCCATTTCTTCTGAGGGATTCCTGCCCACAGTAGTAGATATAATGGTCATCTGAGTTAAATTCACCCATTCCAGTCCATTTCAGTTCTCTGATTCCTAGAATGTCGACATTCACTCTTGCCATCTCTTGTTTGACCACTTCCAATTTGCCTTGATTCATGGACCTGACATTTCAGGTTCCTATGCAATATTGTTCTTTACAGCATCGGACCTTGCTTCTATCACCAGTCACATCCACAGCTGGGTATTCTTTTTGCTTTGGCTCCATCCCTTCATTCTTTGTGGAGTTATTTCTCCACTGATCTCCAGTAGCATATTGGGCACCTACTGACCTAGGGAGTTCCTCTTTCAGTATCCTATCATTTTGCCTTTTCATACTGTTCATGGGGTTCTCAAGGCAAGAATACTGAAGTGGTTTGCCATTCCCTTCTCCAGTGGACCACATTCTGTCAGATCTCTCCACCAAGACCCGCCCATCTTGGGTTGCCCCATGGGCATGGCTTAGTTTCATTGAGTTAGACAAGGCTGTGGTCCTAGTGTGATTAGATTGACTAGTTTTCTGTGAGTATGGTTTCAGTGTGTTTGCCCTCTGATGCCCTCTTGCAACACCTACCGTCTTACTTGGGTTTGTCTTACCTTGGGTGTGGGGTATCTCTTCACGGCTGTTCCAGCAAAGCATAGCCAATGCTCCTTACCTTGGACAAGGGGTATCTCCTCACCCCGCCCTTCCTGACCTTCAATGTGGGATAGCTCCTCTAGGCCCTCCTGCGCTTGCGCAGCCACAGCTCCTTGGACGTGGGGTTGGTCCTGCCGGCCACTGCCCCTGGCCTCCGGCATGGGGTTGCTCCTCCTGGCCGCAGCCCCTGGCCTCCGACATGGGGGTGCGGGGTAGCTCCTCCCGCCCGCCGTGCCTGGCCTCGGGCTTAGGGGCGTGGGGTGGCTCCTCCCTCCTGCCGCCCCTGACCTCAGACGTGGGGTAACTCCTCTCCTTGCTGCCCCTGACCTCGGACGTGGGGTAATGCCTCTTGGCCGCCGCCCTTCGGGCATGGGGTTCTCCCGGCTTCTGCCCCTGACCTCGGACGTGGGGTAGCTCCTCTCCGCCGTGCTTAGCGCGCCGCTCGCAGCCACCAGTAATCCAAGTCTATGCCCCAACCAGTAATGCTGAAGAAGCTGAAGTTGAACGATTCTATGAAGACCTACAAGACTTTTTAGAACTAACACCCAATAAAGATGTCCTTTTCATTATAGGGGACTGGAATGCAAAAGTAGGAAGTCAAGAAACACCTGGAGTAACAGGCAAATTTGGCCTTGGAATACGGAATGAAGCAGGGCAAAGACTAATAGAGTTTTGCCAAGAAAATGCACTGGTCATAACAAACACCCTCTTCCAACAACACAAGAGAAGACTCTATACATGGACATCACCAGATGGTCAACACCGAAGTTGGATTGATTATATTCTTTGCAGCCAAAGATGGAGAAGCTCTATACAGTCAGCAAAAACAAGACCAGGAGCTGACTGTGGCTCAGACCATGAACTCCTTATTGCCAAATTCAGACTTAAATTGAAGAAAGTAGGGAAAACCACTAGACCATTCAGGTATGACCTAAATCAAATCCCTTATGATTATACAGTGGAAGTGAGAAATAGATTTAAGGGCCTAGATCTGATAGATAGAGTACCTGATGAACTATGGAATGAGGTTCGTGACATTGTACAGGAGACAGGGATCAAGACCATCCCCATGAAAAAGAAATGCAAAAAAGCAAAATGGCTGTCTGGGGAGGCCTTACAAATAGCTGTGAAAAGAAGAGAAGCGAAAAGCAAAGGAGAAAAGGAAAAATATAAACATCTGAATGCAGAGTTCCGAAGAATAGCAAGAAGAGATAAGAAAGCCTTCTTCAGCAATCAATGCAAAGAAATAGAGAACAACAACAGAATGGGAAAGACTAGAGATCTCTTCAAGAAAATCAGAGATACCAAAGGAACATTTCATGCAAAGATGGGCTCGATAAAGGACAGAAATGGTATGGACCTAACAGAAGCAGAAGATATTAAGAAGAGATGGCAAGAATACACAGAAGAACTGTACAAAAAGATCTTCACAACCCAGATAATCACGATGGTGTGATCACTGATCTAGAGCCAGACACCCTGGAATGTGAAGTCAAGTGGGCCTGAGAAAGCCTCACTACGAACAAAGCTAGTGGAAGTGATGGAATTCCAGTTGAGCTATTCCAAATCCTGACAGATGATGCTGTGAAAGTGCTGCACTTAATATGCCAGCAAATTTGGAAAAGTCAGCAGTGGCCACAGGACTGGAAAAGGTCAGTTTTCATTCCAATCCCAAAGAAAGGCATGCCAAAGAATGCTCAAACTACCACACAATTGCACTCATCTCACATGCTAGTAAAGTAATGCTCAAAATTCTCCAAGCCAGGCTTCAGCAATATGTGAACCGTGAACTTCCTGATGTTCAAGCTGGTTTTAGAAAAGGCAGAGGAACCAGAGATCAAATTGCCAACATCCACTGGATCATGGAAAAAGCAAGAGAGTTCCAGAAAAACATCTATTTCTGCTTTATTGACTATGCCAAAGCCTTTGACTGTGTGGATCACAATAAACTGTGGAAAATTCTGAAAGAGATGGGAATACCAGACCACCTGATCTGCCTCTTGAGAAATTTGTATGCAGGTCAGGAAGCAACAGTTAGAACTGGACATGGAACAACAGACTGGTTCCAAATAGGAAAAGGAGTATGTCAAGGCTGTATATTGTCACCCTGTTTATTTAACTTCTATGCAGAGTACATCATGAGAAACGCTGGACTGGAAGAAACACAAGCTGGAATCAAGATTGCCGGGAGAAACATCAATAACCTCAGATATGCAGATGACACCACCTTTATGGCAGAAAGTGAAGAGGAACTAAAAAACCTCTTGATGAAAGTGAAAGTGGAGAGTGAAAAAGTTGCCTTAAAGCTCAGCATTTAGAAAACGAAGATCATGGCATCCGGTCCCATCGCTTCATGGGAAATAGATGGGGAAACAGTGGAAACAGTGTCAGACTTTATTTTGGGGGGCTCCAAAATCACTGCAGATGGTGACTACAGCCATGAAATTAAAAGATGCTTACTCCTTGGAAGAAAAATTATGACCAACCTAGATAGCATATTCAAAAGCAGAGTCATTACTTTGCCAACAAACGTCCATCTAGTCAAGGCTATGGTTTTTCCTGTGGTCATGTATGGATGTGAGAGTTGAACTGTAAAGAAGGCTGAGTGCTGAAGAGTTGATGCTTTTGAACTGTGGTGCTGGAGAAGACTCTTGAGAGTCCCTTGGACTGCAAGGAGATCCAACCAGTCCATTCTGAAGGAGATCAGCCCTGGGATTTCTTTGGAAGGAATGATGCTAAAGCTGAAACTCCAGTCCTTTGGCCACCTCATGCAAAGAGTTGACTCATTGGAAAAGACTCTGATGCTGGGAGGGATTGGGGGCAGGAGGAGAAGGGGACGACAGAGGATGAGATGGCTGGATGGCATCACTGTCTCTATGGACGTGAGTCTGGGTGAACTCCGGGAGTTGGTGATGGACAGGGAGGCCCGGCGTGCTGCGATTCATGGGGTCACAAAGAGTCAGACATGACTGAGCGACTGATCTGATCTGATCTCTGATCTGTTACTTCATAGCAATCATCCCCTGCCTTTTCTGCATATAGATTCGTGTGCGTGTGTGTGTGTGTGTATGTGTGTTCTCCCTTAAGTGTTTTGAATGAAGTCTTTAAAATGTTTCTATCGTCAGTGGAAAGGGCAAAACATAAGTTTTACCATCAAACATGGACTAAAGTCTTGCCCTACCGTTTATTCACTATATAGTTCTGGTAAACTACTTATCATTTTATGTGGCTTAGTTTCCTCATGTGCACAAGAGGCATAATAATTGTGGATCCTTATATTCTGTTGTCTGCCCTCACCCACTAAAAAATAGTTTTATTAAAGGTATTAGTTTAGTGTTTTAGCATTGGTAGGTATGGTGTGTGTTCAGTAGTAGCTTCTTGTAGAAAAAAGAACATGGACTATGGAATCAAATCTAGATGGGTTGCTTCCTGTTTGTTTTGTTTCTTTTTTATCAAATAACTGTGATATTAGGCCAGTTACATAACTTGGTGATACTACATCATTGTGCAGATTTGTTGTTGTTCATTCGCTAAGTCATGTCCAATTCTTTGTGGCTTCATGGAGTGCAGCATACCAGGCTTCCCTGTCCTTCACTATCTCCCAGAGTTTGCTCAAACTCATGTCAGTTGAGTCGGTGATGCCATCCAACCATCTCATTCTCTGTCACCCCCTTCTTGCCCTCAGTCTTTGCCAGCATCAGGGTCTTTTCCATCGAGTTGGCTCTTCATGTCAGGTGGCCAAAGAATTGGAGCTTCAGCTTCAGCATTAGTCCTTCCAATGAATGTTCAGGGTTGATTTCCTTTAGGATTGTGCAAATTAATATCATGTAAATGAAACATCCAGCTTAGTGCCATGTTTATAATAGCCATCCAGGGAAGAGTACCCTATGGCAGATTGCACTATTTTTGTTTGTTTGAGTGTATAAGAAAAGGAGGGACTGGCATCTAAATGACTTTCTCTAATCATACTATGGCACAGTAGTTGAGGTCAAATTTGGGGTTAGACCTGGATTCTAGAGTTGGTTCTACTACTTTTTCAGCCTTGTGTGACCTTAGGCAAACTTTTTAACCTCTTTAAGACTAGTTTCCATTTCTCTAGTGAAAATTTCTCAATTGCATCAGACTCTTTGCAACCCCATGGACTCTAGAGTCCATTCAATTCTCCAGGCCAGAATACTGGAGTGGGTCGCTATTCCCTTCTCCAGAGTATTTTCCCAACCCAGGATTGAACCCAGGTCTCCCACCTTGCAGGCAGATTGTTTACCAGCTGAGCCACCAGGGAAGCCTCCATTTCTATATAATGGGAATAATTTTGGCATTCTTAAGAAGATTATTGTGATGACTTGAAGAGATAAGGCATCCAAACTCACCAAATTTTAGACATTAATTATGTGTAGTTTTTCTTGTATACCAGTTATACCGCAACAAATTTGGGGAAGAGTGGGAGGAAAAAATTAATGTAAGGACTCAATAATCTAAAACTAATGCTGCTATTCAGTATTATTTATTATCAGTATCATCAATTACTTGGAATTACACTAAATCAAAAAAGGAAGATCACAAAGGATTTAGTTCTCAAGTTTTGTAATCATGAAGAAAATTGCCCTTAGGAGTCCATGAATTAATAACTTAACATCAAAGTATAAGGTATCAATCATGCTGCTGCTGCTAAGTCGCTTCAGTCGTGTCTGACTCTGTGCGACCCCAGAGATGGCAGCCCACCAGGCTCCCCTGTCCCTGGGATTCTCCAGGCAAGAACACCCGAGGGGGTTGCCATTTCCTTCTCCAGGTATCAATCATAACAGTCTCAAAAGTGAGTGATAATACTTAAACGCAATGGCACCCCACTCCAGTACTCCTGCCTGGAGAATCCCATGGATGGAGGAGCCTGGTAGGCTGCAGTCCATGGGGTCGCTGAGGGTCGGACACGACTGAGCGACTTCATTTTCACTTTTCACTTTCATGCATTGGAGAAGGAAATGGCAACCCACTCCAGCGTTCTTGCCTGGAGAATCCTAGGGACAGGGGAGCCTGGTGGGCTGCCGTCTATGGGGTCACACAGTCAGACACAACTGAAGTGACTTAGCAGCAATACTTAAGAACTGTCAGCAGTAAATGTAGTATTCTTTGGATACTTTAGGGGAGTAAAATGGTTAGGTAAATAAAATACAAATTATAATGTTTATTTTATACAAAAAAAGTCACTTTTGTGCTTCAATTTCTTATTTGATAAAATGGAAAGTTTTTGCTAAAATGTGTTGATATATTTTGTTAGCTTATGTAGCATTAAGGAAGTGAAACAAAGTTAAAAGAATGTTTGAGAGAAATTATTTTACAGGCATATATACCAACCAGTCTTAATAATCATTTGAGACACTTTGAAGTAAAATTTCAGTCTGGATAGTTTGAAAAGTTGGTTATTCTTGTTAGCCATTTTTCTTATTCCATCCATGTTCTGATTGGTTAGAGGACCAAAGCTGATTTTAAAATATTAACTAATAACAGTGAAAATCTTGTATTTTGTGTAATGATAGGTCACATTTTCTAGAGAAAAATATAAATTATTTGGGAACTACTTATTATTTTAGCTTACTTTTTACTTCTTTAGATTCATATGGGCATGGCAACTCACTCGAGTGTTCTTGCCTGGAGAATCCCATGGACAGAGGAGCCTGGTGGGCTACAGTCCTTAGGGTGGCAAAGAGTCAGACACGACTAAAACGACTTAGCTTACACAATCAAGAGTATACATTATAGTAGCTAGAAATGTTAAAATACTTTTATGTGTATTTAAGAAAATTTATATTTAAGCCAGCAACATGTTAAAGTGGACCCTCATAGGGTTGCTCCTGTCTTAAACATACATACTAAGTTAGGCTACCAGTGTTTCTGATGAACAATTGGAACAATGATACTAGCCATATATGCTTGTGAGTCTGATTATATGCTCTAATAGTCTAGTATTATTTGAACTTCTGGTATTATTTGGGCATGTTATGGCCTAGTGGCTCCTGATTTACTTTGTACATATTTCACTTTTCAATTTAAAATACTCAAATTCTACAAAACCATCTGTGAGCCTATATTAAATGCTGGTTATTTTTTTACTTTATGTTTGTTTTTTTAAAAAGCATACTTATTATTCTGGCAGTAGTGGTTGTTGTTGCTGAGGTTTATTTGTAAAAGAAACACTCTTTGGTGGAGTAATGGTCAGTGCCTACCTAGATTAGAGTATGTTTATGTACCTCTGGCATTGTCGTTTATTGGAGTGACTGAAGTTCCAGGGTTCCAGGCCTTATATGTGTCTGGAAGGTTATAGAAATAAAACTATAACAAGTCTGTGATTTTTGCGGTTGCATCCATTTCTTTGACTCAATCCTTGTTAAACCTGGAAATGTTTTAGACTATTAGTAGAGAGCATTCCTTTATTGTTGTTGAATATTTTGTTAGAACAACAACAAAAAAACCATATTGGAGCAGTGCTATAAAATGGTGCTGTCCAAAATCATCTGTGCATGTAGTCGGGGATTAAGTAAGATGATCTCCTGAAGTGCAGGAATTCTATTTACATTGATATAAGTCCTTAATAAAATAAGACTTTTTCAGTCAAGAGAACCAAGGCTCCTTGGAGAAGTGGTTGCTTCCATGGCTGGGGTTGGGAAAATATAAAATGAATTTGGAGCATCTTGTGGTACCAGAATTCCAGACATCCTGGAATGTAAAGTCAAGTGGAGGTGATGGAATTCTGGTTGAGCTATTTCAGATCCTAAAAGATGATGCTATGAAAGTGCTGCACTCAATATGCCAGCAAATTTGGAAAACTCAGCAGTGGCCACAGGACTGGAAAAGGTCAGTTTTCATTCCAATCCCAAAAAAGGCATGCCAAAGAATGCTCAAACTACTGCACAATCGCACTCATTTTACACACTAGCAAAGTAATGCTCAAAATTCTCCAAGCCAGGCTTCAGCAATACGTGAACTGTGAACTTCTAGATGTTCAAGGTGGTTTTAGAAAAGGCAGAGGAACCAGAGGTCAGATTGCCAGCATCCGCTGGATCATAGAAAAAGCAAGAGAGTTCCAGAAAAACATCTATTTCTGCTTTCTTGACTATGCCAAATCTTTGACTGTGTGGATCACAATAAACTGTGGAAAACTCTGAAAGAGATGGGAATACCAGACCACCTGACCTGCCTCTTGAGAAACCTATATGCAGGTCAGGAAGCAACAGTTAGACCTGGACATGGAACAACAGACTGGTTCCAAATAGGAAAAGGAGTATGTCAAGACTGTATATTGTCACCCTGCTTATTTAACTTATATGCAGAGTACATCATGAGAAATGCTGGACTGGATGAAGCACAAGCTGGAATCAAGATTGCCAGGAGAAATATCAGTTAACGTCAGATATGCAGATCACTCAAGAACTAAAGAGCCTCTTGATGAAAGTGAAAGAGGAGAGTAAAGAAGTTGGCTTAAAGCTCAACATTCAGAAAACTAAGATCATGGCATCCAGTCCCATCACTTCATGGCAGATAGATGGGGAAACAGTGGAAACAGTGGCAGACTTTATTTTGGGGGGCTCCAAAATCACTGTTTATGGTGACTGCAGCCATGAAATTAAAAGATGGTTACTACTTGGAAGAAAAGTTATGACCAACCTAGACAGCATATTCAAAAGCAGAGACATTACTTTGCCAACAAAGGTCTATCTAGTCAAGGCTATGGTTTATCCATTAGTCACGTATGGATTTGAGAGTTGAACTATAAAGAAAGCTGAGCACTGAAGAATTGATGCGTTTGAACTGTGGTGTTGGAGAAGACTCTTGAGAGTCCCTTGGACTGCATGGAGATCCAACCAGTCCATCCTAAAGGAGATCAGTCCTGGGAGTTCATTGGAAGGACTGATGTTGAAGCTGAAACTCCAGTACTTTGGCCACCTGATGCAAAGCTGACTCATTTGAAAAGACCCTGATACTGGGAAAGATTGAAGGCAGGAGTAGGAGGGGATGACAAAGGATGAGATGGTTGGATGGCATCACTGACTCAATGGACATGAGTTTGAGTAAACTCCAGGAGTTGGTGATGGACAGGGAGGCCTGGCATGTAACAGTCCATGGAGTCGCAAAGAGTTGGACACAACTGAGTGACTGAATGAACTGAAGTGTGGTACCAGAAATCAAAAGTGTGTTCAGTCACTCAGTCATGTCTGACTCTTTGTGACACCATGAACTGTAGCCTATCAGGCTCCTCTGTCCAGGGATTCTCCAGGCCAGAATACTGGAGTGAGTATCCTTTTCCTTCTCCAGGGGATCATCTCGACCCAGGGATTGAACTTGGGTCTCCTGCATTGCAGGCAGATTCTTTACCATCTGAGCCACCCGAGAAGCCAGAAAGTAAGGAAGTCACGATAAAAGGTAAGTTGGTGGGACACAGGTGCCAGCCAACCTGAAAGAGCTGCTAATGGTCAAAACTGGAACAACTTGAGAAAAAAAAAGGGGTATAATCCATAGAGTAAAATCAGTATTCATTGTTTCACATTGATATAAATGAAGAAGGGACAGCTCTAGCTTACAAAAGAATTCCAATTTTAAAATGTAAGGAATGCAGGAAATTAAAATCATCCTTAGAACACCACGGTGACAATCATTGCATCCAGCAATGAGTGCTAAAATCAGTGGGCAAAATTTTGATGAGAAACAGAATATCATTCTAACAGTATCTCCCCCAGTGTATTAATTATGAAGAGAGAAGGAGAAGCATTGCAATACAGAAACCCAGCAGATTTCCAGGGTAGCATCACCAGTCTTAAAAAACATCCAGTCTTCGTGGTGCACTGATACGATGCACTGAGAAATTCACATCCTTTTTGTAGTATTCTTGCCAAAGATGCATAACTGAACTGAACGTGAGAAAGCATCAGCTATGTTGAGGACCATTCTCCCAAATAACTGACCAGTACTCATCCAAAATGTGTAATATCATGAAAGACAAAGAAAGTGCAAAACTTTCACTGATTAGAGGAGACTAAGGCTGAAAGTGAAAGTGGAGAGTGAAAAAGTTGGCTTAAAGCTCAACATTCAGAAAACAAAGATCATGGCATCTGGTCCCATCACTTCATGGGAAATAGATGGGGAAACAGTGGAAATAGTGTCAGACTTTATTTTTTGGGGCTCCAAAATCACTGCAGATGGTGACTGTAGCCATGAAATTAAAAGACGCTTACTCCTTGGAAGGAAAGTTATGACCAACCTAGATAGCATATTCAAAAGCAGAGACATTTCTCTGCCAACAAAGGTCCATCTAGTCAAGGCTATGGTTTTTCCAGTGGTCATGTATGGATGTGAGAGTTGAACTGTAAAGAAGGCTGAGTGCCGAAGAATTGATGCTTTTGAACTGTGGTGTTGGAGAAGACTCTTGAGAGTCCCTTGGACTGCAAGGAGATCCAACCAGTCCATTCTGAAGGAGATCAGCCCTGGGATTTCTTTGGAAGGAATGATGCTAAAGCTGAAACTCCAGTACTTTGGCCACCTCATGTGAAGAGTTGACTCATTGGAAAAGACTCTGATGCTGGGAGGGATTGGGGGCAGGAGGAGAAGGGGACAACAGAGGATGAGATGGCTGGATGGCATCACTGACTCGATGGACGTGAGTCTGGGTGAACTCTGGGAGTTGGTGATGGACAGGGAGGCCTGGCATGCTGTGATTCATGGGGTCGCAAAGAGTTGGACATGACTGAGCGTCTGAAATGAACTCAACTGAAGGTAACAGAATAATTAAATGCATTGTGGGATCCTGGATTGGATTTTGGAATAGAAAGGGGACTCTAATGGGAAAACTGATGAATTCCAAATAAAATCTACAGTTAATAATATTGTACTGATACTAACTTCTGTGTTTTGATAAATGGTTATATAGGATGTTAACATTAAGAAAAAGCTGGGAAAAGAATTTACAGGGCATTTTGTACTGCTTTTGAAGCTTTTTTGTAGTCTAAAACTATTTTTAAAGTTTAAAATATTTTTAAAGCATAATAAAAATAAATAACCTTTACTAATTTTTGATGGATGGACTAACAGTCACACTCTTATTTGAGCTTTGCATCAGAAGTCCCTTGCCATATAAAGGAGACCTAGTGTTTTGGGAGAAGAGTGAGAGCTCAGTCCTTCAGACAAGGAGAGATTGATAATGGAACCCTTATTCTTTGGTTTTTCATTCTGAGTGTTGTGATATATTGTAGTTTGTATGGCCCAGTTAAATGGATGTACATATTCTACTGTGTAATTTTATCTGAATTAACTCTGTAAAATAGATAAGTTGGCATTTAAAGATTCTGTCAACGATGTACCCTCCTCTAAGTATATTCTGTGCTTTGAGATGTTTGGCACGTAATAATGTGACGATGTAATTTATAAATAATATACATATTTTAAGGTGCATTCTCAGTTTAGTTGATTGATGAGTGAATATCCAACAAAATGTGAACAACTCTGCTCTAACGGTATATTTTAGAGATTAACTGATTCTTCCAAAGTCCAAAAGTGGTGAGCTGAACGTAACAAAGAATATTTAATTGCTAAAAAGTCTCATAGGTAAAATTGTAGTCACAGGGGAGTTGGACTTTCGCTTTAATGACGCTAAGAGATTCACAGATATTGTGGTCAGACTATGGCTTTAAAGAGGCAAAAAATAGGAGGAGCAGGAAGAGTAAGGAGAGGCAAAGGGATTAAATGTCTACATTAAGCTATGATAGGCCATGACTTTTACTAATGCCTCATTTAGTCTTTAAGAAACGAAACTTGGAAGTACAACTGGGGTACAGCGAGAGTTTCCTCTTATGATAATAGCATGAATTCCATGATAACATGTTTCTATCTTCCTTACCCACCCACCCACCCCCACCCCTCCAAAAACATTGAAAAAGGCAGAAGTGCTATGGTTATGTATTCTGAATGTTCCTCTGGCCTGGTGGATTCCCATTTTATGTGGGAAGTTGAGACCATCAAATCTGTGGAAAAAAGAGAAGCTTCAGGAAGCCCATCCCGTGTCCACTTACCTGATCCTTGATTTTATATTTATCCTTTGCAGTGCATGTTCAGTAGTGACATAGTAAACCAGAATGAAAACAACATAAGCAATGTCTAAATCTACATTCTTGCCTGTCTTTGAACCAGCTAACTCATAAGACTTCTAGGGGGGAAAAAGTCACTTTATTATTTTCTTTCGGTGACTGTTTAGAAACCTTTGTGTTATGTGTAAAAGAATAAACAAATGTTTTCTCTTTCTTGTTTTTCTGTGCCCTGTAAAAAATTATAACAAAAAATATTAGCTTGAAATGTGGAAATCATTTATTTACGAAATTTATTGAGTTACATTGTTGTGGTACCATTGTAGATCCTTGAATAGGTAAATGAATAAGATACAGTTCTTAGTCTCAGGGAGTACAGTGGCATGTTATATAGTAGAATACAGTGGATATAATACTAGTTAAGGTTAATAAAAGAGACACAGAGAAAGAATATTTTCTGCTCTCTAGAAGTTAGTGATCCAGTATGGAAGGATACAATGTAAAGATTGTATATTTCTTGGAAGAATATCTTGAGGCTTATTTGGCCTTCAATTTCAACATTCATGAGTAGAGTATAGGAGGTTAAAGTGGAGAAGAGAATCAAGAGCATATGAACTGTTCTTTTTATTCTGTCTCCACTGTATCCTACTTTATTATCTTGTCATGTCCAGAAAAGAATACATTTAAATCCTACAGTAACCCATATCAAACTTAACTCATTTAGAATAGAATTTTTACAGCCTTATTTGGACTTCACTATGTTGTTCAAGTATTAGAGTTTCTTTGGTAGGGAATCTGATTTTCAAGACTTTTGTTTCTGTTTGTTCCCAGGAATGCCTTAACTTTAGCAGACCTAAAAGCTTCTTTGAAGATTTTTGTATCTTTCTGAATGCCACATTGGTTATAGTGGGTATTTTCTACAACTGGATATGTTCTACAAACACTTGTGGAGCACTAGCCATAATTCTTCTACAGTAAAGCTGAAACTCCAGTACTTTGGCCACCTCATGCGAAAAGTTGACTCATTGGAAAAGACTCTGATGGTGGGAGGGATTGGGGGCAGGAGGAGAAGGGGACGATAGAGGATGAGATGGCTGGATGGCGTCACTGACTCGATGGATGTGAGTCTGAGTGAACTCCGGGAGTTGGTGATGGACAGGGAGGCCTGGCGTGCTGCGATTCATGGTGTTGCAAAAGGTCAGACACAACTGAGCCACTGAACTGAACTGAATAGCTTCCAGACAGTAACTTCTAAACTCTGTTGAAAGTGCCTGTGATAGGAATAAGATATTATCTGAACAATTATCAATACTTTGTTGAGTCAGAGATTAATAGTACTTAATAGCAAGTGCTATAGCTGTTGAGGAAGAAAAAAAGTCTGTCATAGAAATTACTAAGCGTTCTAAATAATTTCAGATTTTCACCACAACACAGACTATTGTGTAGAGATATAAGCATTAAGATAATGTATCTAGGGTAGCCTGACTGCATCCATCTAAGAGGAAAATGGTTTACCCTTCATGTCAATATAATGTTCTCTCTAGGGTAGCAGTTAGGCTGACTAAAAGCCTTGTACCATTATTGTTCATGTGTTCTGACCCTGGCTTGCATTGCAGAATATATCAGTAGATGGTTTAAGAAGTAGAATCTGGATGAAGCAGGTTGGGAATGGAATGTGAAAGATAGAATGAACATTGTATTGGCAATCTGTGGTTATCAACTGATTCCTGTTGGGATACATTTTTAAAAATTAAAGTTTAAGTACAGTTATAATTTCTTTTTTTTTTTTTTTTCATTTTTATTTTTATTTTATTTTTTTTTTTAATTTATTTATTTTTTTATTCTTCCAATTTTATTTTATTTTTAAACTTTACATAATTGTATTAGTTTTGCCAAATATCAAAATGAATCCGCCACAGGTATACATGTGTTCCCCATCCCGAACCCTCCTCCCTCCTCCCTCCCCATACCATCCCTCTGGGCCGTCCCAGTGCACCAGCCCCAAGCATCCAGCATCATGCATCGAACCTGGACTGGCAACTCGTTTCCTACATGGAGAACAGTGTGGAGATTCCTTAAAAAACTGGAAATAGAACTGCCAGTTATAATTTCTTTTAATTCTCTGAAAATATTCAGAAACCTCTGAATCTATTCTACCTTACTTTGCTTAACATGCTGTTCTTTAGTCTTTCTCTCTTGATCCACTCTCAGTGGTAAGAAATGAAGCAAAGGATATGGTATTTTATCATTGCAGTTTAAAACTAGCATATACTGTTTTGCTGCTGTAATTTCCCTGATACTGGAAAACTTTTATCAAGCTTTTATGTCTCTTTAATTTTACTTTCTAGTTTATGGATTCTTAACCAGGGATTTCCCCAAGAAGTTCATGGATAGGACTTCATGGATTCATGAACTTGAAAAGGGGGGGAAAATGACATCTTTATTTTCACTACCCCTGCTAAAGTTTAGGGCTTCCCTGGTGACTCAGGTGGTAAAGAATCTGCCCACAATGCAGGAGACCTGGGTTCATTCCCTGGGTTGGGATGATCCCCTGGCAGAGGGTATTACAACCCACTCCAGTATTCTTGCCTGGAGAATCCCTATGGACAATGGAGCCTGGTGGTATAAAGTCCATGGGGTCGCAGAGTTGAGTGACCAAGCATAGCACAGCATAGCTGAAATTTAGCATTTCCTTCAAAGAT
Source organism: Bos javanicus (assembly GCF_032452875.1). NCBI lineage: Eukaryota > Metazoa > Chordata > Mammalia > Artiodactyla > Bovidae > Bos > Bos javanicus. The sequence continues at coordinate 37,747,220 of NC_083873.1, read as the reverse complement.
AGATGTTGGTAACAAACAACAGTAGTAGTAATAATATCTGTTCTAGGAATAAAAATCATATCACATAAATTATTGTTTATATTCTTGCTACTTTGAAATTATGGTAAATATTAGACTTAACTACCAGATCTTATATTTTAATGCATTGTTGCTGTCCAGTCACTAAGTCATTCATATTCAACTCTTTTGAGACTGCATGGACTATAGCCTACCAGGCTCCTCGGTCCATGGGATTTTGCAGGCAAGAATATTGGAGTTGCCATTTCCTTCTTCAGAGGATCTTCCTGACCCAGGGATTGAACTTGTGTCTCCTGCATTGGCAGGAGGATTCTTTACCATTGAGCCACCAGGGAAGCCTATTTTAATGCATTAAGAAGGGGTAAATATATTACTGTATCTCAACTTAAAAATTTTCTAAATTGTATTTAGTATAGTTGGTTTCTTTTGTAATCCTACAGATTTATGCTTTTAAAATATGATTCTGTGATTAAGTGAGGGGAAAAAATGATCATAATAAAAAAATCCAAAAAATGTTTTAAAAGACATGATTCTGAGAAGGAAACCATAGTCTTCACCACATTGCCAAAGGCGTTCTTGCATAAAAAGAGTTAAGAATTCTGTCTACCTCTTTACTATTTGATCTTCTTAAAGCCCCCAGAAGGTTATACCTTAAGGACTACGTCCTTAGAATTCATATATGCATACATATGTGTATTTATGTATATACATGTATTTCCTCGACCTCCCCCTCCCCCAAAATAACTCACCCACTCTCTTGGCTTCAACTCTTAACTTCTGTTTATGTAAGCCACAGCCTCCAAGTTTCATGCTGTTTTCTAGACATCTCCACATGTTTATTATGGGAGGAATTATAAGTTTAGTAGATCTAAACTTATTTTCCTTTGTAAGTTTGCTCATTTTCTTATGTGCTTCATTAATTAGTGCCATTTAAACCTTCCCACTCACTCTGAATTAAAATACAAGAATCATTTTTGATTCTTTGTTCTTTCTTATGACCTCCTCTGAAAGCAGTTATTAATAAATCACTAGGAATTATTAATAAGGCTGTTGTGAACATTCTTATACTTTTTGGACATCTGTTTCATTTCTCTTGGGAAAATCTGTAAGAGTAAAATTGCTGGGTCATAGCATCAATATTTATTTAAAATATATTAGAAAGTGACAAATCAGTCTCCCAAATTTGTCCTTTTGCAAACTCATTGGAAATGCATGAGAGTTCTAGTTACTCCACATCTCTGTCAGCAACTTACTGTTACTTGTCTTTGTTACTAGTTAATATAGTAGGCGTGAAATGGTATCTCATTTTGCTTTAAATTGCATTTTCCTAATGATTAATAATGTTGAGTGCTTTTTCAAGTTCTTATAGGCAATTGGTAGATTTTTTTAGAGATCTGTTCAATTTTTGCCTGTTTTTTAGTTGGGTTGTTTGCTTTCTACTGCTGATTTGTATGTGTTCTTTGTAAATTCTATATACAAGTCTTTTATAAGATCATTAGTAATGTTTTGTGTTTGTTTAATAGGATTGTCACCTTGTTGGAGTGCCTTTATGCCTCCTAATTTGTTCAGCCATGTGAGGAAGATGACATAGTTTTGATATCCTCCATGTGTGTATGCTAAGTTGCTTCAGTCGTGTCCAATTCTTTGTGATCCTATGGACTGCAGCCTGCCAGGTTCATCCATCCATGCGATTCTCCAGCAAAAATACTGGAGTGGGTTGCCATTCCCTTCTCCAGGGGATCTTCCTGACCCAAGGATTGAACCTGTGTCTCTTATGTCTCCTGCATTGCCAGGCGGGTTCTTTACCACTAGCACCACATGGAAAGCCCATTCTCCATGTGATGGCTAAATTAACTAGACACATAGGTGAAACTACATTAAGACTAAGAAAACTATGAATAATAAAAGAGGATCTCTGAAAACTTAAGATTGGCAATTTACTTTTTTAAAGTGCGCTTTACAAACTGTTGTATACTTTAAATGTTTTGTATAACAAATTAAGCTCTGAATGCATTTACAAAATGAAATAAAATTGTATTCACGAGGTCATTAGTAGATATACAAAAGGTATTTATTTGTGATATCCAGGAAGTCTAGTAGAGCAATGGAAATTTGAAGTTGTAGGACTTTTATTTTTTTTAATTCTGTCACATATGAATATATAACTCATTTGAAGATGATACTAAAATCATAAATACGTAGGAAATTTGCAAATGTGAGGCCCAGGTCAAATGACTCTCCTGTCTGCTTCTATGTTGGATATTAAACTGGACCGGATTCAGAAGAGTTGGCAAGAATAAACAGAACAACTACAAAAAAAGTCTTCATGACCCAGATAATCACAATGGTGTGATCACTCACCTAGAGCCAGACATCCTGGAATGTGAAGTCAAGTGGGCCTTAGGAAGCATCACTACGAACAAAGCTAGTGGAGGTGATGGAATTCTAGTGGAGGTATTTCAGATCCTAAAAGATGATGCTGTGAAAGTGCTGCACTCAATATGCCAGCAAATTTGGAAAACTCAGCAGTGGCCACAGGACTGGAAAAGGTCAGTTTCATTCCACTCTCAAAGAATGTCAATGCTGAAGAATGTTCATACTACCGCAAAATTGCACTTATTACACACGCTAGCAAAGTACTGCTCAGAATTCTCCAAGCCAGGCTTCCAACAGTACGTGAACTGTGAACTTCCAGATGTTCAAGCTGGTTTTAGAAAAGGCAGAGGAACTAAAGAACAAATTGCCAATATCTGTTGGATTATCGAAAAAGCAAGAGAGTTCCAGAGAAACATCTACTTGTGCTTTATTAATTATGCCAAAGCCTTTACTGTGTAGATTACAACAAACTGTGGGAAATTCCTCAAGAGATAGGAATACTAGACCTCTTGAGAAATCTGTATGCAGGTCAAGAAGCAACAGTTAGAACCAGGCATGGAACAACAAACTGGTTCCAAATTGAGCAAGGGGTAAGTCAAGGCTGTATATTGTCAACCTGCTTATTTAACTTATATGCAGAGTACATCATGAGAAATGCCGGGCTGGATGGAAGCATAAGCTGGAATCAAGATTACTGGGAGAAATATCAATTACCTCAGATATGCAGATGACACCACCCTTATTGCAGAAAGCGAAGAGGAACTAAAGAGCATCTTGATGAAAGAGTAAAAAACTGGCTTAAAACTCATTCAGAAAATGAAGATTATGGCATCGGGTCCCATCACTTCACGGCAAATAGATGGGGAAACAATGGAAACAGTCACAGACTTTATTTTGGGGGACTTCAAAATTACTGCAGATGGTGACTGCAGCCATGAAATTAAGATACTTGCTCCTTGGAACAAAAGCTATGACCAACCTAGACAGCATATTAAAAAGCAGACACATTACTTTGCGAACAAAGGTCCGCCTAGTCAAGGCTATGGTTTTTCCAGTGGTCATGTATGGATGTGAAAGTTGGACTATAAAGAAAGTTGAGTGCAGAAGAATTGATGCTTTTGAACTGTGGTGTTGGAGAAGACTCTTGAGAGTCCCTTGAACTGCAAGGAGATCCAACCAGTCAATCCTAAAGGCAATCAGTCCCGAACAGTCATTGGAAAGACTGATGCTGAAACTCCAGTACTTTGCCACCTGATGTGAAGAACTGACTCATTAGAAAAGACCCAGATGCTGGGAAAAATTGAAGGCAGAAGGAGAAGGGGACCACAGAGGAGGAGATGGTTGGATGGCATCACTGACTCGATGGACATGAGTTTGAGCAGGCTCCAGGAATTGGTGCTGGACAGGGAAGCCTGGCGTGCTGCAGTCCATGGGGTCACAAAAGTTGGACACAACTGACTGACTGAACTGAACTGGACTTTGACTTTGTTCTACTTTTTCACTCTTAAGTTCCTCTTTTTATTTTAAAAAAATATGACTAGTTTTATCAATTAATAATTATTATAATGACTTAGGGATTTTCTTCTTATATAGTTTTTAACTGTACCTCTTGGGTACAGTTGGGGAGGTGAGTGTATATGCTGCTGTTTTTCTACTAATATTCTAGGTGTCATACTTGGTAAGTGTGATAACTGGAGAGTGATGAAGAAAAGGAGAAATTTAAGTCTGTAATGTAATTCCATTTATTGCCTCTTGTGATAGATTTTCAGTAAAGTAAGGATTAAATTATTAATGAAAATCAGGTGTTTTTTTAAAAAATTGAGCAGTTCAGTTATCCCATGTTCTTCTTACATTCTTTTCTTACAAATGTTTTAGAAAGTTACATATGTTAATACTACTCTTTATATTAAGGAATTATCTTTCCTAATAATATGTTAATAGTTCAGTGATTGCAGAACATTTATTAACAGACCCCTCTTCTAAAATGTTTTTTTCCAGTTGTTTTTATAGTATGGATGCCAGAACTTGTTTTGCTGAAATATGTCTAACAGTGGCAACGTTAACAGCCTGTGATGAAAAGTTGTAATAGAGTGTTGGCAAAATTTCTCTGGAAACTTTAAAATGGTTAGAATGTTATCCCAGAACACTCTGTTTGGTACTAAAGAATAGGTGCAAGGAATTGGATACCCAGCGTAAAAGGAGGATGAATACTCTTAAATTGTTCAGAGGGATTAAAAGGCATACAGAATGTGTCATTTTATAAATTCTTAACCCTATATATAAATTATGAACTATTACAAAATTTATATAATGGATTATGAAATGATTAAAAATAATGTAAAAAATTTGCTCTCTTCTCTGTAAAATTATGCAGTTGGATTAGATTTTGTCTCATCTTGTGTTAACAGATCCTGAAGTCTAATAGTCCTGAAAGTTGGCAAAATATACAAAAGCTGTTTTTGACATTTTAAAAAATCAGAAAAGTCATATATTTACTTGAAATCAGACTATAAACTAAAGAAAAAATTCCTTTGTAATAGTTTCAAATTGATACTACTTTTTCTTCATAAAATTTGGCAGAGCACCTTACCTCTTATTTGCATATCTTTTAAATAAATAGGTAATTACAATATGAAAGATTGGAAATCACTATGCTATATATTGTTCAATGCCCAGAAGATTAACACATATATTTTATGGACAAATCAGAGATCAATCAGTGGCCATGCTTTTATATTACCTAGTAGTATATAATGGACTTTCAGGGGATTCACTTCCAAGATTGGTTTTCATTTACTCTGTGTATGTGTATGTGTGTGTGGGGGGGGGTGTGTGTGTATATCTAGACTTAATTTCATTCCATTTCTGTTGTTCTGCAACTACAGTTACGTTCTAAAATTTTAATTAATTTGTTCAGGACACTGAGTAGATTTTTTTAATTGGAAATAAATGTTAAATAACAATTCTCTATTGTGCAGAACTCTTTAATGATAATTAAAAGTTAATATATTTGTTTTTATTACTATTTCAGCCACATGCTGCCTAGTTGATAATTTGTTTTCCAAGCATTGAGTTCTTAATTTGGAAAAATAACACATTTTACTCTTCAGATACCTCTTTTATTTTCTCCTTTATTCTACTCCTTCTCTCCTGTCTCCACCAAAGCAGCAGTATATGGTATTTGGTCTCTATTAATAGGGCGTCCCTGGTGGCTCAGACGGTAAAGAATCCGTCTGCAGTGTGGGAGACCTGGTTTGGATCCCTGGATTAGGAAGATCTCCTGGAGGAGGGCATGGCAATCCACTCCAGTATTCTTGCCTGGAGAATCCCAAGGACAAAGGATCCTGGTGGGCTGCAGTCCATGAGGTCACAAAGAGTCGGACATGACTGAGCCACTAAGCAGCAATAGGTAAAATACATAATTCCCTAGCACCTGTATAGGATCACTTTAATGTGATATAAATTAAGAAGATAAGGGAAGAGATTATTTTTTAGAAGTTAGGGCTACATCATTTGTTCTCTGTAAAACTGCAATTTGAGTATGTCAGGTTGAATCCCAGAGGGGTGGACAGCAGTAGTTCCTTGGTAGGTAGTTAACATGTTTTCATCCTCTGCATTTTAGGAAGACATAATAGAATAGTTTTTTTCTGTCCCAGGTTGAGGAGAAAATGAATTTTTAAGTGCCTTGATGGATGTTTAGTGACAGCTTTGTCTACAGAGAAAAACAGTTTCCCAATGAGACACTTGCTCTTAGTAGTCAAGAAGTGTCAAATGGACGTGCTATGTAGTTGTCAAAATGTGAATTTGAATTTGGTTTTTAAATGGCTTAATATAGCACTTTTAAAAATCTGCCTGTAGTGTAGGACTACTATTGTTCCTTAATTTGTCAGATCTGCATCCCTGGATTTTCATGATTACTTACCTACTTATGGAATAATATGATTTTCGTCTAAATTTAGTTGTCTGTAACATGTTTTTCTGGAGAAGGCAATGGCACTCCACTCCAGTACTCTTGACTGGAAAATCCCATAGACGGAGGACCCTGGTGGGCTGCAGTCCATGGGGCCACTAAGAGTCGGACACGACTGAGCGACTTCACTTTGACTTTTCACTTTCATGCATTGGAGAAGGCAATGGCAACCCACTCCCGTGTTCTTGCCTGGAGAATCCCAGGGATGGGGGAGCCTGATGGGCTGCCATCTATGGGGTCGCACAGAGTCGGACATGACTAAAGCGACTTAGCAGCAGCAGCAGCAACATGTTTTTCAAAAGCATAAGTCATAATATTCATTAATAAATAAATGGAATCTCAAAGCATGTATTAACATCAGAACTAAGCATTATGAGTAGTACCTCTGTAATTCCTTATTCTAGAGGGTGTCTGGTGCCATCTACTGAATAGTTTTTTAAAGTAAGAGAAATGTGAAATTAAATGACCTATTTCGAGTTCATTTTTGTGAAAAATGAAAGGTCTGTTTCTAGATTCTTTCTTTGCATGTAGTTGTTCAGTTGTTCTGCTGTCATTTTTTGAAGACAGTTCTTTCTGCATTTGATTACTTTTGTTTCATTATCAAAGATGAGTTGACTTTTGTTTGTATGGGCCTATTTCTGGGCGATCTATTCTGTTCGACTGATCTGTCTATTTGTGTTCATTATCAAACTGTCTTGTTATTGTAGCTTTATAGTAATTCTTGAGGTTGGTAGTATCAGTTCTCCAATTTTTTTTTTTACTACTGAATTGGCTAATCGGTGTCCTTTACTTTCTATATAAACTTAAGAATCAGTTTATCGATACCCATGAGATATTGTGGGATTTTGATTAGGATTACATTGAATCTATAAACTTGGAAAGAACTGACAGCTTAACAATATTGAGTTTCTGTCTGTGGACATGGGATCTCTCTCCATTTATTCAGTTGTTTGATTTCTTTCATCAGTTTTATGGTTTTCTTTATATAGTTCTTGTACATATTTGTTACTGTCAATTTCTCCCTTTGTGTGTGACTTAATATTTTATGTATATAGATGGCTTCTATGTTGGATACATATATATTTATATTATTATATATTATTCTTGGATTGATCCCTTGATTATTGTGTGATGTCCTTCTTTGTCTCTTGCTACAGTCTTTGTTTTAAAATTTATTTTGTCTGATATAAGTATTGCTACTCCAGCTTTCCTTTGGTTTCTATTTGCATGAAGTACCTTTTTCATCCTCTCACTTTGACTCAGTGTGTATCAACTAATTGTTGATAGAAATGTATTTATTGCCATTTTGTTAGTTGTTTGGAGTTGTTCTTATAGTTCTTTACTGTTACTTCTTTGTTTCTCTTTGTGATGTGATGACTGTCTTTATGTTTGGATTATTTTCTCTTTTTTGTTTATGTATCCTTTGATATGTGGTTATCATGAGGTATGTGTATGTATGCCTAGTTATTTTAAGTTGCTGATCTCTTAATTTCAAATTCATTTTTAATACCCCAGCCTTTTTGCTCCCCTCCCCCTACAGTTACTGTTTTTGAATGATATTTTACATCATTTTGTTTTGTGTACCTTAATTACTTATTAGGGATAAAGATGATTTGACTACTTTTATCTTTTAACCTTCCTTCTACCTTTGTATGTATTAATTTCTTTATATTTGCCTTTACCAGTGAGATTTTCTTTTATAGTTTTCATGTTTCCAGTTGTGGCCTCTTCTTTTTTACTTAGAGAAGTACCTTAAACATTTCTTATAACGCTGGTTTGATGAAGCTGATCTCAGCTTTTGCTTGTCCGCAAAATTTTTTATCTTTCCATCAAATCTCAATGAAAGCCTTGGTGGGTAGAGTACTCTTGGCTCTAGGTTTTTCCCTTTCATTACTCACAGTTATATCATGCCATTGTCTTCTAGCCAGCAGAATTTGTGCTGAAAAGTCAGCTGGTTGCTGAATGGGTGTTCCCTTGAATGCAATTTGTTGCTTTTCCCTTGTTGCTTTTAATATTCTCTATTTATTTCTGATTTTTTCCATTTTAATTACAGTGTGTCTTGGTGTGGTCCTCTTTGGGTTGATCTTATATGGGTCTCTCTTCTACTTCTTGGACCTTTCCCAGGTTAGGGAATTTTTTAGATATTATGTCTTCAAATAACCTGAAAATATGATACAGAATTATCAAAAGGACAAGGAGAATACCATAGAGAGTTTAAGATCTTAGTTAAGTTAAACAGACCTAAAGTTAATGAGAAGGAAGAAGATTTGAACAACATAGTTAATAAGTTTGAGATAAAGGACATACTTAGAAATCTGAACCCAACCATTACAAATTTATAAATGTTGTATGTTTTTAAGTATACTCAAAAACTGTCTGCATTCTGTACCATTATCAGCAAGTAAAAAATGGTATCATACAGACAATATTTTTTGATACAGTTCAGTTAAGATAGTAATCAATAACAAAAAATGTTTTAAATGAAGAAGTTTATGTGTATGGAAATTTTCAAAATTTCTAAGAAATTTATGGGATAAAGAAGAAATCCTAATGATTTTCAGAATATATTTGGCACTGCTGCTGCTACTGCTGCTAAGTCGCTTCAGTCGTATCTGACTCTATGCTACCCCATAGACGGCAGCCCACCAGGCTCCCCCATCCTTGGGATTCTCCAGGCAAGAACACTGGAGTGGGTTGCCATTTCCTTCTCCAATGCGTGAAAGTGAAAAGTGAAAGTGAAGTCGCTCAGTCATGTCCGACCCTTAGTGACCCCAGGGACTGCAGCCCACCAGGGTCCTCCGTCCATGGGATTTTCCAGTCAAGAGTACTGGAGTGGGGTGCCATAGCCTTCTCCATATTTGGCACTAAATGGTATTAAAAATACATTTGAAAACTTATAGGGCTTATAGGATTTAGTAGAAGGTAATTTATAGCTTTAAATTTTTATTTTACTTAAGAAAAGGATTGGAATTTTAATAAGTGAGCGAAGCATCTAACTGAAGGAGGTTTTTTTTTTCCTGCTGCTGCTGTTGCTATTAAGTCACTTCAGTCGTGTCCAACTCTGTGCGATCCCACAGACAGAAGCCCACCAGGCTCCCCCATCCCTGGGATTCTCCAGGCAAGAACACTGGAGTGGGTTGCCATTTCCTTCTCCAATGCATGAAAGTGAAAAGTGAAAGTGAAGTCGCTCAGTCGTGTCCGACCCTTAGCGACCCCATGGACTGCAGCCCACCAAGGTCCTCCGTCCATGGGATTTTCCAGTCAAGAGTACTGGAGTGGGGTGCCATTGCCTTCCCCACATTGCCTTCTCCTAAATAAGTAGGAGAAAGGCAAACAAAGAATATTGAATGAAACTTGTAAAACAAAATGCAAAGATAAAATAGAGAAGATAGACAAAGTTAAAAGGTCTGTTTTGTAAAAAAAATGACTACTAAAATTAAAATGTTACAATATGCTGGTATCTGAAATTACACATTCTAAAATTCTAGGAATTTGTGTTTCAAGGATATTGCTCAGTTTTAGAGATTTTGCTCAAATAAAATTTCTCAGATTATTGTCTTTGATATTTTTCTCCTGATAGGGATTGTAGCAAATAGCTACATTATATAAAAATTACATAATTAGGCTGTTACTCTTTCAGGATTATGTAATAGGCATTGGGTGAGTGCTGTCTATGTTTTAGTTCATTTAATCCTGGAAGCAGCTCCTTTAGAGAGTATGTGTAGAATCATTTTACAGAGAAAGAAATTACGGTTTACAAAGTAACTTACACAATGCTATATAGCCTGTATTCAGCAGAGCTGGAATTTGATTCCAGGTATATCTTACTAGTAAGTGATGTACTTCCAGCGATTCTTCTATATTGCCTTCCAGCAAATGGCAACCCACTCCAGTATTACTGCCTGGGAAATCCCATGGACAGAGGAGCTTGGCAGGCTACAGTCCTTAGGGTTGCAGAGTGTCAGACATGACTTAGCGACTAAACTAAAAATACTGTTTTTATGGGATAAAAATATATTAGGTTTGGTGGTTCTCCAAGTGTGATACATGGGACTCTTGGGTCTCTAAGACTCATTCATGGAATCTGCAAGGTCAAAACTTAAAAAAATTCTAAGATGTTATTTGCCACTTTTGCTGTGTTGACATTTACACTAATGGTACAAAAGCAATGTTGGGGAAAATTACTGGTACCCTAGCATAAATCAAGCCAGGGACAATAAACTATACCTAGTAGTCCTTGTGTTCTTCAACATCACACACATTGTGTTTAAAAAAGGAGGGGGGGTGGCTATTAAGAATGCCCTTGATGAAGGAATAAAATTGTTTTAATTTATGAAAATTTAACCCTTGGGTTAGACTTTTAAAAAATAATTCTGTACAATTAAAGATGAGGTACTCAAATATTTCTCTTGCATACCAAATTACATTGATTGTCTTGAGGACAAAAGGCTTGGTTAAAGGCCTTAACTCATAATGTTGACATAGCATTTATTAATGTCTATGTACCAAATAATACAGCAACCACCTTCATAAAGCAGAAACTTGAGAGTATTCAGGGTAAAGGACAAACACTCAAAGAGTATTAACATGTCACTTTTAATTGGTAAAGTGGATCTAAAATAAGTAAGGATGTAAAAAGACCTAAAATAATAGTAAATAATAGCTATATATTAAATAATAGTAAATAATAAACAATAGTTTATGAATATAATTTGAACTCTGTTCTCAGATAATACTGTTTCTTCTTAAGTTTATCTGGAACATTCACAGAAAATTTATACACTGTGTCATAAAGAGATTCTGAGTGAGTTCATAAAGTAGAAACATTACAAAATTAATTTTTCATCATAATACAATAAAGACAGAAATGAATAATAGCAGCAAAAACCAGTCATGTTCACCTACAATGTAAATATTGTTTTAAGGAGCTTAGGATAAAGAAGGGGCATCCCTCGTAGCTCAAACAGTAAGAATCTGCCTGCAGTGCTGGAGACCTGGGTTCAGTCTCTGGGTCAGCAAGACCTCCTGGAGAAGGGAATGGCTACCCACTCCAGTATTCTTGCTTGGAGAATTCCATGGACAGAAGAACCTGGTGGGCTACAGTCCATTGGATTGCAAAGAGTCAGGACTGAATGACTAAGACTTTGATTTTTTCAAGGCAAAGAATCCACCTGACAATGCAGGAGACACAGATTCGATCCCTATTCTAGGAGGATCCAACATGCCATGGAGTAGCTAGGCCCGTGTGCCACAACTATTGAGCCTGTGCTCTGGAGCCTGCGAGCCACAACTGCTGAGCTTGTATGCCACAACAACTGAAGCCTGAGTGTCCTAAAGCCCATGCTCTGTAACAAGAGAAGCCACCACAGTGAGAAGCCCACTCACCTCAACTAGAGAAAAGCCTGCACAGCAACAAAGACCCAGCACAACCAAACATAAATAAATAAAATTATTTTTTAAAAAACAAAAACTTTAATGTGAGAAGGAAGAAAAAAAGTACAGGATCTCTTTAAAATACACTGATGATGAAAAAGCTACATGTAGGAATCTAGGGGATATAATTAAAATAGTGACTTTAAAAACATTTGGCCTTTAATATTTTTATCAGTAAAGATGAAAGAATGAATTCCCATCAGAAAAGCAAGGAAAAAATCACAAAGTGGGAATTCCTTGGCAGTCCAGTGGTTAGGGCTCCATGCTTCCACTGCAGGGAACTAAGATCCCGCAAGCTGCGTGGTGCATCCCCCCACCCCAAAAGAAAAATCACAAAGTAAATCAGAATAATGATCAAGGGAGGACATTATAGAGATGAAAGCAAAAATTATTAAGGTAGGGGACAGAAAAACATTGACTAAAAAATAAATAGAAAAAAAATTTGTTCTTTAGAAAAGGCCACAGAATAGAAAAGTACTAGTTATGGAACATAGAGTTTAGCTGATCTTAGAAAATTTGGTAAATTTTGGCAGGGTAGTAACAGGAGAGAGGTTAGTACAGAGAGGGAAAGGAGAGATACAGAAGACATGACAAGGGAGAAATAATCATTTAAGCAGAAAGTTTTAAAAGTTGTAGATTCTGTTCTGTATAACTTAGGTGAGATGGATAATGAATAGGAAATCCAGTTTACCAACATTGTCTCTGAAAAATTAGAAGACTTAAACAGGCCTTTTTTTTTTTCTTTTTTTTTTTTAAAGAAATAGGAATAAATATCAAGAACCTTCAACAAAAGCACTAACCCAGAAAATTTAAAAGTTATATTTTACCAAATTTTCTAAGATCAGCTAATCTCTATGTTTCATGAAATTTTTCAGACCATAAAAATTTAAGGTCCCAAGGGAACCCTCATACAACTGCTGTTGGGGATGTAAATTGGCACAGCCACTATGGAGAACAGTTTGGAGGTTCCTTAAAAAACTAAAAATAGAACTAGCATATGACACAAGAATTCCACCCAGGAATTTCTCCTGGGCATATACCTGGAGAAAACTATAATTCAAAAAGATCCATGCACCACACTCATGTTCATTGCAGCACTGTTTACAATAGCCAGGATATGGAAGCAACCTAAGTGTACATCAGCAAAGGGATGGATAAAGATTTAGTTGAAGTGAAAGTGTTAGTCACTCAGTCATGTCCAACTGTTGGCGACCCCATGGTCTGTAGCCTGCCAGATTCCTCTGCCCATGGAATTCTCCAGGCAAGAATACTGGAGTGGGTTGCCATTCCCTTCTCCAGGGGATCTTCCCAACCAGGAATTGAACCTGGGTCTCCTGCATTACAGGCAGACTCTCTATCACCTGATCCACCAGAGAATCCGATAAAGATGTAGTACATATACACAATGAAATACTATTCAGCAATAAAAAAGAATGGAATAATGCCATTAGCAGGACCTGCAGATTGTCATACTGAGTGAAGACACAGAAAGACAAATATATAATATTGTTTATATGTGAAATCTAAATTTAAAGGGTACAAATGAATTTATTTACAAAACAGAAGTAGAGTCACAGATGTAGAAACAAACTTACGGTTACCAGGGGATAAGGGACAGGGAGGGATAAATTGGGAGATTAGGACTGACATATACACTGCTGGACTTCCCCTGGTGGCTCAGATGGTAGAGAATCTGCCTGCAGCACAGAGACCCAGGTCCAATCCCTGGGTCAAGAAGATCCCCCGGAAAAGGAAATGACTACCCACTCTAGTATTCTTGCCTAGAGAATTCCATGGAGAGAGGAGTCTGGCAGGCTGCAGGTCATGGGGTTGCAAAGAGTTGGACAGGACTGACTGTCACTTTCACTTTGTCATACACACTGCTATATATATAGATATAATAGATAACTTAATAAGAACCTGTTGTATAGCATAGGGAACTCTACTCAGTACTCTGTAATGGCCTATATGGGAAAAAAATCTTTAAAAAAAAAAGAGTGGATGTATAAATATGTGTAACTGATTTATTTTGCTATACACCTGAAACCAACACAACATTGTAGATCAACCAAAGTTGATTTAATAGAAAAATAGACAAAAGGCATGAGCAGAGTGTTATAAGACATTTAAATGGCCCTTAAATTTGTATTAGAACTGCAAGTTAAAACGATACTGAGTTACTATTTCTCTTGTGAGATTAGCAAAAATTCAAAAGCCTGAGAGCACTCTGTTAAGGAACCTATGAGGAAACAGTCACTTATTAGTTGCAGTGGCAAGTACAAAACGATTTAGTCCCCACAAGAGGTATTAGGCATATACATTAAAAGTACATATGAATTTACCCTTTGATTCAGTAATCCCACTTATAATTTTCCCAATGGTACTTGTTTAACATAATGAAAATAGAAATGCACAGAATCATTTATTGCAGCATTGTTTAGAACAGCACATTAGAAATCACATGTGTATACCTCAGAAACAGGGCTTCCCTCATAGTTCAGTCCTGGGTGGGGAAGATCCCCTGGAGAAGGGAAAGGTTACCCACTCCAGTATTCTGGACTGGAGAATTCCATGAATTGTATAGTCCATGGGGTTGCAAAGAGTCAGACATGACTGAACAACTTTCACTCACTCACTCACTCTAGAAACAGGTTGATCATGTGGTAGAAACAATGGATTACCATGGAGCTGTAGAATAGAATGGGCTTCCCTGGTGGCACTAGTGGTAAAGAACCTGGCTGCCAATGCAGGAGACTTAGAGATGTGGGTTCAGTCCTTGGGTTGGGAAGATACCCTGGAGGAGGGCATGGCACTCCATTTTAGTATTCTTGCCTGGGGAATCCCATAGACAGGGAACCTGGTGGGCTACAGTCCATAGGGTCACAAAGAGTTGGATGCAAGTGAAGCTGCTGAGCAGCAGCAGTAGTAGAGTAAAATAAAGTGACCTAAATGTTCATCAACAGATGAATGGATAAAGAAGATATGGCATATATATGCAACAGAATACTAAGCCATAAAAAAGAATGAAAAATGCAGCAACATGGATGAACCTTAGAGGGTATTATGCTTATAAAGTAAGTTAGAGAAAGACAAATAGTGCATATCATTTAAATGTGGCTTCTTAAAAATATGAAACTACTGAATATAACAAAAGAAATGGACTCACAGAGACAAAACTAGTGATTATCGGTGGGGAGAGAGAAGGGGAGGAGCAAGATAGATTTAGAAGTACAAACTATTGTGGAAAATAGTTTAAAATAGTTTTTACATAAAGTATTGTGGAAAATAAAAAAGCTACACGGATGTATGGTACAATTCAGGGAATATGCCAATAACTATAAATGGAATATAATTTTTAAAAATTGTGAATCACTTTTTTGCACACCTGAAACTTACTTAATATTGTGTATGAATTATACTTCAGTAAAAGGTTTTAAGACTATGAGCTGATAAGAATTAACTTGGTATGTATTTTTAAGTTAAAAAACAGGAGGAAAAAGGGCAAATATGGTCTATTATTAATACAGAGTACATCATGTGAAATGCCAAGCTGGATGAAGCACAAGCTGGAATCAAGATTGCCGGAAGAAATATCAATAACCTCAGATATGCAGATGACACTGCCCTTATGGCAGAAAGCAAAGAGGAACTGAGGAGCTTCTTGATGGAAGTGAAAGGAGAGTGAAAAAGCTGGCTTAAAACTCCGCATTCAGGGAGGGAGGTTCAAAAGAGAGGGAATATATGTATACCTATGGCTGATTCATGTTGAGCTTTGACAGAAAACAGAAAAATTCTGTAAAGCAATTATCCTTCAATTAAAAAAAAAAAAAACCACCAAAAAACTCAACATTCAAAAAACTAAGATCATGGCATCCAGTCCTCTCATTTCATGGCAAATAGATGGGCAAACAATGGAAACAGTGGCAGACTTTATTTTGAGGGGCTCCAAAATCAGTGCAGATGGTGACTGCAGCCTTGAAATTAAAAGACATTTGCTCCTTGGAAGAAAAGCTATGACCAACCTAGACAACATATTAAAAAACAGAGAGATTACCTTGCCGACAAAGCGCATCTAGTCAAAGCTATGGTTTTTCCAGTAGTCATGTATGGATGTGACAGTTGGACCATTAAGAAGGCTGGGCGCCGAAGAATTGATGCTTTTGAACTGTGGTGTTGGAGAAGACTCTTGAGAGTCCCTTGGACTGCAAGGAGATCCAACCAGTCCATCCTGAAGGAAGTCAGTCCTGAATATTCATTGGAACTGATGCTGAAGCTGAAACTCCAATCCTTTGGCCAGCTGATGCGAAGAATTGACTCCTTGAAAAAGACCCAGATGCTGGGCAAGATTGAAGGCTGGAGGAGAAGGGGATGACAGAATGAGATGGTTGGATGGCTTCACTGACTTGATGGACATGGGTTTGACCAGGCTCTGGGAGTTGATAATGGACAGGGACGCCTGGCATGCTGCAGTCCATGGGGTCGCAGAGAGTCAGACACGACTGACCAAGTGAACTAAACTGAACTGATTAATAATCTTTTAGACAGAAGAGGAAAGAATATATGAGCATTTTCTTATTTTTATACAAGAAACACAAAAGGATAAACTAGAAACTGAAGAAATTTGGTTACTTTGGGAGTGGTGGAAAATAAGTGAACCTTTTTTGAGACTTGTATATTTTTGAGTTTTGAGACATGTTACTTTTGTACATTTTTTAAAAATAAAATCAACAAGGATGTGATTGGGTAAAACAAAAAAGCAAATGAACCTAACTATTTCATATTGATAATACAGGAAAAATTAACTCAGATTACAAATACAGTACTCTGTTCTCCATGGTATATATTTTAAGGATAAACATATTACAGTCATTGTATTGGTGTGGTAATTTTGTGAGTTTTTACTGTTAAGGGAATAAAAATATGGAATGGGGAAAGAGAAGAACTCCATGGTTAAAGAGGTAACAATATGAACTAATGATTTAAATATATATATATATATTTTAGCACTTATTAACTTTGCCTACTATAAAATTCTAGAAGCAGTGACACTACAGTAGCAGTCACCACACTTATGCCAGTCCCTACCACAAGTAGGCTTCCTTGCTAGCTCAGTTGGCTAAGAATCCACCTGTAAGACAGGAGACCCCGGTTTGGTCCTGGGTCAGGAAGATCCACTGGAGAAGAAACAGGCTACCCAGTCCAATATTCTTGGACTTCCTTTGTGGTTTAGCTGGTAAAGATCTGGGTTTGATCCCTGGGTTGGGAAGATCCCCTGGAGAAGGGAAGGGCTACCCACTCCAGTATTCTGGCCTGGAGAATTCCATGGACTGTATAGTCTCAAAGAGTCAGGCACAACTAAACAACTTTCACTTTTACCACAAATAGCAAAAATAGGACATTTGGTTGATTCCAAGTCAGGGACAGGAAAAATAGAAAGCGGACAAGGAACATTTTTATATGCTAAAAAAAAGGAAGTCCTCAAGGTACATCGAAAGTATATAAGGACCAATATGAAGGGCTTTCCACTGGCCAGATTTGGAATCATTTGTGCATTAAAGTGAGTAATGAAGTCCTAGACAACATATTAGATAATAAGAAACAATCTGTGTTTCTTTTTCATTGTGATAAAAAGAAACAAAACCAAAAAAGATGTGGGGGTCACAGAAGAGAAGGCATTTTTTTCCTTTTTTCTTTATTTTTTTAAAGAATGCTACAGAAAAATAGAGAATGAATCAGATCAGATCAGATCAGTCACTCAGTCGTGTCCGACTCTTTGCGACCCCATGAATCGCAGCACGCCAGGCCTCCCTGTCCATCACCAACTCCCGGAGTTCACTCAGACTCACGTCCATCGAGTCAGTGATGCCATCCAGCCATCTCATCCTCTGTCGTCCCCTTCTCCTCCTGCCCCCAATCCCTCCCAGCATCAGAGTCTTTTCCAATGAGTCAACTCTTTGCATGAGGTGGCCAAAGTACTGGAGTTTCAGCTTTAGCATCATTCCTTCCAAAGAAATCGCAGGGCTGATCTCCTTCAGAATGGATTGGTTGGATCTCCTTGCAGTCCAAGGGACTCTCAAGAGTCTTCTCCAACACCACAGTTCAAAAGCCACAGCCGGGTATTGTTTTTGCTTTGGCTCCATCCTTTCATTCTTTCTGGAGTTATTTCTCCACTGATCTCCAGTAGCATATTGGGCACCTACTGACCTGGGGAGTTTCTCTTTGAGTATCCTATCATTTTGCCTTTTCATACTGTTCATGGGGTTCTCAAGGCAAGAATGCTGAAGTGGTTTGCCATTCCCTTCTCCAGTGGATCACATTCTGTCAGATCTTTCCACCATGACCCGCCCATCTTGGGTTGCCCCACAGGCATGGCTTAGTTTCATTGAGTTAGACAAGGCTGTGGTCCTAGTGTGATTAGATTGACTAGTTTTCTGTGAGTATTGTTTCAGTGTAGTGGACTTTAAAAAATTACTGGTTTGTAACCACTAGTATACCAGTTGCTTCTGGCAGAGATTACCAATTGATACAAAAACCATTAAGCAAATACAAGATTGTTGGGGAAGAGGATAATTATCAATACATTAAAATATTACTCCATAGATTACTAATTACAAAGGAGAAAATATAACTCTACAATGGAAATATTTGTTGGATAACTACCTTAAAGCTAATGATCAACATTACTAATGCTGGGATGAACTGGTATAATACATTAAGGAGGCATACCATCTGTGTACTCTTCCTGTCAATGATTAACCTGAACTGAAATCTTAATGTTGCTAATCCAAACTTTAGGACAATATTACAAGATAAATAGCATCTTAAGGTTGTTTTTTTTTTTTTCCTTCTTTTTTTAAAAAGAAAAACAAACAGAAAAAAAACTAGGGAGACATGACAGTCAAATACAGTACGGAACCTTAGATTGCAGCCTGAGGTTGGGGAAGAAAAGGTGTAAAGGAGATAAGGGGGAGAGTTGGGGACAATATTGTTTGTGTTAATTTTTTTGAAAGGGATAATGGCATTATAGTTATGTTTCATAATGTTGTTGTTTATTACTCAATTAGAGTTAAAGCTTCATGGTATCTACAGGTTTCAAATCCTTCACCCATAAATAACGTGTGTGTGAGTTTATATGTAAATCAAATGAAACAAAATGTCAGTAGTTGAATCTATAGAGGTGAAATTTTGTGGAAGTACATTGTATTCTTCATTCAACTTTTCTTTTTTTTTTTTTTTTCAGCCTGTAAACAGTATACTTTATTTTTTTTTTTATTCTTCCAATTTTATTTTATTTTTAAACTTTACATAATTGTATTAGTTTTGCCAAGTATCAAAATGAATCCGCCACAGGTATACATGTGTTCCCCATCCCGAACCCTCCTCCCTCCTCCCTCCCCATACCATCCCTCTGGGTCGTCCCAGTGCACCAGCCCCAAGCATCCAGCATCATGCATCGAAACTGGACTGGCAACTCGTTTCCTACATGATATTTTACATGTTTCATTGCCATTCTCCCACATCTTCCCACCCTCTCCCTCTCCCACAGAGTCCATAAGACTGTTCTATACATCAGTGTCTCTTTTGCTGTCTCGTACACCGGGTTATTGTTACCATCTTTCTAAATTCCATATATATGCGTTAGTATACTGTATTTATGTTTTTCCTTCTGGCTTACTTCACTCTGTATAATAGGCTCCAGTTTCATCCACCTCATTAGAACTGATTCAAATGTATTCTTTTTAATGGCTGAGTAATACTCCATTGTGTATATGTACCACAGCTTTCTTATCCATTCATCTGCTGATGGACATCTAGGTTGCTTCCACGTCTTGGCTATTATAAACAGTGCTGCGATGAACATTGGGGTACACGTGTCTCTTTCCCTTCTGGTTTCCTCAGTGTGTATGCCCAGCAGTGGGGTTGCTGGATCATAAGGCAGTTCTATTTCCAGTTTTTTAAGGAATCTCCACACTGTTCTCCATAGTGGCTGTACTAGTTTGCATTCCCACCAACAGTGTAAGAGGGTTCCCTTTTCTC
Organism: Bos javanicus; assembly: GCF_032452875.1. NCBI lineage: Eukaryota > Metazoa > Chordata > Mammalia > Artiodactyla > Bovidae > Bos > Bos javanicus. Next base: position 37,727,386 of record NC_083873.1, on the reverse strand, counting down.
CACACCCTCTCCAGATTGAAATTTTTTAAAATAACTGTGGAAGAATAAAAGGCAAGGGCAAGAACTGTACACCGTCAGTAGTGCTGTAAGACTTCCCCTCCCTTCTTACCTTTTATTATATCATTTTCTGATCTAATATGATATTTGTCATTAAGTGATGTCAATGTATGTTAGAGCTCTTCATGTTATATAAAGTGCTATATCACTGTTAATTGTTGTTAATACATGTCAAACATAGAAGGGAAATGGAGATGGAGAAAGAGAAGATAACAGAAACCATCATCCTGGCCTTTAAAATTTTTGTTGAATTAGTGACCAACATTTTCCACATTGACAATCTCATAATTGAGACAACCTACACAGATATTCTTAGATTGATCCTAAGAGCAGCTCTCTGTCTTGGTAAATAATAGCATTATATGTTATTCTTTATATATATATATATATATATATATATGAATGTAACATATATATATGAATATATATATGTTATATATGAATATATATTCATATATATGTTATATATGAATATATATTCATATATATGTTATATATGAATATAACATATTCATTATATGTTATATAAATATTCTTCTATCAGTGTAGAAGAATACTTAACAAAGGAGTGAATACAAGGAAGCTGGAATCAGTTGGTTCTGGTGATTCACGTGTCTCCCATATGTAAAATATACTCACCCGTGACCAAGACTTCCAAAAGTCTTACTATAGTATCATCTCAAAAATCATGCTCTTGTTATCTAATTTAGTTTAGATACAAATGAAGTTCCTTGGGTGTAGTTCCTTTGGTATAGTTTCTCTTGATCTGTAGCCCTTTAAAAGTGAAAAGACAAATTACTTGCCCATACACACCCAACATACAGTGTTAGGACAGGCATAGGATAACCTCTGTAAACAAACCTGTTTGAAATGGGGAAATTGGGTGCACACAGGGATCACTGTTCCATAGCAATTCTGAAATCCAGCTGGGCAAATGTTGGAAGTTATTTGATTAGATCTTAAGAAATAATTCTTTATGGCTCGTGAATCTGCCCTTTAGGCTCGAAGTTCCACTCTAATTTACCCTTTTTTCCTATTTTTCTTTTTTTTTTTAATTCAGATATAATTTGCATTCTATAAAATTTACTTTTTAAAGTGTAAAATTCAGTGGTTTTTAATATACTCATTCACAAAGTTTTGTGACCATTACCACTATCTGTAGGATATAGTCTTCATCCTTAAAAAACCCATTTTTAGATTAGCACTCATTCCTCATCATTCTACTCTTCTCCAGGCTCTGGCAATCACTAACAAATCTCTCTCTCTAGATTTGCCTGTTTTAAACATTTCATATAAATGCAGTTGTACTATGCGCATCCTTCATTTAGCATGCTTTTGAGGTTCATTATTCTGGTACATATCAGTTCTTTGTTTCCTTTTATGAATGAATAATACTCTTGTATAAATATACTACATTTATATACTCACCAGTTGATGTTCATTTGGGTTGTTTCTACTTTGTGGTGGTTATGAATAATGCTGCTGTGAACATTCATACACATTTTTGACTGAATGTGTTTTCCGTTTTCTTGGTTATATACTTGGGGGTGGAATTTGCTGGGTCATATGATAATACTTTGTTTACATTTTTTAATGTGTTGTCAAGGGCTTCCCTCGTAGCTCAGTTGGTTAAGAATCTGCCTGAAACGCAGAAGACCTGGGTTCGAACCCTGGGTCAGGAAGATCCCTTTCCTGACCAGGAGAAGTCGGCTCTCCAGGAATCCAGGAGAAGGAAATGGCAACCCACTCCAGTATTCTTGCCTGGAAAATCCCTTGGACAGAGGAACTGGTGGGCTATAGTCCACAGGATCACAACACAACTTAGTGACTAAACCACCACCACCATTGTGTTATCAAAGTGTATTTTCCAAAAGACTGCACCATTTTGCGTTCCCACATGTGGTGTATGAGGACTCGAATTTCTTCACATCCTCAGTTGCTCTTGTTATCTACACTTATTATAATTCTCCTTCTAGGTGTGAAGTAATATCTCATTCTGGTTTTGATTTGCATTTCTTTAAAGACTAATGCGCTTTAGGGAAATGCATCTTGTCGTGTGCTTACTGGTCATTAGTAATATCTTATTTGGAGAAATGCCTGCTCAAATCATTTTCTCCTTAATTGGGCATTTATTTCTTTATTGTTGGGTTATAAAAGTTCTTTATATACTTGGAGAGTAGACCCTTAACAGACATGTGATTTGTAAATATTTACTCCTGTTCTGTGGACTGTATTCACTTATTGATAATTTCCTTTGAAGTACAAACATTTTAAATTTTAATCAAGTTGTTTATATCTGTTTCATTCCTTGTGTTTTAGTGTCAGATCTAAGGAATCACTGATTTGATCTAAGGTCTTTATACTTATGTTTATAAGTAAATTTATACTTATGTTTTCTTTCAGATTTTTATAGTTTTAGGTCCTATGTTTAGATAATTAACCCGTTTTGGGGTTAATTATTCTGTATGGTATGAGGTAGAGGTCCAACTTCATTATTTTGCATATAAATATCCAGTTGTCCTAAGCAAAACTTATTGAAAAGACAATTATTTTCTTCCTTGAATTTTCTTGGTACTCTTAACAAAAATAGATTAAGATATGTGTTCTTCGCGTGAGCGCTGAGACTATTGTCTATTTTGTTCATTTTGAATTCCTGGAAAATACCTTAGTTCCTGGCATATAATAAGTTCTCAGGGGTTTTGTTTAATGAATTATTGTTGTAGATCTCGTTCGGTTCTTTTAGGAAAATAGCTTCGAAGAAGGCAAGCCTGGGAGGAAGGAATGAAGGGAGGGAAAAAAATTTTTTTTAATAAATTAAGGATTTATCTTGGGGCTCAGTTCTGCTCTGTTGATCTATATGTCTATCCTTATGGCATTAACACCTAGGCTTGGTTATTACACTTTTTAATAAGTTTTGATATAGGAATTGCTAGTCATCCAATTTATTTCTTTTTCAAGGTTGTTTTGGCTATTCTGGATTCCTTTCATTTCAATATGCATTTTAGAATCAGCTTGTCAGTTTCTACAAAAATGCCAGCTAGGGCTCTGATAGAGATTGTGTTAAATTTGTTGATCAATTTGGGGAATATTATCATGTTAACAGTATTAAATCTTTCAGTTCATGAACACAGGACATATTTCTGTTTATTTAGGTTCTCTTTATGCTTTGTCAGACTTATTTTTCTTCTTTCTAATATGTTGTAAATGGAATTATTTTCCTAATTATTTCATTTTGGAATTGCTTAGTGCCATTGTATAGAAGTAAAATCGATTTTTGTATATTGACATGGCACCCTGTGACCTTGCTGAACTTAACTAGTTCTAAAATTTTGTGTGTGTGGATTCTGTAGAAATTCCTATATACAACATTGCATTATCTATAAAGAGAGTTTTACTTCTAATTTTTCAATCCATATGGCCTTTACCTCCTTTTCTTGCCTAATTGCACTGACTAGAACCTCCAGTACATGTTGAATAGAAATGGTGAGAGCATGTGTCCTTTTCCTGTTCTGGTATTTTTGGGGAAACTTTCACTCTTTCGCCATTAAGTATGATGTTATCTGTAGATTTTTCATAGATGCCCTTTCTTAGATTGAGGTAATTTCCTTCTATTCCTAGTTTGTTCAGTGTTTTTATCATGGAAAGGTTATAAAGTGCTTTTCTACATCTGTGGAGATTATTATGTGGCTTTTGTCCTTTCTTAATATGTTATATTACATTGCTTGACTGATTTTTATATGTTAAACTAACCTTGCATCTTGGGGATAAATCCCACTTGGTATTGATGTATAATCCTTTTTATTGTGTCTTGCTAGTTTCTGTTTGATAGGAGAGTTGACCCTCAAACCTGTGGTAGATAGAGTCTGACCCTTTGTACAACCAAAAATTCATGTATAACTTACTGTCAGCCCTCTGAATTTGTAGTTCCACATCTACTAAGATTCAACCAACCACAAATTGTATAGTACTGTAGTATCTGCTGTTGAAAAAAAATCCACGTATACGGATTCTTTACCAGCTGAGCTACGAGGAAAGCCCCAACAACAACATAGCTCAAAACCATGTTGCTTCAGGGTCAACTGGATTTTTTGTCTATTCATAATGGATAGTTTTCATTTGATTTGGTAGTTTTCTTTTTATGTGGTTTCTTTGTCTGGTTTTGCTATCAGGCTAACACTGCCCTCATAGGATGGGTTGGGAAGTGTTCCTTCCTCATCTCTTTTTTTGGAGTTTGTGAAGGATTAGTTTTAATTCTTCTTTAAATGTCTAATAAAATTCACCAGTAAATCTATCTGTTCCTGGGCTTTTCTTTGTGACAAGAGTTTTGGCTACTAATTCAGTCTCTTTACTTGTATGTCTGTTCAAGTTTTTTATTACTTCTTGAGTGAGTTTGATAGTTTTTGTCTTTCTAGGAATTTGGCCTTTTCATATAGGATATCTAATTTGTTGATGTGTAGCTTTTTTTCTGTAGTACTTCTTTATTACTTTTTTGTGTTTCTTTAATGTTAATGGTGATATCTCTTCCTTCATTTGTAATTTTACAAATTTAAATCTTTATTTTTTTTCTTGGTCAATTTTTTAAAATCTTTTCAAAGAATAAATTTTTGGTTTTATTGATCTTCTCTTTATCTTACCTTGTCTTGCCTTTCCCTTCTCCTATTTAATATTTTCTGCTCTAACTTTTTATTTATTTCTTCCTTTATTCTTGCTTTGGGTTTAATTTTCAAATCATTTTCTCTTAAGGACGGCTAGGTTGAGTTGAATTTTTTAATATCTGTGTTTATTGCCATAAGTTGCTCTCTAATCACTGTTTTAGCTTCATCACATACCTTTTGGTATATTGTTTTCCTTTTCAGTCATTTGGGAGTTGATTGGTGTTGAGCATCTTTTTCCATGTTCGGTCATTCTGCTGTTTGCAGGATACTTCAGTTCCTCTCCTTGTGAGCCTCCTCAGTGCCACAACTTTCTCCAGAGTGAGTGATGAGAGAGCAAGAGGGCAGAATAGAAGGGGGTGATAGTGAACATCAGTGTTCAGAGTATCCAGGATAGACGCCATATTCTCTTATAACCTAATCTTGGAAGTGACGTACACTTTTGCAGTATGTTATTTTAATCTCACATTTCACCCTTCATGCAATGTGAAAGGGACTATGCAACATTGGAGACTAGGAGGTAAAGTGGGAATCATTAAGAACCATCTTGAAACTGGCCACCACAAAGAACTTGCTAAATTCTTGAATTTGTTAAATTTGAAAAATAAAGAGATGGGGCAAAAATAAATTATTTCTGTCTTCTTAGGGGCATACCATTTCCATGTGGCAACATATTTTCTCTTCCAGCCCAGTGTTTATTAGTTGCCTAACTTTTGAAACCATTTGAGTGTATATCCCTGACCAAGATCTTTAGTTAATTCATTTTTTTGTAATTGTGACCACTTGTGCAAGAAATCTAGAAGGCTCACTAACTAATTAGCAACTGAGCAGCATTTTCTTTATCTCTTTAGCTTTTTAAATCGTATTTGTTTTTTTGCTGTTTGCCAAGTCTTTTGGTTTTACACACAGATGTATTCCTAATATAAACAAGCAAAAACTGAGTAGATGAATAACCGAGCTCTAAACTCAACTCTTGCCTGGAAAATCCTGTGGACGGAGGAGCCTGGTAGGCTGCAGTCCATGAGGTCGCTAAGAGTCGGACACGACTGAGCGACTTCACTTTGACTTTTCACTTTCATGCATTGGAGAAAGAAATGGCAACCCACTCCAGTGTTCTTGCCTGGAGAATCCCAGGGACGGGGGAGCCTGATGGGCTGCCGTCTATGGGGTCGCACAGAGTCGGACACGACTGAAGCGACTTAGCAAACTCAACTCTAAAGTGTAGCTCTAGTCATATGATATGAATGTGATCATATTTCTGTCCCTTTTTTATAAATTTAATCATTTTGAATTTATAAAGTGGCATTAGCCAGTAAATTACAGGTCAGGTAACCAAAATACATAGAAGTAAATCCAGTATCTCCTTTTAACACATAATGCAAAGCAAGATTAGGTTTGAAAAATCACGGAGAAACAGTTTGCGGAACACCTTCAAGGATTCCTGAAGGAAGTCATCAAGAAATAGCATTAATTAGGAATCCTTCTGTGTAACAGAAATCTCTTGCTTTGATATTAATCACTTTAGTTAGGTTACATATGCTAATACTGTCTTCTGGATAAGAATATATCACATGGGCTTAGAAATTATGTCCTTTGTATTTTCCAAGCTAATTAATAATGTACGTATTAACCTAGTTAATATTTCTACTTAGTTGACATTTTATGATTTAAATAATATATAACTGCTCAGCCTGAATCTTCTTGTTTCTCTTGTTATGTTCACTACAATCTAAGATAACAGTGTAGTTAATGTCAGTTATTAAAATGCCAAGTATAAGAACTCAGTATTTTATGTACAATCTCATACAATCTTAAAATATCCTGTGAGCAAGCCCTATTATGATTTCCAAAGTTCTGTTATTTCCATTTTATGAACAGAGATACTAAAATATGGAGGGGTGTTTAACTAACCTAAATTTAAATTTATAAAGATGGCTAAGATTTCAATCTGTCAGTCTTTTTTCATTAAAATTTAGTTGATGTACAATATTATTTTAGTTTCAGGTATACTATGGGATGATCTGACATACATGATGAAATGATCACCACAATAAATTTAGTAACAGTCTGTCCCCATACAAAGTTATTTAAATACCATGGGCCATATACCTTGTATTACATATTCTCACTTACATGTGGAACCTAAGAAACAAAACAAAGTGAAACAGATTCATAGTTACAGAGAACAAACAAGTGGTTGCCAGAGGAGAGAGGGGTGTTGGGGGATGAATAAGTGAAGAGGGGGAAATTAAGAGGTACAAACCTCCAGTTTTAAAATAAATATGCCATGGGGATATAATATATACAACTGACCCTTGAACAAAATGGGAGTTCAGAGCACTGACCCTCTGCATGGTCAAAACTCTTAACTTTATAGTGGGCCCTTCGTATTTGGGGTTCCACATCTACAGATTGAACCAACTATGGATTGTGTAGTACTCTAGTGTATATTTATTGGAAAAAAATTCATGTCTATTCTACAGTTCAAACTCATGTTGTTTAAGGGTCAAGTGTATAGGCAAGTCTTTCTTTTTAGTACCCTAGAACAACTAGTGCCTCTCTTCCTACTCGGTTCTAAACAAAGAATAAATATGAGAATTAAATATTACTTTTTTTATAAGCCCATAATCCCGCCTCAGATGGTTTTTTCAGAATTCAAAATTGTTTTGAAAGAGCTAATATTAAGGAGATGTTTATTGTGCAACATCTCTGCTGTTGCTGCTAAGTTGCTTCAGTCGTGTCCAACATCTCTAGCAGATCCAAAAAAGCACCCTGTGATCAAATATATTGATACTTCTGCAAGACCATAAACAGATTGATGTCAGTTTAGATCGCATTTTGCTCATCAGGTATGATGGTGATCATGGTGGAGGTAGTTTGTTGCCTTTCCTCACCTTTATAAAAATAGTTGCTGGTTGGAGGATTTGCCTTCAGTTCTCTTAGGCACTCCAACTAAGATGACATAAGCCTTCAATCTCAGACAGCTTGGGATCAAGGCAGGTCTGTTCACACAACACTGATTTGTCTGGGTAAGAGTTGAGGTGGTAATGAGCAGAAAATTAATATCTCTAGAAGTAGGCCCACTTCCGAAGAGGAAGTACAGAGCCTAACCAGATAAGCTTAGTCATCCTTCCCATTTCACCAGTCATTCTACCTCTGAAGGAGCAGGGTAAATAAAAGGATTGGGGTGAAACCAGTAGTGTGTCTTTGGAAAAACCACTACTACCACCCAATATCAGTACTCTTTTTTACTTATTATATACTGTGTTTATAAATTTATTTATTCCATACTTCTTACTATAAAATAATTTAGTTGTTTTTACCTCTTGTCCAGGTTTCAAGCAGAAATGTATATGACTACTTACCTTTATTTTGGTTATAGCTGACCAACATGTTTTGGGATCAAGGACTGATTAAGACTCTCAATAATGGTATTACTGTTTCTATAGGGGAATCTTAGTAGATGAGTGCTGAAATATTTAGGAGTGAAATGCCATAATTTTGCAATTTACTTTTCAGTAGTTCTACAAACCAGAAAGTAAAAAGAATGTGAATATGGCAGCATACTGACAATTCTTGAATATTGGTTGAGGCTCTCTGTGTCATTTTAGTGTTAATTTTTTCTTTATGACTGAAATGTCTTGATATGAAAAGTTGAGAAAGAAAAAATCCTTGATGACATTCAGGCTCTACATATTTGACAGGATTAATGGTAATAAACGGTTAACAGAGTTTAGACGTTTTCTTTAATAGTTAATGTATGTACCTACTCTATTAAAAATTGCTTGATTACTTATATATACAATTTATGTTCACATACTAAGTTTTAATATCTTTTACAATTCATTTGAATTAAAACTGAAAATAAGCTGTCTCCTTTTATGTCTAGTTCTTTATATTTTAATTTGGGACCAAAAATGTTTATTTTGAAGAAATAATTAAATAGCCAAGTTTGGGGTTAATATATTCTCGTAATACTAATTAAATCTACAAGGTTTTTGTTGCTAAGTTACAGAAACCATTCGCAATTATGGACTTACTCTGAAACTTCTGAAATCATTAATTTGTAGTTAAGATAAATTTAAACATTGGTATTTTGTATTCTCTTTTTAATTCTTACTGTATTTATTTCTTCCCTAGATCTTCCTCAGAACTGTGATCCTAACATTCCCCTAGTTGCTCAGGAATTAATGAAAAAGATGATACGTCAGTTTGCAATTGAGTATATTTCAAAAAGTGGTAAAATTCAAGAGAATAGAAATGGTTCAATTGGACCAAGTCTGATATGTAAAAGTATCCAAATGAATCAAGCAGAAAACTCCCTTCAGGAAGAGCAGGAAGGCCCCTTAGACCTCACTGTGAATCGAATGCAAGAACAAAATACTCAGCAAGGTAAGATTTGTGTGTGTGTGTATGTGATGTATGATTTTAATATTCTTAAGTATATATATATATATATATGTATATATATAACCATATATTCACAGAGAAATTTAAAAGTAATATTACTTGAAATTAGTCTGTAACATGGACTAGAGAGAAGTGCTAAATTAAAACTTTTGTATTACATTTGACTTTGTTTATAAAAGGAGAAGTGAAAGTTTCTCTACCCTCTTTTCATAATAAAGTGTATGGTGAGAGAATCCTAACAAGCAACCTAAAAGGAAAGTATACAAATAAAAAGATGTATATGATAAAAATGAATTTTTATAATGTACAGCTGAGAACATTCATTAAGCACTTTTGTTCTTCAGTTTTTCACACTTGGGTCAAAAATTTAAAACTGATGGATAATAGTCAGTTGTTTATGATGTCACTAGGGAAAGAGAAAAGTTAATACCTTGATAAACATAATGTAAATAATTATATAGAGAGACACATTTTTCAAAAGCATGAATGACAAAACTGTGCTGATCTTATCTGATCATTATTTAAAGGAAGAATTGTGATTCTCAGAGGAAAAGAAGGAAGAGCCTTAAAGTGCTTGTTCAGTTCAGTTCAGTCGCTCAATGGAGGATGCCAAATAAGTGTTTGCCTAGAGAAGAGAGAACAAATAGCTTCTGTTAATACAAATTAGGGATAGTGTTGTCAGGCCTCGAAACCAGAAAAATGTTAGCATTAAGTTTGATTGCAGAAGGCAATGTGATGTTTGAGGCTCTAGAGAAGAGTGCATTACTCAGTATTTAAAGACGATCATCTTTTCAGTGTGTAAAACAGATTAAAATTGAGAGAGGCTGAAATATGGAAATATTTTTCTTTTTGCTTCCTTAATTTTAGGTTTTATAAAATTGAGAGAGGCTGAAATATGGAAATATTTTTCTTTTTGCTTCCTTAATTTTAGGTTTTATGAGTTTGTTTATGTAGAAAGATATGAAAAATTTGAGATAATAAGACAGGTTGGTTATAAGACAGAGAAAGAAATGTTGAAGATGATTTTAATAGAAGGCTTAAGGGCAAAATGTATCAATACATTGAATTTTGAAAGTTAGAAAGTATGGGAATTTTAGTATCGCCTCTTATTTTGTTACATTTCGATGTTTCACCTTCTCTTAAATCTTTCTCCTTTGTGGGAAGCAGTTCAGTGTTATAAACAGACTTAAACATAGGCTTTGGTATCTGTGACAGACTTGTGGTTGAAATCCCTGCTCTGCTACTTAAATTACACGAAGTGTTAACTTTCTGTCAGTTTTAATTTCCTCACTTGTTACTTGGCAATAATATAACAAACTCATTGGGGCAATATGAAAGTTAAATATAAAATAACCACCTCATAAAAGATACTCAAACATTAGTCCCTCCATACTCTATTTCTTGTTCCATACTACCACAGAAAAGAAGCCTTTGAAGTCTCTAAAATTTATATCATTATTCCACTATGTAAGACTGAACTTTCTCTGAATGACCCAATGAGTAGAATTAGGATCACTACCCTAGAGATCAGGTGGAAATAGATTTTAGAACCATATAAGAAAGAAAATTTCTAAGGATCAGACTTTTTTTTTAAAGAGGAACGAGAAAAATGATTCCCTGCTTGCCTTATCATTAGAGGCATTCAGAAGCATCACCTGATTGGTTGGAATAGATGACATTTTAAAAGTAAATTTCTAGTTCTTATATTCTGTGATTCTGTGAATTCAAGTGATAAGGCATGTCCAAGTATATATAGAAAATAATTAGTTACTACATTAATGTGAACTTTTTTGATATTCTAATTATTTGAACATTCTGAGGTTGAAAGGATTAATGATGGATATAAATGTGTAAATAGTCTTCTTGATTATAATTTTGAAGGATGATTTGTGATATGAGATTTCAGTGTTATTACTTGAGGACAAAATCATATAGTTTAATGTGTCTTATAGAGTAGAGAGCAAGGGAGAGAATAGTAGCAGGTGAGACTAAAAATATATAAGATTATGAGAAAAACATATAGGAAATATTAAGGATTTTGACTTTTCTTACAACCATGGAAAGCTGCTATATTTCTTTAAGCAGAGAGTAGTAAAATTAGATCCTCTTTTATAAAACTATTCTGCTGTGGTAGAAATTGGTAAGCTCTAACTTTGCCTACTTGCATACCAATTTTTTTTAATAGAGCACATAACCTCTGATGCATTTGTGTGTGCATGCACATGTGTGTGTATGTATACACACCAGTACTTTATATGTACTAATATTTTCATAAATTAATATTTTTTTAAGGTTGAAATAAAGATATTGTAAACCATTTTCAAATGTCTTCCTAATCATGGCAAGTTCACCCTCAGTGTCACACAGTGTAGACTTTCAAGTGTTTCATTAGTAATAATACAAGGTATAAATCCTTACTTCATATGGTTTCTTAAGACCTAAAAAAATGTTTGGACTGACTTCACTGTCCATACCTTATGATATAGTTAATAAAATGGTCATATTAGTAGTAGCAGGATTAGTTCTGCCTTTGTTTGTCTATTTTTTGCTAGTACTTACTTTTTTTACGTTATTCTTACTCTGTAATTTTGCAACAATACACATTTGTCATTTGCTCATTTTGTCAGTTATTTTATTCAAATTAGACACTGTAATCTGTAATTCCAATAATAATGTGGCCATAAATAATGTGGATAATTTGTGGATTGTCTGAGCTATACATCTGTAAAATTACTATCTAAAATGGTGTTACAGGTAACTTAAAGCAATAGATAATTCTTATCTTTTAAAGACTATTTAAAAAAAAAGAAAAGAGAAATATTACTGTCATCTTGATATCAAAATGAGGTACAGATAACAAAAGAAAGAAAAAATGCCAACTAGTCGTATTTACAAATGTAGGTGCAAAAATTCTAAACATTAGCAAATTGAATAAGCTGCTGCTGCTAAGTTGCTTCAGTCGTGTCCAACTCTGTGCAACCCCATAGACGGCAGCCCACCAGGCTCCGCCGTCCCTGAGATTCTTCAGGCAAGAACACTGGAGTGGGTTGCCATTTCCTTCTCCAATGCATGAAAGTGAAAAGTCAAAGTGAAGTCGCTCAGTCGTGTCCGACTCCTGGCGACCCCATGGACTGCAGCCCACCAGGCTCCTCCATCCATGGGATTTTCCAGGCAAGCAAATTGAACATAGTGAAGTATAAAAACATTATAAATAATGACTAGGGAAGCACAAATAATTCTGCATTTGAAACATTTTTTGTTTTCCACATTACAAAAAAATAAAGAGAAAACTATATCATCCTAATAAAAAAGATATTTACAAAATCTGACATTTATTATAAAAATTGCTTATACCACCAAGAATAGATGGCACATCTCCTGCCAGGGACGTCATAATGAAATGATTTAAAGTAACAGACATGACAAAAATGCATACTATCACCAATTTTCAACATTTTATGAGTGGTCTTGACTCATGTAATGTGAAGAGAAAAAAAGAAATAAGCAATAATAAGTAATAGGTTATAAGAAAAAAATGAGCAGAATTGTGGTTGCTTATAAACAGTATAATTGTATATATAGAAAATATGGAAGAATATCTATGTAAAGTTTTCAAACTGGTGAAAAAGTTTAGAAAATGTACTATTCACAAGATTAGTATGTATTATAATATCCAATTAGAAAATCCAGCTTTTAAAAAATCTCTTCTACAGTAGCAACAAAAGCAGGAAAAACATTAAAACACCTAAGAATGAAACTAATAAACTATGAACTTACAGAGAATATTATAAAATTTTATTGAAGGATATAAAAGAAGACTCCCAAAATAAGTAATTCTATTGTAAATGAATGGGAAGACTCTAAAAGATGGCGGTTCATCTTTAATATACTTAAAAATTGAGCTTCAGGTCTTCCCTGGTGGCTCAGTGGTAAATCCACCTGCCAGTGCTAGAGATGCAAGTTCAATTCCTCGTCTGGGAAGATCCCACATGCTGAGGAGCAACTAAGCCCATGTGCTACAACTATTGAGTCTGTGGTCTAGAGCCTGGGACCACAACTGTTGAGCCCATACGCCACAACTACTGAAGCCCATGTGCCCTAGAGCTGTGCTCTACAACAAGAGAAGCCACCACAATGAGAAGCCTGCTCACTGCAATGAAGATAGCTCCCACTTGCTGCAACTAGAGAAAAGCCAACATGAAGCAACAAAGACCCAGCACAGCCAAAAATAAATAAATTTAAAAAATTTTTTTTTAATTTTTTTAAAATTTAAAATTCTGATAGGGTTTATTGTGGAAAATGACTTTCCAATCATAAAATTTATGTGTAAAACTTAAAAGAGCCAAGAATTACCAAGACAATGTGGTAAGGGACTTCTCTAAAACATATCAAGACTTAGCAAAATAATTCAAACAGGGTCCTGTAGCCCTTATACAAATCACTGGGACCAATTAGCAAGCCCAGAAATTCTCCAAACATTAGTGGAATCTTGGTACAAGAGCAAGAGATGTCATTAAACAGTTCCAAGGCAATTGGTTATGTGCATGGAGTGGGGGGGAAATGGATCCCTACCTTATATCACTCACAAAAGTAATTTCATTTGGGTTAAAGAGCTAAATGTTAAAAGCAAAACTAAAAGAAAAGATAAAAGATTATATCTTAATGAACTTAAAATAAGGAAGAATTTCCTAAGATGCAGAAATAACAATCCATAAAATAATTGTGTAAATTTGACTGCACTAAAATGTAAAACTTAAATATTATAAAAGTCATTATGCTGTTGCTACTGCTAAGTCTCTTCAGTTGTGTCTGACTCTGTGCGGCCCCATAGACGGCAGCCCACCAGGCTCCCCCGTCCCTGGGATTCTCCAGGCAAGATCACTCCAATGCACGAAAGTGAAAAGTGAAAGTGAAGTCGCTCAGTCTGACCCTTAGCAACCCCATGGACTGCAGCCCACCAGGCTCCTCCGTCCATGGGATTTTCCAGGCTAGAGTACTGGAGTTGGTTGCCATTGCCTTCTCCAGTAAAAGTCGTTATGAATAGTGAAAATTCACATCTCAGATTTGGGGATAGTATTTACAACTGATGTAACTAACAACCATTCAATTAAACAAACCTATAGCCAATGAGGAAAACATGACACCATAGAAAAATAGACAAAGTGGTTATCAGAAGATAACAGAATAGCCAAATATAGTAAAAGATGCACAAAAGAATATACTGCTCATCTTTCAGTGGTAATTCAGTCTCTGACTGACAATAAGTACTTGCAAAAAATATTTGACAGCTCCAACAGTTAAGCTCATATCTTTGAAATATCCACCCTTCATTTCGCACATTTTTTTCCATCTGCAATAGCATTTTGCTCAATAGTTCTATAAATACTTGTAGAAATCATTGTATCTCCAAGACTTCTCTTTTCTATGCTAACCTTTAGGATGTTGGGTTTTCTTTTCCATCTGCAGCAATATGATAGAATTTATTCCTTTTACTTTTTATTAGTGCTGCAAATATTTGTTGAAACTATTTTGTCTGTCTAAACCTCTCAAGCAAATCTTTATAGGTTCTCTAATTGTTCTTCATAAATCAGTTTTCATACTTTTCATTTTCCTTGTCTTCTCTTTGAAAAACCCTAGACTGACTTAAAATATTGTTACCATGAAAGAAACATTCCTATTTACCTCTTCCATGTACTTTCTAACCAAGTATTCAAATATTAGAGATTTTTTTTGTGCATTTTCATTTCTACAGATTTTTATAAATACTTTGAGCCTCAGAAACTGGGACAAAGTAAGTTAGGGATTTTTTTTTTTCCTGGAGCAGTAAATTTAAAAACGGATGAGAAATAACATTAGCATAACCAAAAAAATTTTTTTTTCTATTCTAATCTGGACCCAAAGTAAAAGCTTCTTTGAATCCCAAAGTACAGGAAGAAATTTGAAACTTAGGAACCTTTATCATTATCGTGACAACCTTGAAGAATTTACCAGTTCTATGTGTATACAAAACAAGATCCAATGTGGGCAGAGATGAACCAGCAGTGCTTTGTTGCCCTTGTTGGTGTTGTTTTCTACCTTGAGGCTTGAGTGAATATTCTGGTAGAATTTTCAATATAGTAAATTTCTCACTTCATTGCAATTATTTCTGTGTATATCTCCCAACTTCAGGAGCAGGAATCTGTCTATTCGCTTCTGCATCCACAGTGTGTGTAAATGACGTACTGGATTTACCAGACTAAAAATCTTCACTATTTTCAAATACTATTGACAGATAAACTAAGAATTGTTCCTTGTTCATTGGATTTATGATATTTTAACAGTGAAATTTCTTACTTTAAACTTATTGGATGGAAATTATCCTGCAGTATCTTTAAACAACATATGGAACTTAGTGTCATGATGAACATTAATTATTGCAGTAACCTATAATGACTGGACATTTTTCAAATTATTTTCCCTACAGCTAACTGCCAACAGATTAAGTTAAAAAAAATTTAAAGAAGTTATTTCGCATTGTTGTTAGTAGGCTAACCTTTGGAAATATCTCCTAGTTAAATAATATTTTTGTAATAAATTATAAATGAGAATATAAACTAGGCTTCAAGTGAACATTTGAGAGATTGCATTGAATGAGATATATAAATTTCAGTGATATGTTTAATTGTCATTAAGTGTCCTTTGTTGGTGGTGCTGCCACCTCCTCTAATCTGGTTTCTTGGCTGAGATTAAGGTAGGTGACATTGTCAAATGAGATGTTAAATTATAATTAAAAGGGCAATGTATCATTTTATGATACTATATTTTAAATTACTCTGTTTATAAATGAAGTCTGTTGTTACTCTGTTAGGAAAATACTGAATAGTTTTTAAGTTCCATTCAGAAGATATTTCTGTATGTACTAATGAATGCAATAAAATATCCATCTTGTTTTTCTGTAATAAACTTTTGTTTTCCAAGGCTAAAGACATGGAAGAAAATGTTATGTTCCATGCTTGAGAAGATACCATATTTTAGTAAACCTGAAGAATAAAACATATCTAAATGATCTATATCCCTTCTGATCTCACCTTCTCTGACTCTAGGGATATAGGAAACAGGTGATATTTAAAAATTCTGAATCAAGTCATACCACTCATTTGTTTAAAACTCTTTAATGGCTTTGAATTGTCCTTAGGTCTAAAATCCTAAACTCACCAAGATCCAGACCCTGCCTACCTGTTCACTCTCACCTTGCACCTTTCTTTAGTCTTCATATTGAAATTCTCTGTTTTCTTGAATGTCACATACTCTAACCTCAAAACATTTGTACATACTCTTGCCTCTCAGTAGAAGCCACTCCCTACTTCCACCAATTTTTTCTAAATAAACCTTACTTGGTTTTTCTTCAGGTCTCCTTTTAAACATCACTTCTGTAAGAAAAACTTCCTCTATTCCTCCTAAATTGGATGCACACAGACATACACATGCATTCTTATTAATTATCACCAAAATTGAGGTTGGGTAATTGATGCTTTTGAACTGTGGTGTTGGAGAAGACTCTTGAGAGTCGCTTGGATTACAAGGAGATCCAACCATTTCATTCGAAAGATCAGTCCTGGGTGTTCATTGGAAGGAGTGATGCTGAAGCTGAAACTCCAGTACTTTGGCCACCTCATGCGAAGAGTTGACTCATTGGAAAAGACTCTAATGCTGGGAGGGATTGAGGGCAGAAGGAGGAGACGACAGAGGATGAGATGGCTGGATGGCATCACCGACTTAATGGACATGAATGAGTTTGAGTGAACTCCGGGAGTTGGTGATGGACAGGGAGGACTGGTGTGCTGTGATTCATGGGGTCGCAAAGAGGCAGACACAACTGAGCAACTGAACTGAACTGAACTGATCTTATTATATTTTCCCATAGCATCCTGTATTCTATAGTCTCATCAACCAAATTAACTTGTCTAGCACAAAATAGCACCATCTTATTTTGTACTTTCTGTTTGTCCCATTTAAGTTTTTTTTGTTCCTTTGTTATTTTCTTTTAGGTTGTATTTTTTTCTCTCATGTGACTCTTCTCCGTTTGCTGATTTTGAAGTAACATACTCTACTGCTGTTCTGTTAGTGGTTGCCCTTGTTGTTGTGTTACTTGCTCAGTCATGTCCGACTCTCCAGTCCCATGGAGTGTAGCCTGCCGGCAGGCTCCTCTATACATGAAATTCTCCAGGCAAGAATATTGGAGTGGGTAGCCATTTCCTTCTCCAGGGGATCTTCCTAGAAATTTTTTAATGCTTAGTTAACTCAACAGTTTATTTAAGGAATATTTTAACTTGTTACCTGTCCTGACACAATAGCCATTTCATCAGTTCTTTAGTTCTCTTTTAAAGACATCCCAATGAAAACATTTTAACTATTTGTTTTTATATAATCAATTTTTGTTTAGATTTACAAACATGATTATCTTTTTCCTTTGCTCATTATTCATTCTTGTAGCTTGAATTTTCTTCTGGAATCAGAGAGTCTTTTAATAAAGGTTTACTGGCAGTACTCTTGCCTGGAAAATCCCATAGACGGAGGAGCCTGGTAGGCTTCAGTCCATGGGGTCGCGAAGAGTCAGACATGACTGAGCGACTTCACTTTTACTTTTCACTTTCATGCACTGGAGAAGGAAATGGCAACCCACTCCAGTGTTCTTGCCTGGAGAATCCCAGGGATGGCAGAGCCTGGTGGGCTGCCATCTATGGGATCGCACAGTCGGACACGACTGAAGTGACTTAGCAGTAGCAGTAGCACTGGTAGTAAACTCTTAGGTTTTTCTCTTTTTTTAGTGTCTTTTTTTTTTTTTTAAATAACCTTGTTCTTAAAAGAGATTTTCTTCTTCTGGGTACACAAGTCTATGCTGACAATTACTCTTTTCTTAGCACAGCTACTACATTTGTGTCTTGGCTTCTTTTTTTGTATAATTTCACAACAAATAGTCTTTTCATTGTAGGTAATCTTCATACACTGTATCTACTTTTAGCACCTATCTCTCACCTTCTGTTTTGTTTATGCTGTTTTGCAGGTTGTCCTGGATATGTTTGGGTATAGATTTCTTTTATTCATTCTGCTTGGAAGTCATCATTTCTAAAACTGAGGACAAATTTCTTTTATCAATTGTGGTTTTCCGGCCATTATCTTTTGCAATATATTGCATTTCTCACTTTATCTCTTGTCAAAAATTTTTGAGGCATATTTTGGATATCCTCTCATTCTATCCTTCTTATCTCTTCTCTTTCGTATCTTCCACCTCTTTGTCTCTTGTGTTAGATTAGTTAATTTAGAACTGTCCCTAGATTCACTGATTCTCTCTTTAGCTCTTCTAATCACTGTTTAAACCTTTGTCTTGAGTTTCTAATTTGTTATTATTTATTCATTTACAGAAGTTATTTGTTGCTTTTTTGAAATATGCCTGTCAGTGTGCCCCTAATTTTACAAAAAGAATCAATAAGCAAGATATCAAGAGTGAATTGAGAGGATTATTTTAGGTAAGGTCGTCAGGAAAGCCTCCCTGAAGAAGTGAGTTTGAACAGAGAATTGAATAATTAGAAGTCGTCCTCCACATGAAGATCTGAGGGCAGGTCATTCCAGACAGAAGTATCAAAAACAGAGACAAAAATATCAGAAATCAAAGAAGGCAGGAATAAATCAGGTATGTTTCAGGAACTGCATGAAGATTATCTTAGTCACTTAAAAATCAGGACACTAGTCAAGGCTAGTCTTGAGATGGTGAGGACATCTAGAGATGGTGAGGACAGGGAGGCCTGGCGTGCTGCAGTCCATGGGGTCGCAGAGTCAGAGATGACTGGGTGACTGAAAAACAACAACAATATATTTAAACTGGATTTTTCTTTTTTTCTATTTTGTAAAGAATATCACATAAAACCATGCACTTTAAATTTAGAACTTCCATAAACAAATGTTACCATGTAACCATCACTTGACTATGAAGTATAAAAAGAAAGAAAAAGAAGTCAGTTTTTCAATAGCTGTTAAATTTTTCCTGAATATTTTTTAAGTTTGGTATAAAGTTGGTCACTGTATTACCACGTGGTTTCCAAGTGACAGTTCATTGAGCTTTTTTTCCTTTATAGTTTTTTCATGTATTTTCCCTCCAAATACAGCTTTCATAATATGTACCTTAACATAATTCTTAAGTTATCTGTGTGCCAAATGGGGTTCAAAATATCCACTTGAATAAAGTAAAGCTGGTATTACTTCTATATTTAAATCTTTCTGTTATTACCAGAATTAAATCTTCCTTTCTATTACTGGAAGAATAAAATTTGTTTTCTTCTCATGGTTTGCATGGTTTTGATAAGATGTTGTCCCTGTCTACTCCTCTGATTCCTTTTCCTCTCTTCCTGGCTTAGTATGTGCACTTCACACTATCTGTGTATTTCTGACACATGCTAAGCTCATTTCACTTCTGAACCTTCACTTTTGCCAGTTGCTTTTCCTGGATTATTCTGCCTTTAAATCTTCTTGTTTCTCTGGCTTGTCCCCTTCATCGTTTATATCTCAATTAGAACGTCACCTTAACAATAAGAAAGTGGTAAATTCCAGTGTGTAAAAATAACTTTGAGTGATAAAGAAGAAAGCACTATTAGAAAAATCCAAAGAGAAACAGTAGTCTGTGAAAAAATATTTATAATTTATATTATAAAATAAAGGGCTACTAATCAATGCATTAACAGTTTCAAAAAATTGAGTACTGAAAGAAAAACCACCTAATAGGTAAATTAGCATTGTTTTACTATCAGTTCATATAAGAAGCTTTTTTTGTTCTTTTTAAAATAAACTTTTAATTTCTCTGTAAAGTCATCAAAACAGGTTTAAAAGTGTTTAAACATAGGAAAACACACTTATAGACTCGTAGGAAATACAGTCATTATATGGTTCACACCTGTCGGACTAATAAGAATTCAAGTTGAACAACATAATCTTTCTCATGAGGCTGTAAGAAACAGGCACTCTCATGCATTCCTAAGGGAATACAAACTAGTTGAATCCTTATGGAGGGGAATTGGCAATGCATTTAACTCTTTGACCCAGCAATCTCATTTCAAAGAATTGAGCTTATAATTATACAAATATCAATGATACGTATTCAAAGTTAATTCATCAGGGGTATATTATTTATAATAGCAAGGAATTAGAAGTAACCCAAATGGATAACTAAATTATTGTACATCCATACAGTGGAAAACTTGAGTATTTGGAAAAGGGTGTGAGAAAGATCCCTTTATAGTGACATTTTCAGATTTTATTGTTAGGAGGTAAGAGCAAGATACAGAACTGTGTGTGTGTATATATATATTTTATGTACATATATATATATATATATTGTTTTGTATAAACAAAGCAGGAAAGATAAAACCTATAAGGGAATGAAGTAAATGAGATGGAGAGGGCTGAATAGAAGTGTTGTGGATGGACCTTTATATAGCTTTATATAATGCTCAACAAATCCCAAAGATTTTTAATTTTAAAAAATTAAAGCAATCCCTAAAATATGGAAAAGAAAGTAACAAATGAGCATAATTGCATCATGTTTTTAACAGTAATGTATTAACACTGAGAAAAGGATTATGTCAGGTGACTTTACGCAATATTTTGACTGTACGTTTTTGGTGGAATATATTTTAAACATAAATGAGTACTTCAAAGAAATCCTAAACTTCTTTTAGTAATGTTAGTAATGATATTGCCATTGTGTGTTATTTTGGATCTGTAGGATAAATCAAATATATAACTATGTTATTATTTTAGGAAGCCAAGATTTTCAGAGTAAGAGTAGAAACAAACAAATTTAAAAATCAAAGAATTAAAAACCCTGTAAATTGCATACAGGGAAGACAGAGGATGAGATGGCTGGATGGCATCACTGACTCGATGGACGTGAGTCTGAGTGAACTCCGGGAGTTGGTGATGGACAGGAAGGCCTGGCATGCTGCGATTCATGGGGTCGCAAAGAGTCGGACATGACTGAGCGACTGATCTGATCTGATACTGAAAAAGGCTTCCCTGGTAGTTTAGACAGTAAAGAGTCCACCTGCAATGCAGGAGACCCAGGTTCAATTCTTGGGTCGGGAAGATCACCTGGAGAAGGACATGGCAACCCACTCCAATATTCTTTCCCGGAGAATTCCATGGACAGAGCAGCCTGGTGGGCTCCACAGTTCACAGGGTCACATGGAATGAGACACGACTGAGTGACTAATACACACACAGAGATTGGAAATGTCATTGCAAACTCATGATTTTTTTTTTCATTTCAAAAATCTGTACTTTTTAATGTATATTTATGAATATTTCAGTACTGAAATAATTGCATGACAGTTCAGTGACACTGAACTTAGGCCTAGATTGTGGTCTCTAAACATTATTTTCCTTTAAAGGAAGGTAGAACTCCTTGGAATCCAGGTCTGGATCAGAAAATGTATAAGATGATCCTGGAACATCTTGTGCCAACAAGCAAGAATGTACCAAAGACCAATTTGTCAATCAAATTCAGGAGGCAATGCTAAAGGTTCCCCATTGGCCAAATATGAGAACATTTAAGCCTCAAAAGGAAAAACATTTTCAGCTGAAACATGTTGAATGTTTTAAAATCCATTAGATCTTGATAATGATTCCTCAAAGTCATTAGTCTACACAGAGGAGCATAGCATACCAGCTTATTTGAAAATGAGCAGTTACAGGAAAGAGTTTAGCATTTGTTTTGCTTTTCTTTTACAAACTGTATTTTAGGATAACCAAATTGCCTTCTTTTGAGAAGAATTCTTAAGAATTTCAGTTAATAAATATGAAGACATGATAAACTTAAAATATCATTATTTTACAACTCCTAATAAGAAAACTGAATCAGAAGTATCATCAGAAGATAAAACTATTAGAGGAAAGATTATTTGGGGAACTTTACAGTGGAGGGGTCAAGCTGTTGTCATCAGAATACACTGATCACTTAAGCATCATTGGAAATACACTCAGTACATCACTTGTGAAGTATTCTTGACAGAAGCGTCAAACATGACTCTAAGAAATTTTTTAGGTCAGTGGTTCTCAATGAAACTCTAGAATACAGCAGGTCAAAAGTAATAATAATAGAGTAGGTAGTAGAGTCAGTCAGAGGCTGATTGATGTATGATTTCTGAACACATTGAATATAGAAACATATGAGAATCCAACTGTATTCTATGAAGCTAGCCATTTAAAAGATTTACAAAATTATTTTTTTAAACTTCTCACTTTATATCTAAAAATGTTTTTTCATTAAAATGTTATAAATATTAGCATTTATGGTTATCAATTACAAATATTTTAAAACATCTCAGTTTAACATATAAATGTTAAGAAATAAAGTTTCTTAACTGAAACAAAGGTTCTTTGAGATCCACAGTGATTTTTAACACTAAAGAGATTGTGAGATCCAAAAGTTTGAGAACCATTTGCTTTAGAATTAACTTCAAGTTTGTCAGAATTATTAGGAAATAAAGTGAAAACAAATGACAATATAGAAAAGGAGAAAGAACAACCGTAATGTAAGATATTCTCTAGTAGAACTGATAACCTGGCTTCTAAAAGTCAGTATCATTATTTTTAAAAATGAGGGAAAGGGCTGCCATAAATTTTAAAAGACATAGCGTCAAGCATAACATAACTCCTACTTTGAACATACCGATTGTAAAAAGACACTTTGGATTGCCTAGAGCATATTCAATACTAACTAAGTATAGGTGATAGTAAGGAATTGTTACGTACGAAAATGTTCATATGTTTAAAGATGCTTAAGAATATAAAAATGATGTGACAACTGGAATTAACTTTAAAATACTTAAGTAGATAGTATAAATAGAGCAAGCATAGCAAAAACCTAGGTAATTGTATAAAGAGTGGATAGAAGGAATCATTCTATATTTTGCATGGTTAAAGTGTATCAATGAAATTTCTTTTTTGAAAAAGAGCAAATCTTCTTCTCTAGACTTTGCCTAATCATTTATTCCAACATGGTAACCTCTTCCCACCTGCCATTATTGTTGTTCTTTCCTATTACTGTGTTTTATTTTCGTTATAGGTCTTACCATCTTGTGAAATTATTTTTTTAATTAATTGGAAGATAATTGCAATATTATTTTATTGATTTATCTTTTCTTTGTCTGCTCTACTAGAATGTAAATTCTGTGAGAGCAGAAACATTTTCTATTTTACTCCCTACTGTTTCCTTTGTGCCATTTAGAAAACTGACTGGCGTATTATAACTGTTCAATAAATATTAATAAAATGAATGAATTGTAAAGCTATGCATTGATCTTTTATTCATCCACCCAGAGTTAACTGCTGTGATTTTCAATCCTTCCAAATCATTTTCTGGAAAAAAATACATTTACACACTCTTACTCTCACTCTCTCCTCCCAGAGCTTATTCCCACAAATCATTGATTATATATCCTCTGTAACTTGTATTTTTAAAATATTTTAAAACATCAATATATTTTAGCTGAATAGTATTCTGTTTCGTGGAAGGATTACATTATACTTATCTTCAGATATACATGCTCAAGCTAAAATTGTGCACTGAATCTTAATTTTTGCTTAGGACATACTCCTAGAAGTGAAATTGCTACTTCAAAGAGCATGCATAAAGCTGTTAGAAGTCAAGATAGTAGAGGTAGGTGACCAGAGGAGATACAATGGGGAGGGCTTCAGGTTGACAGTGGTGATCTAGTTGCTATTTACAGCGAAATGTTAAAAATTCATTAGACTGTGTACTTACATTCATTCTTGTTGTGAATGTAATATTTCAGTAAAAATATTTTTAAAACTCGTAGATCACCTTTGGATGAACATGATAAGGACTAGCAAATCTAAAGTTTTCCATTATAATATTGTTGTACTAAGCATACATCCCACATTTTTAAAGTTTGGTTGAAGGTTAAACTTACAGAGTACACACTGTAATACTTGGTATAAACAAAGAGTGTTTTACAAAATATTTTTCAAGATGTTGACTTTGAAGCCTTTTGGCTTTGGTTTGGTGCTTAAAGGAATAAGTGAAGAAAGAAAAAAGAACTACAATGAAATTCTAAAATGGCTTAGGGTGGAAGTGCTGAAATGTTGTTTAATTTTACCAGTAATATTTCCTAATTATGGTTAGTAGTAGTACTTTTTATATCCTAAATTTATTACAAGCACTTTTTTATGATTTATTTTGTCCCTTGTCATTATTAGTAAATAGTAGGTGAATGAATTCTATGAGATTTCAGCTATGTAGGCACTAAATAAAACACATCGAGAAAGCAGTAACTCTTCCCTTTTAAAAAGTGTGTTTGATGTGCAGAAGAAGGCAAATGAAGGATGGAAAAACCAATATTAAAGTTTAATTGATATCCTGCTCTAATGCTATATTGATTATTTCCCCTATGCCTCTAACTCAATGGTTAAACAAGTAACAAAAACAATTTTAAAATAAAATTTGGATAAACTCAAGTGATTGCTTTTATAGTTTGGTATTTTATTGATAAGTTTGTAGGGTTTCTTCATTAATATATATGCTCATTATGGCAAACTTGGGGAAAGGAGAAAATTAGCAAAATTATATTAAGTGTGAATATTTATATATATATAGTGCAAATATTTATATATGTTTGTGCTTACATATATTTGAGATTTTGGTATACCTTTGTACATAAAAGCATTTTCTTATTAAATGCTATTTTCTTAAGATAGATGTTTAGAGGAGTATGAACATTTTTAAGATTTTTGATAGCATATTACTAGATTATTTCCAAAATTGTTGTGTTTCTGAACTGGTTATATGTGATGGTAGCAAATTTATTACATCATTACCATTGTAACTTGACTTTTTGAAACATTACACAGGTTAGATATTGTAGTTTAATAGAGTAATCAGAGTCTGGAATAACTGCCTGAGTTTGAATGACAGTAAGTGTAACTGTGTGACCAAGAGCAAGATAATTAACCTCTATTTCACTTTCAGTTTTATCATTAAAAATTGCAAATTAAAAAAACTTATTTTTATATTGGGACGTGTGAGCCCTAAGAGGGGTTAAGACATATAATGCTCTTAGAGTAACACTCAAAAAATATTATAGTTTTATATATGTAGATTTTTATAAGTTCTATTTTCTAGAAACCAGTTAAATATAAATATTTATATTTGAAATCAGGGGAATCTTCTAGAGAGTACAGTAGAGAAAAACAAGAAAGATCTGAAGGCTGACTAGAACAGTACATCAAGCGGCTAAAAGGATGACCTATTTAAGGAGAGATAAGAAATGATCAAAGACATAAAATAGAAATAGTGTTCAGATATTTATTAAAACTATTAGCATAGATTTGCATCAAACATCATAAAATGTTAAATAGCATTGATTTGAAAGAAAGTTTTGTGCTGGTGATTAGTGTTGTTATGAAATTTAATTTGGAATATTTTTTCCTTGTCCAAACAGCATAAAATGTACATGATAGTTTGTCATTAAAATTCACTTGCCTTCATATACTAAATTTTATTCATACTTACATCTTTAATATTGATGATGATACATAATGTATTATTGAAGGTCTTTTAAACTCATGTTCATTCTTGGTATGGCAACTGGAGATCAATAGTATTGTGAGGAGTTGATAAATACGTTTTTAACATACTTAATATTCATATTAAGTGGTTAATGATCAGCAGTCTTAAGATTTCTGAAGAAAATCTGTTATTATTAGAACCTAACGAATACAGAAATGGATTATTAAAAATCATTCTCAACCTCTAACTGAATGGAGTTTCTGTGTAAAACTAACTTCTCTCCCATATAAGATATCAACTTCTTCACTGTGCTGTCATTTTCAACTGGCTGAACAAAGTTCTTTGATTTCATGATAATTTTGTCAGTCAGGGTCTGCTGTATGCAGGATTGATGTGACAGAACTGGGCAAGCCATTGCTGAGTCAGTGAATTGGTGTTTACTGAGGTACTCATTTCAGGCCTTGCTTAGAAGTAAGTCTAGTGAGAAAATCAGCCAAATAAGTATACTTAATTAGATATAAATTGTAAGTAGATCCTAAAAATAGTTACTAATTCCCCACAGTACTATTGAAGTTCAAGTGCTAAACTTGGCAAATTATAATAACATGTCATAAATGCATAAATACAAATAGAAGCATACAAAGAGTACTATGGGAATATGAAAGAAGGCTGGGGGTAAATTAGGAAAATCTTCTTTGAGGGGATGATGCTGAAGTGATATGTAGCCTGGCCAATAGAGCATAGAGTGTACTTAGACGAATGGACAGAGGGCAGCTAAGGGATGAGAAAGAATGGTGCCCTTGGAGGAGTGAAAGATCTGTATTATGTGGATCGCATTTATCTTCTTTTTACAGATTCTTTGTCAGGTATTTGCAGGAGAATACAGAACTGAGAACAGTTTGTAAACAGAAATCCAAACCTTGGTTTTGGAATGTGAATTCTAAAAAAATTAACCCAATAAAATGTTAATACTCAAGAAGTTGCTTAATTTGTTCATGGTTTCAATTTTTCAAACGCCAATTTTTTTTTAATTTAATTTTATTTTTAAACTTTACATAATTGTATTAGTTTTAAAGTTATCTGGTAGTGTCATGTATTTAACAATTACCTGACCTTGTTGATAGATTACACCAGCCTCTCTCTAATTCTGTATCTTTAGCATTAATGTTTGATGAGAAATAATTGTGTTAATGCTCAGACTACAACCAGTAAATGGAAATAATTCGTTTATTATTTGGAAAATTTTCATACATAGAGTAAAATGCAGTGTAATAATCATGTTCCTGTCACTCAGAACTAATAAATGTGTTACTTGATCATATTTACTTCTAGTATGTTTCCTCTTAAGGAACTGTTCATCCTTTTGTTTATCCTTGAAAGCAACCTCTGATAATATGTATTTGTGCATCTGTAAGCAAAACGGTTCTGTGTGCTCTAGATATCCATATAAAAGCATATATCAAATGTACTCTTATTAATTTACTCCTGCAACTTGCTCTTCTTACTTATCAGATTAGCAAAAATTAAAAATCTCAACACCAGGTGTTGTCAAGGTTGTGGAAAAAGTTTTAGTAATATCTACAGAAGTTCAAAATATATACCGTCCAGCACTGGCATTCCTAGGTGTGCGTCTTAGAAAAATTCTTCACATGAATACTAGAAAACATTTAGTAGTATTTTCACTTCAGAATTGTTTGTAACAGTGAATAAACTGAAGCAACCTAAGAACCTACCAAAAGGTGAATGGTTAAATAAATTTCAGTCTCTTTCTGTCCTCTACTTAACTTTATATTGCCCTGCAGCATTTAGCATAATAGATGTTCAGTTTTTATCCATCAAGTTAATTATTAGTACTTTGAATGTGTACGCACAAAACAATCTAGTTATGACGTGACATCTCCATTATGAAGGAGTGATACTGATAAATGTAAATCAGCAACAGGAGCAAGAAAATGCTCTTTTTGCCATTCCTGATTTTTTTTTTTTTTCCTCAGTCGTGATTCCCAAGCTATTTTTCCTCCTCTCTTTTTGTTTTTCAAACAATCCTTGGGGTATTTAACGTTTTTCTAGCTCTTGATCTGCAGCCTTCATGACGGAAAAAGGAATTGATACCAGCAAAATAACTTTAGGTGACAAATTGCTAATAAAAAGTGAGATCTTTTTTATAAGTAACATGGGAAGCCTAGTTACAGAGAAGGGGTTATGGAAAAAAAAGCATTTCTTATCTGCATCACTGTTTAGAGTTCCTAAAGAAAGTGAATCAGATATATAGTCCTGATTTGAATAGTTTCTCTTAAAGATGAAACAGATCTTAAATTTAGTTCCTCCTCAAGACTGAAATCAGCTACCAATCCAGCAGTCAAGGAGCAGTCCAAAAAGAACAATACCTTTTTGCCCTAGCTTGGGAGCTACCTATGACTCAAGCAGTTAAGATTCAGCCTGCAGTGCAAGAGACACCGGTTCAATCCCTGGGTCAGAAAGATACCCCCAGAGAAGGAAATGACTGCCCACTCCAGTATTCTTGCCTGGAAAAATCCTATGGACGGAGGAGCCTGATGGGCTATATAGTCCATGGGGTTGCAAAGAGTCAGACATGACTGAGTGGCTAACAGTTTCAGTTACAGGGAGCTACAGCCTAGTTAGCAAAGTTAATGTAAAGGAGAGAAGAGGAAGAGTTCTCAGCACCTCTTTTTCTTATTTATAGTTAGTGAAATAATTAACCTTAATCATATCAAAAGTGTAGAACTTAAAATTGGAGAAATTCATTAATGTATTCTGGAACATTAACAAGGGATAACACTTATGAAGACTGTTTTATATGCTATAACCTACATAAATGTATTTTTGTTTATGAAATATGTCAGGATTCCTGACCTTGAGTAATTCAGTCTTTTGGGAAAAAAAGGTCCGTAACTCAAAAATTTCGTGAGTGTGTCATTAAGTTTTATAGGATGCTGTTGACAAGGGTGACATTAAGCTTCTACTTGGGTGGGTCAGGGGTGGGTCTGAATCTATAAAGAAAAGTGGAAAGAGCATTCTAGGCAGGGGGAACCATGCACTGGATGTTTTAGAGACGTGACACCACATAGCATTTTTGATGAATTGCACATGGCTTAATTGCTCAGTAAGTGTGAGCATTGAGATGAGTTGTTGACTAAGAGTAAGATTGAGCTGAATGGATAAACTGGGGCATTTATTAGGTAAAGAGATCAAAAAATACTTCATTTAATAACTTTTAAGGTAGTATGTACCAAATACTTGGAGAAGGCAGTAGCACCCCACTCTAGTACTCTTGCCTGGAAAATCCCATGGATGGAGGAGCCTGGTAGGCTGCAGTCCATGGGGTTGCTGAGGGTTGGACACGACTGAGTGACTTCATTTTCACTTTTCACTTTCATGCATTGGAGAAGGAAATGGCAACCCACTCCAGTGTTCTTGCCTGGAGAATCCCAGGGTCGGGGAGCCTGGTGGGCTGCCGTCTATGGGGTCGCACAGAGTCGGACACGACTGAAGTGACTTAGCAGTACCATATACTTGTCTGCCCAGTCTTTTTATCCTTTCAATCTAGGCTTTGTAACCTCTAGCAATAACTGAATTTCTACTTCTAAATTATTTTCAGCAAATACCTAACTGAACACTTACTGTGTATCAGCCACTGTTGTAGGGAATGGGGCTACATCAGTAAATAGACATATTTTCTGCCTTCATGCAACATATTGTCTGGTGGCTAACACTAGTAAGTAAATAAACAATTAAATTATGGCCTTCTAACTGCTAAATAATATAGGTAAGTGTTGCAAGTATAGGAACCTACAATGACAGCAAAGTTCAAGTTGTGTCTTGAATGATGAGTAAGATTTGGTGCTTCCCAGGTGACACTAGTGATTAAAAAAAAAAAAAAAAACCTTGCCTGCCAATGTAAGAGACCTGGTTTGATCCTGGGTTAGGAAGATCTGGTTTTATCCTTCCCGGAGAAGGAAATGGCAACCCAACTCCAGAACTCTTGCCTGGAGAATCCCACGGACAGAAGAACCTGGTGGGCTGCAGTCTATAGGGTCGAACAGAGTTGGACACGGCTAAAGCAGCTTAACCCACATGCACAGGATGAATGTGAGGATAGGAGGAGAGGATTAGGAGACTTCTAGGCAGAGGAAACTTAATTGAAAGTGTGAAAGCCTAAAGGTGAGAAATAGCATATCAATTTCCCAACAGGTTTCTCTGTTCCCCCCACAGCAGATTAATCCTTTAAAAAAATTAAAATTGTCAGTCTTATGTTTAGAATCCTCCAGTGGTTTATTGTGTCTTTCAAAATAAAATTCAAATTTCTTGCCATTGTCTACAAAGCCCTATATGATCTGCCTGGTTTCTGATCTTAGCTCTCTCACTCTGGCTTATTCCATTGCAGTCACCCTGGCCTCTTTGCTATTCCTCATATTCCAGATATGATTCCATATCATAGCCTTTGCACAAACTGATCCTTCTATAAGCTTTCCCCCAGATAATCTGCTTGGTTGTTACTTTCACTTTGTTCAGGATTGTGTTCAAGTCAAAAGAGGCCTGAATTGATAATACTCAATAAAACAGCAGCTGCCTTAGGCCTACTCTCATTACTTTTATCAGCTCACTCTGCTTTATTCCTAAATAGCACATATCATCAGCCTGAAATATGGTTATGGTGGTGGTGGTGTATGAATTATCTAACTAGATTGTTAAGAACCATGAGGAGGTACTTTATGCATTTTTAATTACTGCTTTCCAAATTCCAGCAGTGCTTTGCACATAACTGAATTATTTTTAAACCTAGATGAATTTTTTGGTATAATTTTTAAAACATGGATTTTTCTTAAAATGATTTTTTACAGCTTTTTCAATTTTTTAGGTATCAGTAGAAACACATTCCGGAGAAGGCAATGGCACCCCACTCCAGTACTCTTGCCTGGAAAATCCCATGGACGGAGGAGCCTGGTGGGCTGCAGTCCATGGGGTCGCTAAGGGTCGGACACGACTGAGCGACTTCACTTTCACTTTTCTCTTTCATGCATTGGAGAAGGAAATGGCAACCCACTCCAGTGTTCTTGCCTGGAGAATCCCAGGGACGGGGGAGCCTGGTGGGCTGCCGTCTATGGAGTCACACAGAGTCGGACACGACTGAAGCAACTTAGCAGCAGCAGCAGCAGCAGCAACACATTCACCATCTGTATTGCTGTATTTTAAATTCAGTTTATTTTTATTCTTGATTTTGAAATTTATCAGATTAACAACATATCTGAGTCACTTGAAGTTTTGTCTATGTAAATTCAGTATTATAATAATAATAACTACACTTGAGTAAGAAATACATAGGCAGTTGTTTTCTAACAAGCTACTTTTTCCTAAAATGTTATTTTATTGTGTCATCATCTAATCACAGAATAACCACAATATGTTACATAGTCAGTGATTCAACTGTTGTACATTTCAGTTATTTAAAACAGTAAAATTTTATACTGTGAGCTCTGAAAAATAACATTGGTTGAGCGTAGAGTCATAGATTACCTAACGTATGTTTTCCACATATGAATAGTCCTAGTAAATGCTAATTATCATTCTCTTATTCATCCTATTTTCTATGCTCTTGGTTTAGTTAAACATACATTATTCCCACTTACCCAAAGCATCATCTGGGCAGCCTTGAATAGAAAACAGTCGTGTTTTTTATTGAATAAGCAATCGAGTGATTCTTCACTACAGAAGAGAAAGGTGAACAAGGGTGGATTTTGAACAATTTTTATCTAATTTCTTCATATCACGGCAATGCCAGCTCTTCCTCTGTTCTTTTTTCCTATGTAGTGCCTTCCCAGTCATGTTCTGTTGCTAAAAATCATAAGATGAGTTGGTAGTGGCCACATATCAAATACCAGTATTAATTTTTAGGTCATTAGTTAGTGGATCATCAAAATATGAAATGTTATGATATAAGGATTACCTATCTGTCACAAATATAAAGTTTTTTCTCTTGCAAAAATTATAGGGGATGGAGTGTTAGATCTCTCTACAAAGAAAACCAGCATAAAATCTGAAGAGTCATCCATATGTGATCCTTCTTCTGAAAATTCAGTGGCTGGGTAAGCAATATCTAGGAAATATAATTTAGTATTAATATAAAATTAAGCAGAGAATTCTTCATACTACTCTGAATAGACTGACATATATAGTTTTCTTCCAGAATTTTTGTCACTCATAAATGTGTGTCTTTCATACCTTTCATTTGTCCTTCCTCTTTCTTTTTTATTCTTTCTGTTAAAGAAAAGTTATCAGAACAATCACCAAACTTTAGTTCATGTTACTAAAATGAACTACCAACTTAATCATGGAATACAAACTAAGAAGCAGGACGAGTAGAGAATTTTAAATTCAGTATTTAGGAGGCAGTTTTAAGAAAAATATGTAATTTCACTATTTAATTTTTTAAACAATCAACTAGTTTTAAAAGTACTATACTTACTAATTCTTATAACTAATTTACAGTGCTTAGAGTTTTTTCATTGTGTTTTAGGTGTGGTGGCAGACTTAATATATCTAGTAATCACCACAGAAAGTCCTTTCATGTTTTGAAAGCTGTTTAATTAATTAAATCATTAATAGTGAAGTTCTGTTGGATTTTTGGAATTTTAGGGGGGTAACTTTTGCATCTTCCATTAACAATTTGCATAAGAAGCTTTTTAGTAACATTTAAATCTCAGATACAGAGTATAATTTGTTTCAACTAAGGCTGTAATAGCTTTTTGAGTGATGAGGTATAAAGAACTTTCTGTTAAACTTTGAAAGTTATAACGATACATTCAAAATAGAAATAACATGTATAAAATCTAAAAGTATTTTACCCAATATAATATATCTACTTGTTTCAAATTTTAAGTTTTTATCTAGAGAAAGATATGGGGTGTTTGTGTTTGGAAATATTCTTACTGCTACAAATTTCCTTTAAAGGGGTTGACTCTTTTATTACTTGTTTAGCGGTAACGTCACGTTTCTACTAACAAAAACTCCTTTAGGATTTGGGTATTTTATATAATGGAACTCTAATTGTAAAAAAATTATGTGTTGCTCTACAAGCATCTGTCAGAGGAATAGCAACATCATGAGAATATTTTTACAAATACTGAGTTAGGATTTTATGTTCTTGGAAGGTCTGCCCGTTGAGGCCACCGTATGATTGACACATTGTCCTACCAGGACTGTAGCGTTTGCTTTGATAAGGAGTAACTACTACGTCTCACAGACTTAAAAAGTGATGTTACCTAAGCAAGGAGTATAATAAAGGAGTGGACCCTCCCCTTCCATAGCTGTGTGAGAGTCTCTCATGCATCAGTTTACCATCGTTTCATTCCATCCATCCAGGAGACTACACAGAAACAGAGAGGACTATGTGGAAAGAAGTGCTGAGTTTGCAGATGGTTTGCTCTCAAAAGCTTTGAAAGACATTCAGTCTGGAGCACTGGACATAAATAAAGCAGGCATACTTTATGGCATACCTCAAAAAACTTTACTTCTCCACTTAGAAGCCTTACCAGCAGGGAAGCCTGCATCTTTTAAAAACAAAACTCGAGATTTCAATGATAGTTACTCATATAAAGACAGTAAAGAAACTTGTGCAGTGCTGCAAAAAGTAGCCTTGTGGGCAAGAGCTCAAGCAGAGCGCACAGAAAAAAGTAAACTCAATCTACTTGAAACCTCAGAATTAAAATTCCCAACAGCTTCCAGTTACCTCCATCAGTTAACTCTACAGAAAATGGTTACTCAATTTAAAGAAAAAAATGAAAGCCTACAATATGAAACACATCCTACTGTACAGTTAAAAATTCCTCAGCTACGAGTAAGTTCTATTTCAAAACCACAACCTGATGGTCCTGGTCTGCTGGATGTTATGTATCAAGTTTCCAAAACCTCTCCAGTCCTTGAAGGATCAGCCCTCCAAAAACTGAAAAATATACTCCCTA
Organism: Bos javanicus; assembly: GCF_032452875.1. Taxonomy (NCBI): domain Eukaryota; kingdom Metazoa; phylum Chordata; class Mammalia; order Artiodactyla; family Bovidae; genus Bos; species Bos javanicus. The sequence continues at coordinate 37,693,730 of NC_083873.1, read as the reverse complement.
AACAGAACAAAATAGAATGTTCTGGGCCTGTAACTCACTCAAGTGTTGACTCTTATTTTCTACATGGGGACCTCTCTCCTTTGTGTCTTAATTCTAAAAATGGAACAGTTGATGGAACCTCTGAAAATACTGAAGATGGATTGGATCGAAAAGATAATAAGCAGCCCAGGAAAAAACGTGGCCGTTATCGGCAATATGATCATGAAATAATGGAAGAGGCTATTGCGATGGTAATGAGCGGAAAAATGAGTGTTTCCAAAGCACAAGGAATTTATGGGGTACCTCACAGCACTTTAGAATACAAGGTAAAAGAAAGATCTGGAACACTGAAGACTCCTCCGAAGAAGAAACTCCGATTACCAGACACTGGGTTATATAATATGACAGATTCAGGGACTGGCAGCTGCAAAAACAGCAGCAAGCCTGTGTAGATTACTTGTTAGGAAAACGTTTGTATGTGCGTGAGTGCGTGTATGTGTGTTTGCGTGTGTATGTGCACAGGTGTGTTTTTGTGTGTCTATATACACACATGTGGGAATTACAGATGCTCACTCTGACAGGAGACATGAAATTTTACAGTTCAAAAACCACTTACATGCCTTTTGAAAAAAAGTTTTATTCAGGGTTTTCACTGTGGACAGAATTATATAGTTGCTTACTTAATTCTGATAGTTTGTATTTAATCCTTGTATAAATAGGTGAAAAAGATTCAGGTTTTCTTTAGTAGTCAATAGCATAAAGCATTGTGGGAAAACAAGTAACTGTCAAGTGAAATATTTTTATTGGTGAAAGACCACTCCAGCCATTCAGTTGAACCATCTTTTAATGGAAATATGATATTACTAGTTTGTAAGCATTTTTGCATAACATACTTACATTTATTGTAAGTATATGAAACAACCAGTCAAAGTTTAAACAGACAGCTATCTCCACACTAATAAAAATTAATATATACAGTATTAGTACACTACAGTGCATTCTATGAAATATGAAATGCACTCAAGTGCATCCATCAGAAATAGAAAACCTTAAATGATATGTATAATGAAATTTAATATTTATCATTTAATAGTTGATTTAGCAGGAAGTTGGGGTTTATAAGGTATATACTTTAAAAAAAAAACTGACACATAGTTAACCCCAGCAGCTATAGAATCCTTTAATGTAAGATGGAATACTAAGAACAAAAAGTAATTTAAATTTAATTATTAAAATAATTTAATTTTGTTTTTCATTTGAAAAATAAGCTAATGTGTAAGGTTAGAAAAGAAAGTTGGAATGCAGCTTAGAGCATGTTTATAATGTGCACAGAAAAAGCTTGAGAATGATAATTTTGGTTTAAATGTGCTGGTTAGTTGATGTTATGACTACTTTAAATTTTAAGGATTGTGACACACTCCTACTATTGAAAAACCTCAGTGTAACTTTAATATATTTGCTGCTGTGACATTTCAAAACATTTTCAGTTTATCAAAATGAATTACAGATTTCATTTTGGTGGGCGATACATTATCATTTTGCTAATAACCAAATTTGCAGTTTGTTCAGGGTCTTGAATAGATTTACAAATATTTAACACTGAAGCTGTTTTGAACTTTCAGTAATGTAAACTCTCTACTAATTAGGTAGTTAGAAGCTGGGCAGTGCATTTTAACTTTTACTAGACTCATGAGAAAGACCAGTAATTTTGTATAGCAGTTTTAAAATGTGTTTCAGAGTATCCATGTTGGATTTATGGAGTACGCAGTTTTAGTGGTAAAATGTTATAAAGCATGTGCCTCCATAGAAAGAATGGGGATTTGCTTCATAAATACAAAATTCTTTGAGTGCCCCTTTTCTCTGTTAAAATTCAGGTTCTGATCATTTTTTCTAAGCCAGTTTTCCTAAGTCCAAAAGGAATACTTAAAGCTGAATTTAAAAAATAAGTGCACCTTGTCAAATACATGTGTTTTTACACTTGTGTTTGTGTGTATCTAATAATCATATATACATATAATACTAAAGAGATTTTCAGCTATTACATTTAAAAACTGCTTACATATGTTTAAAGAAACTGAAGAGTAGGAAACTACACAACCAAGTTGTTATTTGGTCTCTCAGATCTATACTGAACCCTCTTCAGCTATTAAAGTTACTTGCATACTAGGATATGAATCCTCTTGCTCTTTTTTTTCCCCCAAGAAATTATACATAATAGATTGCAAAACAGCAGATGTCAGAGTCATCTTTCTTTTTAAAGAATTAAGCCATATTTTGTGAGGGCCAGAACTTGGATTATTTAATATATTTCCCCTCCGCCCCCCCATTGAAAAATGAAGTTAAAGTAAATGTTTCAACACAATTTTATTGACCTCTTTATACAGAACTTTACCTGCAAAAATTGGGGGGTTTGAATGCATTACATAATATTTATATTGTATTGAGCTTTTTTATTCCTCACACTATATTTACATTAATAAATTGATTGAGAAGTTTATAGTAAAGGGATACTTACAGAACACTTTTATATCATTTAAAAGATGACCTGACCAAAAACTTTACAGGATTCATAAAATCAGGGATCATTTTGCTATTGACTTCACAGTGATCAGTAGTTTTATAGGTAATATTATAGTTAATTTGCAGCATTTTAGTACTCGTATTATTTATTTTTGGTCAGAAATAGTAAATTAAATATTTTTTGATAGTTTATAGGTAATGACCAACCCATAACTTTTAAAAGAAACAAAATGTTTCTAATTATTGAGTTAACTTTTGATTATACAAACTAGGAAAGGCAGGGAAATTTATGGGTTCCTCTTCTCCCCAGTGATTCTATTAAGGTGTTCTTTATGTTTAACTTTCAAAGTACTTTATAAATTTAGTTACCAGTTGCTACTTGTTAATTGACAATTTTCTGAAAAATCCAGTTTCAGCAGACTTTTAGTGAAGGTGAAAGCAATCCTTATGTGCTTTCTACTTATTTGAATGTTCCTCAAGTATTTTATATTAAAAAAAAAGAAGGAAAAGAAAAAAACAGTGCCTCTGTTTTTAGAAAACTACTGCTCAGTAAAGTTGTTTAAACCATTTCTGGTAGCTAATGACAATTTTATATTAAATTGTATACTAACTTTAGTGAGACTGATTTTTTTAGTTGTTTACAGTACAAATACTTGTATTTGTTCTTTAATTACAGTATTTTCATTGTCGCAGTAATTTAGTAAAACTCTGTGGCTGCCTTGATTTTGACAGATTTTGTTAATATAAACTGATTGTTAGGCAATTAGTTATATTTATGCATAAATCAATTGCACTATAATTCATGAATTATTTATTACAATATTTTCTAATGAATTCATGTATCTGTCTTGTGTTGTAAATGTACTGTAATTCTGTTTCTACTTTGTGTTGTTATATATCTAAATCTGATTGTATGAATTTTAATTGTTCAGTTAACGTGTTTCTAGGTTGTAATTTGTAGTAAAGCACTTCAATGCTTTTGCACTTAAATTTACAACACTGTTGGTGTGTGATTGATTTACTCATTCATTCAGTAAAAGAAAAAAAGAAAAGAAAAGAAAAAACTTGACTACACTGACTTATTTGATTCACTCTAGGAAGCAGTTTTATTAATATTAATAATAGAAATTGACTTTTTCTAAAGACAACTCTCAGCAACAAAGCTTATAATGGGAAAAATGGATAGAAACTTACCAAAAAATAAGCAGGATGTGTTTGTTTATAAATCAAACAAAGATTAGAAAAAATTTTAGCACGAAAAGCAATGGAGCTGTGAAACATAACAATTTTAGAATCTTATGTAGTTAAGTGAGAGTAAATTCTAGATTGGAGGCTTATGTGTATTCAACTATTTACTCATACATTTGGTTTTTCTTTGAGATTCTAACATACAAAAAATACAGAAATGAAAATAATTAAAGCCAAATAAGCATATTATAGAATTTTCTAATTTGAGAACTTAGTTATCTAATATCTGAGAGAGATGTATAAAATCCTAATATCTGAATATCTAGTAACTTTTTAAAGATGTTCTTCATATGACATTAGATCAAAATTATTGGCCCCTATGATATTGTTGAGATTTTCGAAGTTCCACTATTAAAAATAATCAACTGAATAAGAAATTCTTAAAGAATAGACTTCTTGGAATGTCAAAAGAGCTATTAAAATTTTTCAATGATTTTTAAAATAACACTAATCATTAATTTTGATTAGTTCTGCTCTAGACTACTAACGGAAAAAATCATTTGAGCATTTCAGGAACTGTTACAAGAGTATAGTAATGTTAATTTGCAAAATTTGCTTTGGTGTTTTTGCTGCTACTCAACAGAGTTTTATAAAATGTAGATACAACATTTCCTATTTATCTGTGAAACAGGTTAAACCAGTTTTAGGCAGGTATTTTTATGAGAAACATGTAAAATCTCTCTTTAGTCACATATACGTTTAATAGGCCATAATATAACTTTTAAACAAACATGTTGGAAATGGATCTGTCGGACCTTTTGGGGTTTTCTTTTGCTTATGTGAAAATTATAGTTGTTAATTTGCTGGGAAAGAATATAATACCACTATACCCTCTTATTGATAGTTAACATTTACTTGTGCCTTTATTCTCTATATATGTTTTCTGAGTTATACAGTAGTGAATCTTTGGAGTCAGTTCAATCATTTTATACTCTAACCATGAAAAAATTTACAAAAAATTATTTTCCACAGGGAAGGGATACCGAGGTCATGTCCTGTCTTCCATCTGTCTAGATGACAGTAGACTTAAAAATTTTTATTGTAATTTCATCTCTTCTCTCCGTTTGATAACTTCTTTATGTTAAACCCATGCTAGTTTTACTAGCGAAACATTGATTGAATCTAGTAAAATTATCTTTTTTCTAGAAAAATTTTTATCTAATCTGAAACAGTTGATGTTTTTGCTACTCAACAGAAATTTTATAAAATGTAGATAACATATTGCCTACTTATCTGTGAAACAGTTTAAACCGGTTTTAGGGAGGAACTTTTTAAAATCAGTTTCACTTTCATTTTAAAAATTATTTAATTTTTAATATTGGTGAACATAATAACCCTTTATTAAAACAAAATACAGTCTTCTGTCACTGTTCATAGTCAGCATATTTCAGTTCCAACCCTAAATAAAATTTATACAAACCAGTAACTAACAACAACAAATATAAGAAATCACAAGTGGGAGGCTGTTTTCATGTACAGAGTTTGGTGATATGTTTAATTTAAATAGATACTTTTCTGAAACAGAATTCTTTTAATATATTTTATTCTTCTTGCTGCTGGTATTGGATTAGAAAGTTTTTTTTTTATATAGACTTATACACTGGTTGCTAAGTAATCCTGGGTTTTAGTTTCCATTAGATTTATGTTAGTTTCTGCAGTGGGATATTTTCCAGCATTTGAAATTAAATAATTAGGTAAGTAATGCCTTTAGTTTTGATGTAATTAATTAAGTATTTAAAATAAATTAAAAATAGATTACATTTTTAAATAGCTTAAATTTTTATTTTATTACTAGGTTAAAACGCCTGTTATTTATATGAAATCTAAATCCCTTAACTTTCCTTTTGACTATATAAAACGTTTTATTAATAATTTTATTTTCACTACCTGAAAAATATTTTATCTTTTTTTAAATAAAGGTATTATCTTTATTTTAAATAAAGATAAGAAAGATTTTCTCCTATATCTTATTTATCTTATTTGTACTAATATGGACTGATAACTACCAAATAACTTATAAAATGTCTACTTTATAAAAATTTTAACTCCTTCTGAAGCACTTTCCGTTAAATATTCTTAATATAGCCAAAGCACTAAACATTAGCAATCTGTAAATATAACCATATCTATCAGTAGCAGCCTTTATATTACACAAAACATAGGGTTTTGCTTTGACTCATATTTTGTCATAGGGAATTATCATAAGTGCTTCATTATATTTTTGGTAAACAATAATCAAGATATCACTTTCACAGCTCTCCATAGGAATTAGAAGTCCAGCAATATCAAAATATCTATTTCAAGCTCTGTTAAAATTCCTTATGATATTAGTATTTTTGCTGTAATTCATTTTTTGTTTGATTTTTATTTTTAGTTCAACTGTTGATGCAAAATCAGAGGAAGCTACTAAAATGGAAAAAGGAAAATCAGCATTAAGCAAAGTTTTGGAATCTTTGTGCATACATCACCAGGAACAAGTTTTGGCTATGTTGAAATTTCTAGTCCAAGAGCAGAATGCTGCTTCTCTTTGCTGTTGTAATTCATCCTATACTGTGTCTTCAGAGTCTCAGAATCCCCTTATTGAAGATGATTTAGATGGTCTGTTCTGTAGTTGTGAATATAGGCTGGCAGAAAGAGGGTATTTACACAATGAAAGACAAAGCCCTGGTTTTGTGCCTCTGCCAGTCTGTATTAAAGATTTACATTGTTTATCTTGTCAAACTGTAACTATTGAGCACATTAAGAAGGTAGTGAATAGAGGAATTGCAAACAGTTACAATTCTCACAGGTGCTGTTCTGGACTGTTAGCAGACATTGATTCCACAGAATCAGGCTTTCAGAGTCCTCATTCATCAAGGGAAATAGGTGATGTTTCAGTAAATCTTCAAGATGTTTGTAGGTCTCGAAGTCCCTCACCCCCACCATTATCACCTGTGCAGGCTGAAGGATTTGAAAAATTGAAAGATGTCATCTCGGAGTGTTCAGCCTTAGAAAATAATAGACTTGAAACAAACATTAACCAGCCTCCATCTCTGACACCAGCAGAAATAAGCAATGATGAAGATGATCATGAAGGTAAAATGCCTAAAACTAAAAAATCCAGTAACTCTGATTCTTTGCTCTTAGAAGACAGCAATAATTGTACTACAAATCATGAAAAGGGTGAAACTACTATAATTTTTCAAGATTTAATGGATCGTATTAATGAAAAATTAAAATCAATAGAAACAATAGATATGACAAACCTTATACAATTATCTAGCAGTGATTGCAGTACAGATAATGATTTAAAATTGAGAGATTTAATAACCTCTCTTTTGCATAATGCAAAGGCCAGTGATTACAGTTTTATGGAATTACTGAGTCAACATGATAAAAAGATAGAAAATAAAATTATTCAGACAAGATTTCGAAAGCGTCAAGAAACCTTATTTGCAATGCACAGCTCTCCTGACTCACCCATATTCAGAAGGCAGTCATTACAGATAAAAAGAGAACTTGCTAGTCTTGATGAAAACTTTATGAGAAAAAAATACACCGAAAAAAATCCAAGGAAGTTTTTGCGCAATGATGAACTCTTTTCAGCAGACAAAGAGCAATTCTATCATTGCCAAGGACCTTCTTTACAGAATTCTAAAAGCCTGCAAGATAATAATCATGTGGAAACATCATTTTTACCAGATTATGGATTACAGTCATTGCAACTACCTCTAAGTAATTTAGAAACTAACTTGGCTTTTGATGCATTTTCAGAAAGCTTTAAAACAGCTTCTCCTGAGAAAATGAGCATAAGGAGATCGCAGGAGAAATCTGTGGCTAGGAAAAAGTTTTTGCAAAATCATAAAGAGAATCCAAAATTAGAGAATACTCAAACTCCTTTGAAAAGTGATATCCCTGGACTTCTGAGCAGAACCAAACGAAATATTGTACCACCAGGGTGGTATTCTATATATGTAACAAATAATTATGTTTTCAAAAAATCCCCTAAGGCCAAAAAAGTTTCTGACTCTACCAAAGGAAAAGATGAAGTAAAAAATATTCAGGTTGAAAGCTCACATAGTATAGATTTAAACAAAATTGCAATGAATTCTAATTTACAAGTTGTTGTGGAACGTTTGGAAGATACAATAAATATGGCCAAAAAGTCTTGGAATAATCAGTCATTATCAGAAGGGTATAAAGCATCCAAGAAATTGATAGAAGTTGATAGTAAAGATCAACCTGCTGGTAGAAATATGACTCTGACTGTAAGTAGAATGACATGTAAAGAGAAAAGTTTATCAAAATCCATAGTAGCATCCACCAATATTAAAACCAATCATATACCTACAATAGATTTGAATAGCAAACGACTAAACCAGAAAAAGTCATCTGTTTTAAACACAAGTAGCTTGATTTCCAGTGTTGAAAATGTACCAACAAAATATGAAGCCATTGAAAGCTCTTCTTTTGCCACCTATTCTAGTCCTATCAAACTCATGTTTTTATCTGAGGTTAAAAGCAGTGAAGGAGTCAAATATACCTTAACCTCAGTCAATAATTCCGAATCAAATCATGATTTTTCCTCTGAAAAGCAACCAACTCATCAAGTAACTGAAAATAGAAAAGAAACAAATGAGACTATCCCAAATGCTAACTCTGCAAATTATAGTTCTAATCTTAATGATAGTGACACTTTGCAAAAAGAACTAAACAAATTTAATTGTGCAAAAGAAATGGCAGAATCCTCTGCAGTGTTTACAGATGATATGAAGAATGATAAGCCACAAGAGTTACCTAAAGAGTATTCAAGCAGTACGATTGATTCATCTTTTAAAAGAAAACCAGGTAGACCTAAAAAAATAGGTCCCCAGGTTGTGAAACAGATAAAGCGACCAATTGGAAGACCACCAAAACCTAAAACTGACCAAACAGACATTGCCATTTGCCAAAATGAGCCCCTTAGTGCTGAAAAGAAAAGCCCAGAGTCTCTCATATCAGAAGTAAAAGAAGGTATATATCAGAAGAGTATTACAGTAACTGTTATTTATGGAAGGTCAAGAAGAACTAAAAGGCATGTTTCTGAAGGAAGTATAAACAAAAGCAACGGTATGTCTTTAAAAAATGTTACTGATTTTCCAACAGAATATAATAGTCTCAGAAATATTAGAGAATATGACACTGACTTGGGTGAAAGAATAAGTGCTATTTCAAGTTTGACTACTGAAAGTGAAATCTTGGGGTCTGGCTTTGAATATGTTAGACCTTTCAAGAACAAGCCTGTGATACCTCAACCGTCCAAGAACATTATTCGACCAAATCACAAGCCTTTGGCAATAATTAGGAAGCCTGGTAGACCTGCAAAAGTGAAAATCTCTGGCATATCTGTGACTATCAATAGAATTTCACCTCAGGAGAGAGAAGTGAGTATTAGCAGCTGCTTACCTCCTTTAGAACAAGAGAATATATTCCAGAAAAATCTGCCTGAAGAAAATCACCAGTACACCATGGATACAAGGCACACTGAAGCTGACAAACTCAAGAATGAATCAGAAAGTATGGTTGCTGCTGTACCTTTGAGACATTCCATTAGGGATCGAAAACCATCTCTGCATTTCTTACATTCATTAGCATCTTCTAGTTCACTTATTTATAGAAATTCCCTGCTCCATAAGTCATATAAGCTCCATTTGCAGAAAGGTAAAAGTCAGGAGGACAAACATAAGCAGTCAAGGATTAAAATAGCTTCCAAAGGTCCGCCAGGAGCTAGAAATTCAAGGAATGCAAAAAAGCATTTGGAAGATAAATTAATACCCAATTCTGAAGTATCCTTGGACCCTATAATTTCATCAAACCCTTTGCTCAGGTGGTGGGCTGCTTCTACTTCAAACGATTCCTTATTAGAGGAATTAAACAATAGATTTGAACAAATAACAAATGCTTGGGTGCCTGTGAGTGGAGATGAAGCTGAAAATTGTGTTCATAAAAAAAGAGACCACATTGAAAATGATAACTTCAAAATAGCAAGCCCTTTGGAGACCTGTCTTTTAGAACTTGAGGTTTCACCCGTAAAAATGCTTTTTCAGAAAAAGTATGATTTGAATGAACTCTGTACCTGGTTTATGCAAACAACAGAAACACAGTCTCTTTCACTAGTTAGAAAAGCAAATGCACGAAACCCTTTGGAAGTAATAAACACCAGAGGAATTAAATTAGGGACCAAATATTCTGATTTTAATACCAGCCCTTTCAGAAAGCACTTTAAAAAATTTGCACTATCTTCGCCTTCAAAGTCAGCAGGGAAGTTGCATATACTGCATAAAATGGTTAGCTCCCCACTCTTAAATGTGAAAAGTAATTTAACACTAACTAGATTAAAAAGAAGTGAGTTTAAGAGGTTGCATCATGAAAGGTGGAGAAGACAGGGAAAGCTGCACAGCCATGGGACAGGTGCTTGGATATCTAAGAGGAGGAACTTAAGATTTTTTTGCCAGAACCAACTTTTGAGTAAGACTGAGGGAGTAACAAATGCTGATGTCCCACTCCAAGGAAAAAACACAGTAGATAATCAGTTTATTTTCCCACCTGAGATCAGGGATAACTTTTTGCAACAGAGGTTGGCCATGTCTGATTTCAAAACACATGCTAGTTTAGAGAATAAATTTAACTCAGAAGCAAAGGAGAATGGAACAAACTGCAGCCAAAAAGATTTTGAAAAGGGACCAAGACTAGGAAATGTATGTTCAAATAATTGGAGGTCAAAAACCTTAAAAGACTGTAGAATATTTTTGAGGAAGATCAACTATCTCGAACACAGAAATACTTTTAAGTTAAATACCATCATTTACTCTCCTGAATCTGTTAACTGTGGAAGTAATCATCAAACTCACATAGAAGAATCAAAGCGCTTTACCTTAAGATCCCAGTCTGCTAGGCAAAATTCTTTTAAAAAGCAATCTAAAGAAATAGAAAATGCTAAAGCAAATAGTCCTTCAAGTGATAAATTTCCTGCCCAACTTGAAAATAGTAAATTAAATAAATGTGTTAACTATGACAAGAATCCTTCTGATAATTGTGAAGTTCTTAGCAAATTGAACAAAAGAAAAAGACCACCATGGAAGACCACAGAAATGTCAACAAAAAGACATAAACGACAGTCTTGCAACAGTGGACAAATGGCAAACTATTTTTCAAAATACCAACTAGGTAAGTTTTTCTCTACTTAATTTTAGTTTCATTGTAGGTGCCTTGAGTGGAATATCAGATGATGGATAGAAGAGGAACAGTTGATTTAGCTTTATTTCTAAAATATTTGGACAATCTAATTTCTTGGCACCTAGTATGAAACTCATGAAATTAGGTGCTGCTAAATGTCCCAGTGAACTTCCCCACATCTAAATGTGTCCAGGATTTCAAGAAAAGTATATTTGAGACATAGAAAGCTTCTAAAATATTAATGTAAATACTCTCTTGTTTTGCATCTGATCTAATATAAAATATAGAGAACAGTTTGACAAATAAATATGCCCAAGTAGCTATCTAAAAATTTACTGCTACACTACAAGCTAATATATATTTATTATCTAATGATAAATTAGTAACTTTGAGACCATCTGGAAAGTAAAAACTATCTCATGGTTGACTTGATGAAGACCATAACATATATAATAATCCTAGGGTATCAATCTCACATTCACCATTAAGTTGTTAGGCCCTTTGATACTGCTTTGGGAACCACTTTTAGAGTCTATTTAAAAGTGTCAAGATTTTTTTTTCCAATATGTCAGCAACTTATTAAATAGTTTTTTCATATCTGACATTGATTCCATAGATATAAAGATGAGGATTTCTTTATAGAGATAATACCTCACCTACCAAAGGAGAAAATCATACACAGGTAATTTTAAGGTAATGCTAAATTCAGAATGCAAACTGAAATTACTTTAGCAAGTAATTATGAGCTTTACTCAGTTATACCAACCTGACATTGGTGCCTCAGGGAGACCGTTACCCCTTGAACCTAGCAAAAATGGGATGTAAACACTAGTTGCCATCGTAACCAGTTCCAATTCTGCTTCTTGACAGGTGCTAGACAATTTAGGGTATGTAAGAGTGTGTTAGTGTTTGTTGATTTCTTCTGTGACATGAAAGAGTGAAGAAATGCAGGGTTACTGGGTTACATTTGGATATTTAAGGATATTTTATCATATGGTTGCATTGTTACATTGTATATTTTAGGGGAGTCTTTTGTGTGGCCCGAGAGGTATTAGTGGCTTAATTTTTTCTTATGTTTTTAAAAAACTTTTTTAAAAGCTAAAAAAAACACTTTCAGGTCTTAAATTGGAACATTAAAAACTAATTAAACTCAAGTTTTAATAGGTTAGAAGATTATTATGAACCCCAAAATTCAATTACTTAACTGAATAACTTTTATAATAACCTATTTCTGTATATCTCACATGCAGTGATTAAAATTTTTAACTAACATAAATCATTAAAATGTTAAAGATGGTCAAATTAGAGTCTCCATTATTAAAAATGTATCAAACCTAAAAGTAACGCCTTTTGTTCCTTGGCCTAAGGATAACTAAAAATAACACAACAAATAGTATGTCAGGAAAAAAGAGGGACGAAGTCTAATAGTTATTTTTTTCAAAAGAGCTTATAATTCACCTAAAAATAAGTTCACATATTTTTAAAAGATTGCCATGAATGGAGAATAAAGTGTAATGTTTCATTTTTAATTCTTTACACCATCCTCATTTCATACTAAAGATAGTTTGTATTGTCATTTCTCAACAGAACTGTATTTTGTTACTTCCAGCTTAACCATTGTATCTTTCTAAGGTATAAATGTAAATGTATTTTAATATGATTCTTCATCTCACTAAATATATCACCCTAGAAAAATAAGATGGAAGATGCCTAATTGTTACTTTTTCAAATTAATTTCAAATCCTTTTGTAACATTTAAAAAAACTTTAGTATCATATTAGGAGTTGTTTTTCACCTTTTCTCATTTTAAAAATTCATAGTAATAGTTCCTGTTCTGCTCAAAGTTTTATTTATCTTTTACTGATAACTTTCCTTCTTTGTTTTAACATTCTTTTTTCCCCCACTCAATCAACAAGGACATTATTTTTATAAAGTTGTATTTATAGCAATATTTGTTATATTATCTGATTTTTAAATGTTTCTTAAGGTGTTTTGTTTTTTTTTTTTCATTATTCTTGATACTCCATACTTCTTTTTGCCTCTTTGAAAGTGACACTAAAATTCATTATTTTATGTGTGTTTTTCTTCTTCATTGAATACATAGTGACTGGAAGTTTGAGACTTTTAACAATAGGACTTTTCTAGGAAAATTCATTTGACAATGTAATAATGAATTAATGGAATATTTCTGTTGATGAAGAGTTTTGCTTTTACTTGAAAATGTCTTGTTTTTAAACTTTTCAAGATTAACCGTATAGATACAGTTTAGTACACAGAAATTTTAAAACTTACACTTGATGACATTTGTACTGCTTATATCGACTGTAAACATGGAAAGGAAGAAGAAGTGCAATTCTATTGAATTCTTGTTTTAACAAATACTTAATGAATGCCTACAATATGCTCTTAGGTACGATAGAAGATTCAAAAAGCTTTTTTCCATCTAAGTAAGAAAATAAGATCTATATTGCTTATTTATTCAAAATATAGAGTGTATTTTATGTTTTAAGTGTGATATTATATGTTTTAAGGGGATAGAATGGTAAAAGTCATGTTTTGTACTCTTGAGGAGCTTACCATCTTATGCAAGATAGTGAATAGGCAATTCATGGAAAGATGAGTGCTATGATGGGAGAGAGAGATGCACTATAGGGGCACATAGGGAAGTTGAACCCAGGGTCAGAGAATTATGCAAGGATTCTTGCTTCTAAGCTGGAATTTGAAGAATGACAAAGTATTAGAAGTACAGAGAGTACTTCAGGCAGAAGCAAATTGCATGGGGAAAATGTGGTTGACTGAAGAGAGCAGGGTTGTCTGGAACACTGATTAATCTAGTTCATATAGCTAAGACATAAAATAGGAATTTAGGAAGGGGCAGTAGGGTAGTTGAAAAAATGGCAAAAGATAAAGCTGCTGATGGAGGCATAGGACAAATTGTGAGGTCAGCATCAGTTAATGAAAAAAAAAAAAAAAATCTGGAGCCCTGATAGTGTCAGTATTGGGGAAGAATGGATATATTTGAGAGACATCCATGAAGTAGAATCAGTCTTAGAGAATAGAAGAATAAAGTTTAACATCAGGTTTTTGGCTTGGACATCTGGGTAGGTGATTGTAATATTCACTCTAGGTGTTCAGTTTTAAACATATAAAGTTTGAGATATCTAGTGGGGTATCCAAGAAAAGATACTTAGGATGCAACTAGTTAAGAGTTTTTGCTCAGGAGAGAGGTCTCAGCTAGAGATAAAGATTTGGGGGCCAGCAAATAATTGAAGCCATGAGAGTGGAAGAGACTGTTCAGTGTAAAATGTGAAGAACATAGTGTCTCAGAGCCCCAAAGATATGGAGAAAAGAAAAGTGTACAAAAGGAGACTAGTGAGAGTAGCCAGGAGATAAGAGGAAAGCCAGCAGAGGATGGTGACAGGAAATACGTTTTAAGAAAGGAAAAAAACAACAGTGTAAAGTGTTAATAAGAGGTCAGTTAGGTCTTGACATCTTCTGTGTAGCACAAGAGGTTATTTTAGAGTCAGAACTCTTATGATTGAGTAAATTCAGGAAAAAGAAATGAAGAAAATTAGCACAGAAAAATGTAAATGGCAGATTGGTGAGAAAATAGGGAAGTAGTGAGAGGAAGCCCAGTTGAAGGATGTTTAGATGCCAATGGGAAGAAACCACTGGAAAATGAAAGACTAAAGTAGAAAAATGAGATGGCAAATAGGGGAAATGGAGTGAAGCCCCTGACTTGATAGTGGGGTATCATGAGAATCGTTAGAGAGATTGGTGTTGGCCCGAAGAGTCTTTTCTCTCCTAAGACATGAGAATGCATGTGTGCGTGCTAAGTTGCTTCAGCCATGTCCAACTCTGCGACACTATGGACCACAGCCCGCCAGTCTCCTCTGTCCATGAAATTCTCCAGGCGAGAATACTGGAGTGGGTTGCCATGCTATCCTCCAAGGGATCTTCCCCACCCAGGGATAAAAGCCTCAGTAATTACCTCTCCTGCATTGCAGGCAGGTTCTTTTACCATTACTGCCACCTGGGAAGCTGAAAACATGAGAATAGTGGGAATGATTTTTAGGAGGATATAAATCAGTTTATAATTTATGGGGAGAATGTTTAGGATAGTAGACTATTTTCTGTGAATCAAGAGGTAATCTAAGAGTTTTATGGTGAGTATTGAGCTCTGGATAATGTTTGAAATACATCTCAATAAGTGATAGGATTGAACAGCTTGTGATTTTATCTCAGTTACCAGAATGTAAAGCTTGGGAGAAAGATGGGCCATTTTACTTAATAGTAACTGTGTTCACCAAGTGGGTGTAACAGAAGGAAAAGAGATCAAACTAAGAATTTATTCTTTGAATTGTGATAAATTACATGGTCAAACTACAGAAGTCTTTTTCTAATAGCTGCACACAATATAGATTAGAAGAGAGGGCAGAATGGGGTGTGTGAAGGACCAGTTGTAAGAGACAATTTTTGTGGTGATAATGGTCTAAAATTATGTGTGACTATTGAAAATAATAACATAGACCTCTTTAATGTCAGTGTTGTTTGAGTTCCTAAAGCAAATGTGTGCCTTTTCCTAATTGATATACAGCTGGATATAATAAATGGACTTTGGACACCTCTGAAGTTTCAGGCCAGAATAACCTACTATGTACTTAAAGCTACTATCCTCATATTATTTTTCCTAAAATGTTAAATTTTTCTATAAAAATTCAAAACTCAGGTTTACACTTTCAATTGGATTCTAAGATGACTGAAAAAAGTTCAGTTTGTCAGTTTCTCCGGTTTTGTCTTCTGTCCTCAAAAATGACTGACTCTCTCTCTCTCTCTCTCTCTCTCTCTCTCTCTCTCTCTCTATGTATGTATATATATATATATATATATATATATATATATATATATATTTCCACTCAGAATTCTGGTTTTCTCTGAGATATGTCACTGATGGGTGATTTGAAATTAATGATACACTCTTTTAATTACCTAAAACTGAAACTAACCATGCATCCTTCTCTGGTCCTGCTAATGAACGTTTTATCATATTTTTCTGAGTCCTAATTCAAGATACTGTTTTAAATTTGTATGGTTGAGGCAACCTCAGCACAGAATATCCTTTAACAGTTAAAAGTAAAATTTAGAGTTACTTCATGTAACATTCAGCATCATATTACCTAATGGAAATTATGAAGCACTAGAGTAGATGATGGAGAAGGCAGTGGCAACCCACTCCAGTACTCTTGCCTGGAAAATCCCGTGTTCAGAGGAGCCTGGTAGGCTGCAGTCCAAGGGGTCGCGAAGAGTCAGACTCGACTGAGTGACTTCACTTTCACTTTTCACTTTCACACATTGGAGAAGGAAATGGCAACCCACTCCAGTGTTCTTGCCCGGAGAATCCCAGGGACGGACATGACTGAAGTGACTTAGCAGCATCAGCTGCAGAGTAGATGATTTTCTAAATTTCATTTTGATAGAAAAGTGTTTCCAAATGATTCAGTCACTTTAATCTGGTTTGCTACACAAGCATTCCAAAGTTATATTCCAGGAAAAACTGGTCCACCAAGATGTTCTGTGTGCACAGTGTTCTGTAGTCCAGTAACATGCGAAATGCTCATTTCTCTTTCTCGTGCTTACCGAATCATAGTGCCCCATTAGTATGTTAAAACACATTCTCCAAACTTTATGTCCCATAGAACATAGTTTGCATGCTAAGTTGCTTCAGTCTTTGCAACCCCATCGTTCGTCTGTCCATGGGATTCTCCAGGCATGGATACTGGGATGGATTGCCATTTCCTTCTCCAGGGGAGTTTCCTGACCCAGGGATCAAACCAGTGTCTCTTAAATCTCCTGCATTGGCAGGCGCCACGAGCGCCACCTGGGAAGCCCCAGAACATAGTTTTGGAAACACCGCTCTACATAGTTTCCTGCTAGGCTTTCTCTGTACTTACTGTGATGTTACCAGAAAGAATGCAGTGACTATAAATATATAAGTTAATTTATATACTAGACTTGCTCTTGTACATAAATTGTTAATCAGAATTAAATTGTAAGTGCTTTACTAAGATTCACCATGAAAAGATGACTCTAGTAAATAACATTCAGGCCAAAATAATCACATTTTGATAAGTCTGTTTTATAAGTTTCATTTTTGTATAGATTTCATTTCATAATGAATCAAGAAAGGAAGTAGCAGTCAGTTCAGGTGGCTTTCCTCTCTGTATTAAAAATCATAAGAAAATACCTTACGAGTTTAGGAAAACATACGAGATCAGAGTCTCCTTGAGTCTTAATTAAACCACACTCTTAATTAATTTGGTCAAAACTGGATAAAAAAGACATATTTTAATGTAAAAAATAATAAATATATCGACCTGTTCTTTTTTACATGAGCTTTATATTATCGTCTTGTTACTTGCCAGTGCCATCAGTAAAAATATTAAAACTGTGACCCAGTAATTTAAAGCATTCTAAGGAAATAAAGGCTTTAATACATTCTGTTTATAATTAGATATTTTCCCCATTATTGTAATTTTCATAGAAACTGACTAAAGAGAAGAAGACTTAGGTTTTAAAGAGTTTAATATTGCATTACGAAACAGCTACTTTGGTAATTCCTTATCTTTTTTTTCCTAGAATTTCTCTCACATATCTTATATCTCATTGCTTTGTCAACCATTACAGAATATTCTGCTTTACTAATTGCCCCATATCTTTCATGGAAAACTATTCCATTTATTCAACAAATATTGTATATTTTTCTTTTGATCTACTGGGCATTGTTAGACACTAGAGTTACAAAGTAACTCAGAGAACTTAGCAAAAAATATTTCAAGTTGTTTTTTCAGTTTAACAACATAATTACTAAAACTTGAAGAAAGATAATTTGGTTGATTCACCCTATTAATGGATATGAAATACAGCACTATTTTCAAACAAGATTAACTTTCCAAACTGAGGTGTCTGGCCCCCAGCCTGCCTTTTAAGTAGTTTTATTGGAACATTGCCATGATCATTCACTTCTGTGTTTTGTCTATTGCTGTTTTATGCTGCAAAAGCTGAATTGTGTAGTTGCAACAGAGATCCTAAACCCACAAAGACTAAAATATCGTGACCCTTTGCAGAAAAAGTTTGCTGACCCATTTTTATTGGTAGAATTTTGATATGATGTGACTAGAAAAAAAATTTATTGTCTTTTTTTTTTGCTTTTAGTAAATTAAGATTATTATATCCAGTTCATTCCCAAAACCTATCCACTCCCTCCCTGTTGTCCACTCCCTCTTGCCACACAATCCAGTACATTTCTGACTTGTAGTTATTTTATTTTGTTTTATCTCCCTGGGACAAGACCTGTCTGTATCCAGCAGAGTGGTGCTGGGGGAGCCATCAATGCCAGTTTTGTTCTGTTTTGTAAATCTTTATTCTCTCCCTGCAGCCTCCAGACCTGCTTTGTCTATCTGAGGTAAGTGGTTCAAGGGTCACCCTTCTCTTCCTTAACCAGCTGCTACCACCTGTTAGAGATTTATTTCAGTGCTTCACACCTTAAATTCCTGCCTCAGATGTTCTCTTCTCCCCTTTTATCCTCTCTATTCATTTAGTAATTCAAATTTTTTAGTTCAGCCCTCATGGCTACCATATTTTTCTCCTCATTTTTCCTATAGTGAGCTGAGTATTCTGTGATTATCATAATAAACAGCCTACTGAATTCACCTATTGTTTAATTACGAACAACAAAAAAGGCAGAGCAGGTATCTGAATTATTTCCTCCTGCCATGTTTTTTCCTCCTTGTTTTTGTTAATTTTAAGCAAGACCTTGGCTTCATTTTTTTCCCCTCCAATTCCATTTCTAGGAAACCTGGAAAATTCATTTGTTTGCTTCTTTATGTGTTATATAAATGTATAGAATAATAGATTTTAGAAGCCAGTATCTATAGACCCCATTAATTTATTCTTTCAAAAATTTTTGTCTCCTGTGTTCCAGGCAATATGGTAGTCATATGGAATATGATGGGGGACAAAACCAGATGTCACTCCATTCATGATCAGCTTTGTTTGGAGAGGCAGACATTTGAGAAAAGTTATACAAATCTTACAAGTTCTTAATTTGTAGATGGTACTATGAGAATTCCTTATAGGGAGATCTTATCAAGTCAGCAAAGTAAAGGAAGACGTCTCTGAGGAAATGTCCATTGAACTGAGCTGTGAAGAATGAGTAGGCATCAACTAGGCCAAGCAGCAGAGAATGGAGAGGGGAGGAATGACTTTCCAGGAAGAAAGAAGTGACTGAAAAAAACATGAGGCTTGGTATTCCTTGTGGAGTTAGATAAGACGTGACTGGTGTGTCTTGAGTCAGAGGAGGAGGAGCGTGATGTCACATGTGGTGAACATTGAAGAGTAAGTCAAGGTAGACCACATAGGTTCTCAGAAGCCATGTTTATGTCCTTTCAGGGGCTGATTTTACCCCACTAGTCAGGCCACACCAGTACCTATCTGGGGACTCTACTTACCCAGGTTCTAGGAGGACGTTCCATTTTTCGGTGGCAACACCAGTCATATCCAGTCCTGTATGGCCTGTAGGTATTTTCCATCTGGTCCTTCTCAGTGGTCTTTTTCACAGCCTTGGGAAACATTTATGTGTGATCAGTATTGATCTGTAGACTTGGAGGGAGCTCTGGAGCCAGCTCTCTCTGCCCCTTTCTTTCCTGTACTCCACATATTCTAGTCACTGTGGACTCCTGTACATCTAAACTCTGTCTTCCCTTTTCAGGAAGATTCCCAAGCTCTGGGTTCCTCCTTTATTGCACTCTGGAAACTCTCTAAGCAGTAAACCATAGCAAGTTTTAGGACTTACCACCTTTTATTTCCTTTTTTTCAGGAATCACTGTCATCTGTACTTCTGTCATCCTTTATCTTAGAAACATTTCATGGATTTAGTGTGCTGTTTATAAAGTAAGAGGGCAGATTCATCTTGTTACCTCATTATGGTCAGAAAAAAATATCCCAGATTCATTTTTTAACAAATACTTATCCAGCTGCAATATGCTAGGTGATGAAAATAATGTACTGAGCAAGACCAACAGGGATTTATACTTTCTTCAAGCTTGTGTTTTATTGGGAGGGGGAAAAATAGAAAGCATAAGGCAGTGATAAAATCTGTGTTATAAAATTAGGTGATACAAGGATATTTTTGGTAAAGCTGCTTTAGGTTGAGTACTCAGGAAAATTGAGATAGCTAGAATATCATTGATAACTGAAACTGAGTATGGATGAGAGCTGACAGTATAAAAAGGAAAGAAAGCCTGGGACTCAAACTTGAGAACTAGCAACATGCATTAGCCAGGTGGAGTGGGATGACTTGAATTGACAGGAAGAGGCAGAGGAAAACCAGTACTGAGTTTCAAAAAAGAGAGTATGTTACTCTGCTCAGGCTGCCATAACAAAATAACATGGACTGCATGACTTAAACAGTAGAGATTTATTGTCTCACAGTTCTGGGGACTGGAAAGTCTAAGATCTGGAGGGTTCTGTTTCTGGTGAGAGCTCTCTTCCTGGCTTGCAGGACACTCTCCCATTCTCTGGTGTCTCCTCTACTTATAGAGTATAAGTATACGTTCTTAACGTTAGTCCTATTGGATTATTGTTGTTGTTGTTCAGTCATGTCTGACTCTTTGCAAACCCCATAGAGTGCAGCACACCAGGCTTCCCTGTTCTTCACCATCTCCCAGAGCTTGCTTAAACCCATGTCCATCGAGTCAGTGATGCCATCCAACCATCTTGTCTTCTGTCATCCCCTTCTGTTCCTGCCTTCAGTCTTTCCCAGCATAAGGGTCTTTTCTACTGTGTTGGCTCTTTGCATAAGGTGGCCAAAGTATTGGAGCTTCAGCTTCAGCATCAGTCCTTCCAATGAATATTCAGGATTGATTTCCTTTAGGATTGACTGGTTTGATCTTCTTGTGGTCCAAGGGACTCTCTAGAGTCTTCTCCAACACTACAGTTCAAAAGCATCAGTACTTCAGCACTCAGCCTTCTTTATGATCCAACTCTCACAGCCATACATGACTACTGGAAAAACCATAGCTTTGACTAGACAAATGTTTGTCTGCAAAGTAATGTCTCTGCTTTTAAATATGCTCTCTAGGTTGGCCATAGCTTTTCTTCCCAGGAGCAGGTATCTTTTAACTTCGTGGCCGCATCACCATCTGCAGTGAATTTGGAGCCCTAGAAAATAGTCTGTCATTGTTTCCCCATCTATTTGCCATAAAGTGATGGGACAGGATGCCATGATCTTTGTTTTTTCAACGTTGAGTTTTAAGCCAGCTTTTTCACTTTCCTCTTCCACTTTCATCAAGAGACTCTTTAGTTCCTCTTCACTTTCTGCCATAAGGGTAGTCATCTACATACCTGAGGTTATTGATAACGTCTCCTGGCAATCTTGATTCCAGCTTGTGCCTCATCCAGCCTGGCATTTCACATGATGTACTCTGCATAGAAGTTAAATAAACAGGGTGACAATATACAGCCTTGACATACTCCTTTCCCAATTTGGAACCAGTCCATTGTTCCATGTCTGGTGGTAACTGTTGCTTCTTGACCTGCATACAGGTTTCTCAAGAGGCAGGTGAGGTGGTCTGGTATTCCATCTCTTAAAGAATTTTCCACAGTTTGTTGTGATTCACACAGTCAAAAATTTTAGCGTAGTCAGTGAAGCAGATTTTTTCTGGAATTCTCTTGCTTTTTTGATCCAGTGGATGTTGGCAATTTGATCTCTGGTTCCTCTGCCTTTTCTAAATCCAGCTTGAACATCTGGAAATTCACGGTTCACGTATTGTTGAAGCCTCGCTTGGAGAATTTTGAGCATTACTTTACTAGCAAGTGAAATGAGTGCAATTTTGCGGTAGTTTGAACATTCTTTGGCATTGCCCTTCTTTGGGATTGGAATGAAAACCTTTTCCAGTCCTGTGGCCACTGCTGTGTTTTCCAAATTCGTTGGCATATTGAGTGCAGCACTTTCACAGAATCATCTTTTAGGATTTGATATAACTCAGCTGGAATTCCATCACCTCCACTAGCTTTGTTCATAGTGATGCTTCCTAAGGCCCACTTGACTTTGCACTCGAGGATGTTTGGCTCCAGGTGAGTGATCACACCATCGTGATTATCTGGATCATCTATGGGGTTGCACAGAGTCGGACACGACTGAAGTGACTTAGCAGATCTTTTTTGTATAGTTCTTCTGTATATTGTTGCCACCCCTTCTTAATACCGTCTGCTTTTGTTAAGTCCATACCATTTCTGTCCTTTATTGTGCCCATCTTTGCATGAAGTGTTCCTTTGCTATCTGATTTTCTTGAAGAGATCTCTAATCTTTCCCATTCTATTGTTTTCCTCTATTTCTTTGCATTGTTTACTTAGAAAGGCTTTCTTATCTCTCCTTTCTTATCTTTGGAACTCTGCATTCAGATGGATATATCTTTCTTTCTCTCCTTTGCCTTTCACTTCTTTTCTCAGCTATTTGTAAGTCCTCCTCAGACAACCATTTTGCACTGTTGCATTTCTTTTTCTTTGGAATGGTTTTGATCACCACCTCCTCTACAGTGTCACGAACCTCCATCCATAGTTCTTCAGGCATTCTGTCTGTCAGGCCTAATCCCTCGAATCTATTTGTCACTTCTACTGTATAATCACAAGGGATTTGATTTAGGTCATACCTGAATGGTCTAGTGGTTTTCCCTACTTTCTTCAATTTAAGTCTGAATTTGGCAATAAGGAGTTCATTATCTGAGCCACAGTCAGCTCCCCCGGTCTTGTTTTTGCACACTGTATAGAGCTTCTCCATCTTCAGCTGCAAATAATATAAACAATCTGATTTCAGTATTGACCATCCAGTGATGTCCATGTGTAGAGTCATCTTTTGTGGTTTTGGAAGAGGTGCTTGGTATAACCAATGCGTTCTCTTGGAGAAAGTCTCTTAGCCTTTGCCCTGCTTCATTTTCTAAGCCAAATTTGTCTGTTACTCCAGGTATGTCTTGGCTTCCTAATTTTGCATTCTAGTCCCCTATGATGAAAAGGACATCATTTTTTGGTGTTCATTCTAAAAAGTCTTGTAGGTCCTCATAGAACCATTCAACTTCAGCTTCTTTGGCATTAATGTTGGGGCATAGACTTGGATTACTGTTACTTGAATGGTTTGCCTTGTAAATGAACAGAGGTCATTCTGGGTTTTTTTGAGATTGCACCCAAGTACTGCATTTAGGACTCTTGTTGACTATGAGGCCTACTCCATTTCTTCTAAGGGATTATTGGATTATGGCCCTACCCTATGACTTCATTTTACCTTAATTACTCCTAAACTCCCTATATCTCTTAATATATAAATCTGAGGATGGGGGATTGGAGGGGTGGTGGGAAGGGAGGGGGTCACAATCCAGTCTCTAGCAGAAGAAACAGCCAAAAGTGTTGAATGTTGTTAGAAAGCCAAAAGGTCAAAAGCTAAAGATCCTTTGTTAGACTTATTACATTGGTGACTTTAGTTAAGTGCTGGTTTCCTGGAGTAAAAGGCCTGGAAGCTAGGTTAGAGAAGGTTAAAGAATAAGAGGTATAGAAAATGGTGATAACAAGTATAGGACAGCTTATTAAAGTAATATGACTAAAAATATTCAGTTCAATTCAGTCACTCAGTCGTGTCCAACTCTTTGCAACCCCATGGACTACAGCACACCAGGCCTCCCTGTCCATCACCAACTCCCGGAGTTTACTCAAACTCATGTCCATTGGGGAGAAGGCAGCGTCACCCAACTCCAGTACTCTTGCCTGGAAAATCCCATGGATGGAGAAGCCTGGTGGGCTGCAGTCCAAGGGGTCGCACAAAGTTGGACATGACTGAAGCGACTTAGCAGCAGCAGCATGTCCATTGAGTCAGTGATGCCATCCAGCCATCTCATCCTCTGTCATCCCCTTCTCCTCCCACCTTCAATCTTTCCCAGCATCAGGGCCTTTTCAAATGAGTCAGTTCTTTGCAGGTGGCCAAAGTATTGGAGTTTCAACTTCAGCATCAGTCCTTCCAGTGAATATTCAGGACTGATTTTCTTTAGGATGGACTAGTTGGATCTCCTTGCAGTCCAAGGGACTCTCTAGAGTCTTCTCCAACACCACAGTTCAAGAGCATCAGTTCTTCGGCACTCAGCTTTCTTTATAGTCCAACCCTCACACCCATATATGACTAATGGAAAAACCATAGCTTTGACTATGTTGGCAAAGTAATGTCTCTGCTTTTTAATATGTGGTCTAGGTTGGTCGAAAGATTGAGTGAAGCCATGGTTTTTTTTTTTTTTAAAGAATGAGAGACCTTACACTTGTTTAAACCTGATAGTGAGAATCCAAAAGAGAAGAGATGGTCTATTATTTATCTATTGCCACAACAAGGCTACATTTTACAAACCACACCAAAACTCATTAGCTCAAAGTAATTAAGTATTTCACTCATGTGTCAGTGATTGGCAAGTATGACTGGAGGTTCTTTGGATATTGGCTGGGCTCCCTCCAGTGTGTTGTGGTTAGCTGGCAATCGAGTGGAACAGCTTAGCCCTGCTCCTTGTGTCTCTCATAGCCATCCAGCAAGCCAGCCAGGCATGTTCTTAGGGCAGAAGCAGAAGTGTGAAAGTGAACGTAAATGTCTAGTTTCTCAACTTCAGCTAGCATCATGTTTGCTGTTTATAAATAGTATGTTTGCTATTATCCCATTAAGCCAGTGCACATCACATAGCTGAGTCAGGATGGGAGGGCATGGTCGAATAGATAAGGCAGAGTGAATACAGTGATAGATGAAGAACAGAAGTCATTAGTTAATCTGCCACAGATGGTATATTTAAGAAAAAGGGTTGGAACCATTGATGATGATCATTGATAAGTTCCTGAGAAGGCCTATGGGAACAGGGTCAAAAAACATTTACATCATGCCAGGTTCTATGATCTTCTACAGTTAATTGGCATTATTTTAGATAAACAGATTCCTAATTGCTTTGACTTTCATATTAATTTAGTACTGAAATGTTCTAGTTTATTTATAAAGGTATGTGAATCATGTATGCCTATTGAATATACTGCTTTAGGCACAGTTGTACTAATATGCAAGTTCACTAAGAAATTCAGGGATCCCTACAAGACTGAGAATCACTTCTAAATCACATAGCAATGCAAACTGTTCATTGAATCCTGAAGAGAATTTGTTTTGTACCTTTGATCTGACTACAGTTTCCTTCATTCCATTTAGCTAAAAATTTAGGTAGATATCTCACTTCTTAGTGAAATGATTAAATTCTAAATGTCTTCGATTTTTGATTATTTCGATTTGCTCTTTACTAATCGTGGTAGTGCTAAGTAAGCACATACTGCGTGTATCATGTGTTGATCTTTTATTGAAAATGTAATTTTTCTAAAATTGGTAGCAGTAAGTTGCAACTCTAGGATTCTATTCTAAGACTATTGGCTTTCAAGGTCTTGCTCCTAAACACCTGGTTCTTCTGCTCCTCCAGATAACCATATCAAATAACCAAGAGCAAATCCAGAAAAATGGCTGACTTAAAATTTCCCAATTTAACAATCTGCCAAAGCTTTTAAATTCATCACTATCTTACCAAAAGGAAATTTTACTCTTCAGATAAATTACGTCTTTTAAAAACAAACAGATACAACAGCTGTACAACCTAACACTCAGAGAGTTTCCAACAAGAGAAAGGATTTATTTGGTCATATTAAGCCTCATGGTTCACTAGTGCACCATGTTTACCTGGCTACATTCTATGGCTTTTTTACATTTTATCCTCTTTAAGCCCAGAGATTCAAAATTAACCTGTTGTATACAAATTACTTGTTTAGTCGCTAAGTCATGTCTGAGTCTTTTGCGACCCCATGGACTGTAGCCCATCAGGCTCCTCTGTCCATGGAATTTTCCAGGAAAGAATACTGAAGTGGGTTGTCATTTCCCTCTCCAGGGGCGTCTTCCTGACCCAGGGATCGAACCCAAGTCTCCTGAATTGCAGGCAGATTCTTTACTGCTGAATCACTGGGGAAACTAATACAGTAAAAATTGTAAAAACAGATTATACATGTATCTGCCATAGTTTATCCCCACACATGTAATTTTTTATTTTGATTTTTGTTATTAGTACTAATATTCACATTTATTGACCCCTTACTATGTGTCCAGTCGGGCATATTACATGCATTCCCTATACCAGGTGCTTTATTTACATCAACTCATTTAACAATCATATTACGCTTAAGACGTGGTATTCTATCTTCACTATCCAGTTAAATTGAAACTTGGAGGCTAAGGAGTGTACACTAGCAGGTAAGTGATTTGATTTAGGATCAGAACTCAGGATCTAAAATATCCTTCTGTCCCAATTTCCTAAAATTCTCATCCCTAAAGATCTACTTCAAATGTTAATCCACTTCTAGGATTACTCTTCCTTCTCTGTAATCCCTTTGTCCTTAGTTACTCCTTTTAATTCTGGTAATTTATGAATACTCCCTCCTCCCCACCCCCCCACCTACCACCTCCTTACCAAGCTGCAAAACCCTTTAAAACAGATACCAGCACACACTTTTATATTCCTAACAGGTAGATATTGTTAAGGATTTAACTTCATACCAGCAGACCTGGATGGTGAACAATGCCAGGCCTATGTAGAACTGAAACAGTTCTCTCTGTGGCAAGGTCCTATATTGGCCTCCTAGAACCTAAGAACCATCAAATTTAGATTCCAGTAGACCAGTGACTTCATTTTTATAACTTACTACTCAAAAACATAGGAATACACTTGTCTACTTCATGAAGGTTCTCTGCTCTAGTTTTGCACATTGACAGCCCTTTCATGTTTTTTGGACAGATTTGTGGAGATACCAGACTCAAAGATAGTGCTGAGCTGTAACAACTGTCAGTGAGTTTTTTTTTTTTACTGAATTAACAATGGAAGACACAATTTCCAGAGGAAAATAAACCAGTAACCCACTGGCATTAAATAAGTTCAAATTTGATGGTTTCCGGGACATTATAGTAACTATTCAAATTCCAAATCCTATGTCAGAGTTGCCTATCCATGCATATAGCTAGACTTCTTTCTTCTTTTGAAAAGGTAAATTGTGTTCCCTGAAACTCGTAACCTAGAGAACACTCATGGTGGCTCTCATGTCAGTCTGTGCCCTGACATTTTATTCTCGCACTGAGAAACTAAGATACGACTAGCAGCTCCCTCTTTAAAGAAAATTCATGCTGTAAACGTATAGGTCTCTTGGATAAGGTTATGGCTATAGACCTGACGTGGAAATTAAGTATTCTAAAGAAATAGATAAGTAGGTAGTAACATGAAGGGAGAATCATGACAGAATCACAACCCAAGAGTCAGCATGCAGGATAGCATAAACAGATCATAGGCCCTGAAGACTCGCTCAGTTTTGTGACCTTGGGTCAGTCATTTTACTTCTTTAAGCCTCAGTGGATGATTGTTAGAACCGAATGAGGTCAGTGTAAGAAAGACTTGTAGCATAATGCCTGGCATCTAGCAACTGCTTTATAAGTCATTTTTAGACTTGTCTTGATTACGCTAAAATGTTTTCTGCAATGTGACTGGCTTAGTTTATTGTCTATATGACAGAAATGAACCATCACATACCTCCAGTAATAAGTAAAACAAGTTTAAATTATTAGAGTTGTATATATGAAAAAAATATTTTAGAATTATCTGTAATCATTAATCATTAAACACAAATAATAACTATTTGGATTCCCATGACTTAAAAAATTATTTTTTCCTTTTATACTTTCCAAATGCACATTTTCTGTAAACCATTATGCAGATGGTGGAGAGAGGCTCTGTCTTAGGGTGAGTGAAATTACTGAAGTATTGAAAATAGGCTGAGCTGTCTACATAATCATTGCAGGCAACCTTTGCCTTTATTCGGGCCTGTTTCTGATGATCTAATGAGAGTCAATCAACATGCTTTAAAAACTATATGGAGCTATAGACAAATGTAAAGGTTTAGTTTAACACTACACACTTTGGTGAAAGGGGGAGGAAGCTAGAAGAGAGGTACTTATCCAAAGTAAGGCCATGTCTATATCAGATAAGGAACCTAGATGGTACTCGAAGCCTTAGTAAGGGCTGTGTTCTATTCTTAGTATTGTGTAGGTCACAGGTGCCCAAATTTTGAACGTTACTTTTTTGGTAGGTATGTATTGATTAAACATGTCAATCTGTATATGGGTACTAACATTGAGTTCTTTTTCTTGACTGATTTTTTTTCCCATGCATTTGTATAGTTTTGTGCACCTCTAGAGTTTGTGTTCCCAAATTTGGAGTTTACTCTCTAAAAAAGTAACTTTAAAAAATTGTCCTTAAGTATTGAAAAGAACAATAGTTATTATTACTCTGTGATTAATACTTTGTTAAATAGCAAAAAAAAAGAAAAATTTTTATGACCACGATTTGTTGATCCATGCCATTGTTTTCTTATTTGGGAGTTTGATACCTGATATACATACCTACCAAGGTACCTCAATTAATATGATTGGGTTTGTATAGCTTCCTTTAGTTTCTCAAAGGGGCATACATCAAACTTTGTTTTGAAAATACAAATAAATATGAAGACTGGCAGTCCTTGGAGGAAGGAAAAACATTACTGTCATTAATCATATGGCTTTTTTAAAGTGATTTACTGTTTTTGATTGGTAGTCTTTTAGGCTGTCATTGTTTCATATCTATTTATAAAAATTGAAATGTCATTCAGTGAAATGAACAATGTGGGGAAAACTCAGTGAAAATATGATAGTTGTTAAAATACCATTTAACAGGTTAAGTTTCTGGTTTATGGAATGACAAATGAGTCAGTTGTTTGAAGTTGCAAGGAGGGTTCAGGAAATTGCTACTGAAGTCTGTATGCTGCTGCCATTTACCAATTCTAATAAGCCACTACACTACACAGCTCAGCTTCCTCTTTACTAATGGGCAGAATCATTGACGTGCAGTTAGAGAAAGCTTCGGAGAAGGCAATGGCACCCCACTCCAGTACTCTTGCCTGGAAAATCCCATGGATGAAGGAGCCTGGTAGGCTGCAGTCCATGGGGTCGCGAAGAGTTGGACACGACTGAGCGACTTCACTTTCACTTTTCACTTTCATGCATTGGAGAAGGAAATGGCACCCCACTCCAGTGTTCTTGCCTGGAGAATCCCAGGGACGGGGAAGCCTGGTGGGCTGCCATCTATGGGGTCACACAGAGTCGGACACAACTGAAGTGACTTAGCAGCAGTAGCAGAGAAACCTTAGGAATGATGTAGCCCAATTGAACTCATCAGTCGAACTCATCAGTCGTGTCAAATGAGCTAATGTGTATCAAGCTGTTTCTAAACATAAGGACTCACATCTGAAGATGTGAATTGACTTTCATTATCACTTAAGACTTGGGATTACATGTGCGTCACGTGTGGAGTGGCTAGCTACCTTTGGACTGTTAAGTCTGTGATTTTAGAGAAGATTCTCATCAGAGAGCTAGTAGACAGGCATAAAGAGCAAGGACTGTATTTCAGCTCCAGCCCTGCGACTCAATTTTATTTGTACTGTAACTCTGTGACTCACTTTTATCGTCTCTTATGGGCTTACAGTATACCAGCCTTGCTTGGTTGTTAATGAAATGTGGGATAATGCATGTGAATGTGCCTAGAATATGGTAGGCATTCAACAGAGGTTAATTCCTTCTTGTGTCAAAGTGTCTGCGATCCTTGATAGGTTAAAGGAAACGTTAAAAGGGTTGAATGCCAAGCTCAGTAGGTCAAATATCCTGAGGGATACTGATGAAATCCATATATGCTATTTTTTGTCCAGGGGAATCTGAGTCAGCTCTCAATTACTTATGTTGTTGCATTCAGTTCATTAAGGCAGCAGGAGCTTTAAAAAAAAAAAAAAAATGCTGTTTAGGGGTCCAAACAGTAAAACTACTGAGTTTTCTAAGGTTGATCATTTCTTTGAAATGAAAGCAAAACTAAAGTGCTTTACACTTTTCTTTTCCAGCATGCTACAAGTGAAAACTGATGAGAAACTGAATTTGTCTGATGGGAATACAGCAAGTTGCCCTCTGAGCCCCATTAAGATGTGCCTTAATCATCCCATTGAATGGAATCTGAAGTTGACAGCAGCATCTCTAGCAAGCTGTACAGTTCATAACCAAAATCTCAAAAGTGAAGAGAAATAGATTGCAGTTCTTCTTGCACTATCCTTATTTTGTACATCAACGTTCTGCCGATAGCATTTATTGATTTTGAAATACTTCCGGTCTTGTGATTTGTCTATAAAATCATTAATCATTTTGATTATATTTTTTGTATTTTTTACATGTTTTATGCCAGACCATTGTGGAATTTTGCAGTACAAATGGATTTTGATGTTTCTCTTTTTAATGGCATTTTGTGAATTTTTTACACCCTAAATATATAATTGTCCCATTTTATTTCTGTACACAAAGTCTTAATATATAATGCATTGTGAAATTTAGAAGGCTAGTGCTGTAAAGACTTCTGATGACCTGACCCATGAACAGTTGTCTAACAGGTGGATACCAACTACCTCGAAGCAAATTGGTAAAAGGCAAAGGTATCTCTTAGAAGTATCTCTTTCTAAGTTATATATGTATAGAAAATTGATCATAGTTTATCATCAAGTGTTTCATTCATAGGGAGAATCTGATCAGTTATTTCTCTGTACTTTTAAACCTATGAAGTCTGTGGGCTTTAAGAGCAATGGCACAACTGCATGTTTACTCTTCAGCATATCTGTGCCTCTTGCAGATAAGAATACTGTTTGATTTTTTTAAGTTATCAGTTTTGAATGAAAAATGGTAAATGGATTTACATCTATTGATTTTATTGTATTCTAGCCATTTATTTTAAAGTGTAAAGGGATGTCCTAAAATGAGGATAATATTCCTTTAGTAGTGCAAAGCATAGCTTCACCATTGGCTTATGTGATTGTGTCTAAAACTTGAATAGTAAGAATACTCAAAGTTTGGTGCTTAAAGTTATTTTTCCCATGCCAGAGAAAGCAAGCTGTGGTATGGTGGTCCATGTAAGTATGTAAGAATATGGCTGCTTCCCTTTGGATAGCTATGGATTAAAAGGGATTTAGTTTATTGAGATTATAAAAAGACTTTTACTTATAGCATACCTTTTAAGACCTTATTTATCCCAACCTACCCCACCCCCCAAATAATTTTTTAAATGACAGGGATTTATCAAAAAGGCTTACATAAAGAATTTGAAGCACAGGAAAAGACAGCCAACAGAATGAAAAACAATCATCTGTTTTTCACTGTTTTGTATCACCACCATATCTTCATTTTCCTTTTAGCTTAATAAGCATTCTTTGTAACTTCTGGGCTCCTTTTATATTTCTCAGTTGTCTAAAGCATATATACATATGTAACATAGCAATCTGGCCCAGAAAAGTACAGCAGTCTTAACTTCAGCTCCATCAGAGAACATCACCTTAAAGAAATGGCCTCTCAGAAATAAACCTTAAAAAAAGCACAATTATTAAAATAGATCCAATGTTAGGTTATTTCTGTTCTGAATAATTAGATTATCAGAGGGTAAAAGACATTTTGTTGGGTATTAACACAAGGAAAGAGGACTGATTTGACAGAGTAAGTTTCTTAAGTCAGGCAAGTGCCAATTTTATTCAGAAAATAAATTTACAGTTGAAGAAATAGTGCTCATAAATTAGTATGTAGTGAACTTCCTGTCACATTCTTTTCCTACTAGTATTTTTTAATCACTCACAATAAATATTTTGTTATATCCCAAACACAGAAAACCCCATCATTAATACATATATGTGAACATCTCCCTAACCAAGGAACCATCAACATAAGCAAACTTGGGCTCTCATATGCAAACACTTTGAGGAAAAAAATCACCTATACAAGTAGCATTATCAAAATATTTTAAAGTGTAAGGATCAAAAAATGATAACTTTTGAACTTGGATGCTGGGGACTCTGGTTCATCATACTAGTCTTCCCTGGAAATAAGCTTGTTTCTGGCTAGTTTGTGGTATTTATTTGTCCTTAAGATGTCATTTTAAAAATGTGTTCTGAGGTGTTATTATCTATGTTGGATATGCCACAGCTAAGTCAAGTTTCTCAAAGCAAGCAGCCGCTAATTACACTTAGATGTTGCCCATATGCCATGATTTTAAACATGAAAATTCATAAGGATCACCTGGGAGACCTGTTAAAAGGCAGGTTCCCAGGCCCACCTTAGATTCTTATTAAATCCATGATTGATTGATAGCAGATGGAGCAGTAAGCACACTTATAGATTCAATACAGGATAAAACAATGTGGAATCGCACACCAGAAATTTCTGCAAGAATCAGACTTTAATTTTCATACAAGGGTAACTTTATTAAAGCAAAGAACTGAACATAATTTTAAAGGCCATTTTTCAAAGGACTCCACCTCCATCATTTCTTCTCCTAACTTGTATCTTCATTGAGAAATTGTGCAAGGTTAAGTTTACTTTTTTCTAGTGCTGCTGTTTTGGCTCGTCTTGGTAATCTCATCTTCATTTCTGATTCTGGTTCTGGAACTTCATGATCACTAAACAGATGTTGAAATACACCAATTTAAATATAAGCTTTAAAACAAGTTTGTTTATAAATAAAATTTTGTTTCTGTCATTCTATCAGTGTGTGATTGATATCCTGATTCCATTGAGCTTAAAACTAAAATCTCAAAACCAAGAAACACTGACCTGGTATTATACAGAATAAAGCAAAAAACAAAAACTTAAATTTCTATAATGAAGCCTGTAATTAAACAGGAACCATAGCAACTGCCCAAGAATTTTATGGGATACTCAAGTAGTGAAAAAAATAAGTTCTATTTATTTAGGCAAATAAATTCCTAAAACACTAAACAGCAAGTATCCCCAAAAGATACTTTTTCAATTTAAAATTTTATACTGAAAATATATATACCTTTAAAATTATATACTGAAAATATATACATTTTACCTATGAATGAATGAACACAAGACAGCTGTAAACATTCAGCTTCCAACAGTGGCTTATTGGCAGAAATCAAAAATAAATTATACCACTAACACCATCCAAATTACAGGCAGAATTATTCTATCATTATAAATGTAGAGAACCCAAATCTAAATCTCAGTAGTTTGCCAATTCAAATTCAGAGATGTCATACATACGTGATCTTTTAATTAGATGAACAGATGGAAATATAATTTGAACATAAAAATAATTACATAGTACTAAAAGTCATGTCAACCAATAGGAAAAGCACACAAACCAGAGGAAGTCAAATACTCCTGGATAATCTAAAAATATACATTTTCAGATTATCTTGTTATATATTCACAGTATAAGCAAACTACAATTTTTTTAACTTCTAGATAATTTTTTAAAAAATGAAGATAGGCTTCTTTACATATTCTAGATGTACATGGCATACCTTTCAGAGTTAGCCTCAGCTTCAATAGTCTGACGTCTTCTGTTCGTTCTAGCTGAAGCTACCACTTTTCTCCGTCCTTAAAGACAGTATATAACTCATTATCAATTGCTCATTTTAAAGCTATTTTCTCAACTACCCACCCTTTATTTTTCCCTCTTCACCACCCTTCCCTCCTGGTCCCCAGACACCTTGATACAAAGTACCAATACCATAGAGAAATGGAACCCAAGTAAGATTAAAATTTTACTAATTTCTTATGTAAGCTCTGACAATAGGCAAGGGAAAAGATGGAAACTGAGTTATACGGAGGGAAATTCTGTTAAATTCATTTGGGGAAACGAAGCATGTGAAAAATGCTACATAAAGAGTGTACCCCTTATGGCACAAGGCATATGTAGACCTAATGATAAGGTTAGAAATACAGATTAAGCCCATAAAACAGGTCCTAAAGAAATAGAACTTCAATCAGTAAGATATGGTTTCTTGTAAAATATTAAAATTTTACAAGAAAATATTCAAAATATTCAAATTACAAGGGCAATTCAAATGTGTGCCCTAAAACATTTCAGAATAAAATTAAGGCCTTTATATGCTGGAGGGGGTTACAAAAATTCTACCTGATAGAAATTTACAAAGTTAAGTGGCCTGTGATGATCCTCATTTATGATAATAAAATATCATATACAAATGAAATTTGAGCTATTAAAAAAAGACGTGGAATTCGTGTAGTATATCTGACTAAAAGCAGTCTGATCAAAGCCAAATTATTCAGTATGGTCATTTGGTTGAAATTTATATACCATACTTATTCAATTGAGACTTTTGTTTTCTTCCAACATTACATATTTGCTTGTAAACTTCTAACGCAGTTATCCCCAAGAAAACATCCAACAATATGGGACTGATATGGAACAATATCTAGCAATCAGCATTCAAATAACTGGCTTCAAAACCATATCATGGCCAGATTCCATTTAGAAATAATTAAATCTTAATAGAAAAGGGCTTCAAAAAAAATTTTTTTAATGGTTGACTCATGAATGGAATTATTAGCATTCTTTAGTTTGCTTGGATGTGTTTTCTGATTCTTCTGTAACAAGCATGCATTGCTTTTGTAATAAGAAAATAATAAAAGATTAAAAAGACCTTGATTTTCAGATTTTTTTTCTAAGTGACCCCTAAACAGTCAACATTTACTTTATTCCAACAAATCCCTTATTGTTGGATATCCCTTGGAAAATAAATTACATTGGGAAAACATGAAATAAAAGGAAAATAGAAGCCCAGAAAAATACTAGGAAGATAAAAGGGACAAAAATGCTTAATCATATAAAGGACAGAGAGCAAACAACTGATAAATCTTAGTTTAACTCAAACAGTCCTTTGCAACAGATCTTTTGCATCATACTTCTTTCAATCAAAAGCACTTGAAGCAACAGTTATTACCTTTTTTAGAAACAAAGTAAAACCTAATATAAGCTGAAACAAATCAAAAAGAAATTTAAGGATATGCAATGGCAACCCACTCTAGTACTCTTGCCTGGAAAATCCCATGGACGGAGGAGCCTGGTAGGCTGCAGTCCATGGGGTTGCGAAGAGTCAGACACGACTGAGTGACTTCACTTTCACTTTTCACTTTCATGCATTGGAGAAGGAAATGGCAACCCACTCCAGTGTTCTTGCCTGGAGAATCCCAGGGTTGGCAGGGCCTGGTGGGCTGCCGTCTATTGGGTCACACAGAGTCGGACACGACTGAAGCGACTTAGCAGAAGCAGCAGCAAGACATTGAAAAATCTTTACACTTACCCAAGGAAACAAAGTATTTCATTCGATAACAAAACTGAAAAGTTATAAAGTTGTACAATCCATGTTATTACCTCTGTTGGTCTTTTGCTGAGTGGATTTCATTCGAGTTGCTTTTACTTCCTTGACAGGAGTTATGTATACATCTTTATTCTTTTCTATTAAAGGAAATAATATAATTATTAAAAATAGCCTCATAAAATATGACCAAGTCAGTGACAATCAGTCCCAAAAGCAGCTACTGAAAATGTACCATAAGTAAATGTTCCAAGTGTGAACACTGGAAAATAAGCAAACAAAACTCTTAGGAACATAGTAGGCATGGTATTATGGTGAGAAATGTACATAAAAAATCTATACAAGTACAATAAACACTTATCAGTAATATTCATACACTTTTCCAAGTGAATTTAATTAGAAAAACTCTTCCATTTCTGACATCTATCACTTATATGTTAGAGGAGGAGAATCTTATAAATACTCAGGTTACTATATCGTTACCATCTTCACTCTGAAGAACAGTCATAGTTGTGATGTCATCCTGTGCTGCTACAGCTTGGTCACTATGTTCTTTAATTCCTTTTTCTATCTGAATCTTGATTTTCTCCAGAGCTCTTAGACATGTTCTATCTTTTACTTGCTGTAAAAAAAAAAAAATTTTATGCATTTTTTATGCAGCATATTTTTTAATGCAGCATTTTCTAACCTTTTAAAAAAACTATATAATGATAAAATTAATAAAGCATTCTAAAAATTCTATGAAATTTATGTAGGAAATATTTACTTCAAGAAATGAGCACCAAATACTAATGTATGTATAAATTTAATAGAATGTAAATTCTACTTTGATAAAAAAAAACATATACACATTAAGAGTGACTAGAAACTACTTACCTCCAGAATCTCATTCAGCACAACCAGAAGATCTTTAGCAAGATCGCTGCTGAGTTCTAAAGAACTCAAAGCTTTTGTATAGACCCGAACTTCTGGTGAATGTGGACATGTTAGGATCTCATTGCAAATTTTCATAGCCAGATTGTCATGAACTGTTAAGGCCTGGCAAATCAAGAGAAAAATACTGGTAAATTGAAATGGTAACTTTGTAATACAGTCCTACATATCATTTCCAAATGTCTAAAACAAAATTAACATAACCCTCCCCATGTAAGCTCCCCTTCTTATAGTAGATGCTGTGGTACAATGTGTACTGAACCATTCACGCTCCAGGCTACCTTGAGTTTTAGAGGCTAAAAGTTCCCACATGTAGACTGAACCAAGCTTAAGGTCACACTTCCTCCCCAAGGGTTAATCCACATTCAGTAACTGGTAGATGTACAGGTACAACAGCCCAGCCTTATCTCAATTCTGGACAAAGCAAAGAACACTCCTAATTCTGGAACTTCCTGTGAGATCAGCTGAGACCTTAAGACTGCATGACAGTTCAATTTTCCTCTACCCAATCTATTTCCTTCATTCCTCCAAGATGCTGCTCATAAGAGTACACCCTAATGTCAACAGGTTCTTGAGGTCTTCTGTCATCCACACCTAGGACCTCAGAGTTATCTTGGATTCTTCCAATTCCCCCGCCTCAAAGCTCTTTCTGCTAGGCTTCTGTACCAGCAACTTTTTTTCTATGTCAATTTCTACTACTTTTTACTACTACTTTCTATTCTCTTTCTACAAGCATTTATTTCCTAAAACCAATTTTTTAACTGCTCTCTTTATTAATATTTTCTATTCCTCTTACCAACTCACCACACCTAATGAAACTGACAATCAAATTAATCTTCCCAATAATGACTATTATCCCATTAAGCCTTTCATTATACTCCCTGCAAATAGTCAACTCCAAATTCCCTATCCTAATGTTCTGCCCTAACAGGCCTATTCAGGATCCTTAGCTGTAAAGATTTTTCCACAGTTCCCCAACATGACTTATAAAACTAGCTACATTTGATCACCTGCACTGGGTCTTTTTCTGTATCCAAACCACTCCTCAAATCCAAACAAGGCCTAAGTAAATTTTACTCAGCGAGATTTAAAACTAGTAATGCCTAACTTACCATCCAAAGCACATGAAACTTGCCATCTTCTAAAATGCTAAAGCACTTAGCTATATCACTGACCCTTACAATATTTTGTCTTAATTTTTGTAATCTTCTTTCTAATAACATGTAACTTAGTAACTCAAATAAGGTATTCAGTCACTAAATATCAAAAACTAAAATATCAATTAAAACAAAAGACCAATACCTTCAACTTAATATAATGACATCTGAAATAATTCATAACACATTAATTTTCAATATGGTGAATGTTTGATTAAATGATATTAAAGGGTTAAAAACCAGCTTACATTTAATTTGTGCGAGAGTATGCACTAACTGTATCTTCTCTAAATTAAAAACAAAACTAAGCTTCAGGTGAGTTTCATCCTTTGAATTCCCCTTCCTTGTATCAGAAACATAGCAGGTATATCAATAATTGAGCACTCAATGAGCCCTACATAACAGGTCATTATTCAAAATGAGTAACAGCCAGCACGAGGTGGGGAGGGGATGGTAAAAATGAAGAATTTTTGGTAATTTCCGTTCAGTATCAAAAATGTTAGCATTTTTATTTTTATATGATATCTCCCCATTTCCCAAAAGGCCTTTTTAAATTAAAATGTAGTTAATTTACAATGTACATTGTAATTTACAATGTAGGTGCATGACAGTTATTCAGTATTTTTATGGATCATACTCCATTTCAAATTATTTTAAAGTAATGGCTACATTTCCCTGCTGTACAGTATATCCTTGTAGTTTATTTTATAAATAGTAGTCTGTGTCTCTTAATCCCTTATCTCTGTCTTATCCCTCCCCTCTCTTCTCTGATAACCACTAGTCTCTACTTTATATCCGTTTGTCATATTCATTCTTTTTATTTTTTAGATTCCACAAATAAGTAATTAACAGAGTATTTGTCTTTTGTCTGAATTATTTCAAATTATTTCAGACAAAACACTCTCTAGGTCCCCCGACACAGTTGCAAAAGACATTTTTCTTTTCTTAGTGTTATGTACTACCACATACGCCAGAAATTTTAAGATCAATATGCAGCCTCTCTATTTTAAAGAAACTATCAGAAGGATTATTTTACCAAAACAACAGTGACCTGCATGCTAGTTACTACCCTTACCATCCATAGGCTAATATACTCACCCACCTGATAATCTGGGGGATTCTTGGCCTGAGGATTTAACCCACTTGGTCTTGTCAAATCTACAAGTAACTCAGCAACATTAGTTATATCTATTTCAGCTAGAGGAGATGACGCAGGGGCATTGGCCAGTGTTTGCAGAGTTGGAAGAAAGGCTTCTTCAAAACATTCCTGGTTAGTCCTATTGAAAAACAATTCAAGGTATGTTACCAAAGAAAAAGCATATGATTCTTTAAAAACATTATATGCAAAATTCACCTTATCAAGACATACTACATGTTTATCTAGGAAAGAGCCAAATAATTCAGGTAGATAGAATCTAGGTAAATTCTTCTCATTTACCACTGAAGAAAAAGAAAACTAACAGCAAAATACTATAACTATGACTCATGAGGAGCCTGGATTCAATTTCAAGCTAGACTTTGGTTTATCAATATGACTAAATACCTGCTTGCATAAGCAAACATGGGGAAGAACACGCCGAGGCAATGTCGAAGTCGAATGTCCTCTTCAGTCACAGGGTTGTACCATAACAAGACAAGATGAGAAAGAATCCTGCTGCTGACCAAAAGTCCAGAGAACATCAGCTTGGCTAGTCCTTCTGCAGCTCCTGTTCTGAGTTCAGACACCTATTAAAAATGACTTTCATTAAAAGAAAATTTTTATTTGTATTAATACTTCCCTTTTAGGCCTTACATTGTAGCCCATCCTACAGTACTTTTATATAAATTTATCCAAAAGCATTCATGTTATTATGATTATTTAAAGGCACATAAGAGGATTTTATTTCTTCTTTTTAGATTAAGGCTATGTGACAAACTATTAGTCTAGCTATAAATTCCCTTTCAATTCTTCAGAAGAACAAAAAGAACCAAAAGGTAATATTGTGAAACCAGAAACCAAAACCATATGTATTAAACACTTACCATGGTGCTAAAATATAGAAAACTTTCAATAACAGTCTCTACCATCAGAGAAGGTGTCTATAAATGAAAGTTCCACAGGCAGGAGTGGCATTATGTGTGAATAACATGTAAAATGTGAATAGACGGTGTACAAGAAGAAAAAGGCATTCCTAAAAAAGGGTAACCAAAACAAAACTAGATAAAAAAATGAAAAAGAGGTAGTGGTAT
This sequence comes from Bos javanicus, assembly GCF_032452875.1. Lineage (NCBI taxonomy): Eukaryota > Metazoa > Chordata > Mammalia > Artiodactyla > Bovidae > Bos > Bos javanicus. The sequence continues at coordinate 37,654,128 of NC_083873.1, read as the reverse complement.
TCAAACAGAGATACAGGTATAAAAGAGTAGTAGTTTAAAATACTGGCTATTAAGCCTGAATTAAATTCAAGCCTCTGATACTTCCTAGCTGCATGATCTGATCTTATGCGTATTACTTAACTTCTTTGTGACTCACTTTTTTCATATATAAAAAATGGGATAACAGAAGTACTTATCACAAAAGACAAAGAATATATGTAAAACTCTTAGAAGTGCCATCCACATAGTAAACCCTTAACAAATGTCAGTGATTATTTTTATTACAAATAGAAAGTAAGTTTTCTTAGCAATCAGGTTAGAGAGACCTTGAAAGTTAGGTAAAGAAATTCACCCTCAATGAGGTAGGATATCGTTGAAGATTTTTGAAAGAGTACTTAGACAAATGAGATTTCAGGAAAATTAGGTTGACAGGTCACAGATTATTTAACTAGATTCTGTGATGTATATGCAGACTACATCATCCGATATGTCGGGCTGGATGAAGCACAAGCTGGGATCAAGACTGCCGGGAGAAATATCAATAACCTCAGATATGCAGATGACACCACCTTTATGGCAAAAAAAAACACAGAGGAACTAAAGAGCCGCTTGATAAAAAGAGGACAGTGAAAAAGCTGACTTAAAACTCAACATTCAAAAAATGAAGATCATGGCCTCCAGTCCCAACACTTCATGGCAAATAGATGGGGAAACGATGGGAACAGTGACAGACTTTATCTTCTTGGGCTTCAAAATCACTGCAGATGTGACTACAGCCATGATATTAAAGACAATTGCTCCTTGGAAGAAAAGCTATGACCAACCTAGACAGCATATTAAAAAGCAGACACATTTCTTTGCCAACAAAGGTCCATATAGTCAAAGCTATGGTTTTTCCAGCAGTCATGTGGATGTAAGAGTAGGACCATAAAGAAAGCTGAGCACTGAAGAATTGACGCTTTTGAGCTGTGGTGTTAGAGAAGACGCTTGAGAGTCCCTTGGATAGCAAGGAGATCAAACCAGTCAATCCAAAAGGAATTCAATCCTGAATAGTTTGCCCAACTGATGCAAAGACCTGATTCACTGAAAAAGACCCTGATGCTGGGAAAGATTGAAGGCAGGAGGAGAAGGGGATGACAGAGGATGAGATGGTTGGATGGCATCACTGATTCAATGGACATGAGCTTGAGCAAGCTCCAAGAGTTGGTGATGGACAGGGAAGCCTGGTGTGCTGCAGTCCATAGGGTCACAAAAAGTCAAGACACGACAGAGCGACTGAACAACAGCAACAATGCTGACAGGCCATAATCTGGGAATGAAAGACAAGTCTAAACTAGAGGGGGCAGAAGGGAAATCCAGTGGAATGAGGAAATACAAAAACTATTTCAGAAATATTTTCAAAACTCAAAAATAAAAAGAAAAATATAAAAATATAAAATATAAAAAGAAAAAGAAAAAGAAGTGCCAGAGTACTGACAGGTTCTTTACACACACAAACTCATTTAGGGCTCAAAACAACCATGAGGGCAGAGATTTTGTTCCACCCAGCACTGTACTCTCAAGACCATAGTTGACTAAATTAAAGAACCAGCCTGAATAAACATCATTTTTCCCATTTCAAAGATAAAGAAACAGGCCAGAGACAATAAATACCTTATTGAAGATTCAAAGATGTTACCAGAACACAAGTCTCTAAGTCTCCAATTCCAAAGGCTGCATGTCTTTCATCTTTTTAAAATTTCTAACATAGGAATTTGAATTGGAACAGGACTGCAGGTCTTTAAAGCATGTAAAGAAAACTTGTATATGGCCCAGAGGACAATTAAGAAAGTCAAAATTTTTTTAGTGGTTATGACAAAAATAAAATCAAAGTCACAGAATCCAGTGAAGCCAGAAAGAGATTAATGAACCTGCAGTATTAAAAAAAAAAACAAAAACAAAACTCATTCATCTACAGTCAATTTTCCTGTTCAATAGTTTTCCATCTACGCAATGTCAGCAAACCCACAGCACTGGATAATTCCCAATAAGAAGTCAGTCTTATTACTTGGCTAGTAACTAAAAACTTAAGAAAATACTAATAAGGACTTATTTCCACCAATTTATAGTCAAAATGTGATGTCAAAAATTGTTACAGTAGGAAAGACATTAAATATTAATTTTAAAAAGGTCAACTCATCAAAAAGATACTTATAAACATAAAACAAACGGAGCCCCAAAATATCTGGAATACATTGATGGAACTGTAAGTAGAAGACAGCTCGAAAATAATAACTGAAGATGTTAATATGCCGCTTTCCATAATGAATAGAACAGCTGGACAGACCAATAAGGAAGTAGAGGACTTAACACCATAAACCTACCAAACATATAAAACACTCCCAACAACAGTGGACTACACAGTCTTCTCAACAGCACGTGGAACATTCTCAAGAATAGAGCCTGTATTAGACCCAAAACAAGTCTCAGTAAATTCATAAAGAATGACATACAAAGTATCTTCTCCAACTACAATGGAAAACACTTGAAAAGCGTAACAAAAGAAAACTGTAAAATTCACAAGTATGTAAATTAAACAATATACTCTTCTTACACACCAACAGGTCAAAGTAGTCATCAAAATGAAAATTAGAAACTGCTTAATTAGATAAATAAAAATAAAAAACACAAAAACTTTTGATACGCACCAAAGTTTCAGAGGAAAATTTATAGCAGTAAATGTCTACGTTAAAAAAAAAAAATCTAAAACCAATAAGCTAACTTTACATCTTAGAGAACTAAAAAAAGAGACAGAAAATTAGAGGGAAAAACAAACTCAATGAAACTGGAAGTTGTTTCTTTGAAAAGAGCAACACACCTGAAAAACCTTTAGTTACATTGACAAAAAAAAAAGACGCAAATAACTAAAATCAGAAATGAAAGCAGGAACATTACAACTGGCCTTACAGAAATAAAAAGTAGGATTATAAACATAATACTAAGAACTGAATATCAACAAATTAAACAACCTAGATGAAATGAACCACATCCTAGAAACACACAAATTGCCAAAAGGGCCTTAAATAGAAAATCTGAATACACCAATAAAAAATACATAGCTTGAATGAGTAAATCAGAAACTTCTCCAAAAGAAAACTCTAAGACTAGACGTGTAAATTCTACCAAATATTTAAAGAACTGACAGCAATCTTTCTCAAAGTCTTCCTAAAAAACAGGAGAAAACAATTCCTATCTCAATTTATGAGGTCAGTATTACCCTGACACCAAAGGCAGACAAAGACAATGCAAGGAAACTATAGATTAATTTCCCTTATGAATACCAATGTAAAAAATCTTTACCAAATTACTAGCAAATCAAACCAAACAACATATTAAAAAGATTATACAACATAACTCAGTGAGATTTATCCAAAGAATGCAACGGTGGTTCAATATAAGAAAATGAAGCATTATAATGTACCACAGAAATTAAAAAAAAAAAAAATCACATGATCTTTTAAACTCATACAGAAAAACCATTTGACAAAATTAGACATGCTTTTATGATTAGGGGGAAAAAACCTCAGAGAAAAATGGAATTTCTTCAAAACGATAAAGGGCATTTATGAAGATTCCACATTATAGTCAACAAAGACTGAAAACTTTCCCCCTAAGATCAGAAACAGGACAAGGATGCCTTTTTTAACCACTGCTATTCAAGACTGTACAGCAAGTTCTAGCCAGAACAATTATACCAGAAAAAGAAATAAAAGATATTCAAATTGAAAAGGAAGAATTAAAACTGTCTCTTAACAGATAACTTGATCTTAGAGAGAAAATGCCAAAGAATAAACACACAGAGCAACTAAAAGAGTTAGCAAATGAATGCAGCAAAGTTGCATGATACAAAATTAAATCAATCCACACACAAAAATACAGCTGAGTTTCTATGAACATGAATGAACAATCCAAAAAAGAAATTAAGAAAATAATTCCATTTACAATAGCATCCAAAATAAAATATATAGGAATAAATTTAACCAAGGAAGTAAAAAACATGGACCCAGACACCTACATAACATTTTTGAAAGAAATCAAAGACGACCTAAATACAAGTAAAGACATTTGAGTTAGTAGATTGGAAAACATTAAGATAGCAATACTGCCCCAATGCAATCTACATATATTCAATGCAATCACTATCAAAATTCCAACAGACTTTTTTGCGGAAATGGAAAAGTCAATCCTCAAATTCATAAGAACTTCAAGGTACTTCAAATAGCCAAAACAATACTGAAAATAATGAGCTGAAGTTGGAAAACTCAACTCCCTGGTTTCAAAACTTACTATGAAGTTACATGAATCAAGAGAGTTTGGTACTGGCTCAGGATAGACAGACAATGAAAAAGAATTGAGAATCCAGAAATAAACCCACATACTGATGATCAATTGACTTTTCTGATCCTCCACAATGATGCTAAAACAATTCAGGAGGAAAAGAATAATCTCTTCAACTAATGGTGCTGAGACAACTGGATGTCCAGTTAAACAAATGAAACTGGACTTCTACCTCACACCATTTACTGAGATATTAGCTGAAAATGCACCAATACATCTAAATCAAAAGCTAAAGGAGTAAAACTTTTTGAAGAAAATAAAAGGATAAACTTTCATGACTTCTGATTAGACAGTGCAGTCTTAGACAAAACACCAAAAGCACAAGCAACAGAAGATAGATTAGTCTTCATGGAAACCTAAAACTTCATAAAAATCTAAGAACATTATTAAAAAAGTAAAAAGCCCAATTTAAAAATGAGCAAAGGATTTGAAAAGATATTTCTCTAAACAAGGAATACAAATAGCCAAAAGGCACAGGGAGATACTCATCACTAGTCATTGCTGCTGCTGCTAAGTCACTTCAGTCGTGTCCGACTCTGTGCGACCCCATAGACGGCAGCCCACCAGGCTCCCCCGTCCCTGGGATTCTCCAGGCAAGATCACTGGAGTGGGTTGCCATTTCCTTCTCCAATGCAGGAAAGTGAAAAGTGAAAGTGAAAGTGAAGTCGCTCAGTCGTGTCCGACTCTTAGCGACCCCATGGACTTCAGCCCACCAGGCTCCTCCGTCCATGGGATTTTCCAGGCAGAAGTACTGGAGTGGGGTGCCATTGCCTTCTCTGTCACTAGTCATTAGGGTAATTTAATTCAAAACTACAGTGAGGTGCCAATCCAATCTACTAAAATGGCTAAAAATTTCAATAACAATTTTCTCGTATTAATTTTAATAACAAACAATAAAATTGTTTAAAATAACAAGTGTTGATAAGGATGAAACCCCTGTTCATTGTTGGTACACTGGGAATGTAAAGTAGTTCAGCTGCTATGAAAAACAGTTTGGCAGGTCCTCAAAAAATTAAAGAAATTACCATATGAAACCATGAAATTACTACAGAAAAAACAGAGGGTAGTAAGCTCCTTAATAAAGGCAACAAAAGCAAAAATAAACAAATGGGACTATATCAAACTAAAAATCATCTCCACAGCAAAGGAAATCATCAATAAAATTAAAAGACAGCCTATGGAATGGGAGAAAATATTTACAAATTATATATCTGATAAAGGATTAATATCCAAAATTATATATAAAGAACTCTACTACAACTCAATAGCAAAACCAAAATTTGATTAATTGTTGTTCCCTGGTGGTCCACCTTCCAGGCAGTTAAGTCCAGTTGTTAAGACTCCACCTTCTACTGCAGGGGGCGTTGATTCAACCTTCCTGACTTCAGATTATACTACAAAGCTATAGTCATCAAGGCCATACTGGCACAAAAAAAAGAAATGCAGACAAATGGAACAAGACGGAGAGTCCAGAGGTAATCCCATGCACCTATGGATTCCTTATTTTTGACAAAGGAGGAAAGAATATACAATGGGGCAAAGAGAATCTCTTTAGTAAGTGATGCTGGGAAAACTGGACAACTACTTTTAAAAAAATGAAATTAGAACAGTTCCTAAGGCCATACACAAAGATAAGACTCAAAATGGATTAAAGACCTAAATGTAAGACCACAAACTATAAAACTCCTAAAGGAAAACTCAGGCAGAACACTCTATGACATAAATCACAGCAAGATCCTCTATGACCCACGAACTAGAGTAATGGAAATTTAAAAAAATAAACACATAGGACCTAATTAAATTTAAAAACTTTTGCACAGCAAAGGAAACTATAAACAAAGTGAAAAGACAACCCGCGAATGGAAATAAATAACAGTAAATGAAAGAACTGACAAAGGATTAATCTCAGAAATATACAAGCAGCTCATACAAATCAATAACCAAAACAATCAATCAAAAAATGGGCAAAAGACCTAAACAGACATTTCTCCAAAGAAGATATGCAGAGGTCTAACAAATACATGAAAAGATGTTTAACATCATTCGTTATTAGAGAAATTCGAATCAGAACTACAATGAGATATTACCTCATAGTGGTCAGAATGGACATCATCAAAAAATCTACAAACAATAAATGCTAGAGAGGGTGTGGAGAAAAGGGAACCCCCTTGTACTGTTGGTGGGAATATCAATTCATACAGTCACTATGGAGAAAATTATGGAGACTCCTTAAAACACTAGGAATAAAATCACCATATAACTCAGCAATCCCACTACTAGGCAGAACCCTGAGGAAACCGGAAGTGAAAAATACACATGTAACCCAAAGTTTACTGCAGCTCTATTTACAATAGCTAGGACATGGAAGAAACCTAGATATCCATCAACAGATGAATGGATAAAGAATCTGTGCTCTCACACGCACACGCATGCGTGCTCTCTATCTATCTATATATATATATATAAATATAATGGAATACTACTCAGCCATAAAAAGGAACATTCTTGAGTCAGTCCTAATGAGGTGGATGAAGCTACAGCCTATTATACAGAGTGAAGTAAGTCAAAAAGAGAAAAACAATCATCATATACTAATGCATATATATGGAATCTAGAAAGATGGCATTGATGAACCTATTTGCAGAGCAGCAGTGGAGACAGAGACATTAAGAACAGACTTATGGACACGGCTAGGTGGGGAGAAGGGGAGGGTAGGAGGTATGGTGAGAGTAACATGGAAACATACATTATCATATGTAAAATAGATAGTCAATGGGCATTTGCTGTATGACTCAGGGAACTCAAATCAGGGTTCAGCAACAATCTAGAGGGGTGGGACAGGGAGAGAGGTGGGAGGGAAATTCAAGTGGGATGGGACATGGGTATATCTGGCAGATTCATGTCGATGTTTGGCCGAAACCAATGCAATAATGTAAGGCAACTATCCTTCAATTAAAAATAAATTTTTTAAAAAATGAGCAGAGGTACTGATAAACATTTTTTGTGAAAAAAGATATAAAAATGGCTGACAGGCACATGAAAAGGTGCTCAATATCACTACTCACCAGGAAAACACAAAACAAAAGTAAAATGAGGGACTTCCCTGGTGATCCAGTGGTTAAGACTCCACCTTCCAACGCAGAGGCATGGATTTGATCCCTGGTCAGGGGAACTAAGATCCCACATGCTGTATGGTGCTAGAAGAAACCTGAATACTTTCATGCAAAAAAAAAAACCAGCAACAACAACTGATCATCAGTTCAGTTCAGTCGCTCAGTCGTGTCCAACTCTTTTCGACCCCATGAATCGCAGCACGCCAGGCCTCCCTGTCCATCACCAACTCCCGGAGTTCACTCAGACTCACGTCCATCAAGTCAGTGATGCCATCCAGCCATCTCATCCTCTGTCGTCCCCTTCTCCTCCTGCCCCCAATCCCTCCCAGCATCAGAGTCTTTTCCAATGAGTCAACTCTTCACATGAGGTGGCCAAAGTACTGGAGTTTCAGCTTTAGCATTCCTTCCAAAGAAATCCCAGGCCTGATCTCCTTCAGAATGGACTGGTTGCATCTCCTTGCAGTCCAAGGGACTCTCAAGAGTCTTCTCCAACACCACAGTTCAAAAGCATCAATTCTTCGGTGCTCAGCCTTCTTCACAGTCCAACTCTCACATCCATACATGACCACTGGAAAAAACATAGCCTTGACTAGACGGACCTTTGTTGACAAAGTAATGTCTCTGCTTTTGAATATGCTGTCTAGGTTGGTCATAACTTTCCTTCCAAGGAGTAATCGTCTTTTAATTTCATGGCTGCAATCACCATCTGCAGTGATTTTGGAGCCCAGAAAAATAAAGTCTGACACTGTTTCCACTGTTTCCTTATCTATTTACCATGAAGTGATGGGACTGGATGCCATGATCTTTGTTTTCTGAATGTTGAGCTTTAAGCCAACTTTTTCACTCTCCACTTTCACTTTCATCAAGAGGCTTTTGAGTTCCTCTTCACTTTCTGCCATAAGGGTGGTGTCATCTGCATATCTAAGGTTATTGATATTTCTCCCAGCAATCTTGATTCCAGCTTGTGCTTCTTCCAGTCCAGTGTTTCTCATGATGTACTCTGCATATAAATAAGCAGGGTGACAATATACAGCCTTGATGTACTCCTTTTCCTATTTGGAACCAGTCTGTTGTTCCATGTCCAGTTCTAACTGTTGCTTCCTGACCTGCATACAGATTTCTCAAGAGGCAGGTCAGGTGATGGCTGTCTGGGGAGGCCTTAAAATAGTTATGAAAAGAAGAGAAGCGAAAAGCAAAGGAGAAAAGGAAAGATATAAGCATCTGAATGCAGAGTTCCAAAGAATAGCAAGAAGAGATAAGAAAGCCTTCCTCAGCGATCAATGCAAAGAAATAGAGGAAAACAACAGAATGGGAAAGACTAGAGATCTCTTCAAGAAAATAAGAGATACCAAAGGAATATTTCATGCAAAGATGGGCTCAATAAAGGACAGAAATGGTATGGACCTAACAGAAGCAGAAGATATTAAGAAGAGGTGGCAAGAATACACAACACTGTACAAAAAAGATCTTCACGACCCAGATAACCACGATGGTGTGATCACTGACCTAGAGCCAGACATCCTGGAATGTGAAGTCAAGTGGGCCTTAGAAAGCATCACTACGAACAAAGCTAGTGGAGGTGATGGAATTCCAGTTGAGCTATTTCAAATCCTGAAAGATGATGCTGTGAAAGTGCTACACTCAATATGCCAGCAAATTTGGAAAATTCAGCAGTGGCCACAGGACAACTGATCATACCTTGCACCATATACAAAAGATTAACTCAAAAATGAATAAAAACCAAAATGCAAAAACCTAAAAAGAATTTAAGGGAAAAAAAAACACACCACAATGAGATATCACCTCACACTGTTAAAATGGTTTTATCAAAAAGACATTTGGCAAAGATGTGAAGAAAAAAGAACCAAAGTGCAGTCTTAGTGGGAATGTAAACTGGTGTAGTCATTATGCAAAGTAGAATGAAATTCTTCAAAACAGTAAAAACACAAATACTATATGATTCAGCAGTCCCATTTTTGGGTATACATCGAAAGGAAATGAAAAGAGAATCTTGAAGACATACCTGCACTCCCATGTTCACTGTAGCATTATTTACAAGAGCTAAGATATGGAAACAACCTGTGTGTCCATTAGTGAATGAACAGAGAAGATGTAAGATATTATTCAGCCATAAAAAAGGAAGGAAATCCTGCCATTTGCAACAAGAGGACTAGACCCCGAGGACAATATACTAAGTGAAACAGCCCGACAAATACTTTTTTGGTATCACTTTTATGTAGAAATCTTTCAAAAAGTTAAGCTCAGAGAAATAGTAGAATGAATAATAGTTACCACAGATTGGTGGGTGGGGGCAAATATAGAGAGGTTGGTAAAAGGGTGTATTTTCAGCTACAAGAAGTTCTATTATACCTTTAAAAAAAAGATGAATAAGTTCTCGAGACCAAATGTAAAATATGGTGGCAAATGATAACACTATAGTATTACTAAAATTTGCTGAGAGAACTTAAATGTTCTAACTTTAAAGAGAAAGAAAGGTTGAGGATATATTAAGCAATTAGTTGGGATGAGGAGCAGAAGCAAAATCCTAAAACAGCAAAGAAGAATTAATATATGACCTGGTAACCCTACTTCTAGAAATATACTCAAAAGAATTAAAAATAGCTACTCAGCCATACATATCTTCATAGCAGTACTATTCACAACACCCAAAGGTGGAAACAGTCCAAATATCCTTCAGTGGATGAATGGCTAAACAAACTGTGGTATATACATAGAAGAGAATATTATTCTGCCATAAGAAGGCTTGTGACACAAGTCACAACACAGATAAATCTTGAAAAAAAGCTAAGTTAAAGAAAGCAGACAGGAAGTCACATATTTTATGATTCCATTTATAGGAAATACCCAGAAGAGTTATATCCATAGAGACAAAATGCAAATTGATGGTTGTTGCAGGCTGGTAGGAGGAGACACTGGGAGCAACTACTTAATCCTTTGGGATATAAAAATGTTTTAAAAAGTAGAGGCAGTGGTTGCACTACACTAAATGTCAGTGAATTGTTCACTCTAAAATTGTTACTCTATGTTATGTCAATTTCATCTCAATAAAAATTAAAAAATTTATAATTTAAATGTTTATAGATGCTTTAAAAATGTACTTAATGAGTACCTTAAGGAAAGAGATCTAAGCCCATACCATATCTTAGAACTTGTACCCATTCAATATAAGATTATTTTAAATTATTTCTTAAGACTCTTTGGGAGGACTTCCCTGGCAGTCCAGTGGTTAAGACTCTGTGCTTTCAATGCAGGGGGTGGAGTTCAATCCCTGGTCAAGAACTAAAATCCCCATGCCAAAATAGGAAAAAAAAAAAAAACTCCTGGGGAAGAAAGTTGTAAGTCATAGATCATAAGACAGAGAAAAAAGATGAAAAACAACAACCTCCCAATAGTCATTTCATTTTTGTTTACACTTCAATTCTCTAAACATGTAATTTGATAGTGGGAAATTAGGTATATTACAAGTGAAAGAATTTAATTATGATATTCAAAAGGCAAAAATTTTTTAAATGCTGGCCAAGTTTAAACTTCAGCTTAAAAAACTAAAAAGAGCATAAACATATATATGCTAAAAATGACCTTGCACACTAATAGGGCCATGATTATTTCTTACCTCGCTATCTAAGAAATCGGAAAGTAGTTTCAGAACATTCTTGGCTATAGCTGTCTCTTCTTCGGATTCTTTTGACTCTTGCTCTTCACTGGAGTTTATTTCTGCACCTTCCTTTTGAGTAGCTTTGATTTTTTTAGTTTTAAATGGTTCAAATCCAAATGTCATCAGTTGGTCAAAGATTGCCTTTAAAGCACTTATTTTTATTGTCACATCATCAATTTGCAAAACCTAAATTGAAACAACATCCCCCACCAAAAGTAAATTAGGTACACTTTCATTCTGTTTACACAACATAAAATTAACATATATCTTACTCTAATTTCAACAACAGTGTCAAGTCTACATATAATATTTTTAAAAACTTAATTAAAATTTATTCTAAAGTTATTGTTATTTATACCATGACACTTAAAGAGTTACATTTCTTTCAGAAAAAGTTCATCAGTCAGTAAAAATTTCCTGACTGGAGTCAGAACTATATTATTTGTTCCTTTTATATATAAAAATGTGTATGAGTATATGTTCAATGAGTATATGTTCAACTATGATTTTATTATTTTCAAGATCTAGAAAAACTGTTCTATTATATTGCAATTGTTTAGGGCCATCTATAAAGACAAAAATATTACATCCTAACTAATGAAAAGCATTTACTAGAATATCAGTATTCCTCTAAGCTATCAAGCTTCATTAAAGACAAATTTTTTTCTTATTAGTGCAATAAATTCATATTTCATTAATCATCAATTCAGTTTTCATTGAATTGGACTCCTTTATAAAAGGAAATAAATCACAAAACCCAGCAGTTTGTATGAGTACCCTAAGTTAAGAAAACTGAATTCCTATAAACTAAATTTTAAAAAAGCCATAAAAAAAAAAGAGTTGAATGTTTCTACTATGAAGAAATTTACTATTAGTATGTTCTCTAATGTACTTAAATTTTGGTCATTGATATGCTTGATTGATTGATAAGCTATACAGCTTAGCCCATAGAATGAAAAAGAAAAAAATCACCAGCAGGTTTGTCAAATGAATGGAGAAAAATGGCTCAAAATTACAAAACTTGATTTCAAGATAAATCTATTACATTTTCTTATGGCAAGACTTGCAAATTTGCCAAATCCAAATGCTTATTTCTAAGAATGTACTGTCATGACCATTCTCTACAAATTTTAAACACACTACTCTCTCAACAGCATCTTGGCTTTCCTTGCCCTTTTCAGTCCTTTACTGGCTAGCAATAGCTCTCAAAATTGGATATTTTTTAAAGAAAGAGTTTAAAATTAAGTAATTTCCCTCTTCTGCCTTTCTAACAAGTGTGGATATATTTCTTAAATCAGTTTCTGCTAGTCAAACTTGATTTAAAAAAAAAAAAAAGATTTCTTACTTTACCAAAATACAGCTCTTTTCCCTTAATCTAAAATCTTCCAATGATAGCTCTGAAAATACCTTTATAAACAACTGAATCTGCTGTGGTTAAATTCTTTTGATCACAAATCCCTTTGAAGATCTAATAAAAGTCCACCCCAGAATAACATTCAAAACATAGGCAAAATTTCATATACATTTTACTGCATTTGTATCTGATATCACTCACATTTTTAATGTACAAAAAATTATACTGTTATTTTTCAGACAAACATTAATAGCCAGTTCCTGAAAAAAGTTCAGAGATCAAAGTTAAAAGTTAAAAAAAAAAGGTCAATTTTAATTCCACGACAAGGCTACTATTAACTATTTTGATTTGATATTAAGGTAAAATTATGAAATGGTCTTGGATAGGGAACATTCATTTATTTTTCACAGGAACTTGATTTTGACAATTCTTTTCACTACAGAAAATTATACAGGAGTAAACAGCGCTCCTATAGCTCTGTCAAATGGGGGCTAAGTTTAGTATTAAATAACTTCCTAGTGCTCCAGGACACTCTTAAGCATTAAATTCATATTACATTTCTTCTAAAATGACCAAAACACTTATTATTCATGTTGTTGTCACACTGTTAGTCACTCAATTGTGCCCTACTCCTTGTGACCCCATGGACTGTAGCCCCTTAGGCTCCTCTGTCCATGGTATTCTCCAGGCAAGAATACTAGAGCTGGGTTGCCATTTCCTTCTCCATATTATTGATGTTATATCAACAAAAATTAAAAAGATCAAAATTCACATTTCAAATTTAAAAGTCAAGTGCATGACTATACCTTTGGAAAGAGTTCTAGGCTATTTTTTTTTTGCTGCAGTACTAGAAATTTTATATAATTGTCTAACTTTAATCTCCTCTATCAGCATTCCAATTTGAAAACAACTTGTAAATTTTCAGAAGTACTCATAATGGTATATAGGGCATCTTGATGAATGTTTTACCTCATTTTTAGAGTCAGAAAGCATGGTACTTAGTAAGCTAGACATAAATGAACCATTCACTATCAAATAAGATTTTTCTTCCACTTAAAAAAAAAAGTAATGACTAGGGGTCAATCTTGGAGAAGGCAATGGCACCCCACTCCATACTCTGGAAAATCCCATGGGCAGAGGAGCCTGGTAGGCTGCAGTCCACGGTGTCATGAAGAGTCGGACATGACTGAGCAACTTCACTTTCACTTTTCACTTTCCTGCATTGGAGAAGGAAATGGCAACCCACTCCAGTGTTCTTGCCTGGAAAATCCCAGGGGTCGGGGAGCCTGGTGGGCTGCCGTCTATGGGGTCACACAGAGTCGGACACGACTGAAGCGACTTAGCAGCTTCAATCAACACTTAGCAGGGGTCAATCTACACTTAACTACCCTTCCTCTACAAAGCCAGGAAATTGAAGTTGAGAACTTACTCATTTAATTTCTCAACAAAATCTCTTTGAAAATGTAGGATTTTATTTCCTGGGCATCTATAAAGCCAATAAAATTCACAATAGTAGATGGGACTCCTTTTAGTATTACTAGTAGAATCAATGATGCCAATACCTGCTGATTTAAATAGTAATGGGAGATTTATTTTACATCTTGGAGCAAAACCAGATATATGGCTAAGTGCTATAAATGATTCATCTGGACAAAGTACAAAATCTTTCTCCCAGTTTGAAAAAAACTGTACACCATTTTAAAGATAATACATGACATTCCAAGTTTCCAAAAGAATCTCACATAATAGAAATTTTACTCTGATAACGAGAATGGGATGATAAATATAAACAAAGCAACATTAGGAATTTAATCCTTGCACATTAAATGAACTGATTAGATCCAAAGTATTCCAAAAAAGGAAAATATAACCAAACACTGAAATTCCTGAGAACTATCTTTTAAAAAAAAGTATGGTTTCAAATTTTTTTCCTTTGATACAAGTCACAAACAGTTTGACCATTTCCAGAACACACGACTTACCCACGTCCTCCCTAACTGTATATGCTTTCTTTTTCTTGGCAATATCATATGCAACATTAAAGGAAGTTTCATTTGGACCTGGCTTTACTTGGAAAATACACTTCCCTCCATCTCCCCACATTGTCACAAAAGGACAGTGTGATTCATGTAGCACTTGGTGTTGTCAAATGTAGTGGAATAAAAAAGCTGCAAGGTATTTTTGTACATATTGCTTGCCAACAGGTAAATGGGAGCACTTTTCATGTTAACTTGAAAATAACATGTGACAACAAGGATTATCAGTTTTAGGAAGATTATTTTATTTAAGACTCAACCCAATCAATAGTTGAATTTCCCCCAAGATCAAAATTTCCTTGCAGCTTTTTTATCCCACTACATTTGACAAGAGATGGAGGGAAGTATATTTTCCAAGTAAAGCTAGGCCCAAATGTTAAAAACAGATGTCCAAAGGAGCTAAAAAGTCAAATGCATTCCACTGATACACTAGACTTAATCCCCTCTTGTCTACTCAATAGCACTCAAGCAGCTGAGCACCCTCTCTTCCCTATATTTTCACTGTTTTCATTTCACATGGGTCATTCTCATTAGGGTACAAAACAGGCTTTAATTTTCTCCATCTTAAAAAAAATTCAAACCAAAAAAACTTTTTTTACCCCATATCCTCTCTTGTTACCCCTCCATTTCTCTGTTACTCCTAACAAAGTAAAATCTTGAAAGAATAGTCTACACTGGCTATCTCCAATCCTTCTGAGAAGGACTGGAGACAAAAACCCTCCACTCAATAATTCTCTCTTTGGATCACTCCAATAGACTTTGACCTTCACATAAACTACTTTCATGAAAGTCACCAAACACTGCCTTATTTGCCAAAAATGCTCAACCATGAAGTCGTACCAACCTGTCACAAGCATTAGACAGCTGGGTCATCTTGGCCTCATTAAAATATCATCTTCACTTGCTTTCTAGGACATCACACTTTTCCCTAACTATCTACTTCACCTTGGTCTTAACTAGCTCCTCATCTCCCTTACCTTAAATGTTGTCTGAGCCCTAGAGAACTATAAAGTTGAAATCTCTTCTCAAACTACATGCATTTGTCAGGTAACATCCAAACTCTAGGCATCAGAGAATAAAGAATAAAGAATAAAGTTATTATAGAATAAAGACTCCCAGATCCATGTGCTCAGTCTGGGCCTGTCTTCTAGCTCCAAACCCACATACAAATGTCTATCCAATATACACCCACTTGTATGTGATGGACAGGAAGGTCTGGAGTGCTGTGATTCATGGGGTCGCAAAGAGTCGGACACAACTGAGCGACTGAACTAAAGCGAACTGTACCTCCAATTTCAAACTTACCATGTCTAAAATTGAACTCCTTATCTCATTTACCTGCCATAAAATCTGTTATTCTGTTTTCCTTATCACAGGAAAGGGTAACTCCATCTCTCCACCTATTCTGGCCAAATTCCTGTTTCCTTCCACTTCTTTTTCTCACATGCCACATCAGATTCATCAGCAAATTCTACAGACATTGTCCTTCAAACTCAAACTACCATCACTTCCCATGACCCCAAAAATCATAACACTGGTCCAGGTCATCAATATCTCTTTCCTAGATTATTACAATACCTTATGAGTACCCCTGCTTCCATACTTGTATCCCTGTAATTACTACTAGGGATCTGCAAACTATGACTCATGGACCAAATCCAGTTTGCTACCTGTTTTTAAACACAGTCTAAGTTAAGAATAAAACCGTACATTTTTAAATGGTTAAAAACTAGTATCTCATTATGTGCTAAAATTATATGAAATTTAAATTTTGGATTCTATAAATGTAAGTTTTATTGATCTACAACTACACCTAATAATATATCTCACCTGTGGATGTTTTCAACCACCACAGCAGGGCAAGAGTTCAGACAGACCATACGCCCTGCAAAGTCTACAATATTTACTCTCTAGACCTTTATAGAAAAGGTTTGCCAATCCATGGTCTAACTATCACTACACCCAGTCAGAGCATAAAAATCCTCTACTCAAAATCTTCTAATTCCTTCCCATCTCATTCACTGTGAAGCTACATTTTTACAGACTGCTGCTCCTGCTGCTAAGTCACGTCAGTCGTGTCCGACTCTGCGAGACCCATAGATGGCAGCCCACCAGGCTCCTCCGTCCCTGGGATTCTCCAGGCAAGAACACTGGAGTGGGTTGCCATTTCCTTCTCCAATGCATGAAAGTGAAAAGTGAAAGTGAAGTCACTCAGTCGTGTCCGACTCTTAGCGACCCCATGGACTGCAGCCCACCAGGCTCCTCCATCCATGGGATTCTCCAGGCAAGAGTACTGGAGTGGGGTGCCATCGCCTTCTCCGCTTTATAGACTGTTGCTGTTGCTAAGTCGCTTCAGTTGTGTCTGACTCTGTGTGACCCCAGAGACGGCAGCCCACCAGGCTCCCCCGTCCCTGGGATTCTCCAGGCAAGAACACTGGAGTGGGTTGCCATTTCCCTCTCCAATGCATGAAAGTGAAAAGTGAAAGGGAAGTCGCTCAGTCGTGTCCGACTCCTAGCGACCCCATGGACTGCAGCCTACCAGGCTCCTCCGTCCATGGGATTTTCCAGGCAAGGGTACTGGAGTGGGGTGCCATTGCTAGACATCCCTAAAGACATGGATGTCACCTACCTACAAACTCTTTCTTCTACTATTCTTCCCTTTGCTCAGTCTGCCCTAGCCATATGAGGTCCTGCTCCTTGAACATGTAAAGCAAAGTCGTACTGCAGGGCCCCCGCACTGCTCTTCCCTCTCTTTGGAAACTTCTTAACCCAGATCTACACAGTTCATTCTCACTCCTCTCCGGTAATGGCCCAAATTTTGACTTATTAGTGATGTCTTTCTGGATCAAACTACTCCCACTCCCTATTCCCAGTCTTGATTTCCTTCCTCTGCTTTTTTTCCATCTGACATACTATTTACTGTTTATTTTCCACTGTGTATTTCCTCTGAAACTTTTATCTTGTGTTTTTCATTACCTATTTTATTTTTTCCTAAGTTAGAATAATGCAGGGCATATTATATGCACTCAATATAATTTGCTGTATGATTAATTTTAAAATAACCTTAAATAATTGACATTTCATCCTCTACAAAAGATTTTAATAACAGAAAAATCTAAAGATTAAAAACTGAGTTCCTAAAAGTCATCCATCATCATCAACATCAATAAGCCCTGGAATAGATTAAACTTATAATACTAGCACATTCAGACATATTGAGTATTTATTTCAGTAAGTATAATCAAGATTTTAATCACGTGATAAATCTTACCTGCAAGAGTAATACAAAGTGTTTACTTGCAAAATCCTGATTCTGCAGTCCACAGCATCCCAAACACAGTACAGCCAAATTTCTTACTACAGGATGAACATTTATTATTCCAGGAAGAATCTAAAATGAATTAGAAATTAAAATAATTTTGACTAGAGGAAAAAATTTTAAACAGTATATTAAAAAGGTGGTCAAAATGAAAATTTCTGTAAGACCTCATACATCTACTTTTTCCTCATAGATCTACATTTCCATATATAGTCTATTAACTCAAAAAAGTAAATAGTAAATTGCTAAAACATAAGAATACAGTCAGAGCAAAATATAGTCCTTATATTCCCTCCACCTGACAAAACTGATTCAATGGCTTCCTAGTGCTCAAAGAGACGTATTGTGTCTCTTTGTGTAGTCCATATTGTGTAGTCTTTCCCAGTATCATCTCATAACACACTATCCCTTGCTCTTGTTTATTCAATTGATCTGATTTCAATGTCTCCCAATTGGTGCTATCCACTAGGGACATAATGCAAGTCACATATGTCATTTTAAATTTTCTAATAGCCACATTACATTTTATTCCAAAATAAATAAACTATTATCAACACATGTAACCAATATTTTAAAATCAAGATAATATTTTTAGCTGTGGTTTCAAAAATATTTTATAAAAGTGAGATAACTTATGTTGCTTGTACTAAGTCTTTGAAACCCAATGTATTTTTACATTTATAAATATATATATATTTAGAATAGTTTTTAACAGTCACAGGTTTTTAATATCCACATGTTGCTGGTGGCTACAGTATTCACAAGAGTAAATCTACCATTCTTCCCTTCCTTTTTCACATACTTAATGTGCCCACTCAAATATCACCTCAAGGTCACCCTCCATGAACAGATGAAACTCATTATCTTAAGTTAACATATGACCATAAAGCTTTTCTTCATAGCAATTATCAATGGCATAAGCTTTCACTTGTTTATTTGATTCATGTCCCCTCTCACTTGACCAAAAGATCTACCAAGGGCAGTCTACATGTGTTTTGTAAATCATGTATACTCTATCCCCAATACTGAATGTATAGTACATAATACACTATAATAAACAATATTATTTATATTTATTATAAAATTAATATTCACTCACTTTCATTTTTAAAGCACAGTAATTCCATTAAAATATTATTACTCCTATATCTAAATACCTTACTCTTCCAATCTTTAGACAGATTGCTTTTATATATTTAAAATCATTATGACCATTCAATTTTGTATTCTTTATTTTCTCAATATTGTATGTGTTTTCCCACACATATATATGTCTTTGTAACTATTGTTTCAATTGTGTAGTTAATTATACCAAATTTATCATTCTCCTGCAACAGAACCAAACATAAAGCACACAGCAGAATTTTAAAATATCACTTTTCACTAGAGACATCTTCTTCCTTAAAATTAAAACTAAATTCTGGAGATTTAATAGATCTAGTTTTAATCAACTCTGGACTGTTGTAAATAATAATCAGATCTCTTTACTATATTGACAAACTCATGACAATCCAAGGAACTAGATTTTAGATCACAATTGTTGGCTGTTTTTCACTAATCCCAAGTGAAAAAACCTTGGGGAAAATCCTGGAAGAGCTTGGATACATTTAAAATCTGCTATGGATAAGCAGCAATATTAAAAAAATACTCTAAAGCTGCATGTCTAATACCATCACCATTAACCACGTGGCTACTGAATATTTGAAATTTGATTTGTCCAGATTGAGATGTGCTTTAAGACTTAGTATGAAGAAAAGAACATAATTTTTATATCGACTAACTGATGAAATTATAATATTTGGGGTATATTGAGTTAAATATATTAAAATTAATTTCACGTTTCTTTTTAATTTTTAAATGCAGCTACTAGAAAATTTAAAGTTAACAGGTGGTTTGCATTATATTTCTATCAGACAATGTTGTTCTAAGGCTTGCAGAATTTATATCCCTCTCCTGAGTAAAATGGAGATTACCTATGAAGGGTTTCTTTAGTAAAAAGTCTCTTAAATATGCAGTAATAAACAAATTCCTTTCACAAGGCTTACAATGTAACTTTCTCAGTCTTTCTACACGGTAAGATTCTGGTACTTTAAATATTACTATTGTATCTCAGTATTCCTTACTATTCAAAAAATGAAGATATTCTGCATCTCTTGCCAGTATAATTTTTTCAAACTTTCTAAAAGAATTATAACTTACATACCAGGTCTTTTACATGCATTATCTTAATTTAATTCTCACAATATGAAGCAGCCACTACATTATTTCTTTCAACATACCAAAGATTCAATGATGCCATCCATGGTTGCACCTATACCTGTTGAAGTGGACATCTGCTTCAATAGTTCATAGCATAAAATAAGACACTTCTGTAGGGTTTCAGCATCATTCTAAAACAAAACACAAGATATTCTGTGTTAGTAAGAATATAGTCTGCCCACCTCTCAAATATTTACTTTCTTAGAGTTTTTTTGTCTAAGACATGTCTCTATACACATTCCCTGAACAACTTTAACCATTCACATGATTTACCATTTATGAGCTAGTTCAACTATTTTCTAAAGTTTCATTTTCATATAGAAAACTGCCATAAGACATTTCCTCTTGTACGTCCAACAGGCTTTTTAAACTCAAAATGGCCAAAAGGGAACTAATTATTACCTACATCCCTCCTCCCGAGCAACATCCATAAACTGCTGCCATCTACCCAGCCATCCAAACCAAAAGACCTAGGATACACTCCTGACTCACTGCTCTCCCTGTTACTAATTTCAAAATATGTTTCAAATCCATGACTTCTTTCCATATCCCCCATCATCATGTTCAGACCACAATCATCTCAATACTACATTACTCTAAGTCTTCAAACTAGTATGTCTGCATGAAATGAATTTCCTGAGTAACAGTGATCTTCGTAAGACATAAATCTCATTTTTAGTTCTACACCATGATCTTTAAAAGGTCAATGTGGTCAAACAGATGCCAAGAGTAAACATCGACATTTTAAGAATCACTGAGCTAAAATGGACAGGAATGGGTGAATTTAATTCAGATGACCATTGTATCCACTACTGTGGACAAGACTCCCTTAGAAGAAACAGAGAAGCCCTCATAGTCAACAAAAGAATCTGAAACGCAGTACTTGGGTGCAATCTCAAAAATGACAGAATGATCTTGGTTTGTTTCCAACGAACACCATTCAAAATCACAGTAATCCAAGTCTATATGCCCTAACCACTAACTCTGAAGAAGCTGAAGTCGAATGGTTCTATGAAGACCTACAAGACGTTCTAGAACGAACTCAAAAAAAGATGTCCTTTTCTTCATAGGGGATTGGAATGCAAAAGTAGGAAGTCAAGACGTACCTGGAGTAACAGGCAAGTTTGGTCTTTGACTAGAAAATGAAGCAGGGAAACAGCTAAGAGAGTTTTTCCAAGAGAACGCACTATCATAGCAAACACCCTCTTTCAAAAACACAAGAGACAACTCTACATATAGACATCATCAGATGGTTGATACCAAAATCAGATTGATTAATATTCTTTGCAGCTGAAGATGGAGAAGCTCTACACAGTCAGCAAAAACAAGACCGGAGGAGCTGACTGTAGCTCAGATAATGAGATCCTTATTACAAAATTCAAACTTAAATTAAAGAAAGTAAGGGAAACCACTAGGCCATTCAGGTATGACCTAAATCAAATTTCTTATGATTATACAGTGGAAGTGACAAGTAGATTCAAGGGATTAGATCTGATACAGAGTGTCTACAGAACTATAGGTGGAGGTTTGTAACACTGTACAGAAGGCAGTGACAAAAACCATCCCAAAGAAAAAGAAATGCAACAAGGCAAAACGGTTGTCTGAGGCAGCCTTACAAATAGCTGAGAAAAGAAGAGAGAAGTGAAAGGCAAAGAAAGGGAAAGACATTCCCAACTGAATGCAGAGTTCCAAAGAATAGCAAGGAGAAATAAAAGAACCTTGTTCAGAGAACAATGCAAAGGAACAGAACAAAAGGACGGAAAACACTAGCAATCTCTTCAAGAAAACTGGAGATACCCAGGGAACATTTCATGTAAGGATGGGTACAATAAAGGACAGAAATGGCAAAGACATAACAGAAGCAGAAGAGATTAAGAAGAGGTGGCAAGAATAAACAGAACTATACAAAAAAGGTCTTAATGACTGGGATAACCACAATGGTGTGGTCACTCACCTAGAGCCAAACATCCTGGAGTGTGAAGTCAAGTGGGCCTTAGGAAGCATTACTATGAGGAAAGCTAGTGGAGGTGATGGAATTTCAGCTGAGCTATTTAAAATCCTAAAAGATGACACACTGTTAAAGTGCTGCACCAATGTCAGCAAATCTGGAAAACTCAGCAGTGGCCACAAAACTAGAAAAGGTCAGTTTTCATTCCAATCCCAAAAAAGGGCATTGCCAAAGAATGCTCAAACTACCACACAATTGTGCTCATTTCATAAGGTAGCAAGGTAATGCTCAAAATCCTTCAAGATAACCTTCAACAGTACATGAACCAAGAACTTCCAGATGTACAAGCTGGATGTAGAAAAGGCAGAAGAATCAGAGATCAAATGGCCAATATCCACTGGATCACAGAAAAAGCAAGAGAATTCCGGAAAAACATCTACTTCTGCTTATTTGACTACGCTAAAGCCTTTGACTGTGTGAAGTATAACAAAGTCTGGAAAATTCTTAGAGATGGGACTACCAGACCACCTTACCTACCTCCTGAGAAACCTGTATGAAGGTCATGAAGCAACAGTTACAACCAGACATGGAACAATGAACTGATTCAAAATTGGGAAAGGAGTACATCAAAGCTGTATATTGTCACCCTGCTTATTTAACTTCTATTGCAGAGTACATATTTTGAAATGCTGGGCCAGATGAAGCAGAAGCTGGAATCAAGATTGCCAGGAGAAATATCAACAACCTCAGATATACACATGATACCACCCTAATGGCAGAAAGCGAAGAGGAACTCAAAAGCCTCTTAATGAAGGTGAAAGAGGAGAATGAAAAAGCTGGCTTAAAACTCAATATTCAAAAAACAAAGATCATGACATCCCATCTCATTGCTTCATGGCAAACAGATGAGGGAAAAATGGAAACAGTGACAGACTTCTATTTTCTTGGACTCCAAAATCACTGCGAATAGTGACTGCAGTCATGAAATTAAATTAAAAGACACTTTCTTTTAATTTCATGAAAAGCTATGACCAACCTAGACAGTGTATTAAAAAGCAAACGTCACTTTGCCAATAAAGGTCCACCTAGTCAGAGCTATGGTTTTTCCAATAGTCATGTATGGATGTGAGAGTTGGAACATAAAGAAGGCAGAGCACTGAAGAATTGATGCTTTCAAACTGTGGTGCTGGAGACTACTCTTGAGAGTCCTTTGGACTGCAAGGAGATCAAACCAGTCAATCATAAAGGAAATCAACCCTGAATATTCTTTGGAAGGACTGATGCTGAAGCTAAAGATCCAATATTTGGCCATCTGATGTGAAAAGCTGACTCACTGGAAAAGACTCATGCTGGGAAAGATTGAAGGCAGGAAGAGAAGGGGATGACAGAGGATGAGATGGTTGGATGGCATCACCAACTCAATGGACTGAGTTTGAGGAAACTCCAGGAGATAGTGAAGGACAGGGAAGCCTGGCATGCCCCATGCAGTCCATGGGGTTGCAAAGAGTTGGATACAATTTAGCAACTGAACAACAACATGATCTTTGGGTAAGGCACAATTTTTAAAAGATCGCTTATACAAGGCCTTAAATTGGCCCTTAATTTTTCCCCCAGGTTTATCTCTTACCTCTTCCCGTCAATTCTATAGTCACATGGACCTTAAGTTTTTTTAACATAACAGGTACTCTTTAACTTCTGGGCCTTCACATATGTCACTCCATCTGCCTATAACATTCCTCTAACTCATTGCAGAGAGATGATAGAGTTCAGTAAAAGCACAACGAAAGCCACATGCCTGGGTCTGAATCCTGCTTCCACCATTTACTATCTATATAACCTCAGGCAAGTTACTTGCCTTCTATAAAATGAGGATAATTGTACTAATTCCACTAGGTCATAGTGAGAATCAAATGAATTCACACTCAGGAAAATCCCCGCCCCCACAACACACACATACAAAAGAATCCTGTAACTACTAGCTTAAAAATTATTTTTCAAATCTCAAGTTTAAACATTTATTCTTCTGGAGAAGTCAACACCACACTATGTGGTTTAGATGCCTCTCCTACCCTTACCTGGCTATAGCATTTATTACACTATACTGTGATTATACTGTAGCAGATTCATAACCCTTAAATAGGACAAATGAACACAGAAATGGTCAAAGCAAGTAAAGTTAAACAGATAATATTAATCATGACAGATCACCTTAGTTAAAATTTCTCTAATTCAGATCTGCAGTTTATATCTTCTCTCAGTTTCCATTTTCAATTTTTGCTTTAAATTTTCTCCTCAAATTTAAAAGCCCATTGAATTTGTCAAACAAAAGAAATAACTATTAACCATGAAAATAAAATTCAGGCATATCCATTGGGAAGGTGGGGTGTTAGAGCAGGGAAGTCTATGGCTACAGAACTCAATGACATAACTCACAAAACTCCCCTGTACAGCAAACTCTTCTCTATCCAGCTTTCTCTTCATGAGAATAATCAGAGGCCATTACAGAGTACTGAGAAGAGTTGCCCATGCTATACAGCAGGTTTTTATTAGTTACCTAGTTTATATAGTATCTCATTTAAAATAACAAAGTTACTTAGCTTTTTCTAAAACCAAAGAGTAATTAAAATAATGTGTGTAACAGTATTGTTACTATAGACATTCTTCTCCTAGCAGTGGAAAGATCATGAGTCTTCCACAAATAAGGGAAACATGCATTTTCCTTTTCTAAATCATTCAAGACAAACTAAAACAAAAAACAAAGTGAAGGAAACCACTGGAAGGCAATTTTCCTTGGCAAGCAAGAAAGACTTTAGATCCTAGGGATTAGTATGACAAGGAAGCAAATCAAATAAAGTCCTAGCTATAATAATTAAAGTTCATTAAAGCTTTTTGAAGTCCAAAACAGAAAGGAACTGGCAGAAAAATATAATTTTCATATTATTTCATGGTACTGTTAAAAATCCTTCCAAAGGGAATATATTCTGGCAGCTAAATTAAGCAAACAAGGTTTAATTATGATAATTAATAGCAACTGAAATTTACTGTAAAAAAGTTATCTATACCTTCTCTATGTGGACTTCTTTCATTTCATGTTGCTCTGTCTCTTTCAAAAGGTTTATTTTGGCATCCTCTAATGCTTTTATTTCTTCTTTTAATTCTGATGCTCGATGAAAATCCTGTAAGGTAATGCAATTTTCCAAAGAGTCTTTTGCCTCAATAAGTTTAACTTTTATTTCGGCCATCTAAGAAAAGATATAAATTGTATAAACACCAAACAAAAACAATTAATACAAAATCTGTAGCAAACTAAACAGCATTATTAACATCTCAACCATCTACAAGTTTAATCAGTCGGGCACATACAGAAAAAGTTGTAGTCTTCCTGAAACAGACTGGAAAATCTTTCAACTCACATAATCTGATAACATCTTGATACTCATAGTTTAATAGTTAATCTATAATTTAACTTTGTGAGAGAAATTTTGAAAATGTACAAGAAATAAAAGACTTGCACACATACATTCTAGTCAAGTATTTCTTTGATTTAGAAGAGTTACCTTAAGCTCTTTCTTTCTTGCATCAGCTGGATCATTATTAACAGCAACAGTAACAATGGGTGCCCGAATCTCTGAGATAATTTCTGTAACCTGATAAATTATAATTCAGAATAAATGTTTTAATATATGTTATACAACAGAAAATGACATTCAACTGTTACACAAAACTCCAAACAGTATCCACAATCTTTTGAAAAATAGAGCAAAACATATAAGCAAAAATGGCACACATTCTATTTCCTACACAATTTTAGAAGAAAATGACCAAACAATACATCTGACTAAAAAACTCTTAATATGGGAAGGTAAATAGGCATATAGACACTGAAGATAAATTCTCTTTCATACAATGCTTAGAAACAGAAGAAAAAATGAAAAAAGCCTGTAATCTTAGGTACCATAAAATTAAAATTTTCTGCCTCTAATCCTCAACTCCCTCTCTTGTTAAGCTACAATGGGAGTGGAACACAAAAATAAGAATACTCGTTAATTCTTCCTTTGGGTGCACGAGGCAGAATGACAGCAAACTAAACACTTTCCTTTCAGAGACACTAGGCACCGGAGTTGGCAGATTCAGGAAAAAGTTGCATCCCTAATGAAGGTACATTAAACAGGTGCTGTATAACCACTAATTGGCAATGTTGTAGAAGGAATTTATATATTATCTGTATAAGGAAGGGCTGGAAAAGACAACCTTTGAATAACTTGTGATTTACAATTTTATGAAAATCAATGATACAAGTCTGTTTTTTAGAATACCCCAGAGAAAAATAACAGTACTTGAAAATAGTAATATAAATTTTAAAAAATAAAATATTTTATCTAAAAAAATATACTTATTTTTAAGATACTTATTTATCAAGCACTTTACCAAAAATAAAGATATTTACTTACCAAGCATAAAATGGGAAATGAACCCAAAGTGAAGAGGAACTAAAGAGCCTCTTAATGAGGGTGAAGGAGGAGAGTAAAAAACTGGCTTAAAACTCAATATTAAGAAAAATAAGATCATGGCACCTGGTTCCATCACTTCATGGCTAATAGAAGGGGAAAAGGTGGAAGCAGTGACAGATTTCCTTTTCTTGGTCTCTAAAATCACAGGGGATGATGACTATAGACATGAAATTAGAAGACAACTACTTGGTGGGAAAGCCTTGACAAACCTAGACAGTTTATTAAAAAGCAAAGACATCACTTTGCCAACAAAGGTCCATATAGTTGAAGCTATGGTTTTTCCAGTAGTCATGTGCGGATGTAAGAGCTGGACAATAAAGATGCCAGAGAGCCGAAGAATTGATGCTTTCAAACTGTGGTGCTGGAGAAGACTCTTGAGAGTCCTTGGAAATCAAAATCAAACCAGTCCATCTTAAAGGAAATCAACCCTGAATACTCTCTGGAAGGACCGATACTGAAGCAGAAACTCCAAAACTTTGGCCACCTGATGTGAACAGCCAACTCACTGGAAAAGACGCTGATGCTGGGAAAGATAGAAGACAGAAGAGGGCGACAGAGGATGAGATGGTTGGATGCATCACCGATTCAATGGACATGAATTTGGGCAAACTCTGGGAGATGGTGAGGGACAAGGAAGCCTGGTGTGCTGCATGCAGTCCATGGGGTCACTAAGAGTCGGAAACAACTTGGCAACTGAACAACAACAAATGTATAAATTCAGCTGGCTCTCAAACGTAGCAACCAATGCCTATGCCACGCCTTCCCTAAACTGCTCCATTTCAAACTGAATCAACACAATGACAGGCACAGTAAGAGAAGAAAAGAAATATTTTTTAAAACGTGTGTGTGAAAGGGACTGGGTTTTAAGAAGTTCAAAAGCTTCACAGAGACAAAACTAAAACAAAAGCAATTAAAGACAAATAAAGCCAAAAGCACTGAAAACACAATTAACACTCAATGTTATTGACCAAAATCTTTTATTTCTATCACCAATGAAGAAAATTACTTACAATTTGTATTCTCTTATTATCGTCTATAATGATGTGGAGCAGTCTCTCAACAAGAAAAGAAATTAGGGATATTGGGGTGGTAGGTAGAGTAAGAATCTCCTGTAAGATACCCAGTAGTCGTTTCCTAAATTCAAGAAGAATTATTTTAATTTCAATACAAAAAGAGAAACACATTATATTTCAACCTATTCTGCAGACTTAACTTGTCTTAATTCTTTTTTATATTTATCTTTAGGTACAAAAATATATGTATAGACTTAAAGCCAAAATTCACATTCTGAAAAAAAAAATTTATAAATGACCCTAATAATCTTTCATAAATCAACATGATGAAATGACAAAATACCATGTGATTCAAATAATTTATACCATATTTATTATAGAGAGGACTAATAATACTAACAGAAAATTTTAAGCAAAAACCTGCAACTTTATTGTTTATTCTGATGAAACTGAATTAGAAACTCTTATTTCCATATATATATAACAGAGAAGAGAAACAGAGACAGTACATATTTTCCCTTATATACTCCATATATGTATTATATATACAAGAGGAAAGAAAAAACTTCATATAATATTTTAGAGACCTAGGTTAAATACATTTAATCATATGGTAATATGACTGTATTTTAACAAAGACTATTAGGAGAGCAAATTAGAACAAGAGTTAACATTTAAATGTACCTTCCTCCTTCTTCATTGGTATCCAAAGACTTGATAATTAGAATTAATTGTTGACCTATGAATTCTTTTGTCATCAAATTGCCAATATAGGAAAAATCACCTCTCTGTTCTTCAGTAACAACTGGAATGCTTTGAATATAACTAAAACAAGCACAATAAAATGTAGAATTTGTTACAAAACTTTGAACAGCTCCCCATTAAGTGAGAAAAGGATCATTTTATACCCTTATCAGTCCCAAGATCTATATATGGACATTTTATACCATGTGATACTAATGTGATTTAGAAACTAAATTCTGTGTTATTGTCATGAACTTTCATGAACTTACTGGCTTGATTCAAAAGACCCTGGAAATATATTTTCATTAAAAATACATTTCCTATGGGAAATTTTCAAAAGGTACATATTTATATCTCTTAATATAACTAATTATTTCAATGTCACTAGTATTCTCAATTAGAAAGTTCTAAATCTCTTCTTCAAAAATACAATTATTCAGAAAGAGCCTGTCTTCCCTCATCATCCTTAATCATTATTTTGTTTAAAAGAATAATAGTATAAATAAAAATTATGTTGTTACCCATGAACACAATGACCTTTTAAAAAAACTGGAAAAAAACTTCATGAATTTGTATTACCTTGCCTGAGGGCCTTCCTGGTGGTTCAGATGGTAAAGAATCTGCCTATAATGCAGGAGACCTGGGTTGGATCCCTGGGTCAGGAATATCCCCTAGAGAGGGAAATGGCTATCCATTCCAGTATTCTTGACTGGAGAATTCCATGGACAGAGGAGCCTGGTGGGCTACAGTCCTTGCTTAGGGTCCTATTAACCACTATACTGTTCTTATTCTAGTATAATTGCTACCAAGCAAGCACTGTCAACCACACTTTTACTTTTAGTGTGTGTGTGTGTGTGTGTGTGCACGCGCGCGTGTGTGTGCTCAGTTGCTCAGTGGTCTCTGACTCTTTGTGACCCTATGGACTGTAGCCTGCCAGGTTCCTCTGTATACGGGATTATCCCAGCAAGAATACTGGAGTAGTGGGTTGCCATTTCCTCCTCCAGGGACTTCCTGACCCAGGGATTAAATGTGCATCTCCTGCGGCTTCTGCATTAGCAGGCAGATTCTTAACCACTGAGCCACCAGGGAATGAATCCCTTTAATTTTTTACTATCACTGCCTAAATTAGTCATTTACAACCCGCACCTAGGTAACATTCAAGAGCTTACCAGAAGTTCTTTTTTTCCTGTGGGACAAAAAAAGCTATTTAAAAGCAAAATAAAGAAAGAGTTTAAATAGATTATGAGTTTAAACTTACACAACTAGGTGCCATTAGGTTGGAATTTATGAAATGACTCATTAGAAAAGACCCTGATGCTGGGAAAGACTGAAGGCAGGAGAAGGGGACGACAGAAGACAATAGTTGGATGGCATCACGGACTCTGTGGACCTGAGTTTGAGCAAGTGCCAGAAGATGGTGAAGGACGGGAAGCCTGGTGGGCTGCAGCTCATTAGGCCACAAAGAGTCAGAAACAACTGAACAACAACAATGTAGATGAAAAATGTGTCATTTTAAACTGTCAACAAAAATCAAGTTACAGATACTGCAGAATTCTGTATGACAAATAAATGAAATGACTCATAAAATTACAGCCAAGAGTAAATAAAAGCTCATCAATCCACAGCAATGATATTAGGAACTTCAAACCTATCAGCCACCTTTTGGAATCTGGCAGGAAACTAAGCAACAGCTACAAAACTGATAATTATAAAAATCTATAAATCAGTAGAGTTGCTGAAAAACCTTCACTCAACTTTGGATCCCTCCTTACTTTTTCATCATAGCATTAAGATTTTGGGTATCTTCAAAAATAAATTTAGAGTAGTTATTTCATTAGTAATTACAAATCCTAAACTGCATAAATAGAACTTAAAATGGACCCAGCGCTTTTAATTACCATGAAATCATCTATTCTCAATCATTTTTACAAGTAATCATTGTAATGAAGAGACCACTCAAGAAAGTCTTTTCTAAAACTAAGAATTTATATTTAAGCTTTCTAAAAACTGTATGTGTCCCTTTTCCTTACTCAAATTTAATAAGCCTCATTTAACAGCCCCAATCTCTCTCTTTATGTGAACACCTCAATTAACAGGAAATTGTTTCCTATTAGCATTCAGAGTCACTGACTCTTCCTGTTACAAAATGTTATAAAATGCCTGAAAATTTGAGATCAAGAAACAACTTTTCCATTTCATTTTGCTTCTGTTCCTGAGAAAACTATTCCTATCTAATGACATTGCTCCAAAAAGAAAATCATCCTGTTTAAGTATTATTTCAATAATTAAATATAATCTTTAAATCTTTTCATAAGTGAAAAAAACAAGTTGATTCAAGTAAATTAATTAAAAACTTACAAAGCGACAAAGGATATATAAAAATCACTGATCTCTCAAAGTCAGAAGAACTGAACTCTTCACAAGAATTAATCTGTGAAGCAGTCTTTGAGATGTTTTCTGTTATTTAAATATTTAACATATCCTCATACTTTCTTGTATTTTCTCAATCTATGAGCATTTATTACTTTTATGTAAACATGTGTTATTTAACACTGCATTAAAAACACTCCTTTTGGCCCTTTGCTGTTCACCTGAGCTATCACAACATAATTAATCGGCTGTTTGTTGTTGTTCGGTTGTTCAGTTGTGTCCGACTCTTTGCAACCCCATGGACTGCAGCACACCAGGCTTGCCCTATCCTTCACCATCCATATCCCAATACAAAATAAAAAGTTAAAAAAAAAATCATTTCTTTTTGGAACATTTCAACATGGCCCAAACTGCATTATAATGAATATTCCAATTAAAGCCTGAAGTAATTACCATTAAAACTCTAAGCAGATTCCCACGTTTCTCATGTTACTATGAGTTCAAGCTCTAAGTCTTCATATTGGCTCATATTTAAGATATTTTTAAGTTCAATGTTTTGCATACAAAATTCAAACACATTCTTAGCTTTGCTCTCTAACTTCTATGTGGAGCCACTATAAGCAAAAGCTTTCCTGGTGGCTCAAATGGTAAAGAATCTGCCTGCAATGTGGAAGACCTGGGTTCGATCCCTGGGTCTAGAAGATCCCCTGGAGAAGGGAATGGCTACCTACTCCAGTATTCTGGCCTAGAGAATTCCATGGACAGAGGAGCCTGGTGGGTTCCAGTTCATGGGGTTGTAAAGAGTCAGATAGGACTGAATGACTAACACTTTCACTTTCATAAGCAAAAGCATAATTCTATATTCCCCCCAAAAAAGAATTCACACCCATAATTCATACTGTATGAAAAGCTTTTTTAAAAAATGCATCAAAACCAGGACTTCCTGGTGGTCCAGTGGTTAAGACTCTCTGCTTCCACTGAAGGGGGCACAGGTCCACTCCCTGGTTGGAGTGGATCCAACCAGATCCCCACAAGGTGCAGTCAAAAAAAAAAAAAAGGAACCAAAATCATGAAGTTAAAAAATCTACACACCAATATTCATTAAAATATATATATATATAACCTTTGGCCCAGCAATTCCACCTCTTGGAATCAACTCTACAAAATCCCAAACAAACATAAAAATGTAAAGAAAGTTTAAGACACCTTTATCAGTGAAAACTGAGAACATCCTAAATGTCCATCAACCATCAAGAGAAAAGCAAATTAAATATTACCACCATACTATGAAGTGACATGCTGTTAAAACTGTGATAGATTTGCATCTACCAATATATAATGATCTCATGTATCAGTAGTTGAAAAAAAAGCAAAGATATGTATAGTCTGTGTTATAGTGTTAAAATTATGCA
The DNA here is from genome assembly GCF_032452875.1 of Bos javanicus. NCBI lineage: Eukaryota > Metazoa > Chordata > Mammalia > Artiodactyla > Bovidae > Bos > Bos javanicus. The sequence goes on along the minus strand of NC_083873.1, from coordinate 37,622,017 downwards.
TTTAATGTGTGTCTCTAAATGCAGAGAAAGAGGGTTTGGAATTGTATGCCCCAAACTGTTTAGATATCAACTCTATGGAGATTGAGGAATTAGGAGATAAGAGGAAACATATTTATTCTATGTACTTCTGTATTTGAATTTTTCACAATGCATTCATGTTTTACTTATACAAGTTTACTTGTATAATTGTAAAGTGATCTAAGTAGAAATCAGGATAATTCAAATAAATAAAAGATATTTTGAAAAAACTTTCTAACAAACAAAAAGCCAAACAGTGACAATTTTAATAAATACTAAAACAGGCCACAGGGATCCACCCAGTCAATTGGAAAACTATTGCTTGCCCATGCACCATATCCAGCCTGTTTCTTGTTTTTGTACAGCGTGAAAGCTAAGATTTTTACATCTTTATATGACATACATATAAATACATAAGTAAAAATATGTACATGTGAAAATTACATGAAATTCAAATTTTAGTGTCCATAAAAGTTAATGAAAGTTTTATCAGAAAACAGCCAGATCTATTCATAACATATTTTGTGGCTGCTTTTGCAGAGTCACAGCAAATTGAGTCACTGTGAGAGAGACAGTCTGGCCCACAGAAATATTTACTAAATATATGTACTACCTGGCAGTTAGAAAAGGTTTGCCAACAAATTTCAAAAGGGAGTACACCATTGTCAACCTTACAAAAAGTGTTCATCATCACGTCTGAACAATTTTAAGAAAATGTCCCAAAACATACTGACTTTGGTCTTTTAGTATACTGAGCAGCACAGGATATTCTCTAGAGTTTCAGTGTACATACCTATTTTTCCTTGTCTGTCAAAAAAACTGGATTTTAACTTATTCTTAATCAAGCATGGCTCTGAGGGAGGGGGCTGGAAAGTTAACACACAACAACACAAGTACAACACAAGCACAGTCCAAACCGAAGGAAAACTTTTACCTCAGTAAATACTCTGCATATACTACAGGCTCTGGCAAAATCTGCTCTAAAAATTCTTCACCTTCTTCTCCTTTTGATTTCAAATGTTCACAAAGGACACGCCAATACAAAGCAAATTCAGGAGTTAATGTATCTGCTGGAATCAATTTCCTTCATTTAAAAAGCAAAGAATAAGATATCTTAATATCCAGTGAATATTTGAACACAAAAAAAATTTGAACCGAGTAGAAAACTGGGAATAAGCAGCTTTGATTTATAACCACCACCTCTTTAATTGCAAAGTCATTAATTTATCCACACAAAAAAGAATGAAGATAGTTAGACAAAAAGGAAAAAGAAAGACTCAAATAAGCAAACATAATAGGGATGCATGCTGTTGGACTTTTCATGGTAGGCCTAATGCAAACATAAAAGTAATAAAACAAAACAAAAAATGGAAAGTAGTCTAAGTGGTGAGTTCTTATATAATGAGGAAAAAAAGGGAAAAAAGACATTCACCAGAGCAAAGAAAACCTAAGAGGTCTCAGTAAAAGATGCCGATACAATCTTAAGTAATGGTAAAAGGGACTACTTTTAAGTACAGAAGTTCATCAATTATCATATTTCAAATAATGAGAACTTTATATACCTGCCGTCATTATTTTTACAGATTTCTGCCAGTTCATTAAGAGGAGTCATGGAAAACAAGGCATTGAGAACAGAGACTGCTACTTCAGAAGAATTTTCCACATCCAATCGATGAAGCAACTCTAATATATTTCCTTCAGTAAAACGTAACCAGCCTTGGAGAAGATGCTTCTGCATTGCTTGTTTCACAGCATCTGTTAAGTCATTGGAAACATAGGTGAACCAAGTTCCCCTCTAGCTTCCATCTCCTATATTTTTTGTGCTTTAATTAATTTTTATCAGATCAATGTTAACATTTAAGTCGATATTTACTACAAAAGTGAAACCAGACAGAGACAAAACAAAGCGTACTAAAGAAAAAATTAAAAGAATGATATCACAAGTCACTATGATCCTCATTTTCAAGTGAAAATGGAAAAGATCAGAACCAAATATATAACCACTACCACAGCCTAATATTTTTGCATTCCTTCTTTCATTGAGTTCATTGGGCTTCAGATGTTAGACTATATATAATACCTATTATTTCACTTGTTGCCTGACTTCATGTATTATACAACTGATATTTGCAGTAGTGAATCATACAGGCAATATCACTGAAAAACCTTATTCTTAGTTTTTAAAGTCATCCTAGTTATTAGTCCTTCAAACTCAGGTTTTCTTGCTGTGGCAAAATTAAGCCATTGGAGACTTCTCATGGGGTTTGGAAATTTAAAATATATCATTCCTCGTATCACTACGGTAAGTCAATTCTCCAATTGTAAAAGAGAAAAGGTGGGAAACAGGGAAATTACATTGGTCTGACCATTTCTACTTGTTTTAGATGTACAGAACACATTCATAGCAGGATATACACAAAAGGGATAAGATAGCATTTTTTTTTTAAGAGAGAGGGCTGAAAAAGAGATTCTGCCCTACTGCTGACGTAGGTTATTTTTACAGCCTTAAACTCTAGTTTCTCCATACACCAAACACAGAAAAAAACAAACTGAGCTACTTCTAAGAACCAAGATCTTGAAAAATGTCTTCTATACAATACACCTAGATAAACTTTGACAGGCTGTGGAAATGATAGATTTACCTGATCTAATTTATTAATAGGACACTCTTTCCTAAACCTTTTAGTTTGACCTCAAAATCTACTAAAGTTTTATGTATAAAGATGTTTAAATTACCTGATCGGTCATTGAGACCTTGTTGAAGGAGCATTACTCTCTGAGCAATGGACAGAGCTCTCATGTGAACCTTTTCAGCTAAAACCTTTAAGAGACAGTAAAAAATGGCCATTAAACTCAATATAATTTATGCATTTTATAACTAGTAATATCTCCTTCACCTAAGAAAATTATCTACAATCTCCAAAAAAATTAATACCCGGCCACACAATAATGCGATAGGATTCTACCTAAATTATTTATACTCTGTCCATAAAAATCTCAATTGAAGAAATTGTTACATGCCAAATATTTTTCAAAGGTATTTTAAGATTATGGCTTCTTGTCTTTTTAAGAACAGGTCTACACAAGACACTGGACTTATTTACCTGATAAGCCAGCTTTCTGACAGTTTCTTTCACATCCTTGGTGCGCCCAACAATTTTTGGCAAAGTCTTTGCTGATGGCGCAATACATGATAACACTGCCCGCCTAACTTCTGGATTTGAATCATTTTCAATCAAAGTAGCATATGCTAAAAATAGAGTAATAATTTTAGTACAGCAACAAAACATTTATTTAGCCATAGTCATAAGATAGCCCATATTTCATAATCTTTATAATGATAAAAATACTATATTTTAGTCTTACACATTTAATTTTAGCTGAAGATTCTTTTCTGCCAACATCCCTTGAAAAGGACAGAATGAGAAAGCAGTCAATACACTGGGCATAAAGGCTAAAACCGAAAACAAATAATCCTAAAAACCATGAAAAATCCATCATTCAGATTATGTCTTTGCTACTCAAGATTTAGAAAAAAGTCTAAGCTGGAAGGCAGTTTATTTTAAACTAATATGGCTTTTATAAAGAGGTCATTGTTTTAATTTTTAATAAACCTAAAAAGAGAGAACTTCTAGTTTTGCTGAACAAAATTCATTTCCTGTATTTAAATACTTACCTCTAGATTTTCCTCAGCTTTATCATCAAGTATATGTTAACTATTAAACATACATATTTTACACATTATTATGTCCTTCATTTAATACCAAAAAATAGCAACTACCACGAGTTATTAAAATTATAAAGATAGTAACAGAGACAAAGAGAAAAACAAATCAGAAGAGTTCCCAAAAGAAGCCTAGTCATACATAAAAAAGTGGAATACGACTCTCTTTACAAGCCAAGGTAAAGAAAGATTTCTTAAATAAAATAAAGTACAAACCATAAGAGATTGGTAATTTTGACATTAGGAATTTTTCCAACAAAAGACATAGTGAAGTGGTGAAATAATCCATCTAAAGTAGGAAGATCTACAATCCATATAACCCAATGGTTTCCCTTCAGAATATATAAAGAACTCCAATTAATAAGATAAGTCAATAGAAAAATGAGCAGAACACATTAACAGGCATTACACAGAAGAAATAAAATTGGTTGCTAAATATTGAAAAGATGCATAACAACGACATGATATATATAATCAGATAAACAGAAATTTAAAAATATGACAATACCAAACATTGGAAAGGATAGGGCTCAATGAACAGTTTTATAGTTATTGGAAATATAAATTGATAAACTGTTTTGTAGAATACCTGCACCTTATCCAATAAAGCTCATGACATATACCAACAAGTCAACCCTTAGGTATACATCCCAGAAAAATTGTGCACCAGAACCCATGTATAAAAAAGTTCATAGCAACAACACTGTATTTTAACAGGGGAAAAAAATGCAAACAACTAAAAGGTCCATCAATATCAGAAACAATTGTCTTATACTCATACAGCAGAATGTTATAAGTCAGCAAATAAATATATCAACATGGATGAATGTTAGAAATAATGTTGAGAGCACAGAAATATATAGTATGATTCATAAAACATACAAAATGATAGAAAAACTTCACATTATTTAGAGGTATATACATGTGGTTGGGCTTCCCAGGTGGTAGTAAAGAATCTGTCTGCCAACGCAGGAGATGATCCCTGGGTCAGGAGATGATCCCTGGGTCAGGAGATCCCCTGGAGGAGGAAATGACAACCCACTCCAGAATTCCTGCCTGAAAAATCCCATGGACAGAGGAGCCTGGTGGGCTACAGTCCATGGGGTCTCAAAGAGTCAGACACTACTGAGTGACTGAGAACACACACACGTGTATAACTGTTCAAACAAACAAAAGGCAAAAGAATAATTAAACAAAAATTCAAAATAATCATTAATTCAGAGGGAGAGTGACAGAACTGGAGTGGACCTAAGATAAGCTTCAAAGGTACTGATGATATTTTTTCTTTTTTTTTTAAGTTGGATGGTGGCTACTTGAGTTTAAGATGTTTCTTAATATATGTTTCAAAATCATATTATATATGTGTACATATATATGAACTATACTCTTCCATAATACGTCATAATAAGAAAATTCATCTGCTGAGAATTTAACAAAATCAACGAAACTGAAAAAGGATTTAGGGAGCTATACATACCATTAACCACTGGGCATTCATCATCTTTGGGATCCTGAAGGCGTGAAAGAGCAAGAACTGCCTGTATCCTTACATTTGGAACTTTATCTTTCAATCTAATAAGCATGGCTTCATTAATTTTATCAAACAAATCATCATCAATTTGGGCATTTTCTGGCATATTTCCCAAGAGCTTGTTTATGAGCTGGCACGCTCTAAATCTAACTGCATTGCTGTTTGCTTCATGAGACTAAAACAGAAACAAATCAAAATTTATTTCAAGTCACATACCATTATTAACTTGCAAAAAAACCTTGATCCATAGGCATACTAAATACACATTCCATACCACAAAGACTCAAAATATACATAGTCTAAAGCATTCACTAAATTACAAAAGCATATTCATTCCTCTTTGTAGGAACTCTCACTTCTAAAATAGAGAACCCATTTAAAACAAATGTTTATAAGAATTGGCTTAGAATGGTCATTAAAAATTTAATGCAGAGCTATTTTTAAAAGTCCACATTTTAATCTTAACGACAGCTCTAATATTTCCTTTACATTTCTCAATTATCAGATATTTCATTCCCTAAGATGCACAAACTCCTATGGCCCTTTTAAAATAGCAAAATTTTCTATACTATTCTCCTGAAATTCTAGTTTTCCTATACCTTTAATAGAAAAGTAAGCAAATAATTTAAAATGCCACCATCCTCCTCCTCCTCCTCATCATTTTCCATATCTGATTGGTGAAATGAAGTAACAAACTTTGCGGCAAATTCTATTACTCTTTCCACAGCTGGTTCTCGTTTATAGACCACCATAGCATATTTAAGGTAATGAACAAACTCCTCATGAAAATCTGTTTTGTCATCCACCTGAAAGAGAAAAGAAACTGCATGGATTAAATCCTTTTTTCTCAACATTACTCTAAAACGCTGAAAACACCAGCCCTACCACAAACTAAAATCATTATTTAGTAAACTCTCACTTATCCAAACCATCGAAATAAATCTGCACAAATCTCTCTCTAGAGAAATGTACTTCTCCCAGGAAGAAAACAAACGTGAATTTTGACAGTGAAAAGAATTCTTCCGATATTTTTTTCAACACTCTTTAATTCTCCATATGATGCCTTGGTACCAGTTTAGTAAAAATCTGCTTCTTTATGAACAATCCAAAATCAATAACAGCGTCTGCATTTTACCAAATTACCTTTAATGTGCGTGGGCGAGTAGTCGCTGCAGTTGCGTCTGACTCTTTGCGACCCTATGGACTGTAGCCTGCCAAGTTCCGCTGTCCATGGAATTCTCCAGGCCAAGAATACTGGAGAATACCAGGGCAAGAATGCCATGCCCTCCTCCAGGGGATCTTCCCGACTCAGGGATCGAACCCGCGTCTCCTGAGGCTCCTGAACTGCAGGCGGATTCTTTACCGCTGAGCCACAGGGGAAGCCCATTACCCTTAATATTACACAGCAATCCCTTTCCGATAACAACTTTCACATCCTGTCTCATATCCTCAAGCCCTATTATACTGACATAATTTTTCTAGCACCTCAAGATAATTTATTTTCCAGAAATCCATTGTCCTATTCGTCTCAAGGCTTCATTCAAAAGGAAGCAAACAGTATTTACGTGACTAGGAAGAGTCTGGTGCTAACAATTAATTTGCTAATTGGTGATTTGATGCAATTTCATTGTGGCGCGAGGTTTAAGTAATTAGATGTGGGCGGTGACCAGAAGGACAACAACCGTTGAGCCACCGCGTTCAGGACCCTGGATGCAGCCCTACACTGGTCGCCCCGGTGCGCGAAAACATTTCTCTTAGATACGCCGCCAGAGAATTAACGGTCCACGCCGTAGGCCTCTTCGAACCGGGTCTGAAAGGTTGAAGAGCCTAGAGTCGTGACGAGATTTGTCGGGAGGGTAGCGGGAAGCCCCTGGGAGAGAGGCCGGGGAGGGGAGAGGCGGGGGCTCCGGACCGCGGGCGGCCGCGCTTACCGAGCCGTAGGTGCGGTTCAGCGCCACCACCAGCTTCGCCTGGTTCTGGTGAGGCTGCTGCGCCAGCTGGAAGGCCTCCTTAATCAGCAGCAGTCTCTTCTCCTTCCCCATGGCGCCAGTACCCGGCCGAGACAAAGCCTGTTCACGTTCGCCTACAACTGGCCAGACGGACCACCGTCCGCATCTCCACTGGGAGGCAGACAGTCGAGGGCGTGGTTACCGCCAAAGCGTTCAAACAACTCCCGCGGGAGAAGGAAATACCGCGAGACTACCGCGAGTGCGTACAGCGGCGAGAGCTGGAAGAGATGAATCCACCGCCTTCAACATCGCGGCTTGGGCGCATGCGCTGAGGGTCTTTTAAGCCGTTTTAATAGGGGGGCTTGGCGTTTCTAGAGAAAAGGTCATTGGCTACCCCGGAAGAGGTATCCGCTGGGAGTGCGAACCCTGTGGAGATGCGACTATTGGAGCCGAGCTGGTGGCGCTAGGCCTAATCGGGTCTTGCGGCTGGGGGTGAGGCGAGGAAGAAGAAAGAATCCTCCATGGGTGAGAACAGGGACTCTGCCTAAGGGAAGGATCCCTGCTCCCCCTAAAGGGGAGGAGTTCGTTTGGAGATGCGTGGAGGAGGGAAGGCTGGGGCGCCTGGGAGTGCTGCGCAGCGCACCGGCTTCTACTGAGAAGGGAGATGTTCCGAGGTCGTCTAATGTAGGCGAGCCGCTTTTTAATTCTGAGCGGTTGTCCTTCTGGTCAATGCCCACATCTAATTACTTAAACCTCTCCCCACAGTGAAATTGCTGGTGGAGAGTCTGCAAATGTGGGAGGCAGTTGGGGAAGAGAGGCACGAGTTAATTTAGATACAGCTTGATGTAGATGTACAGGCTTTGAAGGCCTGGTTTACAAACGTGCATGTTGATTAGTCGCCAAGTCGTGTCCAACTCTGCGATCCCAGGGACTGTAGCCCGTCAGGCTGCTCTGTCCGTGGGATTTCCCAGGCAAGAATACTGGAGTGGTTTGCCATTTCCTCCTCCACGGGATCTTCCCCACCCTGGGATCTAACCCGCATCTCCTGCTTTGGCAGGAGGGAGCCACTGAGCCACCAGGGAAGCCCCACAAAGGTACCTAAGAGCAATGTTTTCAACAAAGGAAAACACAGATTGGAAAAGGGTATAGAGATTAAGATAAATTGCCTTCCGAATTTTTTTTAATGGAGTTATTTCAGGTAAAAATCAACGTCTCCATACTACAGCCAACTAAAGAATTAGATTACAGTGCTTCATGTACGCCTTTTTCCTATCGAACTATCTTCCCTCCCCAGCAGTAATGGACTTAACTTCTTTTTTGGGGGGGGGGGGGAGATTTTCTTAATTTACTGTTAACTTTTGTGTGTTAATGACATGAATAAATCTATGAATAAGTATACTGTATTGTTTTCATGTTCTAACGTTATATGAATAATCATATTGGACCTGCTTTTTCCCATAACTGTTATTTTTGAAGTTTATTCATATTGATACTTTCATAACAGTAACTGAACACCTTATAGACCCTTTGTCTAGGAAAAGTAATCAGTGATTCATCTAGGAAGGAAAAGGAAAATTTTACTCAAGCCAACCTGAGGATTATAACCCATGAGATAGTCTTTCAAGAAGCTCTGAGGACTGTTCTGCCCTATAAAGGTCTTAAACACGATTATATATGTTTTGGAGACGAAGGGTGACTGTCAGCACATTATTGACAGTTTACACAATCCAGATCTATGGGTGTGAAGAGAGTAGTAGGTCATAGGAGACCCCTTACAAGATTGAGAAGGAAGGTTATCTCCTAGGAGGTCTGATTAGTGCAGCTGCACAACACACACTAAAGGGGAGGAAAGAGGCCCAAATGGAGAAAATTTTTACGTTTTAATTTTTCTTTTCTTGCCATGAAATTGTATTTTATTTCATTACCTTTTATGCCAAGACACTGTTTTAAGCACTTTACTTCATTTAATCCTCAGATACAACCCTTGAAACTACTTTCTGCTTTTTAAGAAGAGGAAACTGAGGTACAGATAGGTTTCTCTAATAGTCTATTGTTTGAGTATGCCATAATTTGTTCATCCATTCCCTTGCTTCATAGTCCTAATTCCTGAAATATTGTAGGTATTCAAATGCTAGTTAAAATAATAAATATGGTAGCAGTTGGAGTCCCCATAATTTCAAAATTATCAAAATGTCTAATTTCTGAAAAGGCAAGATGTGTGGGTACTTTAGGTTAATCAGCTGAGGAAAATCATAGCGGTTTAAGAGTACATGGAATATGCTTGATAATTATAATCTCACTGTAGATTAAAATGTAGAATATCTAGATAGCTGTGGTGAAAGAAACGTAGAAAGAGCGCTATTTTTTTTAACCAAGTATATCCAAAATAGCATTTCAACATGTGTTCAACATAAATTGAGAATTATTTTACACTAGCCACATTTCAAATGCTAAATGGAGCTAGTGGCTGCAGTATTAGTGTAGAACTATTCTTACTTTGGGAACCACTGAACTTACCATTTGTTTTTCATCTAAAATCAATTGGTGAACTAAAAGTTTGAACAAACTAATATTTGGAAGCATTTTTCTTACTTTGGAGCCTTTTATTGCTCAGGCTTCCTTATGCTTTGGGTGTGTGCTACCTTTGTTGCTTTTTTAACTGCAGTTCTGTTATTTCCTTTACCATATTTTATTGGATTATCTCATCACAGATTCGTACCATTTTGTCAGTTACTGAAGGGTGAGGCATTGGCCACCAGAGGTCAGCCTAACTATCTTGATTAGCTCTGTGGAGGTGAGGTTTAATAATATGTGTTTGTTCAGTATTTTTTTTAACATAATCTGAAAACTTTTTTTAAAAAGATACTGGATTACAAAAATGTCAGTTTTGGAATGGTAGAAGATAGTTGCAAACCATATATCCCATAAGGAGTTAATAGAAAAAACGTATAAGACTCATACAATTCAATAGTGAATTAATAATAATAGCCTAATTAAAAATGAGCAAAGGACCTGAATAGACAAATTTTCCAAAGAACACATGCAAATGGCCAACCACTATATGAAAAGGTGGTCAACATCATGAATCATCAGGGAAATGAAAATAAAAACCACAGTAACGTATCACTTCACATCTGTCAGAATGACTATTAAAAAGTCTAAAGATAACAAGTGTTGATGAGGATGTACAGAAAAAGGGACACTGATACATGTTGGTGGGCAGCAATATGAAAATCCCTCAAAAAAGTAAAAATAGAACTGTCATATGATCCAGGAATCCCCCTTCTTGGTATATATTCAAAGGAAATAAAATTACTATTTCAAAGATGTATCTGCATTCCCATGTTTATTGCAGCATTATTCACAGTAGCCAAGATGTGGAAATAAGTCCATCAATGAGTGAATGGATAAAGAAGATGTAACATTTATATACAGACATGATTCAATCTTTAAAAAAAAAGAAATTCTACAATTTACAGCAACATGGGTCAACCTGGAGGACATTCTGCCATATGAAATAAACCAAACAGACAAATCCTGTATGATCCTATTTACATGTGAAATCTCAAAAAGTTGAACTCAAAGTAACAGAGTAGAAAGGGAGTTATCAGTGGCTAGCGGGTAAAGGCAATGGCACCCCACTCCAGTACTCTTGCCTAGAAAATCCCATGGATGGAGGAGCCTGGTAGGCTGTAGTCCATGGGGTCGCTAAGAGTCGGACACCACTGAGCGACTTCACTTTCACTTTTCACTTTCATGCTTTGGAGAAGGAAATGGCAACCCACTCCAGTGTTCTTGCCTGGAGAATCCCAGGGACACAGGAGCCTGGTGGGCTGCCGTCTATGGGGTCGCACAGAGTCGGACACGACTGAAGCGACTTAGCAGCAGCAGCAGCAGGTAAAGGAAATAGGAAGATGCCAAAGCATACAAACTCTGGGACCTAATGTACGTTGTGGTGATGATAGTTAATTATGTATACTTGAAATTTACTGAGAGTAGATCCTAAGTGTTCTCATCACATCACATGCAAAAATAAAACAAACCTGTGAGGTGATGAATATGTTCATTAGCTTGATTGTGGTAATCATTTCACGGTGAATACATATCTCAGGATAGCATGTACATGTTAAATGTATAAAATTTGTCAGTCATACCTCAATGAAACTGGCTTTATTTTTAAAAAGATGCTATGTTAAACTCACTGCCTTTCGCTTATTTGTGTCTTGACTTTTAATGCTATTGGGGAAAAGAAATTGTAGCAATTAAACTAAGCAAACTAAAGAATTTGTATAGTAAGGCTATTTCTGAAATTACAGAAAAACCATTCTTTCAAGGTAAATTTTACATGGGAGTATATAGAGTGATTAATTCAGTTTTTATGTTTTTTGTTCAGTTACTTTATCATCATATACATATACATGTTGTTGCTAAGTCATGTCCAACTCTGCGACTCCATGGAGTGTAGCCTGCCTGGCTCTCTGTCCATGGGATTTCCCAGTAATTCAGTTTTGATATGCCTATAACTGCTTCTGCAATGGCTGAGACAGTAAAGAATCTGCCTGCAATACAGGAGACCTGGGTTTGATCCCTGAGTTGGGAAGATCCCCTGGAGAAGGAAATGGCAACCCACTCCAGTATTCTTGCCTGGAAAATCCCATGGACAGAGGAGCCTGGCAGGCTACAGTCCATGTGAGTTGCAGAGAGTCAGACATAATTGAGCAACTAACACACTCTAGTGCCTGTGGAATGTAAGAGGTTAACAGGATGGGCTCACTCTAGAATTTATAGATGCCTTCAAAGAAACTTTGTCTTATTTCTGCTACAGTAGAATGAGCCTTTTAAAGAATGCTTTGAATAGCACAATAAAGTATAGCCAATTAATAGTCTTGCAGATGGAATCTGGTTGAGTGAAAATAGTAAAACTATGAGGACAGAAGAATTAAAAGCTAAAACCTATCTCAATAAAATACAATACATTTATAATTTTTTTGTTTTCAGATTGAAGTAGGTAATATTATAAACTTTTTAAAGTATTCTTAAAAATGAAGTTTAAGTTACAAGCAATTCCCTTTGTATGGCTTTAATAGTATCTTTGTTGATCCTGTTTTTAAATATTATTTCATATGTCTATATATCTTTCTCATACATGTATATTAAAATTTTCATATTTTTGTCTTCCTAAAATAAAAGTAAAACATGCTTGTGTAGTTATAACAGGCTCTACCATTCTCTCATTAATTTTTTTTTAAAAACTTGCTAAGCCCCTAATGTGTGCCACTGCTGAGAACTAAATTAGACAAAAGAATGAGTAGAAGCCTAAGAAATAGTCTCTTATTTTATTTGGCCATGCTGCACAGCATGTGGAATCTTAGTTCCCAGAGCAGATATCTAACCTGTGTCCCCTGCATTGGGAGCATGGCATCTTTACCACTGAACTACCAGGAAGTCCCAGAGAAATGTTCTTTAGATGAACATTACTGACACGAAGCCAGCCCTTACCACCTCTATGTATTTGACCCTAGAGATGTTACAGACTTTCATTTTGAAAATCATTCTTACAGAATGGCATAAGTGGGATGTTGATACTTTGGCTTTGCTTATTTCATTTGTTGTTGTTCAGTTGCTAAGTCATGGCCAACTCTGCAATTTAACCTATGCTTTTAGTGCATCTGTGTTGCTATGTATACTTCTAATGTGCTTTCATCACATGTTACCTAGCCATTCCTCTAGGGATGGAAACTTAGAATGCTTCTAATTCTTTACCATCAAAGGTGAAGCTTCAGAATATATGTTGGTTTTCTGGAGATTTTCTTTGTTATATAAACCCAAGAGTAGAATTGCTGGATCCTGAGATGTGCAGATAGTCTAGCTAAGTAGTGCTGCCAGATTGCTCTTCAGAAAGGTTCGGTTCAGTTCAGTTGCTCAGTCACGTCCGACTCGTTGCAACCCTATCAATCGAAGCACGCCAGGCCTCCCTGTCCATCACCAACTCCCGGAGTTCACTCAGACTCACGTCCATCAAGTCAGTGATGCCATCCAGCCATCTCATCCTCTGTCGTCCCCTTCTCCTCCTGCCCCCAATCCCTCCCAGCATCAGAGTCTTTTCCAATGAGTCAACTCTTCGCATGAGGTGGCCAAAGTACTGGAGTTTCAGCTTCAGCATCATTCCCTCCAAAGAAATCCCAGGGCTGATCTCCTTCAGAATGGACTGGTTGGATCTCCTTGCAGTCCAAGGGACTCTCAAGAGTCTTCAGTCCAGTCTATAATCCCACCAATAGTGCTGGTTTCTAAAGGAATTCCTTCAGTCCCCTCACTAACACCTGGCCTTATCTATCTTCCTAATTTTTACCAAAATAATAGAATAATGTGATATCTCTTTACTCACATAGAGTTAATGGCCTGTGGATTTTTTCTTTTGTAAACTGGGTATTTTTGTCCTTTGCCCATTTCTTTATTGAGATTGCTACCTTTGTTGTTGATTTGTAATTAACTTCTTTCTTGATGTCTTTACTTCAGTCCAAAAAGGATTAATTTTGATGTGATTGAACTCATCATAGTTTGTCTTGTGCTTTATGGTTTTGTTTTTTAAGAAGTCCTCTGCTCCTAAATCACAGATATTCTCCTGCATTATATTCTAGTGAATATATAGTCTTATACTTCTCAATTAGATCTTTAATCTCTCATGAGTCCTCTTTTGTATGTGGCATTATATAAGTAATTTTATTTTTCTTCATATGAGCCAGATTTACCAATATTAATGTGCTAGATGGATTCATCCCCCCTTGATTTATGTGCTAACTTTATATTATATCCTAAAATTTTATGTGGCTCTATTTCTGAGCTTTGTTCCGTTGGACTGTTTGTTCTTATACTCCACCAGAGAAGCCCTGTTCTTATACTAACTCTACCTTATTTTAATTTCTGTAGCTTCTCTAATATGTGTTAATATCCTGTAGACCAAGAACCTCCTTTACTCTTCTGTTTAAATAGTTGGTGTAGCTATATATGGAATTTTATTCTTAACGTATGAGGATTGCATGAATTAATTTGGAAAAAAGTTATCTTTATAGTATTCATTTGTTCCATCCAAGAGCATGGAATGTCTGTTTATTTTAAATTATCTGTGTCCTTGATTAGAATTTTACAGTCTTCTTTGTAGAGGTCTTGCATATTATTGATTAGTTCTTAAATTCTTCATAGGTTTGGTCTGAGGTTTTTTTTTTCTTTATTGTGAAAGTGTTTATGTAATGTATTTTATGGTCCGTATTGCTGGTATAGAAGTTAAGAGTGCGTGTGGTCAAATCCTATCATTTTGTAGATATAGGACCCTGGACAAGTAGCTTAAACCTCATGTATAAAATGGGGACAATAAAAGTACCTATCTTACAGGATTGTTAGAATTTCAATGAGTAGTATTTGTGCAATTCCTAGAATGCTGCTGCTGCTGCTAAGTCGCTTCAGTCATGTCCGACTCTGTGAAACCCCAGAGACGGCAGCCCACCAGGCTCCCCCGTCCCTGGGATTCTCCAGGCAAGAACACTGGAATGGGTTGCCATTTCCTTCTCCAAAGCATGAAAGTGAAAAGTCAAAGTGAAGTCGTTCAGTCGTGTCTGACTCCTAGCGACCCCATAGACTACAGCCTACCAGGCTCCTCCGTCCATGGGATTTTCCAGGCAAGAGTACTGGAGTGGGGTGCCATTGCCTTCTCCAAATTCCTAGAATAGTATTTGGCAAAGAGTAAGTGCTATATAAACAAATTAATGAATATTCATAGGTTAATCTGTGAATTAGAAAAGAGATTCAGGAACCTTGAGCTTTTTTCGTAGCTCTAATAGTTTATATCTTAGGGTTTTTTTTTTTTTATTTGGATGACCATATCATCTGTAAAATAGTAGTTTTATCTCTTTACAATTCTCACCCTTTTTAAAAAATAATAATAATGTTGACTAGGACTTCCTGCCTGGAAAATCCCATGGACAAAGGAGCCTGGTAGGCTGCAGTCCATGGGGTCGATAAGAGTCGGACACGACTGAGCGACTTCACTTTCACTTTTCTCTTTCATGCATTGGAGAAGGAAATGGCAACCCACTCCAGTGTTCTTGCCTGGAGAATCACAGGGACGGGTGGGCTGCTGTCTCTGGGGTCGCACAGAGTCGGACGCAACTGAAGCGACTTAGCAGTAGCAGCAGGACTTTGGTACTTTGTTACACAGTATCAGTCATCAGGATCACCCTTATGTGATTCATTTTTAAAGAGAATATATCTAAATTTCTCATTTAGGATAATATTTGCTGAAAGTTTTTGGTAGATAAGTTTTACCATGATGAGAAAGTAGCTTTCTCTTCCAATCTGGTATAAGTGTTTTGTTTTTTTTAAGTCATAAATAGGCATTGATCAAAAACTAAGAAGAGTTAAATTTCCACAATTGATAAAATTATCTCATTTTTTTCTGTTTTATTACTATAGTGATTTATATTTATAAATTTATGAAACTGAGATGTTCTTGCTTTCAAGCTCTATATGATTATGACATTCTTTTTTTCTTTATTACACTATTACATTTCGTTAGGTAGTATCTGAAATTTTTGCAAGTAAAATGAGCCTGTATCTTTCTTAAATGCTTCATCTCTAGATTTAATTATTTATTATCCTCATGAAAGAAACTAATCAGTTTTATGCTTTTTCGCTTTTTTCTGGAACAGTTAATATAAAATATGTATTAATTTTCCTGGAAGTTTAATGGAACTCTCTTATGAGAGTGGTGTTTTTAATAGGCAGTTATTACCTTTTCACTTTCTTTAATACTGGTCTGTTTTATTCAAGTTATCTATTTCTTGTATGAATTTTAGTATTTTATATTCTTCTAGAATTTAGCCAGTTTATCTAGGTTTTCACATGTTAGCATATATTATGTTTTTACTTTTAATCTTTTTTGGAATATTTTTAAATCTCTTTCTTGATAAATCTCACCAGTTTTGTTTTTCTTATTCATAGTTTCAGAAAACTGTCTTTCAGTTTTATTAATCTATTTTTCTATTATACACTATTTAATTTCTGCCTTTATTATTTCTTTTCTGCTTATTTTGCTGTTGCTTTTTTCTGTTATCTTGAATGCCTAACTTGTGGATATTTAAACTTCCTTATTTCCTCACAAGTATATTCAAAGCTATGAATTTCTTATAGGTACTGGTTCGGCCATGACCCACAAATTTTGCCTTGTATGGTTATATTACCATTCAATCTTATATTTAATATATTTTATGATATCCATTTTACTAATCCATGAGTTATTTAGTTTCCTAACCAATAATTACTTTTAACAGCTACTTTTATTGCACTATGGTCAGAAAATTTAATCTAAATGAAATTGACCCTTTGGAATCTAGTTATGCTTTATAATTTAATGCATGAAATATTTCTGTGTTTGTGTTTTATAGTTCCTAGAGCATATTAATATTTTTAACTGTTTCAGAATGCTTATATCTCTGTTTATATTCCCCCCTCAGTTCTATTAGTCATTACCTGAGAAACTTTAAGGATGTGCTTTTAGGTTCGTA
The DNA here is from genome assembly GCF_032452875.1 of Bos javanicus. NCBI lineage: Eukaryota > Metazoa > Chordata > Mammalia > Artiodactyla > Bovidae > Bos > Bos javanicus. Next base: position 37,605,238 of record NC_083873.1, on the reverse strand, counting down.
GACATTTATTATGAGTATATCACTTTTATTCTTTCACTTTTACCTGTATTATAACATCCATCTTTGTTCCTTATATTTTCTGGTTTGAAATATTTTTTATTGGGTATTAAGATTGCTATCTGAGCTTTATTCTGGTCCACAGTTACCTGATAACATCTTTTTTCATATTTCTGGTTTTGACCTTTTTGGGTCTTTTTGCTTTAAAGTATGTTACTGAATCTTATTTTGTTTTGTTAATTCATTCTGAGTGTCTGTCTTTTAATTATGAATTTAAGCTGTTTATAGTCATTGTAATTCCTGCTATTATTAAAATTTATACCTGCCATGATCTGTAGAGTAGTCATAGGACCACAACCTCTCTGAGTCCCAGCAAGAGTTCTAACATCTAGAAACTACAATGGGGACAGATTTCCTAAAACTAATGCCAAGAAGCACCTCTAAAGATAAAAAGGTACCTTTTACAGCTCCCTATTTGGAGTTTGGAGCATAAGCAGTCTGCTTTGGTAGATAATTATCTGGTCTAGGTGAATAGGTGAAGTCGCTCAGTCGTGTCCAGACTCTTTGCGACCCCATGGACTGTAGCCTACCAGGCTTTTCCATCTAGAACTGCATAGTAAAAAACAAACTAGTCCAGGCATGTACCAACAAAGGATTAAAGTGGCCCCAGGCTCTCCTTCCCAGTTTTGTCATGGTAGGAGCCAGTCCCAGTTGGAGAATCTGCCTAAGTTTATGTGCTGAAGATGGGAAAGCCAGTAAGGCTTCTTGCTTAGCATCAGTGTGCTTGGATACTCTATGAAGTTAGATGGATAATAATGTTACCCAGTGCTTTCAAGCTTTAATATCATTTCTGGAGTCTTCTCATTCACAGGTTAAGGCTACCTTTGCAGATGGTCCAGCAACTAAGTCGCCAGTTTCCAAGGGCATTTGCACCATCTATGGAAAACATCGGATCATTGCACACCAGACAGATCCTTGGCAACTCATCCCACCATCCCCCTGCACAAAAGTTACTGCACCAGCAGACAAAGAAGGCAATCACTGAGTTTCTTTTCATTACCAAATAGATACAATATCTCTGCCAACAAAAAAGAGTACACAAAGTGTCTCTTCATGAAATCGCAACCAGTTGAGACCATGCTAAGCAAATCAGCTTGTCTATAGGATGACCTCTTCTTTTCTTCAGTAGCCAGGATTTGAAGGAGAGACTCTGACCTGTGCCACTGGTAAGTGACTAACTTTTACACACTGAACTGGTGCTGAGAACTGAACTGTCTTCTTTGTAAGTGAAGAATATACAACATAATCTTGAAGAACTGTACAGTGTGGCAAGCCAGAGGCATACTATGTGTGTATAACAGACTGAGAAACAAGTGAATCTTATTGAAACAATTTCTCATCTTTTGCTTTATTTGCCAGTGTCAGTGTTTTGCTGGCTTAGATTGTTACCTTTTTCTGGTACCTTTTTTCCTATACTGTTGGTCTATTTTAATGGGTCCTAGAAATCCCTCTCCTGATCCCTTATCAGAATCAGAAAGTGAGGAAGAAGAAAACACTAACTACCTAAATGAGAGTTCTGGGGAAGAGTGGGATTCCTCTGAAGAAGAGGACCCTGTGGTGCCCAACCTAACACCTCTTGAGAGTCTTGCCTGGCAGGTTAAGTGCCTTTTAAAATATTCTACAACTTGGAAACCTTTAAATCCTAATTCCTGGTTATATCATGCTAAACTCCTGGATGCTAGCACACCAGTCCATATACTTCGAGAGATAGGTCTGAGACTCTCTCATTGCTCCCATTGTGTACCCAAACTGGAACCAATTCCTGAATGGCCTCCTCTGGCTTCTTGTGGAGTACCACCTTTTCAAAAGCCCCTTATAAGTCCCAGCCGGCTTTCTAGAGACCATGCCACTCTAAATGGAGCGCTGCAGTTTGCCACCAAACAGTTAAGTCGAACATTGAGTAGAGCCACCCCCATACCTGAATACCTAAAACAGATTCCTAATTCCTGTGTTTCTGGTTGTTGCTGTGGCTGGTTAACTAAAACAGTTAAGGAAACAACCCGCACTGAACCCATCAACACTACTTATTCCTACACTGACTTCCAAAAGGCAGTTAACAAACTCCTAACTGCATCACTATAAAAAACCCACCCACCATTCATTCTCCTCTCATGTTCCCAGATGAGAAAGGAACACAGTTAACACAGCCCACAGTTGAGAAACAAATGTCTTCTCAGACAAACTATGCCCTGTCTTCAGAAGCCAAAGTACCATCCAGTACTAAATACATACCCCAAGAGTCCTGTAACTCAACTACAGAAGATGTGCAGTGCAAGCATTCCCTTTGAAAGACCCTGTGGATGAGATGAGAACTTCAATAGAGAATTGGTTAAAAGGGACCTTTTTACAAAAAAAAATAAGTTGACTATTCTCCACACTCAGTTCTCCCCACAATTTACTCTGCTTGTCTAATGGACTTAACTAGATACCTAATTATTAATGGGAAGGAAAAGTAGGCCACTATCCCATTGGTTACCCAACCTTCAGAATAGCCATTGTGGAAACTGGTAAATTAGCTACTGCTAATAACACCTTTCTGAGCATACTTTTCTCTAAGCTAAGTCGCTTCAGTCGTGTCCGACTCTGTGTGACCCATAGACGGCAGCCCACCAGGCTCCCCCGTCCCTGGGATTCTCCAGGCAAGAACACTGGAGTGGGTTGCCATCTCCTTCTCCAATGCATGAAAGTGAAAAGTGAAAGTGAAGTCGCTCAGTCGTGTCTGACTCTTAGCGACCCCATGGACTGCAGCCTACCAGGCTCCTCCGTCCATGGGATTTTCCAGGCAAGAGTACTGGAGTGGGGTGCCGTTGCCTTCTACTTTTCTCTAATACTCATTTTCAGAGAGGTTCTTGAATTAAATAGAATAACTGGACAAAATAAAATGGTAGGACTATGGATTTACCTCCCAGTTTTATATTGATAGTCCTGCATAGGGCACCCTTTAGGGGTTCCTATTTGAGGGGAGGGAGTGCAGTGCAGCAGTGTGTAGTCACTTAGTTGTCCAACTGCAACCCCGTGGACTGTAACCCACCAATGTAGTAGTAGCCTACACTACTTCAGATGTATTATTGGACCTGCAGTTACAGCATACACATTTTATAAGCTCCCGCCAGGCTGTCTCTAGATGAACTGGCTTGTAAGATCATGTGTGTGTGTGCTCAGTCTTGTTTGACTCTGCAACCCCATGGACTATAGCCTGCAAGGTTCTTATATCCATGGAATTTTCCAGGCAAGAATACTGGAGTGGGTTGCCATTTCCTACTCCAGGGAATCTTTCTGACCCAGAGATGAACCTGCATCTCTTTCGTCTCCTGCATTGACAGGCGGATTCTTTACCACTGCATCATGTGAGAAGCCTTATAAGATCATACATGGAGTTTAAACAGACACTTGCTCTGTAGGGAATATATTTCCAGCATCCTGGTATCTAGACTTTAGTTGGTAGCAAATTAAACACATTCCAAAAGACCAATAGGAAAGAAAAGCATTTATGCTAGTGAATGAAAGTATTTTATCTATATGTTTCCTGGAGCAGTATTCATGCACTTTCCACATCTGTTGCAAACTTTTTAGGAACCCTTCTAACTTTAAAGAACTTGACTGCATAAAATCTCAGCCTAATACAATCTGAAGTGTTTCTGTGTCTAACTTTATATTTTTTTCTGGTTGAATAGAAAGCATTCATAGCCTTGCAAATGAGTCTTGCTGTGTCAAAACATAGAAATCAACATACATAAAATGTATGAGGCCAGTAAGTCTTTTCACACACCTATAATTAAGAGGAAATCTGTATGTGATCCTGGTTGGCTGGGCATCTAAAGGGAATCAGAAAATAGATTGTTAAAGGTATATATATATATATATAGCCTTCCTTATTTTAGTTTTGCTTTTTCCTGTTCTCCATAATTAAGTGCTGTATACAATGTGGCATCAAAAAATGGAAGCATTAATGGAATCACAAGTTCTATAAATGTATAGCAACTTTGAGAAAGAAGAATGTTTCTAACCTAATGAGAAATTTCTACTGAGCGTTAGTTGTTTCATCTTAAGGAAAAGGAGGGAATTATAGTGGGTAGAAAAAAATATTTGTTAATGGAAAATTACTGAATTGAAACCATATGTTAGTATAACTGAATGTAACAGTAACTGCTCCTATGTAGATATTCTATGAAATTGGTTTTTTTTTTAATGTTACAAAAACATGTTTCTTTTTTTCAAAGGGGGAGGTGGGAAGAAGTAGGGAGATCTGAAAATTAAAATGTTGATGTTTATGTAACCGTAATATGTTCCTTTTTCTGTGTGTGTGCATGCATGTGTATAAAAGTGCCTTGAACACATGAGCACATCTTTGCTGTTCATTCCAAAAGGAAGCCTTTTCCCGGCTTCCCAGCTGAATAAAGCAATAGCTTTGTACATGCTGAACAGAGTATGGTTATTTGTTCCTAACAAAATGAAATAGATTCTACTTTGCTTAAGGCATATTCAACATTCACTAAGTGCTAAATAGAGTCCATAGAGATACAGTGGATCTCGTAGGAGATGACTTGGCTGTCCTAGGAAAGAAATATAATTGAAGAAAGTGTTAGATATTCAGTCCAAACCTAGGTTTGAACCCATTTGTTTGTATATATTAAGTAGTTTCAGGTTGCACAAAATGATAGGTACCCGAATAAGCCTTAAGACTTTACTTCTTTTTGTGTGTCATGAGTGTGGGTGGGGCTAGGGGTCAGTTAACTACTTTCACACTCTCTCTCTCCATGGGCCTTGGTTAAATTAAGTCACCATAATTAGGATTAAGAAGGATGAGTTTATTCTCTATTTATCGAAATATTTATCAAAGAGGTGGGAAAAGGGATTTCTAAACCAACAGACATCAGTGTTACTTAAAGGTATTATTCTTTCTTGGTGCAAATAGTCTCTTTTTGTTGAAGCAGTCCAGGAAACTTGAGCCCAGAAGACCATAATCATGTTTTTTAAGCCAGTCAGCTTCCTAACAGAAGGAAGAAATCTAGACATGGCAGGAAGAGGGTAGATGTTAAGTCACCTTTAGGGAATTATCTTGTTGGGACTCCTATCACAACTATCCATCTAAAAGTTTCTTCTCTATGATGAAAATAGTGTTTTGATACTAGAGTAGATTCCTAAAGCAATTAGGACTTTAGTTCTAGTCAGTTGGGTTGTTTGCTTACTGATAACGTAAATTATCTTACATCCCTAACAAATGATATTCTTTTGCCTCCATTGTTAGAGAACCTCAGCATCTTTTGGAGCAGCCCATTAGTTTTAAATAGAGATATAGTTGTTCATCTAATAACATTATGGAGTGACTACTATAATTCAAGATACTACTGGGAGTACAAAATTAAGATACATAAGAAGTTAGTTTCAAAATGTATTGAACCAGTGTGAATTACCCCAAGGCTTTTGGCTATTAGTGCTTATTTACTGTGAGCTAGAGTCAGGCTCCACCCCACTCCAGTACTCTTGCCTGGAAAATCCCATGGATGGAGGAACCCGGTAGGCTGCAGTCCATGGGGTCGCTAAGAGTCGGACACGACTGAGCGACTTCACTTTCAATTTTCACTTTCATGCATGGGAGAAGGAAATGGCAACCCACTCCAGTGTTCTTGCCTGGAGAATCCCAGGAATGGGGGAGCCTGGGCTGCCGTTTATGGGGTCGCACAGAGTTGGACACGACTGAAGTGACTTAGCAGCAGCAGCAGAATCAGGCTCACAGTAAATAAGCTTACTCCTTACACTGGCTAGTAATTATTTGAAAATGAGACAGCCATCTAAGCATAGTGGAAATTCACATGGAGAACACACCCCAACAATTAAACCCAACAAGAGGTAGTCAGATAAGGGAATACATAAAATGAATAGGTATCTTATACACAGATTTAAATTGTATATACTGAATTCACAAGGCAGTGGCACACAAAAATCAAGACCCGAAGTGTTTTGCTCATATGACTGAGGTATATATGTAAAGGCCCAAAAAGTCTGGACTTCTCAGACTTCATGAGACAACTCTGTACAAGCCGCTGCCTTAATATAAGTCTACAAATGAGCAGTATCCATTGTACGGAGGGGAATTGAAGGAGCTACACTAACTGACACCAACCACCAGGTATTGTGTCTACTTGGCTGTTACTAAAGGAAAGTATGGTGGGTGTGTCTTTGCCAGTTTTGAAACAAGTGTAGTTAATGGCTACATGTTTGAGTCTGATCCTTGTATACAGTCTTCTAATCTGTTTCTATTGGTGGCAGCAGTGGGATTATGTTCTATAAAATTTTTGTAAGTAAGACTAAGGAAGGAATGTCACAGTGATGTGATCTTCCCAGCTCTTCTTGGCTGTAAGAGCTATGACCAGCCCTGAATTTTCAATAAGGTACGGAAAAGGAAGACTTGATTTAAAAATAATAGTAGAGTTCCCTGGTAGTCTGGTGGTTAGGATTTGGTGCTTTCACTGCTGTGACCCAGGCTCAATCCCTGGAGAACTGAGATCCCACAAGCTTCAGGGTGTGTCCAAGATAAAAAATAATAATGATAATTTAAAATAACAGTGTAGCAGGCAGACAGTACTAGATTTGTTGCTTCTAAACTGTGGAGTCAGTTTAAAATGTTAACATTGCCAGTGAAGACCCACTCTCAGATGGACTAGAAATAAACATTTCATTTTAAATGTCAATTCTGAACTTAATCACTTTTTTCCAGCCCACACATGACATGAAATAATCCATTTAGTTCCAAGAGAATTTTGTTAATTATTCTAAAATATTCAAAAATGAACTATTTTGTGGCATAGTATAAAAATTCTCCCTTTCTACTCATATCGTCACTAAAGTAAAAACCCCTTAATATTATGCATAAATACAAAAATGATACCTTACCCTATCTCATCAACCATGTTCAGGGCTTAGGTTGAATCAGAACAGGGCTACAGCGACGAGCATCAGAATTGAGGCAGAAGGGCATTGATAAAACCAGTCCTCTACCTCCTCTAAAACCTAAAGACTGGCTTTTGCCTGTTTTTTTCCTACATGTTGAGCATAGACCACTGTGAAGAACCTCTCCCCACATCCCCTGCAGCTTCTGCCTGTGGTTGATCATTGCTAACTTCTCATCAACACCAGCTCATAAATTTGGAAGTGACCTTCAACAGCCAGGCAATATTTACCAAATTCATAACTATGATTTTGAATGTTAATAAAATGTTTATTTTCTTCTTTTTAAATCCTATAGCACCCATTGAAATGACACTATGGAAAGATACTTTGAGATAATTTCCAGAGATGAGAAATCTGAAGATGAGAAAAATTAAATGACTTGTCCAATCCCATACAAAATGTTTAAATATTTAATAATGCACTTAAAACACAGTGTGTATAAAATTATACAATAAACAATTCAAACTCTCAAGAAAAATAAAATGTTAACAACAGCTTAGTGTTGGAGCATAAAGCAGTAAGTTGTCTGGAATTCAGGAAGTTTATTTGGGAAAAAATATATGCACCTGAAACATGATATGAAAATTCTTGAAAATATTTGGAAAGTTATGCTCTGTTTCCTAGAGTAGGACATAACCAGTATTCATCAAGGAGATAGGATCCCAGTCAGCCTAACAAGGTTGTTAACTGAGTTCCTAGTATACACAGAAACTGAGCTGGTGTGGTATCAAATTAGGTATCAACAGAAACCAGATGGCATCTTAAAATGAGTTGCAGCTTATAAATTAAAGAGCTGATAACATTTTAGTTAGGGGGAAGCTATTATATTTGGGTTAACTACTAAACCCACGTTTCATGCTACTCTTCCACCATGGTGTCAGCTTATGAGACCTGACACCAGGACATCAGCTAATGTCTTGCTGTGTATCATCTAGGCAGTGGTCTGATTGGGGGAATTTCATTTGAGAGATACACAAATAATTGAAACAGTCCAAGAGTATGGCCATCTTCCATCAGAAAAGACTTGATTGGCTTTGTGATGATACCCTGAGGAACCAGACTGGCTTGATAGAAGGAGAGCTCTAGTGACACGATTAAGGGGCTAACCATGCTACCTAGATAATCCGAGTTCCTATAGTAATTGAAAGCATTAATTTTTGTCACAGCCAAGGCAGTCTATATTGCAAAGTGGGTATGTATGGGGTTGCCCATGGCTACCAGCTTGGTAGTAATGTAGATTTTTAAAATATTATTTGCCCGCATCGGGTCTTAGTTGCTGCATTCAGGATATTTAGTGTGTCATGTGGGATCTTTTCTTGTGGCATGCAGGCTCAGTAATAACAGTGCACAGGCTTAGTTTCTCCATGGCATGTGGGATCTTACTTCCCACACCAGGGGTCGAACCTTTGTTCCCTGCATTGCAAGGCAGATTCTTAACCACTGGACCAGCAGGGAAGTCCCAGTAATGTAGATTTTTCCCGGTGGCTTGAATAGTTTTGGTCCAGATCCCCAGTTTCCTTCTTTATATCCAGCTTTTCTATGGTGGTCATTTTCTACTTATATTCTTTCTTTAAATATCTTGGATTGCCAGTCTTAGCAAATAAAAATACAGGATGCCAAAATAAATTTGAATTTCAGAAAAAAGAAATAGGGGTCATACTTATTTTAGAAAAACAATTAGTTATCTGAAATTCACATTTATGTGGCATCCCATATTTTATCTGGCAACCCTATAAATGTGTTAGTAACACTGATTAAGTTTGGATTGTAGTCATGTATTTGTTCCCAGGAAACACACTGGTTCTTTCCATTATGTACTGTTTTTTTACCTGCTAATACTTGATAAGGGAAGAGGGAGGCTAACACATAGTTGACCCAAAGTTTATTGTTAAGAGATAAAAGAGGAAGCCTAGCTGCAGATATGAGAGTTTTTAATAGAAGACACATTGTCTTTGGCTAAAATTCTCACATAGCCATTAAAACATTTCCAGATGTACAAATGTTCGAAATAATGTCTAGATAATCGGTAGTTTAGGGGTTGTCTGTTGTTTTTTGTTTGTGTGACTTAACAATTACTTTCTCATTCTCTTTTACCATGAAGGGAAAGATTAAGTGCACTACTTTTTTTTTTAAACACTTGATGGGTAGCACAATTCTCACAGCAACTCCTCATCTCAGAAAAGATCCACAAATATGGAACACCTATCTTTTTCTTCCAGAACCCCGAAAAGAGTCAAGGATTTGGAGTCACTAGGTGCCCTGAAAGGTGAGGTTGAGGACCAAAGTTGAAAACAAGGGGATTATTTGAAAGTCTATTTTTGTTCTCCCTTTGTAGCCAAGCAGCTTTCTCTTTTTCTAGCAGAAGGCTGAAGACTTATTCTCTGGAGAAATTAAACCAAACAGATTAGAGCTGGGATCTGGGGGGAGAATGGTGGTGGTAGTGAGGTATCACACTGAAAACAGGATGATTGAGAGATCAGCGTTCTGAACATTATAAGCCTTCAGTGCTCTTTCACCACCTTACTACAGAATGTGGCAGCTGGGCTTATACACACGGCATCCCAGCCCTTCTGGAGAGATGAACAGTTTTAAAAAACAGCTTGCCACTTGATTATTTGTTACAGTGAAGCTCAGAGTTCACAACCCTACTCATTCATACATGACTTTCAGTCCCTTGAAATAATGCTAAGCTACTGGTATTAATATATATTTGGTTAACTTCTAGTAAGTATATAAGATAATCAAAACAAACCAAAAATAAGGGGAAGAAGTTCAAGCTGAACTTAAAACTTTTGTGTGGAGGCACTAAACCATAGTGGACAAAGCAATACTCCGGAAAAGAAAATGTGGTCAGTGTTGTTCAACTAAAAATAAAATTTTTCCAGTATATAAAAAAAGAAAGAATGCTAAGCTGATAGCCAAGAATCACTATATATACAGAAATAATTTCAACAATGAAAGATGAAGACCAAAACAAAAGTACCTGGAAAAGAAAAGAAAGCAGAAAACATAAAGTCCCCAAGATGCTGTAATCTCAGAAACAGCATATATTGCATCCATGAAAATTAACACAGTGCTATAAAAGATGAACAATCAGAAAAAAGTATTAGAAAAATAGGAGAGCCAAAATTAAATATGAAATGTGTTGGGGGATAAGTTGAAGAAATTTCAGAAAATAGTACAAAAAAGCAGAGGTAAAAATAGCAAAGAACCAAAAAATTAGATCAGAATGGGGCACAACATCTGATTAATAAGATCTCAAAAAGGAGAGAACAGAGAAAAGAAGTGATAATAAAAAAGAATATCTCCCCAACATGTAGGACATGGGGCTCTTACTAATAAAACGATCCACTGAGCGCATGGTACAATGAATCACCCACACACACATGCAAAGTCATATGATAATAGTTCAGGATGCCAGTTGTTAAGATCCTTGAAGTTTCCACAGGGGGATAACAAGAGTTACATAAAAGGATGTTTTCAGAATGGCGTTTTGACTTTTTGATAGCAACACTAGAAGATGCTAGAAGACTATAAATGCAGGGTCTTCAAATCGAAGAGAAAAAATTATTTCCAATCTAGTATTCTGTCTAGAATTATAGACAGTCCAATCAAGTATGGGGCTAAAATAAATGTTAGACTGGCATGGTCTCAAAATTGTATCTTACCATGTACCCTTTCTTAGGAGGCTACTGGAGGATGTGCTTCATCAAAACAAAGGAGTAATCTTAAGTAAGAAAGCATGGGATCCTGAAAATATAAGATCTGACAAAGGAATGCAATGAAAGTCCCACGATGACTACTGTGTCAAGTAAGTAGGATGGGGGTTTGAGGAAGTAGGTCCCTAGGAAACTGGAACAAAGTGTTTGAGTACATGGAAAGTATAAAAAGAAGTGCAACAGAGGTTAAGACAAGAGAAAGTATAAAAAGATAAGCACAAGGGTAGTGAGAATAATGATAAAAGGAGGCAATTAGGAGTCGGACATGAAGTACACCAAATACACATTAGAAGTGTATTAGAAGTACACCAAATACACATTTTTGAATAAGTGTTTCTGTATCAAAAAAATAAATTGAAACTTTATTTCTCAAAATGTAATCATTACAGTGTTGATAGTCAGATTTTAGAAGTTTGACATTAAAGACACAGGAGAATTGTAGCATTGTCAGTGATTAGATTGCTCCTTCAGGCATCATACTCCACAATTGCAATAGGTGCTCACCTTCAAAAAGATGTGCCCTGCAGAAGATTTTTCCAGAAAGAAAAATTGTTTTCAATAACTTGTCTTGTGAAAGGAACTATGCCCCTCGCTTAGACAAATCTCAAATTTTTTTATTTAAAGAAATAATGCATAATATATAGCAATAATTTCAACAAAATTTTTGTTTAAATTTTAGCCTCTGTAGACTCAAAAGCATAAGGAATAATTTACTTCTTTAAAAATATTTTGAAATTACATACTATTTTTCATCTTCTGTACTATTTTTGCTATCAAGATATAGTTATTCCCATGTAATGCTTTAGATTTTTTTCTGTGTATTATGATTGAGGTTTTTTCCTGTACTTTGTTTACATTAGTATTATATAACTAAGAATAAATTTTGATCTAATTGCAAATGATTATCTGTGGTGATGTGTTTTTTCTCTGTCATCAAATCTATTGAGTAAACCACGCCAGGACAATTTGTTCATGTGCCTTTTCTATTTTTTAAGTAAGGGATAATCATAAGTACAGGGAAGGACATGAAGTGCAATAATCACAAGTGTACTTGATTTTTCACATAGTGTATACTCTCATATTAAGGTGTGTACACTCAGATTAAAGTCCAAAAAATTTCTGATTACCTAGTGTCCTTTTCCCTATTTATACCTGCCCCAGAAGGTCTTCTAAAGATCAGTTTGTTTTGCTTTTTCTCAACTTATGCAAATGGACTCATCCAGTATGTGCTGTTTTACACTTATATGCTTTCATCAATGTAATATCAGCCATTCATCCAGGTGTTTGCATGTATCCACTGTTCTTTTTTTTTTTAATTGTTGTAGACTGTCCCATTGTATTCATATGCAATTATCTGTTAGGTGAGATTTGAGTACTTTCCCATTTGTGGCTATTACAGATAAAGCTGAAATAAATACATTTCTGTGTTTTTTATGAGTATATGCACACCCATTCCTCTTGGGTCCTAGGAGTCAAACTGCTATGTCATAGAGTAAAACTGTCAAATACTTTCCAAAGTGATTGTATCATTTTATGCTCTCATTAGCAATATATGAAAGTTCCAATTACTTTTACATCCTTACAAACATTTATTATTGTCTGGACTGTGAAGAAGGCTGAGCACCGAAGAATTGATGCTTTTGAACTGTGGTGTTGGAGAAGACTCTTGAGAGTCCCTTGGACTGCAAGGAGATCCAACCAGTCCATTCTGAAGGAGATCAGCCCTGGGATTTCTTTGGAAGGAATGATGCTAAAGCTGAAACTCCAGTACTTTGGCCACCTCATGCAAAGAGTTGACTCATTGGAAAAGACTCTGATGCTGGGAGGGATTGGGGGCAAGAGGAGAAGGGGACGACAGAGGATGAGATGGCTGGATGGCATCACTGACTCGATGGACGTGAGTCTGAGTGAACTCCAGGAGTTGGTGATGGACAGGGAGGCCTGTCGTGCTGCGATTCATGGGGTCGCAAAGAGTTGGACACGACTGAGCGACTGATCTGATCTGATCCTTAATTTTACCAATTCTGGTATTGTATAGTAGTATCTCATTGTGACTTTAATTTACATTTCCATGATTTGCAGTATTGCTGCTGCTGCTGCTGCTAAGTCGTTTCAGTCGTGTCCGACTCTGTGCGACCCCATAGACGGCAGCCCACCAGGCTCCTCCGTCCCTGGGATTCTCCAGGCAAGAACACTGGAGTGGGTTGCCATTTCCTTCTCCAATGCATGAACGTGAAAAGTGAAAGTGAAGTCACTGGGTCATGTCTGACTCTTAGTGATCCCGTGGACTGCAGCCCACCAGGCTCCTCCGCCCATGGGGTTTTCCAGGCAAGAGTACTGGAGTGGGGTGCCCTTGCCTTCTCCATTTGCAGTATTGAGTACCTTTTCATATGCTTATCAGCCATTCAGATACCTCTTTTGAAAGTACGTATTCAAGTCTTTGCCCATTTCTAAATTATACTGCAATTATCTTCTTATTAGGGATATGTTCTTTATATATTTTGTATATATTTATATATACAAACCTTTGTATAAAGGTTTGTCTGTCAGATATATATGTGTGTGTCTTACAGACATCTTTTGCCAGTCTATGCCTTTTCTTTTTACTTTCTTAGTGGTATATTATGAATAGACATTTTCAATTTTTATAAAATCCAGTTATCAGGTTGTTTTTCTATTATTGTGAGTGCCTTTAACAAACCTTTGCCAATCTGAATGTTCTGAAGCTATTCTGTGGTTTTTTTTTTTTTTTTGAAGACTTACAGTTTTAGCTTTCACTAAGTCTGTGATCCATCTCAAGTTAGTTCTTCATATGAGCTGAGGTAGAAAGGAATTGTCTTTATTAAAATATTCCTATTACTATTTTGAAATTTAATTACTTGGAATAATATTTTAAGTATCTTATTTTTCTCTATTACTTTCTTCCTTTTTTCACATTCTTTAAATTTTTTTAATCCAGATTATTTCCCAGGTGGCGCTACTGGTAAGGAACCTGCTCGCCAATGTGCAATGCAGGTGACATAAGAGAAGTGAGTTCCATCCCTGGGTTGAGAAGATCCCCTGGAGGAGGGCGTGGCAACCCACTGCAGCAGCATTCTTGCCTGGAGAGTCGCATGGACAGAGGAGCCTGGCAGGCTACAGTCCATAGGGTCGCAAAGACTCAGACATGACTGAAGCAATTTAGCAAGCAGAAATCCAGATTATGGTCATTTATCACAGATGTAGTTTATATATCTTTGGAATTTGTCCTTTTCATGAAATTTGAGGTAGGAGAGTTGACATTCTGTTTTTCAGTTATCCTCAAAAGACTGAAGAATTCCAAAACTGGACTTTTTCTTGAAAATTAATTATCTAAAATGGTATAAATCACTAAAATCTAATAACGCTTCTTTGTTTAAAATTGTGAATTTTAGTATACCAGTTCTACAGCTATTGGAATTACAAACAGTTGAGTCTATTATTCTACCCTGTGTGTATATGCATGCTAAGTTGCTTCATCCATGTCCAACTCTTTGCGACCCTATGAACTGTAGCCCACCAGGCTCTTCTGTCCATGGGATTCTCCAGGCAAGAGTACTGGACTGGGTTGCATGCCCTCCTCCAGGGATCTTCCCCACCCAGGGATTGAAACCTTGTCTCTTATGTCAGCAGACAGGTTCTGTACCACTAGTGCCACCTAGGAAGCCCATTCTGCCATGTACTGTCATTTAAATGTTTTTAAATGTCTTATGCAGGAGACCTGGGTTCAGTCCCTGGGTTGGGAAGATCCCCTGGAAGAGGGCATGGCAACCCACTTCAGTGTTCTTGCCTGGAGAATCCCCATGGACAGAGAGTCCAGCAGGCTACAGTCCATGGGGTCACAAAGAGTCAAACATGACTGAGCAACTAAGCACAGCATAGCACACATGCATTTTATACATTTAAGGTAATCTAGACGTTATCTAGTCTAATATTCATGTTCATCTGTTTCCCTATTATTCAACTACCAGAAAGTTCTCAATATCTGTTTCTGTATGTAAAGTTAATAGTTTTCAAATCAATTACTTTCATAACTTTACTTTTGCAATATATACACATTAATATCTTAGCAGATTAATAGAATTTCAGAACATAAAATACATTCATTCAGTTGGTCCTTCAGCAAATATTTTTTGAGCACCTACAGAGGGCCAAGAATTTCTTTAATCACTGGTTTTAGCAATCAAGAATTTCTGCCTTCACGCAGCTTACATTCAAGTGTGGTTTTTCACTTCAACTTATATCCTAAATGTTTACTTGTACTAGAAAGCGAATATTCAGATATTAACAGTAAGTCTGAATTATTTGTAATAGATGATTCTGTGTCCATCATGTTGTATCACTTTTCACATCACATCACTTTTCACAGTGTAGAGTTCTTATGAAAAATTGCTACCCAGCCAGAAGTTGTATTTCCAGCCCCCTTTATATCTTATTCAGTTCTTGCCTATAATTAGCTTTTGCCAATAGAATGACAGCAGAGTTGGCATGTCAATTCTAGGATCCAAAGGTATTTTAGTAGTTGATATACCTTCTCTGTTCTTTTTGCGTTTTACTGGCTAGAGGCAGATGACTATGTGGTCCTGGGTTCTGGAGGATCTTGGAACACAAACAGAGCCAACCTCTGATTCACTTTAGATAGGAAAAGGGTCCAAAGACAAGTAACTCAGACTTTCATGTGAGCCAAAAATAAACTTTACTGGGTTAAGCTTCTGAGATGTGGGGTGTGTTTATTTTAGCAATTAACATTACCATAACTAATACACTTGCCTTATTAATAATACAGATGTTGTTAATCTGAATAGGTTGATGTTCATCTGGAAAAAGAACCATTATCATTGATCTAGTATAATTTCAGAGTTGCCAAAAATCATATTGAAAGAAGTTGTCAGCTATTCTGTCTCCCAAAGGGCAAGGCAAATGCCGAAGAGCAAATCTGGCTAAATATTGAGACCAATACAAACTTAAATCTATCCCTAACAGTTCGTGAATAAAAAAGGAAGAATATGAAGACAAAAAAGAATGATTGTATAAGAAAAGTAGGAATAAGTTTGAGCACACTTTAGTCCATGAACCATATTTATATAGTTATTATATTAAGTGAATACTATTCAAATTCTGATAAAATAAGACTAAGGAATGTAGAAGGGATATGATGTAGGAATTCCTCATTCAATATGATAGTAAGTGTAAAAGGTGTCAGGAATTCAAATATATACATGCTTTTTATGCTCATATAGGAATAGAATTTGTTGCTTCTCCAGGAGTGGAACCAGTCACTAGAAACAGAGGTGGAAGTAAGGCTTTTCATCTTTCACTCTTGAATATGGTACCATATGGATACATTACCTATTTTAAAATACATTTTTAATAAATGCAAAATTTTATGATTAGCTTGTGATAATTGATCAGGGAATAAATAACTTTACTAAATTTCAACAAAATTTCAGCAAAATCCTTTATGAATATTGGTGTGTGGGATTGAAAAATTGATAACCATAATTTAGTAAATACCTTTAATGATATCCTTCCATTGAACCTGTGAAGTTTCATATGTTTTCAGTTATAGCAGCTATTAAAATCAATGTTGAAACTGAACTTAGAATTACATCAGAATTACAATAGCCTAAAATGATAATGGAGAAGGAAATGGCAACCACTCCAGTATTCTTGCCTGGGAAATCCCATGGACGGAGTATCCTACTAGGCTACAGTCCCTGGGGTCAAAAAAGATTCAAACACAATTTAGCAACTAAACAAAATAATAAAATCAAAATTTTGTAAAATGTTGAAGCATATTCAATTCAATTGCTTCATCTAAAATACTGTAATATTATAATATATTAATAAAATATACCAAAATTTTTGTCTAATAATAATTTGTCATATTTTCTTTAATTCATCCATTAGCAGTCTCTTTTGTGTGTATTTTAATAGCATATATAAAATATTAGTACAGAACAATACTGAATCATAGGTTAAGAAATACATTATTAGGAATGGATGCTCAAAAAGTTTCTACTGATAGGCTGTGGAATCAAACTTTAGAGACATTTGCTGTGCACTGACTGCCATGAGAGCTCTGAGAGAGCATCTCTGACCTGACTCACCTGGTCAGAACTCCCTCAGAGCTCAGCCTGAGCTGAGACTTGAAGGCTAATAGGATGTGAATAGGAGAAAGGATGCGGAGGACATTGTAAAGCAAGATGACATAAATGGAACTATTAAGACTTGTTTAGGACATTAAAGCAATTCTTCAAGTGGGGCCCGGTACCATCCATACCAGCATCACTGAAATGATTGTTTAAGATGCCTTACTGAAACCTGAATGAAAATTTCTAACGTAGGGAGTCAGAATTATTCATTTTTATCAAGATCAAGATGACTTTTATGTTTACCAAAATTTGAAAAGTTCTAAATCCCATGTGCATATTCTAGGTGATACTTTGATTTGTATTGCAGAGACACCAAAGATGACCTTACAGAATAAACAAAAAACAAAACAAAGACAGTGGTCAATTCCAGCATGGGAAATTGAAAAATGATTTGGTTAGGTTGAAAAATTCAACCATAGGTCATCCCTATTACCAACAATTAATTCAGTTAAAAAAATTTTTTTTGTTTGTTTCCATTAAGTGGAGAGCAGGCTTCCTTGGTGGCTCAGATGGCCCAGAGATACATATACTATGTTTCTGGTCATGCAGAGCATTACAGAGACACAGAAGTTATCTAAGTTTTGGTTTGCTTATGTGGTACCCTGCAAAGTAGCAATTCCATCTTGGTCTAGAAAGTTACTTCAACATGTGGAAGAAAGCCAGGCAAAAGCAAGTGCACAAAAAGTTTAATTCAAAAAATAATAATGTTAAATTCCAACAACCAATCAATTTGTAGAAATGTTTCACCAACCCTAATTTTGATTTTATTTTACTAGTAAAATACAAGTAATCAAACAAATGGTGAGGGGAGACACACTTCACCTTTTAAATCAGAAGATATTTCAAGATCACTAGCAACACTGTTGGTACGAGTATGGGAAACACACATTGTTGTACACTATTAATGAGTGTAATTTGGAATAACTATTCTGAAGAACAGTATAAGAAAATACATCAAGACTTAAAATTTGCTTACTCTTTAAAGTCAGGTTTTCCCAGGAATTACTCCTATGGAATTACTTGCACATCTGTGCAAAGATCCATGTATAATGTCGTTTAGAAAGTTTTCCTGATGCAATGGTAACCTCCAAATTACCATTTTGGCACTCTATTCAGACACTAAATTACCATTCAGGTACTCTATCCTACATGTCATGGACAGGAAATCCTTACAACTCAAATTAAGATGCTCAAATCCCATAATTTATTGAACCACTTTTAAACAGAAGTCAATTAGTGAAGATTAAGACATTTAGAATACAGTGCCAGGGAGGTAGGAGGACCACACCACCTGAATCCTGGGTTATGCAGTCTTGTCCTGTCTGCTGAAGCAATCTTGACTTCTGAACATGCAGTTATAAGAACCGAAGTTGAAGTTGAAAGAGGGGCTCAGCAGGATGGGGGATTCCTAGAGTCAATACGTGCTTGCTCTGTTAGAAATGTGCAGAAGCAAGTATGCCTGGTTAACGGCTTGCTAAGAGCTATGTTCTTTATCTGTGTTTCTAGGGAGGAATATTCACTGGGGTCTGACTCTTTGCGACCCCATGGACTGGGGCCTGCCATGCTCCTCTGTCCACGAGATTTTCCAGGCAAGAATACTGGAGTGGATTGCCATTTCCTTCTCCAGGGGATCTTCCCAACCCAGGGATCAAACCCGGGTTTCCTGCATTGCAGACAGAGTCTTTACTGTCTGAGCCACCAGGGAAGCCCAGATCCATTT
The DNA here is from genome assembly GCF_032452875.1 of Bos javanicus. Classification (NCBI taxonomy): domain Eukaryota; kingdom Metazoa; phylum Chordata; class Mammalia; order Artiodactyla; family Bovidae; genus Bos; species Bos javanicus. The sequence goes on along the minus strand of NC_083873.1, from coordinate 37,586,618 downwards.
ACTAGCTGTATACAATTGGGTACTTAGCCTCCCTTAGCTTCAATTTTCTAGACTGTAGAATGCAGATAATAAGTGCCTTAGTAGGGGTGAAAACATGTGCAAAGAGCAGAGTGCAATGCCAAGATCACATTAGTGGACTAATAAATGCCTTGTATTAGACAAAGCACTTAATCCTCTTCTGCCCTCTATGTGATTCCTGATAGTGTGAAAAGACCTACTAGTCACGGTGCTAGAAAACCTCCACAAACTGCAAAGGACTCTTTCCAAGACAGACGAGCTCATGGTACCTTAATTGCAATCCAACAAAGCCTGATAAGGGAATCTGCTTTCCCCACTGTCTCCCACTATAAAGTTGAAAGTATAATATACCCCAGACTTAATAAGATCATTATTAAATAACTAAAACTTGGAATTAGAAAGGAGTATTACTAAACTGTAGTCTGTATAAGATCATTGTGAGCAGTGTTTCTCAATCCTCTTCACACCCAGTATCATCTTTTCTGTAACATTCATGTTATTATCTTGAAAGTCATAGACAATTTTTCAAGTTAGTAAACACATTTTAAATATTATCAGTATAATAAAAGGAAAGCAAAATAATTAAATAATATGTATTTCAATATAGAAATGCTCTGGCTTGATGAACTTTATGACATAATGTAGTACTCAGATGCTTGCACATATTGGCTAATTCATCATGAATGTGGCAGTTACATTACAAGTGTGTTGTGTGTGCATGCTCATTTGCACAGTTGTGTCTGACTCTTTGTGATGCCATGGACTGTAGCCCACCAGGCTTCTCTGTCTATAGCATTCTCCAGGTAAGAATACTGGAGTGGGTTGCCATTTCCTATTTCAGGGGATCATCCCGACCCAGGGATTGAACCTGTGTCTCTTGCATGTCCTGCATTGGCAGGTGGATTTTTTACCACTGAGCCACCTGGGAAACCCTACCAGTGTGTTGTATCAACAACCAACTACCATGAGCCACAAAACCATTGATGATGTAATTTTCCACAAAAGTAAATAACTTTTGATAAAGTTCTGATCAAAATGGGTATTTTTCCTCTAGTTTACAAAGTGGTTGAATTCCTGTAAATTTTAGTATGTATTAAAACCCTGCAGAAAATACTCTAAATATGGAATTAGGTAGGAAGCTCACTTAAAATGTGGATTCTGAAGCCTCATCTTCAGAGATACTGACTCTGTAATCTAAGAGTCTACATCAGCCTCCAGGTAGAGATTCTGATTCAGGCATTCTGTTTTCTAACTGAATTGGGGAAGGGGTGGTTGTCCTGCAGAGGGAACCTAGATGGTAAACTAGGAACCAAAACCCAGGTTGGCCATGCCTACTGTAAAGTAATAGGGTGAGAGTAAGGAACTTAGAATTAAGTTGTGTCTTAGAAATAACAAAGTGGTTGAATTCCTGTAAATTTCAGCATGTATTAAAACCCTGCAGAAAATACTCTCAATATGGAATTAGGTAGGAAGGTCACTTAAAATGTGGGCTCTGGACCCTCATCTCCAGAGATTTTTGACTCTGGTATTTAAGATAGGACTAAGAGTCTACATTAGCTTCCTGGTAGAGATTCTGATTTTCAGGCATTCTGTTTTCTATTTGAACTGGGGAGGGGGTGGTCTAAATAGCCTTTTTGATCAGAACTTTATCAAAAGTTGTTTACCTCTGTGGAAAATTACATCGTCAGTGGCTTTGTGGCTTATGATATTCGGTTGCTGATACAACACACTTGTATGGTAAGCGAAAGACGACAGGATTCTGGTTCCGGGAGGAGGGTGGCCACGTGTGTGGATGAATCATTTCACTTTCCCTAGGAACTGTTTATTTAGACTTTCAGCTCCATCTGTTACCCAATTACTACTCCATTCCTCTTTGCTTCCTTTCCCACACCTGCTATCATCCTGTCTACCCCTGTCTTTGACTTTTCCTCTACCCCCTACACCACAGAGTCCCTTGCTACATACCCAGATTTCTTGTCCAGATTTCCGTCACCAGCTTCTCCGCAGCCCCTTGGCTTCTTCCCTTTGGTAAATCTCCGGCAATTCTCCCGCAACATCCTCGCTCCTCCTTAAAATGGGAGAAGGGAGGCTCCCACCCTCAGCCTAGACAGGGGCCCAAATCGTTTGCCCGGGTCCCGCCATCTCCTCGCGTCGCCGCAATTTGCTTTCCCCACCCCGCCCCTTTCGGCATCCTGCCCCCGCCCACCCCCCACCTCCCAACCTCCGCCCTCAGCGCCGAGATCGGAGGCTCCGGAGTAGCTGGCTGAGGGCACCCGTCAATGTGCCCCGTCCCTCGCCACCCGTTCGCCCACAGCACTTCGCCAGGGTCCCCCTCCCCAGATCAAACGCCCCCAGGTGCCCGAGGCTGAAGCCGGCTCTTCTTGTTTGGCCTGGGATGCCTACCACGGGCGGGGGCCGTTGCCACTGAGTCCGGAGCCTGGCTGCACCCACGTGTCCCAGAGCGCGGCGCCCGGCCAACGAAAACCTCTTAGAGGCCAGCAACTCTTCATCTCGAAAGCTTATTGCAGGCTAGACCCGCACCGGCCCGGGAGCGGCTAGCGAATCACGAGCCGCACGTGCGGGTCCTCGGCGCCTCTCCTCAGGGTGCGGGTGCCCGGAGAGCCAGCGAGCGAGCGAGAGCGCGGGGGCAGACAGGGTGGACGCGCGAACAGCGGGGAGGAGGACACCCAGGGGGAGCAAGAGCCAGGTGGCGGTGCAGGCGGCGGGACTGCAGTGCCACCTCTCCGGAGAAAACCCACAAGCTCACACGCCCGCGCGCACAAGCACGTGCACATCGTGGGCTGCGAGAACCCGAGCCAGCAAAAGCCTTTTGAGTGCCGGTCGCGTTTCAGCGATGGCTTCTGCCCTGAACAGCAAAATTCACGCTCCCGGCAATTGCCCGGGCTCCAAAGCCGATGCCCGCGGTGGCGCCGGCTGGAGAATGGACTGTGATCCTGAGATGCACGTGAAAATGTGCAAGAAGATCGCCCAGCTCACCAAGGTAAGATGAGGCGCTGCGAGCTGGCGAGATACGCGCCCGGGGCGCCGGGGGCAGGGAAGGGAGTGCGGACGCACCCAAGGGAGGCCCATGCAAAATCCCAGCTGAAACTTTGTCTCGGAGGCCATGCGGAAGGGAAGCGGCCTTAAATCTTGGTGACCTTCTGGAGGCACCGTCCTAGAGCAGTTGAGAGGAAGGATCCTTGCCAAAAAACTCCTACAGCTTGCACGCCGAGCAGGTGGTCAGTGCTCCCAGGGTGGGATTGTGAATCGAGTTGAATCAGTGCTGGGGTGTGTATGTGTGTTTCTTTGCAGGCTCTGCTCAAATGATCGTGCCTGAAATGTTGTGATTTCATTCATCACAGTACTTTACCGGCGGGGAGGAGGTCATGTGGGCTATTTAAATATTTGATTCATTTATTCCTTCATTCAGCAAATATTCGACTCATTTGTTGAGTGCCAGCAGCTTGCGTGGCACCGCGCTAAACCTGGAAGGCTGCCCAGGGGACTTACTATCAAACTGGCTGCAGACGTGTGCAGAGCGTAAATGAGGAAATGAACGATTCACCATTTAATTACGGGATTACAAAAGACCTTGGGAGGTCAGCCAGCCCATTCTCCTACCTCATCCCAGGGCCCTGATTGAACCTCTAGGGACCCTGCTGCCTTCCTTATGAAGACCAGCAAAAGATGTCACCCTGTCCTTTGTTAGCCCCCTGCAGCTTCGCAATTAGGAGTTGCTTGTGACAGGCACCCCTCCTGTGCCTGGCATGTAGATGGAAAACATCCCTCTGTTTTTTATACAAGGTCCCCCAGTGCCTGAATTGAGCTATTTGCCTTGAAGTTTCCTTTTGATCTTGTAATTATTCCTGATAACATGCTTGCTAGTAAAACATTGGGTCCAGATTCTGTGTATGGGACATGCTCTCTTCCCCAGCTGTCTCCCTCCCGCTTCCAACACCCACTTTTTTTATGGCATCACAGGCATTTTCCTCCCTATCTCACCAGAAGGAAGAGAGCACGGAGGTCTGAAATTGGGCACTAGCTGCCTTCTCTGGCCCTTCCCTTAACTTCTCCACATTTTTTGCAAATGAGCCTGTATCCAAACAGTGATCTCTTGAGTCAAGGGTGGAAAAGGGGAAATGGTGATACTCCTTGGAGGCCTTGTCACATGCTGCTTGGCACCACTGATTTAATTTGCAGTCATCCAAATAGTAACATCGACCCAAAAAGTATTGATTTGAGGTGTTAGGCACAGAATAAAGCATCTTATCTGTCTTCAAAGAAACTAAAATATTTTTAGAGAAACAATTTTGGAGGAAAAACGAAAAGACACTACTCTGTAATCAGTTGCTAAATTGGATATTTCAAGTTGTGAGTGCTCTAGAGGTAGAAACAAAGGTTAAGTCATTATAGGCAAGAACAGTTAGGAGAGGTTTTATGGAAGAGATGAACCTTGAACTCAGTTTGAATTTATGGAGTGCCTACTGAGTTGGACCATTAAGAAGGCTGAGCACTGAAAAATTGATGCTTTTGAATTGTGGTGCTGGAGCAGATTCTTCAGAGTCCCTTGGACGGCAAGGAAATCAAACCAGTCAATACTAAAGGAAATCAACCCTGAATATTCATTGCAAGGACTGATGCTGAAGCTCAAATACTCTGGCCACCTGATGCAAAGGGCCAACTCACTGGAAAAGACCCTAATGCTGGTAAAGATTGAGGGCAAAAGGAGAAAGGGGCAGCAGAGGATGAGATAGATAGCATCACTGACTCAATGAACATGAATTTGAGCAAAGTCCAGGAGATAGTGGAGGACAGAGGAGTCTGATGTGCTGTAGAGTCTGATGTGTCCAAAGAGTTGGACACAACTTAGTGACTGAGAAACAACAGCTATGTGCCAGGCACTGTGTCAATATTAATGGCATACAACTGAAAAAGATAGGGCCCCTGCCCTTGTGGTGTGACAAATGTATAAAAAGATCATTTGAATATAACGTGGTAATGGTAGTCACTCCACCCATTAATATTTTGGCATGATTATTATTTGCCAAGCACTGTGAAGAAAGCATCCATGATCCTATAGCATAGTAGGCAGTGTTTCTCAAAGTATATTCTGCTTTGAATATAGAAATTCAAAGTTGAAATCACAGTTGATTTTTATTATGTCATGCTTGCTTTATCATTTTCCATGCTAGTTGTTTAAATTAGACCCTTTCAATATGGATATTGATATGCTACCTTTCTTCTGGTTGTTTGTACATCGTATTTTCCATCTCTTTATATTTAATCTTTCTATAAATTTTATTTTGTTGTATTGCTGATAGGTGAATTTAATCCATGTGCATTTACTGTGATTACTAATATATTGGGGCTTATTTTTCCATCATATTTTGTGCTTTTCATTTACCATCCTTTTTCTCCATCTCTGCTTTCTATGGGATTAGTTAGATGATTTATATTCCCTCATTTTCCACTGTTGGTTTGAGGGCTTTAGGCATTATTCCTATACTTATCAACATTATGTTTAGTTTTCCACATACATATTTAACTATAGTTTTTCTAATATGACCAACCTAGATAGCATGTTAAAAAGCAGAGACATTACTTTGCCAACAAAGGTGCATCTCGTCAAGGTTATGGTTTTTCCAGTAGTCATATATGGATGTGAGAGATGGACTATAAAGAAAACTGAGCACTGAAGAATTGATGCTTTTGAACTGAACTGTGGTGTTGGAGAAGACTCTTGAGAGTCCCTCGGGCTGCAAGGAGATCCAACCAATCCATCATAAAGGAGATCAGTGCTAAGTGTTCTTTGGATGGACTGATGTTGAAGCTGAAATTCCAATACTTTGGCCACCTGATGCAAGGATCTGACTCATTTGAAAAGACCCTGATGCTGGGAAAGATTGAGGGTAGGAGAAGGGGACAACAGAGGATGAGATGGTTGGATGGCATCACCGACTCAATGGACATGGGTTTGGGTGAACTCCAGGAGTTGGTGATGGACAGGGAGGCCTGGGGTGCTGCAGTCCACGGGGTTGCAAGGAGTCGGACATGACTGAGTGACTGAGCTGAACTGAATAAAATTATCATGTAATTCTTTCTTCCTAAAAGAGAGCTTTGCATACTTCGCCCATTAAATAGCCCTTCCCTTTCCTGTCTTGTCATTGTTGTCTAGATTTTTTACCTTTTACATTTTTAATTCATTTTTATAGTTAGTTAAATTTACTGATATTTTGCTGATTCTTCTAACCCCTCCCCCTTTTTTTTTCTTGAATCCATGGCCTTCTTTTTTGGTTCAGTTTTCTTCTGTCTGAAGTTCATCTGTTAATAGTTGTTTCTGAAGGAGTCCTAGTGGGAGAAGAAATCTTTTGTGCATTTGAAAATGTCTTCATTTTGTCCTCCCAATTGTTTATTTTCCCATAAAAATCTTCTGAACACTTATTTTTCCAAGGCACAGTGTTGGTAGTGTTCTCTTACCATAGGTACTAATTGCTGCTGATAAAAATCCTCAGTTTAGTTCAGTCGCTCAGTCGTGTCCGACTCTTTGTGACCCCATGAATTGCAGCACGCCAGGCCTCCCTGTCCATCACCAACTCCTGGAGTTCACTCAGACTCACGTCCATCAAGTCAGTGATGCCATCCAGCCATCTCATCCTCTGTCGTCCCCTTCTCCTCTTGCCCCCAATCCCTCCCAGCATCAGAGTCTTTTCCAATGAGTCAACTCTTCGCATGAGGTGGCCAAAGTACTGGAGTTTCAGCTTTAGCATCATTCCTTCCAAAGAAATCCCAGGGCTGATCTTCAGAATGGACTGGTTGCATCTCCTTGCAGTCCAAAGGACTCTCAAGAGTATTCTCCAACACCACAGTTCAAAAGCATCAATTCTTTGGCACTCAGCTTTCTTCACAGTCCAACTCTCACATCCATACATGACCACTGGAAAAAACATAGCCTTGACTAGATGAACCTTTGTTGGCAAAGTAATGTCTCTGCTTTTCAATATACTATCTAGGTTGGTCATAACTTTCCTTCCAAGGAGTAAGCGTCTTTTAATTTCATGGCTGCAGTCACCATCTGCAGTGATTTTGGAGCCCCAAAAATAAAGTCTGACACTGTTTCCACTGTTTCCCCATCTATTTCCCATGAAGTGGTGGGACCAGATGCCATGATCTTCGTTTTCTGAATGTTGAGCTTTAAGCCAACTTTTTCACTCTCCTCTTTCACTTTCATCAAGAGGCTTTTGAGTTCCTCTTCACTTTCTGCCATAAGGGTGGCGTCATCTGCATATCTGAGGTTATTGATATTTCTCCTGGCAATCTTGATTCCAGCTTGTGCTTCTTCCAGTCCAGCGTTTCTCATGATGTACTCTGCATATAAGTTAAATAAGCAGGGTGACAATATATAGCCTTGACGTACTCCTTTTCCTATTTGGAACCAGTCTGTTGTTCCATGTCCAGTTCTAACTGTTGCTTCCTGACCTGCATATAGGTTTCTCAAGAGGCAGGTCAGGTGGTCTGGTATTCTCACTGCCCATCAAATTTTCATTTATTTGTAGCTAATCTGCCTTTTCTCTTGTTGGCATTTGCATGTGTTTATTTTGCTGTTTAGCTGTTTCATTATAACTCTCTAATTGGTATTGAGTGTACTTTCTATTGAAGACTCATATGCTCTCTTTAATTCTGGAAAATTATCAATGATTTTCTGTTCAAATATTGTTTTTCTGCCATTACCTCCTTTCACTTTTCTGGAACTGCTATTAGGTGAATTAAGGAAGCCTCTCCATATTCTGAAATGTTATTAAAATTTTTTTTGTCTCTGAATCCTGGTGAATTCCTTAATCATGTTTTCTTGTTTGCCAATCCACTAAATAGTTTGTCCAATCCAGAGTTTTTCCCATCTATTAAGTTGTATAATTATATTTTCATTTCTAAGATTGCTGTTCTTGCTTCCTTTCTGTCTGATTTTGGTAACTGCTTAATTTGTATAGCTTTATTGAAGTATAATTTACATATCATAAAATTCATCTAAGCATACAATTCAATATATTTTAGTAAACTTACAGAGTTGTTGCACCATAACTGTAATCTAGTTTTAGAACATTTCTATCATTGTCGTTTGTATCCATCTGTAGTCAATCCCTGTTCCCACCCCCACGCCAAGCAACCATTAATCTCCTTTCTGTCTCTATAAATTTGTCTTTGTCAGACTTTTCATGTCAGTGAAACAATGCAACATGTATTTCCATCTGGTTTTTTCACTTAGATGCTAAATCTTAGCATCGTGTTTTAAGGTTCATCAATTGATGTAGCATCATATGTCATTTATTCATTCCCTTTTATTACGCACTAGTATCCCATTGTATAGATACTAATGATCATATTCACCAATTAATAGGCATTTGGATTGTTTCCACTCTGGGTCTACTATGAATAATGCTGCTACAAACATTACATTCCTACACACACATCTTCATTACTTTATTTTATAAATAAGATAGAGAAAATAGTAAGAGAACAAGTAATAGAACAAACGGGACAGATGGTTAAGAATAAGAGAATCTGAGTAAAGGGTAGGTGCGACGTTCTTTGAACTGTTCTTTTTCTGGCAGTTTTTCCCTAAGTTTGAAATTCTTTCTAAATAAAAGTTTAAAACAAACAAAAAGCATACAGGATCCCAGATCCCATCTTAGAAAGTAAGGAGAGGTGACAGGCATTGCTGTTTTCTAAAGCCCGTCAAGACCTGTAACATTCACACAGGGTTGAGAATCACTGGTTCAGAATAGCCAAAGATTTAAATAGTAGAGCAGACACAGAGGAGTTAATTGGGAGAGCAGGAGGTTTCACGTCCATTTCCTATTATAGCCTGTGGGATACTTTGGTCTTGAAAGCATCAGGCAGGTTTGCCTAGCCCTGTCCATTCAGCCAGTCTCTGCTTTTCACCCGCTCAAAAATCTGCAGCTGATTTTTCCTTTTGTAACTTTCTCCACATCCTCTTATCCAGAAGTGTTGGCATCCCTCATACCCAGAGATTTTCCAATTCCCACTTTCAAGGTGGGATGGAGTGTCTTGCGCCCAAAACAAGTTTAACAAATATCCTTTTGTATTAGAACACAAAAATGAGTGGGAAAGCACATGCTCCCTCTCCATCAATCATCCCTCAAACTGAAGGCTGAATCTTAGGAACCCAGCCCATAAACATGACTCCATACACCCACGAGACCACCTCTCATTGGGAGTTATGAGAAGAAAAGTATCCAGGAGGCAATAAGCAGTCCTCTTAGTGCCAGAAGCTGCCAAGCTAAAAGTATAAGGAGTAAAATAACCCCAAGAGAACCTGTCAGTCATCCTTCCAAAATGATGTCTTCCCAGGTCTCAGAAGACCCTATAGGGGCTACGGTGAAATCAAGTGGCTGCAACTTCTGGACATTAGTGATGCCTGATGATTCCCTAGTGTTTGCATTCTTTGTAAAGCCCTTGACATGCTTACTCATCCTCCAGGAGCACAGCATTTCTGCATGGCAAGGAGATGAGCATGGTCAGTCTCCGTCTATCTACAAGAATAGGTACAGTTCTGGGAGGGGGAGGAACTACCCTGGCTCAGCTTGTGAATAGATGGGTAAATATCGGGAATCTAGCTTTCCCATGGATATAAGCCACATTTTCTAATATTACTCTTCCCAGGTGGCTCAGTGGTAAGGAATCCACTTGCCAATGCAAGAGATGCAGGAGACACACATTTGATCCCTGGGTCAGGAAAATCCCCTGGAGGAAGAAATGGCAACCCACTCCAGTATTCTTGCCTGGGAAATCCCCTGGACAAAAGAGCCTGGCAAGCTACTGTTCCTGGGGTCACAAAGAGTCAGACATGAGTGAGCATACACACATATTTTGATCTCAAAACAGCCTTATGCCTTGGTCTTATATTTTAGTTAGTTCACTGGGGAAGAATGATTTTGTTTATTGGGTTTTCCTAAAGACCTGCCACATAGATCTTAGGATGAGTTCAGTTTTGAGGACTGTGGTGAAGTGTTATAGTAAGAATGAATTCTGTCATTCAAGAAAGCATCCTAACTTGAGAGCGGGGCCCTTTGAGTGGCGGTGTAGTTCTTATCCGTAGATCCTTCCTTCCTGCTGTGGGAAGGTCTGGAGGTCGGAGTCAGCACTCCCAGCACAGTAGCATGACCAAACCAAGGGAACTGTGTCTCCCCACATCCCAGAACCTTACTGAAGTCTGTGGAGACACATGAGCAGAGACAGTCATATTGGATGTTGGGGGAAAATAGTGGATTGTTTAGGGATGGGGTAGGGAGATACTGTTACGGACAACAGTCCCTGAGTAAAAAGTCAGAAATATTAAGGAAAAAGGATTATAATTTCTACTCCAGATTATCTTTTAAATGAATTTAAGTTGGATTTATTTCTAGAGGGGTGCTTCTTACTCTTATTTATATAACAAATATAAATAAAAATTAAATGTGAATAAAAATGACGACACCTGGAGAGCTAACAATTAGGGGTTTACTCTTAGAATGATCACCTTTTGTAGCTGTTACCAGCTAAAATGCTCTCTCTTCAGAGATACCTTTTCTGACTTTCGCACCCAAAGGGGCCAACCTATCTGTAAATGAGAAAAGTAGTCCTTTCTTCCTTGGTGATTTGTTGTGAGGGTTCACTAACTTAAGGAATGTAAGGAGAGCATCTCACCCCGGGGGCGGAACTATCATAAGCCTGATAGATGTTGGTTTCTTCCCTCCCTGAGCTAGAAGAATTGCAGAGGGACAGGACCACTGCTCAGTTGTCAAAACCAGCAACTAGGAACAAAGCCAGCCCTTTCCTGGACTGAGAGGCCAGGGCAGTGGCCCCAGCAGTAAGAGTGATGCCTGCTGCCACACGAGTCCTCGGCAACAGGTTGCCACTTGAGCCCTGGGTTTTTGTGGCTTGAAGCTGTGGAAATTTTGTTGCACTGCTGACTCCCTTAGCTTCTCTCCAAATACCCTCCTGCCTGCAGGAGCTTGTGTAGGGACAGATGTTTAAACAGTTCCATACCAGTTTGATTTAGGATTTTAGATTTGAAAACTGCAGATCTGTATTAACAAGCCCTCTCTGTTGGCATCTTTTAATTTAATGAAGTGATTCGTGGTGTACAGACAGCTATCTCACAGAAATCTTTTTGCCAGAAAATAGGATGAAGGACACTTTAAATTGGATGTCTTTGAACCCTACTAAGATGCCTCCACTTTTGCATAACATTCGGATCTCTGCACTTCCCACCCAAAACCTTGCTCCAATTCTTTCTCCACACAGCAGCAAGAGTGAGATGCTAAAACTGAATAACACCCTCCTACATTGCTGTAGAACGTTGCAACCGCTTTGGAAAACAATCAGGCAGTTCCTCAAATAATTAAGAGATTTATCATAATGAACCAGCAATTCTACATCTATGTATATACCCAAGAGAAACTAACTTATACATAACATTCAAAGCAACATTATTTGTAGTAGCCAAAAACGGAAATAAACTAAATGTCTATCAACTGGAAAATAGTATGAATAAAATATGGTACAAAGTACAGTCAGGGGCAGTGACTGAGGGCTGCAAGGTTTCATTTTGGTGCAATGAGAATATTCTTAGGTTGACTGTGGTGATAGTACACAATTCTGCACATGTGCTAAAAGCCATTGAATTATACAGTTTAAATGGGTGGATTGTATGGTCTCAATAATTATATCTCAATTAAGCTGTGAACATTAAAACCAACAAAAACAAACTGAATTTTCTCCCTTTTGAATCCAGTTCTGAAGCAAGTCCTGATGACTTTACCTCATAAATATAAAAGATCATCTGCATTTTTTCCTCCACCCTAGTCTGAGTCACCTTCACCTCCTTCCCTCAACCCTTCTGGGGCTCCTCATGGTATACCCTCGCCCCCCTCACAGCAGCAATAATCATACAGTATAAACCAGAGCATGACATTCTTCCATTGAGAACCCACAAATGGCTTCTCATTTCACTTGGAATAGTTTGTTCACCTAAGTAAATTCTTCAGTATGGTCACCTGAGGTGTCTGCTGTCCACTTCTCGGCGTCATCTCCTCCATCACACTGGCCTTCTTTCAAAGCCTTCAGACGCTAGTGCCACTTGGAGCCTTTGTCCTTGTGGCTTCTTCCGCCTGCTCCTGGCTAGGCTCATATGTCTCTTAAGGGAGGGCCTCCCTGCTCACCTATACCATGAAATTCCCTCAGCTCCATCTGCTGTTTCCATTTTTTCCGTCCATCTGTTCATCTGTTTATTGCCTTCTCTTCCCTGCCAAGGAAGTCATCCCTTGAAGGCAGGAATTTCTGTCCGTCCCGTTCTCTCCTCTCTACCTCAGTGCCTGGAACAGCACCTGGTTAGTGATTGTTGCTCATCAAGTGTTTGTTGGTGGGCTAAATGAACAAAACTCTTCCTGGACCTTCCACAGCTTTTAGGGAAAAATATCACATTTCAACCATAGCCTGCAAACAGCCATCTCATGGGACAGTGGGGAGGTTTCTTTTTCAAGGACAGAACTCAGGAGTTACTAGCATCTAATTTCAAGTTTCATAAAGGCAATAAACTGGCATATCTGATAAATAAATAGACTTTCCCCATCCCCTCCCAGGTCAACTTCTGACTTAGTCACTCCTAGCCCCTCACCCGGAGAAGGCAATGGCACCCCACTCCAGTACTCTTGTCTGGAAAATCCCATGGACGGAGGGGCCTGGTAGGCTGCAGTCCATGCTAGGAGTCGGACACGACTGAGCAACTTCACTTTCACTTTTCACTTTCATGCATTGGAGAAGGAAATGGCAACCCACTCCAGAGTTCTTGCCTGGAGAATCCCAGGGACAGGGAGCCTGGTGGGCTGCGGTCTATGGGGTCGCACAGAGTCGGATACGACTGAAGCGACTTAGCAGCAGCAGCAGCAGCAGCCCCTCACCATCAGAGAAGGCAACAGCAACCCACTCCAGTACTCTTGCCTGGAAACTCCCATGGACGGATAAGCCTGGTAGGCTGCAGTCCATGGGGTCACTAAGGGTCGGACATGACTGAGCGACTTCACTTTCACTTTTCACTTTCATGCATTGGAGAAGGAAATGGCAACCCACTCCAGTGTTCTTATCTGGAGAACCCCAGGGATGGCAGAGCCTGGTGGGCTGCCGTCTATGGGGTCGCACAGAGTCGGACACAACTGGAGCGACTTAGCAGCAGCAGCAGCAGCAGCAGCCCCTCACCATAGACACAGGATTAGACCAAGCTCTCCATTTGATCAGATCCATATTCCTTCAGGACACCAGAATTATGGGGCAAAATATAAAAAGAAACCTCAGTGACCAATCATACATAGAATATCCATTTGAGAAAAATAAAAATCACAGAGAAACAAGAAGAAAAAGATTTTAAAGTATCCCCAATCTATAGTAACTGCAGTGATATAATAACTAATATTATTTTGTATAGCCTACTCTATGATTTCCCATACATATATAGACATGCCACTTTTAAAAATATATCATTCATAATTATTGTGTTACCTGGGGTTTTCCCTCTTTAGAAGTAAATCTAGAACTCGCCAACATAATTTTAATGGTTGTGTTAAAAATATTCCATTGTATAAATGTTGTATAATTTAACTTCTTTGATTTGAGATACTTTTACTGAGTGTTTTTAAAAGTGCCAGGTAAAATCCCTTATCTCATGGAACTTACAGGCAAAACAAGTAGAAAGAAACCCTCAAATACAATAGAAGCCCTCATATTCAATGTCATGTGAACAGCCTAGCACATACATAACATTTTTTTAAACTTAAAACAGGGGTCAGCAAACTATGTTGTAGGCCAGATCAGCCTGCTGCCCATTTTTGTATGGCTTGTGAGTCAAGGATAGTTTTTACATTTTTAAAAACTTGGAAAAAATACAAAATAAGAACAATATTGGGTGACACATGAAAAGTATATGAAATTCAAATTTAATGTCCAAAATAAAGTTTTATTGGAACATAGTGATGCACATTCATTTAGAGATGGTCTAGGGTAGCTTTTGTGCTGAAATGGCAGATTCGAATCACTAGGACAGAGACTTGCTAAAGCCTAAAATAATTACTACCTGGTCCTTTACAGAAAAAAGTTTGAGGACCCTTAATTTAAAACACATAGATGGATATTCATTCACTAATTATTTCATGTGAGACTCAGTTTCAGTTCTTTGGGATGGCCTGCTGACTGGCATTTCACCTTACTTGTCTTATATAAACTATACCCATAGTTTACAATAGTTAGAGTGACATTTTAATTTGTCATACAAACTGGGACATTTCTGAGAATGAAAGGGCCACTAATCAGATAGGGCACTGAAATTAAAGGCATAAACAGGCACTGTCCTGGCCTGACCATAATGCATCAGTTTTTTGTTTTTTTGATTTTTTTTTTTAATCATTTTGGTATCTTTAAGGTGGAGAAGGAGAATCTAAAACACTTGTTAAACAATATGGGTTCAGAATCCTTTTAAACCTTTAAAACTTTTCACTTCTTCATCATACCTAATTGAATACCATATTTTTCCTCTAGCAACGCGCCTTTATCAATAAATGCTTTATCTTTTCAAATTATTCAGCCCAGTTTTCATCAGAACAACAACTTACTCTTTGTATTCATATATAACTGGCTTAGTGCGGTGTTAAATCACATAATTACAATAGCAAATACAACTGGCATAAACAGGTGACTGTGAGAGCAGAAGTCTGGGGGCTTTCCAGAGGAAGAATGAAGAGTGTTAAGTTATCCACCTGTTGATTGAATGGAGACTCGTTAAAACAGCCTGTTTTTATTAAAAAATTGAAATACGGTTTTGATATGCTACCAAGCAAGAAGTATGAAAACACTGAACAATCTGAGGGATCAAGAAAAGTTTCCTGAGGTACATAGGGACCATAATTCATGGATATTTTGGTTGATTCTGGTTTCTCATTGTTAAAATCATTGTGATGTGATGGATATTCTTGAGATTCTATCCCTGCATTTTTACTAGATTATTTCCTTGAGATAGATTTCCATGAGCAGAGCTCATGTTTGTTACAGGTAGATTCCCATAAAAAATATTAGGAAAATTGGAAGAAAGAGAGCTGGAGAATATTTATCAATTAGTTAAAAACAACCTAATAAACAAGATATATTGAGGTCCTAACTTGTTGACTACAACGCTTGCCATTTAAAAAGGCATTTACTACAACTGTCTTCTATAATCTGAACACTGGAACAGTTTCAAGTGAGTAACAGTTTCATAGTTACAGAGACAATGGCATAATTACTTTCAAACCATAGTGGCGTAATAACAGGCCCAGGCTGTCAGCTCACATTGTAACTTTAATGGACCTATTTGAAGTTACTCACTATATTCTGAGCCTCCAGGGTAAGAGGATACACCTGGAAAAGGCTCCCAGGTTCCTCGAGGTATTAGAGAAACAAGCAGCTCTTTCACAGCTCACAGGCCAGTGGCACCAATAACCACACCAGCAGTTCTCCCTGGTCTGACCCTGATCGCACTGGAAGCCTTTCTCTTAGTTGTGGAACCATCAGAACATGAAGCGGAAAGACCTTCTTGTGAGTCTTTGATGTCTTCATCAGGAATAATGTTGTTCCAAGTCTTGTGAGGCAGGGTGGCAGAGAAAATTTTCCTGAAAAGCTGCTGAATCCTGACCAGCTAGCATTATAGCTTTACCCCCTTAAACTTCATGCTCTTGTTTTGTTAAAAATCCAAGTCCAAGAGATTATTCAGTCTTTTACAGCTTTGTGTAATTGTACACTTGGCAGTTGCTGTCTTCTCTTTATAAGCCATGGTAGACCCAAAATAGCCTTCCAATAGGTGTCAGATCCCTGGAACCTGTGATGCTGTAATACTTTATTTGGAAAAAGGATCTCTGCAGATTAAGTGTATTGAGATGAGATCATCTTAGATTATCGGGATGGGCCCTAAATCCAATGACAAGTGTCCCTTGAGGAGAAAGGAAGAGCAGGGTTTGAGACAGAAGAGAAGAAGATGCAGAAGAGAGGAAGGCCACATGAAGATGAAGGAAGGGTTTGGAGTTATGCAGCCATGGGCCGAGGAACACCTGAGCCACCAAAAGCTAGAAGAGACAGCAGGGAGTATGGCCTTGCAGTCACCTTGATTTTGACTTCTGACATACTGTGAAAGAAAAAGCTCTGTTTATTTTCTTTTTTATAGATTTCAGGTGTACAGCATTATAATTCAACATCTGTGTGCACTACCAAGTGACCACAAGCGTAGTTGCCATCTATCACCATACATTTGGTGTGTGGTAATAGACGGCATTCACCTGTCTCACCCACCCTCTCCAACCCCTTTCCCCCCTGGTAACTACTAATCCACCCTCTGTGCCTATGAGTTTGGTTTGGTTTTATTTTGTTTGTTCAATTGTTTTGTTTTAGATTCCACATGTAAGTGAAATCATACAGTATTTGCCTTTCTCCACCTTATTTCATTTAGCATAATACCTTCAAGGTCCATTTGTTGTTATTGTTCAGTCACTCAGTCATGTCCAACTCTTTGCAACCCAGTGGACTACACACCTTTACCATCTCCTGGAGCTTGCTCAGACTCATGTCCATTAAGTCAGTGATGCCATCCAACCATCTTGTTCCCTGTCACCTCCTTCTCTTCCTGCCTTCAATCTTTCCCAGCATCAGGGTTTTTTCTAATGAGTCATCTCTTCGCATGAGGTGGTCAAAGTACTGGAGCTTCAGCTTCAACATCAGTCCTTCCAATGAATATTCAGGACTGATTTCCTTTAGGACTGACTGGTTTGATCTCCTTGCAGTCCAAGGGCCTCTCAAGAGTCTTCTCCATCACCACAGTTCAAAATCATCAATTCTTTGGTGCTCAGCCTTCTTTATAATCCAATTCTCACATCATACATGACGAGTGGAAAACCCATAGCTTTGACCATATGGACCTTTGTCATCAAAGTAATGTCTCTGCTAAGGTCCATTTATGTTGTTCCAGCTGGAAGAATTTCATTCTTTCTCATTGGGAAGTAGTATTCCACTCTGTGCATCTTTGTTCATTCATTTATGGACACTTAGACTGTTTCTATATCTTGGCTGTTGTAAACAATGCTGCAGTGAACATAGGGATGCATACATCTTTTCAGATTTATGTTTTCTTACTCTTCAGATAAAAACCCAGAAGTGGAATATCTGAGTCATATGGTAGTTCTATTCTCAATTTCTTGTGGCATCTCATACTGTTTTATGCAGCAGCTACACCAGTTTACAGTTCTACCAACAGTGGTGGGTTCCCTTTCCTCCACATCCTCAACAGTATTTATTTCTTGCCTTTTTAGTCAGAGAAGGCAATGGCAACCCACTCCAGTACTCTTGCCTGGCCTTTTTAGTAATATCCATTCTAGTAGGTGTGAGATGATATCTCACTGTGATTTTTATTTGCATTTCCCTAATAATTAGTGATGTTGAACATCCTATGTACCTATTGGCCACCTGTATATCTTCTTTGGAAAAATATCTATTCAGTGCCTCTGCTCATTTTTTAAACCAGATTGTTTGCCTTCTTATTGTTGAGTTGTGTGAGATGTTACATATTTTGTATATTAATCCCTTATCAGATGTATGATTTGAAATTATCTTCTCCCGTTCAGTAGGTTGCCTTTCCACTTTGATGATGGTTCCTTTGCTATACAGAGTCTTTTTAGCTTGTTGTAGTTCCATTTGCTTACTTTTGCTTTTGTTTCCCTTGCCTTTAGAGTCACATCCACAAAAATATCACTAAGGTCCATGTCATTAAGGTTACCACCCATGTTTTCTTCTAGGAATTTTATGATTTCAGGCCCTACATTCATGACTTTATCTGTTTTGACTTAATATTTATGTCTGTTGTAAGATAGTATCTAATTTCAATCTTTTGCACGTGGCTGTCCAGTTTTCCCAATACCATTTATTGAAGAGACTGTCATTTCTCAACTGTGTGTCAGGACTTTGCTTAATCACTTCCAGTAATAAAGATACCACACTCCTAATGCAGGGAACACAGGTTTGATCTTTGGTCAGGAAACTAGGATCCAGCATGCTGCACAGTGCAGCCATATAAATAAATGTTTAAAAATAAATAAAACTGTGTTCCTTGCTCCTTTGTCATGAATTAATTGTCCATTTATGTGCAGGTTTATTTATGGGCTCTCAATTCTGTTCCACTGATCTGTGGTTCCACTGATTTGTGCCAGTACCATATGTTTTGATAACTATAGCTTTGTAGTATAGTTTGAAATCAGGGAGTGTGATATCTCCAGCTGTGTTCTTGTTTTGCAAGATTGTTTTGCTCTTTGGAATCTTTTGTTTCCTACAATTTTTAGAATTATTTTTTATAGTTCCATGCAATATGCCATTGGAATTTTGACAGGGATTGTATTGACTCTATAGTTTATTTTGGATACTATGGACATTTTAACAATGTTAATTCTTCCAAAACATGAACATGCAATATTTTTCCATTTATTTATGTGTTGTTCTTCAGTATCTTTCATCAGTGTCTAACAGTTTGCAGTGTACAAATCTTTCACCTCCATGGATAAATTTATCCTTAGGTATTTTGTTCTTTTTGGTGCAATTATGAATGGGATTGTTTTCATTATTTCTCTTCTTGTTAGTTTGTTATTAGTGTACAGAAAGGCCACAGATTTCTATATATTGTTTTTGCATCCTCTGACTATACTGAATTCATTTATTAGTTCTAATGGGCTTTGGTGGAGTCTTTAGGCTTTTCTACATATAGTAGCAAGTCATCTGCAAATAATCATAGTTTTTCTCCCTTTTTGATTTGCCTAATTGCAGATGACTAGGACTTCCAATATTGTGTTGAATAAAAGTGGCAAGAGTGGGCCTCCTTGTCTTGTTCCTGATCATAGACAAAAAACTAAAAGCTTTTCACCTTTGATAAAGTTCTGTTGTTTTAAGCTATGAGTTTGTAGTAATTTGTTATAGCAGCCATGGGAGGTGAGGCCACTGGCTAACTTTCACAATATCCTCTTCGTCATCAAAGGCTTCTTCCTTCTCAGACCCTTAATGAGGTTCTTGCCTCTGATAATTGTCAGAATCAACCAGGCAGCATTTTGAACAAAAAATTAGACCAATGAATTAAAACTTTTGGGTGAGGTTCAGGCAATATGCATTTTGAAAACTCCACTGGTGACTGTGACTTTAACCTGACTCTGATATCACCACAGTAGGCCCTTGGCCTTTGGTCTATATAATAGGTCCATGTCCGTTGCCCAGTCCTGAACTTGCTCTGTCTGGTAGCAGAAGATTGAATGAGAGATTCTTATTTCTTCTACTTCTCTAGGAGGTCTTTAGGCCAGTACTGTTCAAATGTTAGTATTAAACACAAATGGCTAGACCTACCTGCAGCACATCTCGTTCGGATGATCATGGCTGAGGCCCAAGAATTTGCATTTTTAACCAAGTTTAGGTGATGCTGCAGACTCCAGTTTGAGATGGCCTTTAGGATTCTCAGGGCTCTCTCTTTTACCTCCCCCCCATTTGAACTTCTAGCAGCTTCTAGCATAGTGCCCTGCTCTCAATATTAACAATATGAGTTGAGTTACTTTGAACTGTTAAACCCTTGATGACAAGGACCTCGCCTTATACCTTTTAAATATATCTTATCACCTCCATTAATGCCAAGACAGAGGGGGTGCCAGTAGGAGACATACTAAAGGGCGGGTGTGCCAGTAAAACTTTCATCCATAAATGATGCAAATGCATCACTGGGTGCCAGTACATCACAGGAAATGCAGAAGGATGCCAAAATGGTAGAACGCCCCCGCCCCCACCCCCACCCTTAAGGGAGGTATTGCACAATCCTCACTGGCTGTTTCCAGTTGCAGGGTGACTTGGAAGGGGTTGTGAAATTAATGAATGAACAATAAACTGCTTTGTGAAGGAGGGCACCACTGGTTGATGTCAAGGCTTTGGTTTTACAGATTTGGGGCCAGAGCTGAATTGCTCCAGACAGTAAAAGAAAGATTAATCTTCCCTCAGCAGTGCTGCTCCGTCTTTCTCCTCATGTTTCATTCAGTCTCTTAAATAGGCATTGACCAATTATAAGTTTGAAGGAGTGACAGATGTTAACCTGCTAGGTTATCCACGTGTCTTGGTCTAGCTTTGCGGTCTGCTGATGATTTTGTTATGATTAGAATTACAGAAGCATTTGTGGGTAGAGTAAGGATTTATGCAGATAGGATATGGGGGGTGGGTAGCATGAGGAGTGATAGCTTTATATTTTGAAGACAAAGTTTATTTAAATCATAGTTTTGGGTAAATCAAACCAGTTTCAAGGACATGAAAAAGAACCTGTTACTAGTTTTTGTCCATTTTCTTTCCAGGGTGGTCTGCCCTTGAAGCATACCCGCCCCCAAACATCTGCTTTTCCCTGCACTTGCAGGCTCATTAATGGGAACTTCCCAGAGAAAGATCCAGAAATAGCAAATTCCACTTAGCATTAAGTACAATACAGCTCTTTATGTGGGGGAAGGATGGCTTCTGAATACGAGTCCATTAGGGCTGTGGGCTGGAAAAAATGGGTCAGTTTTCTTTTAAGGGAGAAATTAATACAGCAAGCAAGAGCCAGCAATACTGTGACATTCATCCTGCACAGCTTTTCCTCTTCACGCTGCCAAGTGCGTCTGTCCAGACTTGCTATTCCTGTCCTCAGGCCCCTAGGGCAGGGCCTATTTGTCCTGAAGAAGCCTATCAAATTATCTGGCAACAGCCTAAATAAACATGAGCAAGGAGATTAGAACTGAGTAGAGGGTGTGTGTGTGTGTGTGTGTGTGTGTGTGTGTGTGCGCGCGCATCCATGCACGCATCCTGAATGAACCAGAAAAGCAAAAGTTAATCAGTAACTCTTTCACTGACCTTTTTCCCCTTTGTTGGGTCCGAATGTCAATTCCACAGGAGGTAGCTTCTAGCCAAGTCCATGTGGTGCTGTCCCCAGAGAAGAGCTGATAAAAGAAGCTTGCTTCAGAAAGTGTAAGGGTGAGTGCTTGAAAGGACCGTCCAGTGTCCAGTCTCCTCCTGGCAAACTGATACACAGGGCTGGGTGGGCTCTTGGTAGCTGAGGTTGACTAGCACTGAGCCAGTGGGAGTTGGGAAATAAGCATCCTATTGAGAGTATCTGGGGACATAAAATCCAGAAAGCTTATAAAACATAGGTGTGAATCAGGCACATGACTGCAGTGGGAGAGCTGGTCAGCTGTGTGGGCCAGGGCAATGAGGGGTTCCAGAAAGTGAATGATTCAGAATTCAAGAGAGCTGTCAGAAAGAATTGGATGTTCTGCCCAAATTCAGCAGGATTCCCAACTAGTTGGTGATAGACATGAAGACTCAATTCTCCAGAAGGAAGAAATTGGCAAAGGGCTAGATTCTTGGCAAATGACACAGAGAATTTAAGGAGCTTGTAAGACATTCAAGGAGGAGAGGTCTTGCACTACAATTGAGGTCTAGTTGTGCTAGATTGGACTTTACATTATTGTTCAGTAAATATTCACTTATCCCTAATGCCCTCCTGTATCCTATGAGCAGGGATTCTGTCCTCTTCCCATTGATGATGCACTTCTTAGATTTGCTTTGGTCTGTGGAATGTTAGTGGAGAAGGAAACAGCAACCCACTCCAGCATTCTTGCCTGGAGAATTCCATGGAGAGAGGAGCCTGGCAGGCCACAGCCCATGGGGTCGCAAAGAGTCGAACGTGATTGAGTGACTAACACACATACACACACGGAACGTTACAGTGTATACACAGGCAGAGGCTTTAACTGTGTTTGTGCAGTTTGGTGATCACCATTCGAAAAGCATGCACTGACTGGTCTCTGCCCCTACAGCCTAGTGCTAGTGAGCAGACCTTAATCCAGCTCCCAACTCAAGCCAAGCCCAGACCATACAGGACCTGAAACGCAGGGTAGATGCACTCAGCCATGCCTGACCACAGTTTCCCTACATGAGAACAAATGCTTCTTGGTGTAAGTCATTGAGTTTGGGTGGTAGTTTGTTATGCAGCATTATTGTGGGCAGTCCCTGACTGAGACTGTAGGGCTGGAATTCAGACAAGATATCTCGACTAGTGATTCAGTTTTAGAAATTATCAACTCTTAGAGGATAGTCTGTTTATTTATTTATTTACTCATTCTTTCAGCAAATATTTAGTAAAGGTTGATTCTAGACTGGGTACTTATTCACTGGTGTGGAGGAGACTGTCCAAGATCCTCATGGAAATAGGTCTCTTGGCAACTTTCCAGGGAGAATTTGCAGAGCAAGAAAGTGCTGTCAAAAACAGAGCCTTAGGGATTGCTAGCCCATAAAAGGGAGTCTGAGAAATCCTTCTGAGTGTACCAGAAGACACAGGTGAAGGTGGTATTTCATCTGGGAGAAGAGGCCCTCAAATAGGAACGTTAACTGGTGGCTGGTGCAAAGACAGAAGGTGGGTTGTGATCTAAAAAAAGTCATTATAAGTGCTCTTTGATGGCCTGAGGGTCATTAGAATGATGGGCCAGGGTTGGGTTCTGACAGTCATGTGTTGACTTCTGTATTAGTCAGCTTGGGCTGACATAACCAAATGCCACAGATGCTGTGGCTTGAACATCATAAATTTATCTTCTCACAGTTCTGGAGGCTCAGAGTTCAAGATCAGGGTGCTGTTAGTTTGAGGTTTTTATGAGGGATCTCTTCCTAGCTTGTAGACAGCACCCTCTTATTCTGTCCCCACATGGACTTTCCTCTGTACACACATGGAAAGAAAGACATCTCTGGTGTCTCTTCCTGTTTGTATAAGACAGAAGTCCTGTCAGATTAAGACACCGCCCTTATGACCTAATTTAACCTTAATTACCTCCTAAATGGCCCTCTTTCCAAACACAGTCACACTGGGGTTTAGGGCTTCAACACAGGAATTTTGACGGGAACCTAATTCAGTCTGTAACAGTATCAGGAGACTTTGTTCTGGTTCCATCCTTACCACTGCTTAGACCACTCCCTTGAAATTTCCCCAGGACTCCCTATCCTGATCTGAAAGGCATAGTGCCCACCTCATCTACCTGCCTCAGGATTGCTGCAAAGAAAAAGTAAAATACAAGGAGATACATTCCTTGTATCTCTGGGGCACATCAGGGGTACAGTCAAGGTTTCCTTAGTTGCGAAAGGGATCCTGGATAACCACCATTACCAAATTCTGTCCTCTCTTTCCCTGTGGGTCCTAGATGGGTATCTGTTTTCATGTTGGCTTTTCATGCCTCTTCCTGGCTGCTTCTGGTTGCCTTCTCCATGTGTCCTCCTTGGGGAGAGAGGCACCTTAGAATTTGTATGTGAATTCTTTATAAACCATGCATGTCATGATATTCTGAGATGTTTATAGGTCACAGTCTGATATAGGGAAAGAGCCCTAGCTATGCAGTTAGCCAGGCCTAGATTCATATCATGGGTCAATCACAGACGGTCTAGAGCCTTAGAAAGTTACCTAACAAATTACTTTGATTCCTCACCTGACAAATATTGAAAGCAGTACGACCTAAATGAAGTGAAAGTGTTAATCACTCAGTTGTGTCTGACTGTTTGTGACCCCATGGACTTCAGCCCTCCAGGCTCCTCTGTCTATGGAATTCTTCAGGCAAGAATACTGGAGTGGGTAGCCATTGCTCTCTCCAGGGGATCTTCCCGACCCACGGGTCTAACTCAGGTGTCCTGCATTGCAGGCAGATTCTTTACTGTCCCAGCCACCAGGGAAGCCCAGCTGTGTAGAGATGGCAACTAAAATACATAGCAAATAGATATAAAACACAACAGTGAATGGCTGAAAACTTCCTTGACTTAAGAACCTGGATGCCTGGTATCCATCTTTGAGCTACTTGCTGAGCTATGATACTCTGCAGTGTGACACTCTTCCCAACATTGTAGCTGGTCTGCTGCCCCAACCCCTGTAGAGATGGTCCTTGGGAAAGTTAAGTTGATCCAGCATTGTTCACC
Source organism: Bos javanicus (assembly GCF_032452875.1). Classification (NCBI taxonomy): domain Eukaryota; kingdom Metazoa; phylum Chordata; class Mammalia; order Artiodactyla; family Bovidae; genus Bos; species Bos javanicus. The sequence continues at coordinate 37,562,543 of NC_083873.1, read as the reverse complement.
ACTTGGCAATGTCTCCAGAGGCAGAAAAGCACATCAGGGCCTTGAGCTGATCCCTTAAGGGAATGAGTCCTGTGGAAGCAGGAATGTGGAGCTAGAGGGGTCTAGGAGAAACAGAAGCCAGCTCCCTGGAAACCCAAAAGGTGGATGATGCTGAGATTCCCACTGTATGTTTACTGGAGGTTCAAGTCTCATTTCCTTTGAATCTCAGGGACAGGATAGAATGGAAGCAACCTAAGTGTCTATCAACAGATGAATGGATAAAGAGGTATGTGTGTATGTGTGTATATATATATATAAATATATATACATACACACACAACGGGAATTTTACTCAACCATAAAAAATGAAATTCTGCCATTTGCAACAATATAGATGGACCTAGGCGGTATTATGCTTAGTGAAATAAGACAGAGAAAAAGGCTTTATCTTAATACATATGTGAAATCTAAGAAATAAAACAAATAAATGAATATAACAAAACAGAATCTGACTCACAGATATAGAGAACAAACTAGTATTGCCAGTGGGGAGAGGAAAGGGAGGAGGGGCAAGATAGGGATAGGAGACTGAGAGACACGAACTACTATATATAAAATAAATAAATTACAAGGATATATTGTTCAGCACAGGGAATATAGTCAATATCTTATAATAACTTTAAATGGAGTGTAATCTATTTAAATATACTATTTGTACACCTGAAACTAATGTAATACTGTAAATCAACTATACTTCAGTAAAAAAAGGATAGGATAGGATGCCCAAGCTGATAGCGCCCAGGCTTATATTGCCTCTGAGGAAAGATAAACTGAGTTTAGTCACAGCTTCAGAAGTTTGCTCTGTAAATCAGCTCCAGATCTGTGGTGGTTGTGGTATGTACAGTTCATACTGCTGCAGAAGTTTGTGTCATCCGCACACTTAAAGTATATTCACCCCAGAAGGCACTAGAATTCAACAAAATCCATTAATTCTTTCCCACATTCCCAATGTGTCTAAAAGTCTCCTCTCTATACTACAACAGCATTGACCAGTTTCATAGCAGCATTTTTGAAAACAGAGCTTGGTGTGGAACCTTGGCAGTTTCATGAAATATTTCACACATAAAAAAAATACATGGTCCCTATATGCAAAGTTCAAAAAATAAGGATAAAATGAGCACATGTATTTACTATTCAGCTAAAGCATCAAGACATTATAAATAACTGTGTGTCCCTCCCTAATTGTATTTCTTCCCCTCCTCCCCAGAGGTAACCCCCGATCAAAATTTTTATTTGTCATTTTCTTGCTTCTCTTCAGTGTTTGCTACATTTCTCTACACACTAATAAATAATATTTGTGTTTTTTTTATTTTTATATAAATAGTATGTTCTTCTGGAACTTGTATTACTACTTAATATTGAGAGTTTCATTTTTAAACATAGATAAACTGATTTCAGGGCTTCCCTGGTGGCTCAGTGGTAAAAAATCCACCTGCCAATGCAGGAGATGCGGGTTCAATCCGTGGGTCAGGAAGATCCCCTGGAGAAGGAAATGGCAACCCACTCCAGTGTTCTTGCCTGGGAAATCCCATGGATAGAGAAACTTGGCAGGCTACAGTCCACAGGGGTCACAAAAGAGTCGAACACTACTTAGCTACACGATAACAACAAAGCTGAGCTTAAAATGCATTATTGTTACACTTGGGAGTAGTTCTGAACTGACCAAAAGAGGCTGAACCACTTTTTCTCCACATTTTTCAAATTAATCTTTTATTCCTATTTGTATTGAGCTTACTTGACATTTTACTCCCTTAAATCAGGCAAGTCATTCCAGTGGACAGAAAATGAAGTCCAGCAGCAGCACCAGCGTGCAGCGTAGGGAGACACAGGAAGAGAAGCATGTTGTTGTGATCCCTGCGCCATTCGCAGCTGTCACTCAGGCCTCCTCCCACTAAGTGCCATTTAACAGCCTCCAAGAATCTTATTTATCACCCCCTTCGCTTCACTGTGGCAACACCCTCACTTATGCAATAAAAATGACAACTCACCCTCCTGCAGATGCTTCAACAGGCACCAGAGGTCAAAGCCATCTCTTCCTCTTGCCTTGGAAAAAATTGCACCTGTCACATTTCTGAAACAGATACAGAAAAAAAAAAAAAGAAGGAAACCCAGCCATCAAAATTATCTTCACAACAACAGACAGCTCCTTGGCTACAGAGAGGCAGCTTTCTGGCTGGGTCGGTTCTAGGACGCATGCGCCCATACTGAAAGCTGTTATGGGCTGTTTGAAATTTCAGCTAAATATACTGCAGTCACTGATATTGAGTAAATGATTACTGATGGCTAAATTGATGCTAAATTTATCATGAGATAGTGCTGCTTCTAAAAACATATAGGCTAAGTCCCTTTTAAGATGACTTGTTATTTAAATATAGCAGAGAGTTAAATTAGTACTGTCTAAAGCGGGTAGGTTTTAGTCCTATCCATTCCCGGAGCTGTTGATGACCTGGAGGTGATTTAGTTGATTTTTTCAGTTCACACACTGGAGAGTTGGGAAGCTAAGGGGCTTCTCTGAGGTCACACAGCTGGTAAGTAGCAGGAGAGGGTTATCTTTAGCTTTGGCTTTGGTGTAGAGTTGGAGGTCCTGTGAGACATCCAAGTCAGGTGCCAAGGAGGCAGTTGGATATTTTTTATGGTCCTATAGGAGAGAGTCAGGATTTGAGTTACAGATTTGAGGGTGAACAGTGTTGAACATTTCACTCCCACATATTTCAACCCTGATTCTGCCAAGTGCTGCAGAGGCTGAAAAGCTTAGAATTATATTTCTCAGGATCCCTTACAGCTGAATTTCTTGATGTGATTCTGGTGATACCAATCATGTGCTCCCCAACAAGACATTTATTGTCATTTTTATATAACTTCTACCATGAAAGTTTCAAGTATATTTACAACATTTCAGTACACTGTTTCCCTGTTGCCCAGCTTTAACAATGATTACTGACTTATGCTGTTTGCTTCATTTGAACCCATATCTACTCCCTGCTTCTATATTATTTTATAGCAATCTCAGAAGTATTTCATCCATAAAAATTTAGGTGTATATCTTTGGAAGATAATTATCCCTTTTTGTAGCATATCCTTAATATTCAATACCATTATCACACTGAAAAAATTAACAGTAAATCCTTCTTGTAGTAGTTGTATTGTTTCATAGTGTTGTCTCATAAAATTCTTAACCATTTTCTTTTCAAATCAAGATTCAAATGATATTTTGCAACTCAGTTGATAAGTCTTTTAGGTTTCTCTTAATCAATAGTTTCACACACACACAGAAGCATATTCCCCTCCTTGTAAAAAAACTGGGTTATTCTAGAGTTTCCAAAAATTTCAATTTTGCCAATTCCACCCTTGGTGCTTTTTTTTACATGTTTTTCTGTCACTTACATTTCCTTTAAAATGGTGGTTCCGTTTACAAGACTGATTAGATTCAGGTTCAGTTTTTTTGGTAAGAAAACTTCATAGAAAGTGCTTTAAACTTCACAGAAATCCTTTAAAGGGAGGCAGAAGGGTCAGAGGCATAGTAGGAGATGTGGTTGTAGAAGTAGAGATTCAGGGGACTCGAGGAAGCGGCTATACACTATGGAAACTTCATAGTGGTCCTGCTGCCGCTGCTGCTGCTAAGTTGCTTCAGTCGTGTCCGACTCTGTGCGACCCCAGAGATGGCAGCCCACCAGGCTCCCCCATCCCTGGGATTCTCCAGGCAAGAATACTGGAGTGGGTTGCCATTTCCTCCTCCAATGAATGAAAGTGAAAAGTGAAAGTGAAGTTGCTCAGTCGTGTCCGACTCCTAGCGACCCCATGTACTGCAGCCTTCCAGGCTCCTCCATCCATGGGATTTGCCAGACAAGAGTACTGGAATGGGTTGCCATTGCCTTCTCTGATAGTGGCCTCTAGAAGCTGGAAAAGGCAAAGAAACAGATTCTTTACTGGAGCCTCTGGAAGGAAGGAATGCAGTCCTGCTGACACCTTGCTTTGAAGTCTTCTGAGTCCCAGAGTGTGAGATAATAAATTTATGTTGTTTTAAGCCACTAAACTTGTGGTAATTTATTACAGCAACAATAGGAAACTAATAGCGTAGGTAAATAACAGCTTAGCCGCTCAGTCGTGTCCAACTCTTTGTGACCTTATGGACTGTAGCCTGCCAGGCTCCTCTATCCATGGGATTCTCCAGGCAAGAATACTGGAGTGGATTGCCATGCCCTCCCCTAGGGGATCTTCCCAACCCAGGGATTGAACCCATGTCTCTTATGTCTCCTGCATTGGCAGGCAGGTTATTTATGGTTAGCACCACCTGGGAAGCCCAGACAGGCTTTTACCCATCTCCAAAATTATAAATTAATATAATATATGAAATAAATATAACTAAAGTAATCCATGGTTTCTTCTAATATTTTTATGGTTTTATTTTTATTTTAAATTGTTACTCTATCTGGGTTTAGTTTTGATATGAAGAGTAAAGTGGGGATTCAGTTTATTTCTTTCCAAATGGTTAGCCAATTTCTCTATACATTTATTGAGTAATTCTGCCATTCCCCATGGACTTGAAATGCCGTCTTTACCATTAACTTAGCAATCAGGACTCTCCTCTGTTCTAATCATCTATCTATTTCATATTTAGGACCAAGCTATTTAATAATTATAATTTTATAATAAGCTTTGGGCTATATTATAAAAACTACTGATAGGGCTAGTCCACTCCTGCTACACTTACTTTACAAAATGGTTCCTGGATTTCACTTTTTAAATTTTTGATGTGGATATCAGAATCAGGGTGTCTGGCTCTACCCAAAATCCTGTTGATATTTGTGTATGATTGCTTGTGTAGGACTGCATATGCATTCGTTTAGAGAGAATTTACGTATTATAGTATTAAGTGTTCCTGTTCAAAAACACAGTAGGTCTTCTCTTTCACTCTTATGTCTCACAGCTTTTAAGTTTTCTAGATCCAAATTCTACGCATTTCTTCAATTTGTTCCCTTGTGTGTTGTGTATATTTGCTGCTATTGTAAATAGAATATTTCCTTCCTTAACCTTTCTCAGCTGGTTATTTTTTATAATTGGGAAAACTACTGAATCATATATTTTAATCCTAGTCAATTTTTAAAGGCCTCCAGGGAGTGACAGCCAGAAAGCTCTTTGGGCAACCAATCCCAGCATTTAATAACCTCTGAATTTGACAACAAGAGAGCAGATTTTAGTAAGTAGGAAAATTGCCTTATTTAAAAAATAATGCTGTGTTCCATTTAAATACATTTTAGACATTTTATTTGAATAAAATATACATACAGAGCAGTTTTAAAAGCCTGTTTTAATAAAACTTGGTCTTAAAAAATTCAAGCTGTTTCATTTATTCTTAAGACTTTTGTGCTAGGTTAGGAATAACCTGAAAGTGAAAGTCGGTCAGCCATGCCCGACTCTTTGTGACCCCATGGACTTTATAGTCCATGGAATTCTCCAGGCCAAAATACTGGAGTGGGTAGCTTTTCCCTTCTCCAGTGGATCTTTCTAACTCAGGAATTGAATCGGGGTCTCCTGCATTGCAGGCGGATTCTTTTCCTGAAGGAACCCCTGATAACAATGAGGAGACAGAGTCTAATAAGTGTGGCATAACGGGGGAGGCATTGGAGGCCTGCAAGGGGGGCAGTGGAACCCTCAGGAGGGACCTCAGTTGGGTAGGGGGGACGAAACCTCAGCATAGGGGTCAAACAGATGTGAGAGGAAACTGCACCAAAGCCCAGCTACCGACGTTGAAAGGATATTTTGGTTTTGCTAACTGAAGGACGAACAAGAAAATTAAAAAAGCCTGCAAGCAAATTAGTAGTAGCTGCTCCTGTCAAGGGCAAATTGCTGAGGTTAAGAGAGGAACTCAGGAGTCGGTCACACCACCTGCCAGTGAAAAAGACGTGCATTGCTTTCATCTTCACTGTTCTTTTAATTTTAATAAGTGCAGCTATCTCGGATTCAGTATAGGCCAAAGCTTATTTGCAGTGATATTAGATTTATGATTGTAGCCCTATATCCTGAAAATTCATTTGTAATTCTCATTTACATGCCTGACTTGTAGAAAGTGTCTTTATTTCTTTTTATTTTTATAACATTTGCAAGTTTTAAATAGTAAACAGTTGGGATAACCTGGGCATCCTCTTGAGGATGCCCACAAAGGGCTTCCCTGGTGGCTCAGACGGTAAAGAATCTACCTGCAGTGAAGGAGACCTGGGTTCGATTGCTGGATCAGGAAGATTCCCTGAAGATGGCTACCCACTCCAGTATTCTTCCCTGGAGAATTCCATGGACAGAGGAGCTTGGCAGGCTGCAGTTCATGGGGTCACAAAGAGTTGGACACAACCGAGGGACTAACACTTTCACTTTTTCACTTACAAAGTGAAATGGGAATGTGGCCTCCTGAGATCCCCAGAAGTTCCTTCCCACCTTAAAAGGTGGCTGTCTGTGAGCAAAACAAAACCCAAAGAGTTGTTATTATTTGTTTATTCATCGATCTAGTTACCGACTGCCCCTCCATTCACCTGTCCCATTCGCTCACTCACCCCACCTCCCACCCATCCTCTTCATTACTTCTTCACCCATGCAGCTTCTGACCAGCCCCTCCTCCACCCATCTGCCCTCCCCACCACCTTCCTATCCATTTACTCACCCATCCACCCATGTCAGACATGGGTTTGAAATCCCTCTTGAAACTCCAGTTCCCAAACCCTTGTTCTTTCTCTTGTATTATAGTACTCCCCTCCCAGCAGGGTACAGAGGCACTAGTTCCGAGAGGCCCTGCCTCTCCTAGCTCCTGCAGTTACTCGTCTGGACACCTCCAGGCTCAGTCCTGCCCACTCTGACCCAGTGAACACAGAGCCAGTCATTGTGTATTAAGGACTGTTACTTTTTACAGTAGCCTTGGAAGTCATCGCTTCTCTGAGCTCCTGACTCCCCTGAGGAACAGCTTCTATCCCACTATTCCTCTACCTTTCTGGACCTGCTTGTCTGGATCTAGAGGGTCCAAATCAGCTATCCAGACTCCCTGATTTCACTACATCTCTTTGGGACTGTGTCTGGGGCTCCCAGAAAGCCAGTTGGATGCAATTGTGGAAAACACTGCAGTCTTCAACATCTAAAGGTGTGTTATCTCACATAACAAGAAGTTAGGAGGTAGAGCCTCTCTGTAGCTGGTAATTCAGTGTCTCAAGGATGTCACCACAGGTCATGTGCTTACCATCTTCATCTTATGCATGTCAATGCTTTCCTCCCCTAGAGTTCCACACTGGCTGTTCCAGGCAACACACAGAGACATGACATCTCCTGAAGAAGGACATTGTCTCCTTTGTGCTTCTTTTTATTTGTAAGGAAATCTTTTCCAGAAGTCCTTCAGATGTCTCCTTGGGTCCTCTTGGCCAGGACCGATTTCCATGCCCAAACCAAAATGAGTCATTGATAAATGAGACAAAACTATAAGGCCTGGCTTAGACCAGGCATAATTTGCCATAATTTACCCCCTGAACCCATGGGAGAGGACAGCTGAATGAAATTGGGTTTTTGTTGACAAGGAAGGAGGCAGAAAAGGATGTTGTATAGGGACTATCGAAACTTGGACTTACAGCTCTGTGTTTTTCATTAGTCAGGGGCTATTTTCTTCCCAGGGGGACACTGGGTTCTCAGAGGCTACTCCCTATCCCTCGGGGCTGCTGGGTGTCAGGAGGGAGATACTTGGTGATGTCTGAAGCCATTTTTGGTTCTCACAGTAGAGTAGAGAGGAGCTATTGGCACCTGGGATGCTGCAGTGTCAAAGTGCCGAGACTGAGAAATCTTCCATTAAAAATATGAGAAGGAAGCATGATGAACTGAAAGAATAAAACTGCTTTTATGAAGGTTAAATGATTTTTACACAATTTTTTAAACATCTGTAATTCTTATTTGTAATATCTTAGTGGCATCTCTGGGAATCAAGGGCCATGGGATTAAAAGACATCCATGGGAAGTAAATCAGCAATTTTTGCCAACAGACTTGTAAAGCTTAAAGAACAGGAAACACACAACAATGGTGAGGGTGTGGTGATGTAGACATTTGTTTAGGCTGGTAACAGTATGAAATGTTCTCATTGTTCTCAAAAGCAATTTGACAATGTGATGATAACTCTTCAAAGCTTTCTTATTCTTTCATCCTCAAAATCTACATCAGAGAATTCATCCTAAGGGGAAAATCCAAAGTGTGAAAAAAACTTTAATGCAATTCTGTATTCTAAGCACCGTTATTTACAATGAAACATTGAAAATGACTTTAATTTCCAACAATAGGTGTATATAGCAGTAAAATATGATAGAGGTACATGGTAGAATTTTATGTCCACATTAAGCATGATGTATATGAACAAAAAAATCACTCATAATGGTAAATGCAAAACTGAGGAAATGAAATTGATTGCATACCATGATCGTAGTTATGAAAATAAATATCTTAAAACATATACATATAAAGGCAACCTTGGGACTTCCCTGGTAGTCCGGTATCTTAGACTCCATGTTCTCCATGTTCAGTCCCTAGTCAGGGAACTAGATCCCACAGCTGCAACTAAAGATCCTGCATGCTACAAATAAGACTTGGCACAAACAAATAAATAAAATATTTTTTAAAAAGGCAACCTGACAGGAAACGCATCCAAATGTTAGCCAAACTATTTCTTTGTACCAGTGAGGATACAGGTGATTTTTATTCTTTGTCTTTCTTAAGGTAATGCAACTATGTTTATTTAAACTTATTTTGTTCAAGGTAACAAATACTAAATGTATAGATTGTACAACAATTCAATATCTACATCTGTTTCTGTTCTTTTTTTTTTTTTTCTGATACCTTCTGTCTTCCTTTTTCCTCATTTCAAAACTTTTCCTGAATAAGGTACATTGGCAGTAAGAAATTTATAGATGTACTTCAGAGCACCCTTAAACCTCTAAAATTATAAGATATATGTACTCTTTTTTTGAAAAGAGTCTTTTAATTGGGAGTAATTTTAAATAATAATGGTTCTTTTGATTTATTTTTACCTTGATCCTATATTGCTTTGATAACAAGAAAGAAAATCATTTTAAAAAATTTTACAGGGGATTGAAGCACAAGGGGCAAAACCATATGTCAAATTGAAGGACAACTATGGATCAACGTTAGGGACTATCAGTGGATCAGAGGATCTTGATCCTCACTTCTGAACTGGGATCAAGGGGCTCAAATGCCCTCACTGATAGATGGGTCCTTTGTATCTGGCTAACCCTGAGAGACAATAGGGGATTCCCAAACCAATTAGATGCTCATTCCTGGGGCTGTGAGAAGCCTCAGAATACAGCAGGCACCTCTGGGAGCCAGAGCAGAGATCCCAAGGCATCACAGAGAGTTTCCAATCTACTGCCATTCTAAATTCAGGCCCCTATTATGCTACGAAAGAAAAAGCAAGTAGCATTTACTACTTTTGACTTTCAACTTTCTGTTGACCTTGTGTTTTCTCAAGATAAGAGGGCTATTTCCTAAATTTCTGTAGTGATGTTCTCTGTTGATATCACAGGTGTTGAAAGTGAAGTCCAAGGTGGTAACTGAGATAATCTAGAAAGTCCACATTCCTTCCCTTGGTCTTCTCTTCCATTGCCAATCAACTCCAGGACTCCTCAGTTCCCCAGTCTAATGTGATCTACATATACTGAGTGTCTTCACCATGTTACTGGCTGGGGGACAAATTCTTTCTTACTTTTTATGGCCTGCTGCAGAAAATTACCACTTTTGAGAAATCGTCTTGGCCCACCCCAGCCCCCACCATGCATGCAGAACTAATGACTCTGTATAGCTTCTCACAGCACCCTATAGGTTCTTAGTAAATAATCATTGTAAAACTTAAGAAAGAATGTAGATTTTCTTCATCATGAGTTCTCATTTCTCAATTACTCTGTAAACTAACAGCATCAGTCATAAGGGAGTTTAATGCAAAAGCAGATTCCCAGGGCCTCCTACCCTTCTCTTGAGTGAAGCTGTCTTTGGGTTGGGTCCAGGAAGCTGCCTTTTATAACATACCCCCAGGGGACTTTTCTGCACACTGAAGTATAAGAACCATTGGCTAAGGTAAAATAATGCTTCAGGCCAGCTTTCAGCCAGTCTCTGAAATGTTTATAGCCATCTGAAACTTTGTTCAGAAATATTTACTTGATAAGACATTACCAAAAGCAGGGGTGGGGTGGGGGGGAGGGTGCATAAAAATCAAAAGAAGCAATGAACATAGGCTCCAAATAGTTGTGGATTAGAGACCTAAATTAGAGATCTGAAACTTTGCTCAGAAATATTTACTTGATAAGACATTACCAAAAGCAGGGGTGGGGTGGGGGGGAGGGTGCATAAAAATCAAAAGAAGCAATGAACATAGGCTCCAAATAGTTGTGGATTAGAGACCATTTTCTCTTCTCTCATGAAACAGGTATAAGCTTGTAGTATCCCCCAAGCAGATAGAGTTTTAGAGCTGGAAGAAATCCAGTCCAATTCCCTTGATGTTATATTGTATCTTCCAAATAATGAACACCAAGACAAATTTTGACATGGAGGAGATTTATTGGGAGAAGTGTCTGAAGAATGGGAGAGGGAACAGGACTAGACAGGGAGCACCTACTGACTGTGGTGCAGCCCTGACACCTATAAGAGGTGAGAGGGAAGGAAAGATTGGGTGGAAAAATCCACAGACTGCAGTCCAGCTAAGAAAGGGTCTTGGCCAGGCTGATGAGGGGCTGCTGAGCAGAGAGGGCACATTAGAGGAGTCTTGGGTTGGTTAGAAATAGCCAAGCCCTCTGGACTTAGTTGTTGGGTAGAAGCAGCTTTGTGAGGGTGGGGGGGTGGAAAGGAATCATTGCCTTGGTGGGACTGTCACAGTGAATCTAAAGGTACTGACTGACTATACTCCACACATCAAGTTCTTGGAAAGAGAGAACTGGACAGTGGACCCCTGCCACGTGCTCCATATCACAGTTAGTATAGTTCAGTTCAGTTGCTCAGTCGTGTCCAGTGCTTTGTGATCCCATGGACCACAGTATGCCAGGACTCCCTGTCAATCACCAACTCCCGGAGTTCACCCAGACCCATGTCCATCGAGTCGGTGATGCCATCCAACCATCTCATCCTCTGTAGTCCCCTTCTCCTCCTGCCCTCAATCTTTCCCAGCATCACGGTCTTTTCCAATGAGTCAGCTCTTTGCATTAGGTGGCCATAGTACTGGAGTTTCAGTTTCAACATCAGTCCTTCCAATGAACACCCAGAACTGGTTGGATCTCCTTGCAGCCCAAGGGATTCTCAAGAGTCTTCTCCAACACCACAGTTCAAAAGCATCCATTCTTCTGTGCTCAGCTTTCTTTATAGTCCAACTCTCACATCCATACATAACTACTGGAAAAACCATAGCCTTGACTATATGGACCTTTATTGGCAAAGTAATGTCTCTGCTTTTGAATATACTGTCTAGGTTGGTCTTAACTTTCTTTCCCAGGAGCAAGCGTCTTTTAATTTCATGACTGCAATCACTATCTCCACTGTTTCCACTGTTTCCCCATCAATTTGGCATGAAGCAATGGGACCGCATGCCATTGATCTTCGTTTTCTGAATGTTGAGCTTTAAGCCAACTTTTTCACGCTCCTCTTTCACTTTCATCAAGAGGCTCTTTAGTTTTTCTTCTCTTTCTGCCATAAGGGTGATGTCATCTGCATATCTGAAGTTATTGATATTTCTCCCAGCAATCTTGATTCCAGATTGTGCTTCCTCCAGCCCAGCGTTTCTCATGATGTACTCTGCATATAAGTTAAATAAGCAGGGTGACAATATACAGCCTTGACATACTCCTTTCCCAATTTGGAACCAGTCTTGTTCCATGTCCAGTTCCAACCGTTGCTTCCTGACCTGCATACAGGTGTCTCAAGAGGCAGGTCAGGTGGCCTGGTATTCCCATCTCTTTCAGAATTTTCCACAGTTTATTGTGATCCACACAGTCAAAGGCTTTGGCATAGTCAATAAAGCAGAAATAGATGTTCTTCTGGAACTCTCTTGCTTTTTCAATGATCCAGTGGATGTTGGCAATTTGATCTCTGGTTCCTTTGCCTTTTCTAAAACCAGCTTGAACATCTGGAAGTTCATGGTTCACGTATTGCTGAAGCCTGGCTTGGAGAATTTTGAGCATTACTTTACTAGCATGTGAGATGAGTGCAATTGTGCAGTAGTTTGAACATTCTTTGGCATGCCTTTCTTTGGGGTGGGAATGAAAACTGACCTTTTCCAATCCTGTGGCCACTGCTGAGTTTTCCAAATTTGCTGACATATTGTGTGAAGCACTTTCACAGCATCATCTTTCAGGATTTGAAATAGCTCAACTGGAATTCCATCACCTCCACCAGCTTTGTTCATAGGGATGCTTCCTAAGGCCCACTTGACTTCACATTCCGGGATGTCTGGCTCTAGGTGAGTGATCACATCATCATGATTATCTGGGTCATGAAGATCTTTTTTATACAGTTCTTCTGTGTATTCTTGCCACCTCTTCTTAATATCTTCTGCTTCTGTTAGGTCCATACCATTTCTGTCCTTTATTGAGCCCATCTTTACATGAAATGTACCCTTGGTATCTCTAATTTTCTTGAAGAGATCTCTAGTCTTTCCTATTCTATTTTTTTCCTCTATTTCTTTGCACTGATTGCTGAGGAAGGCTTCCTTATCTCCTTGCTCTTCTTTGGAACTTTGCATTCAAATAGGCATATCTTTCCTTTTTGCTTCTCTTCTTTTCACAGCTATTTGTAAGGCCTATGATTCAGGTATAACCGAAATCAAATTCCTTATGATTATACAGTGGAAGTGACAAATAGATTTAAGGGACTAGATCTGATAGACAGAGTACCTGATGAACTATGGATGGAGGTTCGTGACATTGTAGAGGAGACAGGGATCAAGACCGTCCCCAAGAAAAACAAATGCAAAAAAGCAAAATGGCTGTCTGAGTTAGTGTAGAGTAAGGACTAAATTTTAGTCCAGGATTCTTTTATTCTGCAAAGTATTATTACTTTAATGTCTAACTATATCCCACACCCCCAACTATTATAGGCTTGAATCAATATTTAAAAAAAATTTTTTTTTAAATTTATTTGTATTTATTTATTTGGCTGCTCTGGATCTCAGTTGTGGCACTCGGGATGTTCAATCTTCAGTTGTGGCATGTGGGATCTAGTTCTCTGACCAGGGATTGAACCTGGGCTCCCTGCATTGGAAGCCCAGAGTCTTAACCAGAGAAGTCCCATGTAGGTTTGAACTTAATCTTGTGAATTCTAGAACTAGATCTCATGAGAGGTAAAGAAGGCAAGGCTGGTTAAGTAAGAAAAGGAAAGGGAGGGATGCAGAGGGGATTGAAGGTCTTTGGGGGAAAGAGTGAGACAGCTGACTAGGGTCACAGTTGATCTGTCTGTCTATACAGCAAGCTTTCCATTTCCCCCATTTGGAGAACCCCTCCCACTCTCCACATGGTTCTCAGAGGGCTCTCAGTCTTGGTGCTCTACTTCCCATCCCAGCCAGGAGCACATGACCTAGGTGGCTGGAATCCTTAGGATTGATATTCAAACTTTGGGAGAAAGAAATTCTCTTTCTGCTGGAGTAACAAAACTCTGATTGCAGGAAATAGGGAAACTGATGATGGTCTTTCTTGTTCTTTGGGGAGAGGACCTCTGGGGAATGCAGACAGGCAGAAGTGAGCAGGGATGAGAGGTGAGTAGAAAGAGAATGTATGTGAGTCATGGGCACATTGAGGCCTGACCCAGCTCTTCCCTCTTCCCTGTATTCTGGGAGGCCCTTCCCAGACATGTGAGTCAGTGTGCTTGCTTCCTTTTACCTGACTCTACTAGGCAGATTCTAACATGGCCCCAAATTCTCAGCCCCTGGTATATACACATCTTGTCTTAGTCAATCAAACACCAATCTAGGTTTCTCTGGAAGGGGTTTTGCAGTTGTAACTAAGGTTCAAGTAAATTGACCTTAAGATAGACAGAATAGGTGAATCTGACCTAATCACATGAACCCTGAAAGCCCAGTCTAGAGATTACAGTTGGAGAAAGCAGAGAGATTTGAAGTATGAGAAAAACTCAGTGAGGGAGATGGAGGTACCATGTACTAAAGAATGCAGGTGGCCTCTAGGAGCTGAGAGCAATTCCAGATAACAGTCGTATAGCCATAAGGAGGTGAATTATGCCAGCAGCCTGAATTAGATGAGAGACAAATTTCTCCCCAGAGGCTCCAGATGAGAACTCAGCAGGTAACACCTCAGTTTCATTGAGCCCTTGAGCAAGAACCTAGCCACATCATACTTGTCTGTTTGTGGTAATTTCTTTATCAACTTGTGGTCATTTCTTTATCAACAATAGAAGATGAGCACACTTGAATTCATTTTGCTTACAATTGAAGAAGTCCTGACTGAAGAGTGGGGAGAACATAGACCCCCTTCACTCTGTGGAACCTCTACAAACTGTTGTTCTTCACTCTGCTTTTCTTGGGTATGAATCTGCTTAATAATGACAGCTGCTGTTGACTAGTGTGATGGAAGAATCCAAAAATACATTTTGATAGGGACAAAGGGAGTACGAAATGGCTCTTGGTTCTGAAGTGGGCTAGGGAGGAAGATTACCGGGGGAATGAAGATGGGGAAAAAGACTGGTGGGACCTGGAAGAGACATGTGTCCTAATGAATCTCCTGCTTCCACCATTCTCAACAGCAGCCAGAGTGATCTTTATAAAATGTGGATCAGATCACACTCTGAGCTCTCCGAGGCTTCCCGTCTCACATGGGGTAAAACCCAGAGTTCTTCAAGAAGCCATGGGACCTCCACAACCCAGCCCTTCGCCTCTCCTGCCCACTCTTTGCCCTCGCTGCTCGCTCTGCCCCAGGCACACTGGCCTCTGTGCTACTGCATCAGCCCGACCACATCCTTGTGCCTCTGGGACTCTGCTGCTACACCTCTGCCAGGTGTGCTCTTCCCCAACGCCCTTCATTCATTTCTCTCCTGTGTCCATCTGCTCTCTACTCAAATGTTACTTCCTCAGTGAAGCCTTCCTTCCCTGCTGTGTGTAAAATTTTAACTCCACCCCTCAAGTGTTCCTTCCTTGCTTTATACTTTTTCTTTGCATTTATTACTTCCTACCAGATTGTTTATTCCACTTATTTCACTTGTTTGTTGTCTGACTCTCTTACTTGAATGTCAGCTTCAAGCACACAAGGATTTAGATTTGTTTTGAGCATTCTGTATCCCCCATAATGAAAACCATGACCAAAAAGGAGACGTGTGCATAAGGAGAGATATATTTTGCTTCGTAAGGGTGATTTCTTTCTCTTTAAAAGAAATTGGTGGTAGGTAATGTGATCCAGCAATCCCACACCTAAACATGTATCCAGAAAAGACAAAAACTCCAATTTGAATAGATACATGCAGTGTTCATAGCAGCACTATTTACAGTAGCCAAGACATGGAAGGAACCTAAATATCCATCAACAGGAGAATGGACAAAGAAGATGTGGTACATATACCCAGCCATAAAAAAAAGTGAAATAATGCCATTTGCAGCAACATGGATGGCCTAGAGATGAAGGTGAAGTCAGTCAGACAGAGAAACACACCATGTGATATCACTTATATGATCATAAATGATATCCATATGGTATGTGAAATCTAAAATACAGATGGACTTACAAAACAAAAACAGACTCATAGACATAGAAAACAAACTTATGGCTACCGAAGGGGATAATTTGGGAGTATGAGATTAACAGATGCATACTACCATAAATAACCAACAAGGACTTACTGTATAGCACAGAGAGTTATATTCAATATCTTGTAATAAAACTTTGAAAGTGAAAGTTGCTCAGTCGTGTCCGACTCTTTGCAACCCCATGGACTGCACAGTCCATGGAATTTTCCAGGCCAGAATACTGGAGTGGGTAGCCTTTCCCTTCTCCAGGGGATTTTCCCAACCCAGGGATTGAACCCAGGTCTCCGTCATTGCGGGCGGATTCTTTACCAGCTGAGCCACAAGGGAAGCCCAAGAATACTGGAGTGGGTAGCCTAAGAATACTGGAGTGGGTAGCCTATCCCTTCTCCAGTGGGTCTTCCCAACCCAGAAATTGAACAAGGGTCTCCTGCATTGCAGGCAGATTCTTTACCAACTGAGCTATGAGGGAAGCCCAATAAAACTGTAATGGAAAGTAATTTTTAAAAGAATATAGATATATAACCAAATCATTTTACTATATGCCTGAAACTAACACAATATTATAAATCAATTATACTTCAGTTTTAAAAATAGGAAGAAATTTGTGGAGGATATATTGTTTAAGGAAAATAGTGAACTGGCCATTTGTTCCCTTTAGCTACAAAAATCCAACACAATGGACCATATGGCTTTGCAGTTTACTTTCATGGAGAGCAGACAGTGAAGACCGCTGTGATGGAAAAAGAAATACATGATATAAAACATAAACCCCCCATGAGGCTTTATGATACAAAGCACCTGGGAGCCTGGCTCCTGGTGACAGTTATCATTTATAAATATTAAATAAATATAATCATGAAAAAACTCATTGCTCCCAGCCAACTTCCAGCTGGGCAGCTGCCATGTTCCTTGTCTGTTTATTGTTACCTGAACAATGAGGCCAACCTGACATCAGAACTCTCCCAAAAGCAAAATTGTTTGTGTTATTTCAAGAAGTGAGGGGTATAAACAACAGCACAACTGGGTCTTAAAAGCTACAGTGAAAAATTCCTAGCTACTCCCAAAATATGCCCTGAACTATAAATAGCTACATATATTTTATGTATGTATACATAATGTTTCTTTTTTTATTGTGTTTGTGATGTGAGCCATTTAATACAAACCCATTTGTTTATGATTCATCAGACCTTTCCCACTCCAGTACTCTTGCCTGGAAAATCCCATGGATGGAGGAGCCTGGTCCATGGGGTTGCTAAGAGTCGGACACGACTGAGCGACTTCACTTTCACTTTTCACTTTCATGCATTGGAGGAGGAAATGGCAACCCACTCCAGTGTTCTTGCCTGGAGAATCCCAGGGACGGCGGGGCCTGGTGGGCTGCCATCTATGGGGTCGCACAGAGTCGGACACGACTGAAGCGACTTAGCAGCAGCAGACCTTTCTCATGGACACAGACTTTGTGCAAGACATAATTCAAGGTACAGGAAATACAAAAGTGAGCAAGATAAATGGGTTCAGTTCAGTTCAGTCGCTCAGTCGTGTCTGACTCTTTGCAACCCTGTGAATTGCAGCACGCCAGGCCTCCCTGTCCATCACCAACTCCCGGAGTTCACTCAAACTCATGTCCATTGAGTCTGTGATGCCATCCAGCCATCTCATCCTCTGTCGTCCCCTTTTCCTCCTGCCCCAAATCCCTTCCAGCATCAGAGTCTTTTCCAATGAGTCAACTCTTCACATGAGGTGGCCAAAGTATTGGAGTTTCAGCTTTAGCCTCATTCCTTCCAAAGAACACCCAGGACTGATCTCTTTTAGAGTGGACTGGTTGGATCTCCTTGCAGTCCATGGGACTCTCAAGAGTCTTCTCCAACACCACAGTTCAAAAGCATCAATTCTTCAGCGCTCAGCTTTCTTCACAGTCCAACTCTCACATCCATACATGACCACAGGAAAAACCATAGCCTTGACTAGACGAACCTTTGTTGGCAAAGTAATGTCTCTGCTTTTGAATATGCTATCTAGGTTGGTCATAACTTTTCTTCCAAGGAGTAAGCGTCTTTTAATTTCATGGCTGCAGTCACCATCTGCAGTGATTTTGGAGCCCAGAAAAATAAAGTCTGACACTGTTTCCACTGTTTCCCCATCTATTTCCCATGAAGTGATGGGACCGGATGCCATGATCTTCGTTTTCTGCATGTTGAGCTTTAAGCCAACTTTTTCACTCTCCTGTTTTACTTTCATCAAGAGGCTCTTTAGTTCCTCTTCACTTTCTGCCATAAGGGTGGTGTCATCTGCATATCTGAGGTTATAGATAAATGGGTTATTTATTAGTTAATTTATTTATTTGGCTACCTTGGATCTCAGCTAGCTGTGGCATGTGGAATCCTCATTGCCTTATGAAGGATCTTTCATTGCAGCCGACAGTCTCTAGTTGTGGCTTGTGGGAGACAGACTTTTAATTAGTTAGCATTAGGTTCAGCTACATATATAACAGAAAAATCCAAACAAATGAGAAGTTTTCCCTCCCTTACATAGAAAAGAACCAGAGGTACAAAGTCACAGGTTGGGATGGAAGAGTCATGCTGTCTCAAGTCAGGCTTTTGTATCTTTCCACTCTGCCTTGCCAGCTGCAAAGTTTTTTCCTCAACATCAACTTCTGGTCCAAGATGACTGCTGGAGCTCCAGCCATGACAATCCTTTTCCACGCTGCTAGAAGGAGAAGGACAAAGATATGTGCAGCCCCTCACATTTAAGGAGGCTTTCTGGAAACCTACATAATACTATTTCTAACATTTCATTAAGTACCACTTAGCCATGTGGCCACAAACAACTGCACAAGGGTCTGGAAAATAGAGTAAATTAGCAGGATATCAGCTAAAAATTAAGATTCTTGGGGTCAACAAATTGTCAAGCAGGACACCATGCTCTGGTTATCAATGCTCAGGGAGGACCCCGATTATTACTACATGGAGGAATAGCAGAGATCATCCCTGTGCCACCCACAGGGAGTAGAAGTCCAAATGCTTCTTCCCATAGCATCTTGGTGTCTGAGTTCCCAAGGAAAACACAACATTGTCAAGCATCGAATGAATCAACCCTTTACTCACATTGAGAAGAAAGAGAAAGATCAGTGCCAGCGGTGCATACTAGTTCCTCTGCTGGCAGATGCCCATGCAACGACCCAGGGTGATTGTGCTGTAGCAGAAGTACCCCTCCTACACGCTTCAGGAGTCTAAAATACTGAAATCCAGGCTCATGCCTCAGGGCCATTGACCTACATACCTCCCCAGAACAGAGGAGTACACGCTGAGCCTGAGACAGGCCAAGATATTCCTGCACAAGCTGATAAGCCCATGCAGGCTGTGTGGATTCCTTATCTCTAGGTAAGGGAGGGTTCCAGGCCAATAGGCCCATTCTTATATGGCCTAGCAGTGGCTGAAAGACTACATGCAGGAGACTGCATTTCCTAGTACAAATAGTGGTCTCTGATACAGAACGTAGTGTGGAATGCTAAGGTTGAGTAACTTCCCCAAAGTCACACAGCTCTTAGGTAGTGGATCCAGGCCATGAACTTAGGTAGTTCAGCCCTGGTGTCCACATACTTAACTCCTGTGCTCTATAAGAAAGGGCTCGATGCTAAGGGACTCCCCATCCACATGGACAGATCCTATGGGGGAACAGAGAAGGAAGGAAAAGAAAGGACTGTAAATTTTAAAATCTGTTATCTCTTTTCTCTCTTCATACCGGAAGAGAACTATTCAGTTCAGTTCAGTTCAGTTGCTCAGTCCTGTCCAACTCTTTGTGACCCCATGAATCGCAGCACGCCAGGCCTCCCTGTCCATCACCATCTCCCGGAGTTCACTCAAACTCACGTCCATCAAGTCGGTGATGCCATCCAGCCATCTCATCCTCTGTCGTCCCCTTTTACTCCTGCCCCCAATCCCTCCCAGCATCAGGGTCTTTTCCAATAGGTCAACTCTTCGCATGAGGTGGCCAAAGTACTGGAGTTTCAGCCTCAGCATCATTCCTTCCAAAGAACACCCAGGGCTGATCTCCTTTAGAGTGGACTGGTTGGATCTCCTTGCAGTCCACGGGACTCTCAAGAGTCTTCTCCAATACCACAGTTCAAAAGCATCAATTTTTTGGCGCTCAGCTTTCTTCACAGTCCAACTCTCACATCCATACATGACTACTGGAAAAACCATAGCCTTGACTAGACGGACCTTTGTTGGCAAAGTAATGTCTCTGCTTTTCAATATGCTATCTAGGTTGGTCATAACTTTTCTTCCAAGGAGTAAGCGTCTTTTAATTTCATGGCTGCAATCACCATCTGCAGTGATTTTGGAGCCCCACAAAATAAAGTCTGACACTGTTTCCACTGTTTCCCCATCTATTTCCCATGAAGTGATGGGACCAGATGCCATGATCTTCGTTTTCTGCATGTTGAGCTTTAAGCGAACTTTTGCATTCTCCACTTTCACTTTTATCAAGAGGCTTTTTAGTTCCTTTTCACTTTCTTCCATAAGGGTGGTGTCATCTGCATATCTGAGGTTATTGATATTTCTTGGCATTCTAGGAATCAGTGAACTAAAATGGACCGGAATGGGTGAATTTAACTCAGATGACCATTATATCTACTACTGCAGGCAGGAATCCCTTAGAAGAAATGGAGTAGCCATCATGGTCAACAAAAGAGTCCGAAATGCAGTACTTGGATGCAATTTCAAAAATGACAGAATGATCTCTGTTCATTTCCAAGGCAAACCATTCAATATCACAGTAATCCAAGTCCATGCCCCTACCAGTAATGCTGAAGAAGCTGAAGTTGAACGGTTCTATGAAGACCTACAAGACCTTTTAGATAACACCCCAAAAAGATGTCCATTTCATTATAGGGGACTGCAATGCAAAAGTAGGAAGTCAAGAAACACCTGGAGTAACAGGCAAATTTGGCCTTGGAGTACAGAATGAAGCAGGGCAAAGGCTAATAGAGTTTTGCCAAGAAAATGCACTGGTCATAACAAACACCCTCTTCCAACAACACAAGAGAAGACTCTACACATGGACATCACCAGATAGTCAACACCGAAATCAGATTGATTATATTCTTTGCAGCCAAAGATGGAGAAACTCTATACAGTCAGCAAAAACAAGACCGGGAGCTGACTGTGGCTCAGATCAGGAGTTCCTTATTGCCAAATTCAGACTTAAATTGAAGAAAGTAGGGAAAACCACTAGACCATTCAGGTATGACCTAAATGAAATCCCTTATGATTATACAGTGGAAGTAAGAAATAGATTTAAGGGACTAGATCTGATAGGTAGAGTGCCTGATGAACTATGGACGGAGGTTCGTGACATTGTATAGGAGACAGGGATCAAGACCATCCCCATGGAAAAGAAATGCAAAAAAGCAAAATGGCTGTCTGGGGAGGCCTTACAAATAGCTGTGAAAAGAAGAGAAGCAAAAAACAAAGGAGAAAAGGAAAGATATAAACATCTGAATGCAGAGTTCCAAAGAATAGCAAGGAGAGATAAGAAAGCCTTCCTCAGTGATCAATGCAAAGAAATAGAGGAAAACAACAGAATGGGAAAGACTAGAGATCTCTTCAAGAAAATTAGAGATACCAAGGGAACATTTCATTCAAGAGAACTATTAGGCGAGGATAACTCACAGCATCACCTTAGTGCCTCGGGACTCAGTACATATTTCTTGAATGAATGAATTCCCCACAGTGGCCCTGGAGGAGCTCTTGGAAGGCAGATGACATTGGATCTAGAGCTTCGTGTTGAGGAGAATTTCACCAGGGAGAGCATGGCAGGAAAGGCGTGCCAGCCAGATGGAGGAGCTTGAACAAAACCAGAAAGTTTTGCAAGTGTGTGGCTTGTGCAGGGAACAGTGTGTAACCCAGTTGTCACTGGAGCTTGTGGTCCTCAGGGGTGGTGGCAGGATTTGATACTGGATTGTTCTGAGCCTTGAATGTCATGCCAAGGAGCATCATTTTATCCAGGGGGCTATGAGGAGTCCCACCGGGTAGTGTGGGAAGAAGCTGTATTCAGTTTATTGACTCCTGGAGGGCAGGGAGCTGGGCAGCAGGGAGACAGAGCTGGGATAATGAGGACCTGGTGGCTGAAAGTAGGAAGCCCAGCACAAGGAGGGATGGACATGAAGACTTCCTGGAGATCGGGCTGTCCAGTCTTCATGTCCTGGAGGAAGAGAAAAGGGCCAAAGAGGACTCCTGGGTTCCCAACTGAAGAGGACTGCATTGTGGCATCCAGGGGAGGTCTGGATGGGAGGTAGCAAGGGGAAGGGGATGAGTTCGCTGTGGGACACACCATGTTGAGATGCCTGCATTACCTTCCCCAAGATGATTACCTCCTAATTGTCTCCCTGCTGTCACCCTGGTCCTCCCACAGCTGATTCACAACCCAGAAGCCAGAATGATCCTCTTTAAGTCAGGCTTCTTTCCTGCTCACACCTACCAGTGGCTCTCATCCCTGGGTAAAAGCCAAAGTCCTTGACTCTGCAACCCAGGCCTCCCCCAGATTAACTTCTGTTACTGCCCCTTGCTCACTCCACTCAACCCCACTGGCCTCAGGACCCTCGCTTTGGTCTAGAACCCTTCACCCAGATGTCTGCCTGGCTAACCTCCCACCTCCTTTTTGTCTTTGCTCAAATGCCACCTTCTCAATTAGGCCAACCTGAACTGTCTTATTTCAAACAATGGTACCCTCTGTCCCTATACTCCTCATCTCCCTTTCCTGGTCTGCTTTTTCATTTTCCGTTGTACTTACAACCTTCTAACTAACCATAATGAACTCATTTATTATATCTATTGTTTATTGTTGATCTCTCTGCCCCCTCCTCCCTCGCCCTGCTACTAGAATCCAACTCCAAGAAGGCAGCAATCTCTATATGTCATATCCCCTGATACATCCCAGGAACCTTTAAGGGTGCCTGGCACATAATGAGATCTCAGTGAGGACAACCTGTCAGATTTATGAACACTGTGGAAATGTGTTGGTGTCAGAAATGGTGGTCTTCTACTCTGAACAGAGGTGGGGACTGTGGAGACAGAATCTGATATTCACCCTGAGGTGCTGGTGGAGAGAATTTGAGATTTCTCTGTCTGGAGGGGAGGACTTCCACCCAAGGTATCAAGGAAGGGATGTCAATTTGGGGAGGGACCCACCAGGAGTCAAGAAGCCATCCCCAGAGTCAGTCCAGCCTGGGGCCAAATGGTGTGAGTACTTGAATACTAGTTCTGCATGGGAAATTCAGGCTCCCTGCCTTCATTCAGAGCATGGTGCTTTTCAGGCTCAGGGCTATATGTTGCTGTGGAAAGAACTAGGATTGAGTCAAACAAATTTGGGTTCATGGCCCACTAACTGTGGGACAAATTATTTGACCTCTTTGTTTCTCAGTTTACTTTTCTGTAAAAGGAGAATAATACTGCCTTTATAGCCTTATTAATGTTACTATTATTATCATTATTCAAAGAGGTTATCAAGTGCCCACATTTTATATAGGCACCATTCCTGGCATGGAGTAAGCACTTAAAATGTTAATTCTAAGGATGTTGATGATAATGATTACAATACAAGGACCTAGATATTTGTTGTTGCTAGATGGGTACATTTAACTCATTCTCCTACTCATATCTCTGCATTTGTCTCTGTGACTGAATCATTCTTTTCCAGTACTTAACTGGCTTTTTCCATGTGATGGAAAACAAGGGCGTAGGTCACTCTGAATTAACATCCTTCCAACCCTCAGACCCAACAGGCAAGAGAGATTCTTTCCTACCCCAATTGAATAAAACCCTTGGAAGCACCCTGCTTGGCCTGGCTTGGATCCTGTGACCAGCCTGTCCTAATCACTTGGTCAGAAGAATGGGGTTCTATCAACAGCCAGCCAAGGATACCTTCTCACCACTTTTGGTCAGGGGTGAGAGTCTTTCACAGATTGTAGGTCAGATATTACATTTTTCTGGGAAAGTAAAGTAGTCATATCCTGTCATAATGTCATTTTTCATCACTTCATGGTTGTTTTTTTATGTACTTGTTGCTAAATTGTGAGTTTCCTGGGGCAGGGACCATGACTTCAGTGTGGTCGCTCTGCTCCTTCATGATGCCTGATGAAGGGAAGGGCTTCTGTAAATGGAAGTTGTTGAACTGAAGCTGAATGTGAGCTAGATCAGAGAGTAACAGAGTCTGTAGATAACACCTGAGGAGACAGAAGTGGGGTTTCCTGGGAGTCTCATGGGCTCCAAATTTAGGGTCTTCTGAGACCCATTATCTTTCTCATGAGGGACTTTGAGATTCAGTGAAAGGAACACTGAAAATCAAGAGATTAAAGCCCACTTGTGACTCTTCTACACAAACTGTGTGACCATGTAGAAATCAGCAGACTCCTGGGGCCAATGTTGTCTTATTTATAAAATGAGAAAGATGGTCTTGGTGGTATTTTGTTTACAGTCTTAAAATTCTGTGAATATACTCATCTTGCTTTTTGACATTTTATTGATTCCTTTGAATCTTTGTTCAACATGTGAGTAGTGTCACAATCTGGTATCATTTTTAAAGGTCATTGTATTTATCTTGCACCACTTAAAAATTCAACAGTAACCTTTTCAATTTAAACTGAGGGAAGACTCAATTTAGAGAAAAGAGCATTGGACTGAAAATCAGGACACAAGCCCTAGTTTCCATTCTGCCCTAATGGGATGAAGGATATTGGGAAAACTGCTTAAAATCTTTGAGCCTTGGCCTCCTCATTTGTATGTATAACACAGCCGGTGTAGATTTGGTAAAAGGCAAGATCGGACTTTAACTTTCTAAGGTACTAACACAGGGGAAACAGCCTGTCTCTCTTTTTTCCTGTTAGTAAGACAACCAGCTATGCTTTAGCTAAGCGCATGGCAGCCCAGCCAGAGACTTCATCTCCCTACCTTCCTTGTGGCTCTGAGATAAAGAGTAGGCCTATGGGTCCTGAGAGAAATGGTATATACATCTTCCAGTTTATCCCCAACCTAAGCACAGTTTGCTCACCCTGGACCTCTTCTATCTGGGCCCCAAATTGAGCCCAGATAATGGAAGCTACAGGTTGATGCAGGTTGGGGATGGCAGAGTTGAGAGGTAATAAACCAGAACCTTCCCCCCAGTTCTAACCGCCACTGGCCTAGGGACTGTTTTGAGAAAGAGAAAAATAAATTTCCACTTTATTTAATCTTCTGTGTTTTGGGGAGTCTTTTGTAGCAACTTAGCCTGCACCTTATCAATCACAGAACTATGGTTCCCTTTTACTTAGTTGGCACTATGATTTTCTTTAAATGGCTTACACAGTGGTTGAGAACATAGGCTCTAGAATAAGAATGGAACAGAATCAATGTTGGTTTGGTTGTTCTTCAACCCCAGAACCTCAAGAATGTTACCTAATATTCCATGCCTTCGTTTGACAATATGTATAGTCAGGCAACATTGAAACTTACCTGCTGGGATTATTGTGAGGATCAGATGAGAGGAAGGTATAGAAAACCATGACCTCAGTGTTGGCATCTTGTAAACCTTCAAAAAATATTCATTCCTATTAAAATTATCAGTATTATCTGGATCATCCTTACTGCTCTTCACCAACATCATGTATTTATGTGCTTTTAAAACTGGCTCTCTCAACATCCTAGACTTTGGAAACCCAGTCAGAACAGTCACCCAGCCTGAACTGAGCACTCTAGGACTCTATATATCTGTTTGACACAGGATGAAT